>NC_057864.1:332229324-332868824 GCF_019393635.1 Dromiciops gliroides | reverse complement strand
TTTATCTATTGACTCATTGATTCATTCATTCACTTATTTATTTATTTATTTATTTATTTATTTTTGTGGGGCAATGAGCATTAAATGACTTGTCCAGGGTCACACAGCTAGTAAGTATCAACTATCCGAGGCCGGATTTGAACTCAGGTCCTCCTGAATCCAAGGATGGTACTTTATCCACTAGGGCACCTAGCTGCCCCAAACCAATGAATTTCTAAAAACAGCAGGCATGTCTGTCCCCAAATGCAGAGGGCTCTTTTGGTAATCTCATTCCCTTAATCATAAACTAAGAGCATCATGAAAGATAGTAGAAGCTATTCACAGCACACCCTACCCATGAATGAACTGGGCACAAGTGAGTTCATGGGTAGAAAGCAAACATGGATAGTTGACTCTCATCACTCTCTGCAGCTTTTTCCTTTTTTTCTTGGGTCTCAACAAATCAATTAATAATTCCAAAATGAATTGAAAATTCAGCCAGATACTTAACTCAGCCAAATACACAAAGTCAATAAAAAAATCCAGATACACAAAGTCAATTATAAAAGCAAAGTAGATAATTATGATTACATTACATAGAAAAAAATGCATCAACCAAATCAGTGTAGCTAGGATAAGATTGGGAAAAATAAATTAGCAAAATATTTAGATGTGTTTCAGACAAGAGACTGATATATATACTGTATAGTCAAAATGGGAATTGGGGGAGAATAGCAAAAGAATGTCCCACCTTGAGAAGCCTTAAAAGTACATGACTAGGGGGCAGCTAGGTGGTGCAGTGGATAGAGTTCCGGCCCTGGATTCAGGAGGATCTGAGTTCAAATCTGGCCTCAGACACTTGACATTTATTAGCTGTCTGACCCTAGGCAAGTCACTTAACGCTCATTGCCCCACCAAAAATAAATAAACAAATTAATCAATTAACAGACAAACAAATGAATGAATGAATGAAGGCATACATACATAGAAGTAAAAAAGAATATAAAATAAAAATTTAAAAGTATATGATTGGTCAAGAGGCCCAAGGCACTCAGGAGTTCTGGGTGAGACAGAAGCTGAAACATGGTGAAATCTGGAAAGTAAGAAGTACAACTGGGAAGGAAATGGGTAAAATCCAGACATGCACAGTAAGACATAAAGGACCACCCTGAAGCATTATCATTGAACTAACCTTATGATGGTGCTGATAACTTTGACATTATATGATTATGTTAATATACAAAGAAAAAAAAATTCCCAGATTGAAAAAGCCTCATAAAATGAAGGAACCTCCAGAGCAAAACTGCACTTGTGCCGTGGTGCAGACTCTCATCTTCTCACTCTTGAGCTATTGCCATAGCTTGCTACTTGGACCTCCCTGCTTCAAATCTTTTCCCACTCTACTCTATCCTCCAATCAGCCTTCTGACACCTTCTCTACCACATATTCTGCAATGTGACTCTAGCCTCCTTGTGGATCCTTTTCACAAGATATCCCATCTCCAAATTCTGAGTATTTTTACTGGTTGATCCCCATACCTGGAATATGCTCCCTTTTCATCTTTTGCTCCTGATTTCTATAAATTCCTTCAGTTCCAAGCTAAAATCCCATCTTCTAGTGCCTTCCCTATGTTGATTATCTCCAGTTTACCTCGTTATGTTGCTTTTACACAATTGCTTACATTTTCCCCTTATTGTAAGCTTCTTGAGAACAGGATTTTATTTTTTTTGCCTTTCTTTGTATCTGGAAGTTATTTATTACATTGCTAACTGAGAGATCCAGCTCATGAAAACAAAAGGGAATTGGTTAGACTAACCAGGAAGGTGTTGGGCCAGAGGGGAGTAAGAATTCATATGGCATCTCCTATATACCAGGAACTGTGGCAAATGTTTTTTACAAATATTTTTATGGTAAAATGTCTTTGTAGTCTGGTAAGGTTTGTTTGGAGGTAGCTAGGTAGATCAGTGGATAAAACACTGGACCTGGAGTCAGGAAGACGAGTTCAAATCTGACCTCAGATATTTGTGACTTGTGTTACCCTTGACAAGTAATTTAACTTCTGTTTACCTTAATCCATTGAAGAAGGAAATGGAAAACCACTCCAGTATCTTTGCCCAAAACCCCTGTGGAAAGTATTGGTGTGCTCTGCTTCATGGAGTCATGAAGAGTCAGAACATAACTGAACAACAACAAATGTTTATAAAATTATCTGCATACAGGCAATGTTAATGATTTTTGCTATTGGTAAGCTACAAAATGTCTCTATTCACCCCTCTTCCTTTCGTGAGGGTTAGGGGTATAGAAGGAGAAGCATGAAGGGATGAGAGAACTTGGTTCTTCTCACACTAATAAAGAGAGGAGGAGAGAGAAGGAGTTCAAGAGGGAGAGGAAGAGAATGCAAGGGAAGGAGTAATGGAACATGCTTGATGTGGACTTGGAAGTTGTGGATTTGAATACCAGCTCTGGATTTTACAAACTTGTGACCTTGGGTGAAACATTTAATATTTTAGAGCTTTAGTTACCTCTTCAATAAAAATGAGATTGGATTCCATGTCATTTAATTTCTCTTTCAGATCTATGATCCCGTATGACTAGTAGAAGTAAGAGGGTTTAGGAGAAGAGAGAGAGTTTGGAATAGTCATTGTGCAGAGTATGACAGTCTATCAATTTAGTATAAAAGATTATCATGAAGCACTGAGGGCTTTGTTAATTAGGTGCCTTAAAATGGATAGGACTTATTAGGCATAAAGACATGAACAAGTTTATGCCCCAATTCAGTATCACATTTAGAAAATAACATATCAGTAAAGTGGCATGTGTTCAGAAGAAAGCAACCTAGTTGTGAAGGAAAAAATTAGGACATACTATAATCTAGAGAGGTTAGTAACATTTAATCTAGAGAAAATACAATTTTAGAAGAACTTTTTGATAAGAATCTTCAAGAATTTAAAAGGGTTGTTAGGTAGAATAAGGATTAGACAATTTCTGAAAGTTCCTACATTAGGGAATATTAGGGATTTGGGGTCAAAGTTTCACAGAGGTAGATTTACTCTAGAGAGAAACTCCTAATAATTATAGCTGGCCCTAAATTAAATATGTTGCACAAGGATTCACAAAATTTTCTTAAATTGTAGATTTTTCTTGAAAAAATTCTCAATCAATTATGAATTAGACCAAATTGTTTCTGAGATTCCCCCCTAACTTTTGGATCCATTAATGATCTATTTATTTCAACTGCATTTAGATTATTAAAAACACACACAGATACACACATACTTTTTCCCCCATTTCATAAAGTGTCACTGAGTGAGCCATTTGGAAGGCCCATGACATCAAATTCAACACACTTCAGAAAATATTCATTTCCTGCCATTCATTTTTCTTTTAAACCCTAGCACTATCCCCAACTCCCTGGAATTTACTATTCTCTTTCTGGCAAAATTCTTCATTCAGAAGAAAGGATTCATAGGATTGCAATAAGATCCTAGAGCTACCCCATCTCATACCTCCCCCACCCCCTCCCAGTGAACAAAAACTTCCTTGCCTTGGACATTATAGGTACTTGAAGCCAGACAGGAATCATCTGTCACTAATATGTTGATATGACCTTATTGCAATATTTAATATATTATTTGATGAGAATATTTTGAACATTTAAACAGATAAACAAATTTCTAGCAGTATGAAATACAATAGGAAGGAGCTGATTAGTATCCAATAGACCTGGTAGTCAGGGCAGTAATGGTCTGTGTCATTATACTCTAAAAATCATTTATGTTGCTTAACTATACCTAACTCCAGCTAATTAAAGAAGGATCTCTTTCTATTCTCTAGTTGCACAGCTATATTACAGGTTGATAACAAAAAAAAATGGATACCTTTCTTTTTCATTCTAATTTCCAAATATCTTTGAAATTATTTGTCCTTTCTTCCATCTGCCTCTGGAGTTGGTCAAAGTTCACTCAATGGTGGTTCTTTTTTCCCCTTTCATAATGAGCTAGATCAAGAAGGTGAACATCCAATTAACCACTCACCAGGTACCATGAAGCTCTCAGTGGAATAGTATCTCAGCTTTGAGATGTGCTGCAGCTTGTCTCTCTAATGACATTGCACTATCAAACAGAAAGGTGGATTTCAATAAGCACATTCTATTTTCATTTCCTTATGAATTTCTAAAAGCAGTGCTTTTGAATTGTCTAATCACACATTATAATATAAGGAGGTAAGCATCTGAAGCTCATAGTCCTAATCCTGGACTACTTTTTATCTGTCCGTTTACTACTGACTTTTCAAGGAGCCAGATTTATGAATATATGTGCCATGGGTGTTTCTGATTCCAGGCAAAAATGTCAAAGAAAAACCACATAGAAGAAGAGAGGAACTATTTTTTAACAAATTTAGAATATTTGGAAAGCAAATGTAATCATTGTAGCATTTTGTTCTTTATATAAAATGAATTTTAAGTAATTTAACATTTGGGAAGGATAACAAAACATTTGAATTACAGGGATGTTAAAGAACTAAAAGCTTTTTTAAAGGTTCACACTGAGAAATTATAATTAATTATTGGCACATAACATTTATGTTCAATAATACTTTGCAATAAGACAATTATATTCCAATAACCAAAACTTATTTTCTCATGGCAAAAATTATGTATTAATGCCAAAACCATATTTTAAGGGGAAAAGGTGATTAAAATACATGCATTATTTATATAACTTTGAATTTTCCTCTAAACTAATTACATCATTTTTTCATATGCATAATATACTTAGACATCTATTACTCTCAATATACATAGACTATCACAGATTAATATGTATTTGATTCTGAGCCAACACTGATTGTATATGGCCTAAGGTGATAAGATTTAGAGTTAAAAAGGACAATAGAAAAAAATCTTGTTCAGAAGTGTCAAACATGGGGTACTGGAATATATGACAACCATAAAACTCACAAGTGTGACTGAAACCAGATTAAAATGTAATTCAGAGATATTTAACAAAATTAAAAAACACAATAAAACATAGATATTGTTAATTTGTGGTTTTCTAAGCAAATACCTATCCAAGGATATTCTTATGTCTGGTTTAGGAGCCTGTCTTTCTGTTTAAGTTTGACACCAAATCCCTAATGCCAATGAGGCCTAAAGTGAGGAGCAGAGACATAAGTGACTCACCAAGGTTGCACATTAGCAAACCCAGGGCAACTGACTTCAAATCCATTATTCTTCCTACTATCCCAAACCGCATTGACTTCCTATGAACATTTTGAGTTCAACTAATATGGTCTCTCCTCACTGAAATAGATATATTTGAAAGTTTGTCAGGTTGTAAGAAAAAAAGAAACATTTGAATTTAATTATATTCATTATTCTTATATTACTCTGTCTTAATAATTATTTGGAAATATTTTAAGTTCCATTTTCCCAATAGACTCATGTCTATTTTTAGCTTTATTTTATTATTTACTTAATTGGACATAATACCATTTCTACATTTTAAAGGGCTTTCATTCTCATTTCTTCATTTTTCATTTATGATTTTTCATTTTTGTGTTTGCTTTCAATTTTGTTTTTTGCTATAATATGAAATATAATTTAAAAATGCTTCTTCAGGGTAAAATGATCAGTGATACAGTACTTGAAATTGTGTCATCTTCTTCCAGTGTTACATCTACCTCTTTCTAAGATGTTATTTGCTTCACCAAAAATAAATATATTCTGTTCCTCCTTTTGAATTGTTTTGAGTTTTTGCTTTAAAGAGGTCTTTAAAGCTTCTCAAGTTACATCAGATATGTCTGGCTATTGATTATTCTTCCAGATTCTCCCATAGAAAAATTAAACCAAAGGTGGTAGGTAAGTCTTTTCTGTAAATGTAAAATTCACAACAGTAAAATTGAAAAAAAAAGATATGTTATAAACTCAAAAAAGCCCTCATGCTTAGAGTACACATTCCAATTTGCTACTAAAGCAGTAAAACTATAAGGAAAATATTAGAGCTTCCATGCACTGTACATTACTTGCAGCAAAGGATTAAATGGTCATTTTAAAATGTCTTTATACAAACATCATTATGGACAGTTAATGAAGCTTACAGGAGAGAAAATCTAAATGCAAACCAGCAGTTTGATATTGAATTAGCATAATAATTTAACATTGACCATATGACATTTCAATCATTTAAGGCCAACAGGATTGATCCACTTTGTTGAATTCACACTTACCATTTATCTGAAAGATTTCATATTAAAGAGTTTATGGACCAAATTGTGATAATACAAGTTTGTCCTTGTGTAGTCTTTGCCCTTTAGGGCATCCTCAAATTTAATCCTTTAAAGAAAAAACACAGTCTAACCTGTTTTCCTCCTCCTATTTAATTTGAGAACCAGATCACTTTTCATTTTCAGTTTTTGTCCAATAGATATATAGTGAAGAATGAATTGTATAGATGGCGTATTCAAACAATACACATGTATGTTTAATAGTCTCTACAAAATATATCACCATCAAATTGGTTTTCTTTAGTATGTAGTTTAGTTGAACTCTTTCATGCGATTTGGGATCTCATTTAACAGCCAATATAGTTTTCTGGGGCTTGAACAATTAGCACAGTGTCAACCAAAATTAAGTGTATCTAGAGGATGCCAACAGCACCTATTGGGACTTGATTTTACACTTGCACTCTGAGCTGCATGTTTTCTGTGAAAAATGGCTACATATATTGCTATTATGCCCATCTTAAAGGTGAGGAAACTGAGCTTTGGAGTGATCAAATCGCTTTTCTAGAACTACACAACTCTTCTGTCTAATGTGTCATTTAAAACCAGGTTTTTCCAACTCCAAATCAAGCACTCTATTCCCTAACACACATTAAATTTTCTAAACACAGTTTAGCTTGGTTTCGGCAAAGCATTTAACAATCTCCCCTGCTATCTTGGGGAATATTGTATTGTTTCTCCCTTGTTTGTCTCAGCTGTATATGGTCCTCTTGGGAAACAAATGACAAACAACAACAACAACATTTCTTTTTTTAATTATTTGTATACTTCACACATATCAGAATCTCTGGCATAGGGTAGACACTTAAAATATCTCCATGCTATTTTTCAGATTTTTATTGATTTTGAACTTAAATACTAAAGACAAAAGAAAAGATTTAATTGTGCGCAGCACAACATAAAAAGAGGATGCCCTATAAAACCATGAATTTATATTTCACACTATTTATTTTAAAAAAACTATATAAGTATTACTCATCATTTTAAAAGATACTCTGCTTCCTATGCTTCTTTCTTCATTTTCTTTTATTCTCTACTGTGATGCTTTTACAATTTTTCTTCCCTGGTCCCCACCCTAGAGATGGCTACTATTAGACACAAATATGTGTGTAGATGTGTATATGTATGTATGTATGTATGTATATATATATAAAATGTGTGTGTTTGTATACACAAATACATACATACATACATTATATATATATATATAATATGTGTGTGTGTGTGTGTATAAACATACATACTTCCATTTATCAATTCTTTCTCCAGAGCCAGATAGCATATTCCTTCATAGTCCCTTTGTAGTTATTTTGTGTATTTGCCACATTAAAGTGGGTTAGTCCTTCAAAGTTGTTCTGAAAACAAAATTTGTTGTAGATGGCTCAATGAACATTAACCAAGGCAGGTTTATTTTTCTCTAACATTGCCAGAACAGTGGCACATGATTTCCCTCAATGTTCTCCCCTCTTCTCTGAGATGCTTTTTGTGATGCATTATGATTTTCATGGCCTTAAAACACACTAGGAATTTTTAAAGCTCCTAGATGACCAGAAAGTCATATGAGAAAAGGCAAGGCCAGTAAAGTTCAAGGGATATGATTGTATTGGGCATAACCCATGTTATCGGGGGGGGGGGGTTATGGAAGAAAGATTAATTTGGGAAGCTGAAGCTAGGTATTTTCCAAGTGCAGCTTTGTTCCTTCAAATTATTGAAAAAAGATAATTGAGCATAGACCAAAATGGGAGAAAATCATGAGTGGGTAGTATTTTATAAGGAGAAAAAAATATAATATCTATAATATACTAGGCACTGTTTTAATAATTAAACATATTATCTTATTTGATTGTCACAACCACCATATGATATGTGCTATTATTCCAATTTTATAGTTAAGGAAACTGACAAAAACAAAGTGACTTCCACAAACTTATATTGTTAGTATCTGCTGTCAAATTTGAACTCAAGTAATCCTGACTCCAGACCTACTACTCTATTTTCTCTGCCATGAAATATTTTATTTATTTTATTTTTTTGTTTCTCAACCTCTGGGATAAAACTACCTCATAACAAAAAAATGAAAAGTTGCTAATATGACTTTATTAAAATCTTACTTAATGTCAACAGCACATAAACTTGTGTCCATTATGTAGGGATAACAAATAATGAATTTAAAATATATAATGACAGAATTATATTAAGGTATTTTTTTTCTAATCGACACTGCCATTTTGCTGTGATCCTAAGATGTGTGGCCAGTCTGTCTACTTTCTGAGCAATGATACTTACACTTTTCTGAGGTGTCTGGTAAAGTAAAAGAAGTTTCCTGAGGTTAAAGAATCTCTCTGAATCTAATTAGCTTTTCCTGAAATGGAACACAGGACCTTGAGGGATTGGACCTAAACTCAAACACCTAAAAAGGAGTTATACAATAAAAAATTATTGCCCAAATAAACATATGAAAGTCAGTGTGGAGGCAGCAAATCATATCTGGGAGCATAAACCAAGAGATATCACAAAAAATACCAATTTATAGGACTAATACAATATTTAGTTTGGTCTTTTCATTGTGCATGTTCTTTTTATTAGTGTAATAAAGGAAACCAAAGGGAGAGAAATAAGAAAGAGCTAATATCAAATAGGAGAATATTTTGCCAGTGTTTTATTTTTGTTTTTTTTATTTTATTTTACTTTATTTCATCTATTTTTAAGCATTTATTTTATTTTGAAACTATTTTATTATTTTCCAGTTACATGTAGAGATAATTTTCTTTTCTATAATATTTCCAATTTCAAACATTTCTCCCTCCTTCCCCCTCCCTTCCCTCCTTCCCCCCTTCCCTAGACAGCAGGTAATCTCATATAGGATATATATATATATATATATATATAACATTAAATATATTTCTGCATTAGTCATGTTATAAGAGAAGAATCAGAGCAAAAAGGAAAAAAAAACCTCAAAAAAAGAAAAACAACAGCACCATCAGCATCCATATTCCATAGTTCTTTTTTTCCTGGATTTGGAGAGTCTTTTCCATCATGAGTCCTTTGGAACTTTCTTGTACCATTGTATTGGTGAGAAGAATCTAGTTTATCACAGTTGATCAACTCACAATGTTGATGATTCTGTGTAAAATTTTCTAGTTCTGCTCATCTCATTCATCATCAGTTCATGCAAGACCCTCAAGATTTCTCTGAACTCCTCCTGCTCATCGTTTCTTACAGCACAATAGAATTCCATTATATTCATAAACCACAACTTGTTCAGCCATTCCCCAATCGATGGACAGTCCCTCAACTTCCAGTTCCCTGCAACAACAAAAAGATCAGCTATAAATATTTTTGTACATGTGGTTCCTTTTCCCACTTTTATGGTCTCTTTGGGAAAAAGACCCAGAAGTGGTATTGCTGGGTCAAAGGGTATGAACAGCTTTATAGCCCTTTGGGCCTAATTCCAAATTGCTCTCCAGAATGGTTGGATCAGTTCTCAGCTCCACCAACAATTAAGGATTAATTTTTCATTTTTTCTGGATGTATTATATTTTAAAATTTATTTTATTTAGAATATTATTTTCCCAAATTATATATAAAAGCAATTTTAATGTTGATTTTTAGAACTTTGTGTTCCAAATTCTCTTCCTTCCTCCCTCCCCATTCCTCCTTAGGATCACAAGGAATTCAATATGTTATACATATGTACTTATGAAAAACATTTCCACATTAGTCAAGTTGTGAAAGAAAAGACAAAAAAACAAACAAGAAAAAGAAACTATAAAAATTATGCTTCATTCTGTATTCAGATACCATCAGTTCTTTCTCTGGAGATGCATTACATTTTTCATAAGCCTTTAAGAGTTACCTTGGATCATGGTATTGCTGAAAAGAGCTAAGTCATGCACAGCTGATTATCTTACAATATTGCTTTTACTTTGTACACTGTACATTTCACTTTGCAGCAGCTCATGTAAATCTTTCCCAAGTTTTTCTGGTAGCATCCTGCTAGTCATTATTTATAGCACAATAGTGTTCCATCATAATCTCATCCCACAATTTGTTTAGCCATTCCTCAATAGATGGGCATCTCCTCAATTTTGAATTAAACTTTTTGTCTTTTATCTCTTTTTGAATACTGACCTAGTAGTGGTATTACTAGGTCAAAGAGCATGCATGCTTTTACAGCCCTTTGGCCATAGTTCCATATTGCTCTACAGAATGTGTGAATCAGTTTATAACTCCACAAAGCATGTATTAATGTTTCATTTTCCCCATACCCCCTACAGCATTTGTCTTTTCCCTCTGTTGTCCTATTATCCAATCCTATAGGTATGAGGTAGTAGCCCAGAATTGTTTTGACCTGCATCTCTCCAATCAATAGTAAATTAGAGCATTTTTTATATGGCTATAGGTAGCTGTAATTACTTAATCTGAAAACTTCTTATCTTTTGAACATCTATCAATTATTGAATGGCTTTTATTTTAACAAATTTTATTCAGTTCTTTATATGTTTGAGAAATGAGGCCTGTCAGACAAACTTGCTTCAATTTTTTTTTCATATTTACTATTTTTTTGGCAGGACAATGGGGGTTAAGTGACTTGCCCAGGGCCATACAGCTAGTAAGTGTCAAGTGTCTAAGGCCGGATTTGAACTCAGGTACTCCTGAATCCAGGGCCGGTGCTTTATTCACTGTGCCACCTAGCTGCTCCCCTCATATTTACTATTGATAATTGTATTTCTTTCCATCTTATTCCCACCCCATGACATTTACTTTCTTTTCTATCTTCTTTCACCCTGTCCCTCCTCAAAAGTGTTATGCTTCTGACTGCCCCTCCCCCAAACTGCCTTCCCTTCAATTACACTCCCGCCCCATCATCTTTCCTTCCTACTTTCAAGCAGGGAAAGATATACCCAATTGAATCTATATGTTATTACCTCCCTGAGCCAATTCTGATGAGAGTAAGGTTCATTCCCTTCCCATCACCTCACCCATCTTCCTCTCCACTATATAAGCTTTTTCTTATTTCTTTTATGTGAGATATTTCACCCCATTTCATCTATCCCGTTCCTTTTCTCCCAGTGCATTCGCCTCATCCCTTAATTTTATTTTTTTAAAGATATCATCCCTTTAAATTCAACTCCCACCTGTGCCCTCTGTCTAAATATACTCCTTAATGCTGTTCTAATAATGAGAAAATTCTTATGAGTTACAAGTATCATCTTTCCATGGAGGAATATAAACAATTCAACTTTTTAATGTCCCTCATGAATTATTTTTCCTATTTACCTTTTTATGCATTTTGAGGGTTTTATATTTGAAAGTCAAATGTTCTATCCAGGTCTTTTCATCAAGAATGCCTGAAAATCCTCTCTTTAATTGAATTCCAATTTTTTGCTCTGAAGTATTATGATCAGTTTTGCTGGGTCGGTCATTCTTCTCTATAATTCTAGTTCCTTTGCCCTTGGAAATATTATATTCCAATTCCCCTTTAAAGTGGAAGCTGTTTGATCTTGTGTTATCCTGACTGTGGCTCCACAATATTTAGATTGTTTCTTTCTGGCTGTCTGCCATATTTTCTCCTAGACCTGGGAGCTCTGGAATTTGGCTATACTATTCCTGGGAATTTTCATTTTAGGATCTCCTTCAGGAGGTGATTGGTGTATTCTTTTGATTTCTATTTTACCTTCTGTTTCTAGAATATCAGGGCACTTTTCCCTGCCAATTTTTTGAACATGATGTCTAGGCTCTTTTTTTGATCATGGCTTTCACTTAGTCCAATAATTTTCAAATTATCTCTCTTGGATCTATTTTCTGGTCAGTTGTTTTTTCCAAGGAAATATTTCACATTATCTTCTATTTTTTCATTCTTTGGTTTTGCTTTATTGTGTCTTGATTTCTCATAAATTCATTAGCTTCCATTTGCTCAATTTTAACTTTTAAGTAGTTATTTTCTTCAGAAAGCTTTTGTACCTCCTTTTCCACTTGGCCAATTAGGCTTTTCAAGCTATTGACTTTTGCATGATTTTCTTGCATCACTCTCATTTCTCTTTCCATTTTTTTCCTCTACCTCTCTTACTTTACTTTCAAAGTCCTTTACGAGCCTGTCTATGGCCTGAGACCAATTCATATTTTTCTTGGAAACTGTCATTGTAGGAGGTTTGACTTTGTTATCTTCTTCTGAGTGTGTATTTTGATCTTTCTTGTCACCATAGAAACTTTCTAGGGTTAGGATTTTTTTCCATTTGCTCATTTTCTCAGTCTATTTCTTGACTCTTAATCCTCTGTTAATGTGGGGAACTGCTTCCAGGGTGGAGGGAGCTTCCCTCCCAAGCTTCATGGAGTTTGTGAAGCTATTCTCAGAGATACTTCTAGGAATTTGTAAGTCCTTAGTTCTTCCAAAGTGGTATGATTCAAGGAGAGGTATATTTATTACACTCCTGGCCTGTGCTCTGGTCTGCAAGCAACCACAGACTGTTTTTATGTCCTGGAGCTATGAAACCTGCTCCACTATGGCTACAAGCTTTTGTGTTCTTGTGTCCCTCCCCGGCTTGGGACCATCACCCAAGATTCTGACCTGGACCCGAGTATGGGCAAAACAACAGAGTCCTGTCCCAGTGCTGGCAAAGAAACCCATGTGATCTTCTTGTGGCTTACTGTTTAACTTTTAACATGTGTGGGATAAGTTCCAGAAGAAATTGCTGCCTCTAATTCAGAAACTCCAGAGGCCTAGTTCACTAGGGATGCTGCTGGGGCTGCCATGGGCTCTGCTCCACTTTCACCTGGGTACAAAAGACTTTTACTGCCGACCTTCTAATCTGTCTTTGGCTAGCAAATGATGTTATGCTGTCCTTTTATGGGTTCTGCCATTCCAGGAATTGTGTTACGGCATTGTTTGAAGGTATTTGGAGTGGTCTTGGGGAGAGCTTCAGCAAGTCACTGCCTTTCCTCCACCATCTTGGCTCTACCCCTGCTCTTTGCTTTTTATAAAAATATCTTTATCAATTCACCTTAATCACACCTTCCCACTAAGCAGTAAATCCTCTGAGACAGAAAAACATTCAAACAAAGGTAGCCATAAGAGTAAATTCAACACTTCATAGTATCCAGGGTCCCCATCACTCTAATGATACAAGGGAGAAGTATTTAATAATTAGTTTTGGTGGAATGAATTCAAGCATTAAAATTTATCAGTTGAATTACTTTTTTTAACACTGTTATCATCTGCATTGTTGGAATCCCTGTGTATAAATCTCTCTGGTTTTTCTTTTTTTTTACTCTGTAGCACTTCCTGACAATATTTCCTTGATTTTCTAAATGCCACATATTTATCGTTTTTTAAGTTCCACTATTTTCCTTTTCATTCATTGTTTATCCATTCTCCACTTAAAAAGATATTCTTTTTTCCCAGGGTGCAGGGTGTTTTTTTGTCATGTCCAAAAAGAATGCTTTTGAAGGACTATGTTGAAAATAATAGGACCTTTCTGACTTCTTGTGCTTTGATTTTATGAACCAGCAACACTTTGCTACATTACACTTATTATTACATGGTACAAGCTCTCTAAAGCAGCCCATGTGGAAGAGCCATATGAGTCTATTTAAAACCAACATGTCAATACCCTAATTATCTAGTGAGAGCAGAAAGCATTGTCAAGTGGAAGGAGCACTGCCTTTAGATTCAGGGTAGAGGTTCAATTTCTGGCTCTGGCATTTCTGTTTGTGTAACCATAAGCAACGCATTTAACCCCTGTCTAGGCATCCTAACCTGTAAAATGAGATGTTAGACTTGATCCTTTTTTAAAGTTCCATTTTCCATTTGTAAACTAATGTTATTTTAGGTATAAAATTGGAGTTACTGAATAGACAGTGCTTTACTTAAACCATTGTTCTAGTCCCCATTTCAAATTATTTCCCATACAAATTTGGGATAGCTTTCCAAGAAGCTAAAATATCACCATTTCATCTAGCCATCAAAATTTACTTAGTTTGCAAAGAAGTAGACTTTCCCAAATTTCTCTATTTCCCAAATTTCCCCTTCCCCTATAACATGGTAGAGCAGCATCTATTGTACACATACAGGGCTAAGTTTCCTTTAAGAGGGTAGAGAGACTGTCCATGTGATCATCATTGGTTTAACTTCTTTACCACCAAAGGTATAAGAGCTTTAGCCTATGGACAATTTGGAAAGATTTTAATTAAATTCTCATTGCCCTGAGAATTTCAGATATAACATGGTCAGTTGCTATGGTGAATGTAGGGGTAGCAGAAAATATTTCCTGAAATGAATCCTATAAAATCTTATATTAAGTAAAAACAGTTTTTGTTTTATTTCTAAGGACCATACAGGTATCCTTCAATTCTAATTCCAATCCTGAATTCCTGGAAATACATAAATTAAGATTGGCCCCAAGCCCCACAAACATGTTTTAAATTTAACAATAGCATGTTCTGAAAATATATAGAGTATTAAATGGATCATTGAGCAAAACAGCAGGAATGCACTCTTTCTCTCTCTGTATAAACACAGACACATACATATGTGTGTATAAATATACATACACACATACATATATTCTATATTCTATATATTCTATCTCTATCATCTATCTATCTATGTATCATCTATCTATTCTATATAATTAATAGAACTGGATCTTCAACGCTAGACTCTCTTTTCATATATATCACTACACACTTTTTTATTTTTAAATTTAATATTTTATTTTTCCCTAATGACACGTAAAAACAAAATTTAAAATTCACTATTTTTTTTTAGTTCCAAAGTTTCTCTCTCACATGCCTTCCCCCTTTATTGAGAAGGCATGCAATTTGATATAGGTTATACATGAGTAATTCTGCAAAACATATTTCCACATTTGACTATTGACTTTCATAAGAGTCAGATTATAAGCATACTATAATCAGAGAATTTATCAAATATAGTTATCATGCAAAGAAAAAGGATAAGTATTCTTCTGGGGAGGTATATTGAATATATTTTTTTGGTCTGAAAACTCAAGAACATGAGATTGAGGATAAAGAAGTAAATTTTATGTCCCCCCATGGAGCAGAAGTTTAGGCCTACTATTCCTAAGGTCTACTATTTTGTTGTTGTGCTACAAGAAGTTGGGCATTACTACAAATAAGTATATATCTATGGATAAATGAGAAATTGCTATCCCAAAGAACCATGTAGAAATGTTTTCCCATGAAAGACCTTATTGCTGTCAGGTAGAATAATGGAAGTGCTGGTGTAATTTGCTATAATCAGTTATCCATTGATATTTTCCTCTATATTAAAACAAAAACACAACATAGCTGCTAAGGGTCAGTGATCCTACTTTGTATATTCTTTGTTTGTCTCCCAGTTTTTATATTGTCATTTATCTTATATATTGCCCTAATGTAAATTGATTTTCTTTCCCCAGAGAACTTTAAAATGTTTGGATTTTTGCAGTTCAAGTGGAATTTTTTACAGCTTGTAGAATCACTGTTGAACACTTTCTCCCTTATGGCTACAAAAATATAATTCTATGTAGCAATCTTGGTTCCTTTTTAAATTCATCTATTCTATCATTTTGCTTCCTGTATTCCTTGTGAGTCCTAGTTAATATGTTAAAGTAAAACTGATTTTGGGGTATGGCAGGAACATTGGAAACCATTTAACCAGTATCCCATATCATCATACCAGGATCAAGGGATATTGATTGATTAGTTGAAATAACAATTCAAAATGAGTAACAGGCAAAGTGTAGACATAGGAAATGAATCTATTTGTAAATTATACATGACCAAAAAATGGACACATATATAGCTCTCCTATTACACTTTCATGATATATCTGTGAGTCCTAAGGAGTCTTAGATTAGTCTTGATCAGACTGGAAGGAAGCTGTTTTATCCTCATGCTCACTGCTCGCATTTCTTCTCTCCAATAAAGCAAAGTACTTGAAAAAGTAGATGTGGAATACACACACTATCCCAAGTTTCTGGAAGAGCACCAGGTGAACATGAATCTGAATGGATAGAGGGAAAAGTAAGGAAAGGGGTAAAACATGTTTATGAAACAATTTCCCATAACCATGTAATATGGTACTATTAGTTCCCTTTCCCCTTTATTCAAAGGAAATCTAAGCATTTATTTATAAATATTAATTTAGCAATCCTTTGTGACTATAGTATGCCTATAAAAATTTTAAAATGTAGGAAAACAAAAATGAACAGTTACTTTTTTTTAACAATTACTTTTAAGAGAAAAGAAACACAGCTACATCTCTAATGGAATATTTCTCAAAATTCAGATTGAAACAATAGATTTCTCTTGTGGGTATATGTGAGTGTGTGCAAATGAGGGAAAAATAAGGATAATTTAAAACTTACTATATAAAGTAGCCTACTATTCTAGTATCTTAAAGTTTAAGGCTTTTAGAATGAATAGAAAATATCAGGAGTAAAGAAACCATTTTGGACATAAAAATATGTACAGCCAGTAGGGTGTGTTTGTAATTTTGGTTTATTATCTGATACACAAATAAAACTCATATTAACAAAGTTTTGAAAACTGTTGAAACAAATCTATTTATATATTAGAAGACAAGAAACATATTCCTAAATCAGGCCATATTTATTGTATGTTAATATTTTATGAAAAAGTGATATCTCCCTATAAATATACTATATTTTATCTTGGTTTATATTCACATTTAATTTCCAATTAATTTTTTGTTTATCTTTCCTTGGCCCTTTTTGCACATAATTTATTTTTTATCTCATGATCTGAAAAGGATGCATTTACTATTTTTGCCTTCTATATTTGACCGTGTAGCTTTTATGGCCTAATGCATGGTCAATTTTTGTGTAGGACCCATGTACAGCTAAGATAAAGGTATATTTCTTCAATCTCCCTTCAGTTTTCTCCAGAGCTCTTTCATATCTAACTTTTCTAAAATGTATTCACCTCTTTAACTTCTTTCTAATTTTTTATTTGTGGTTAGACAGGGAAAGGTCAATAACCTACCCCTAGTATAGTTTTTAGATTTTTATCACAGCAATTAGATTTTAAACATAACACTTAAATTTGGGGGGTACTACATTCTTGGTTGTAATCTAAGTTCCCTTGCCCTCTGGAATATCATATTCAAAGCCCTCTGATGCTTTAAAGTTGAGGCTTCCAGGTCTTGCATATTCCTGATTGTTGCTCCTTGATATTTAAATTGTTTCTTTCTGGCTGCTTACTTTCATCTTTACCTATTAATTCTGATATTTGACTATGATATTCCTTCAAGTTTTCATTCTGGGATCCTTTTCAGGATGTGACCATTATATTCTTACAATGATTATTTTTTCTTCTGATTCTAAGATATTAAGTAAGTTCTCTTTGATAATGTCCTAAAATATGGTCTCCAGGAAATTTTTGATCATGATCCTCATCTAGTCCAATCATTCTTAAATTATCCCTCCTGTATCTATTTTAAATCTGTGATCTTGAATGAATAGATTACATTCTATATTCTTTTATTGTTAGAGAGAAAATGTATATATTATTATTGTTGTGCAATGGTACAGGGAAAATTACAGAAATGAGATGAGTCTTTTAGTTCTCTGCCAGTCCCAACTAGCTACGCAAAATATCAAATCACTTCAACTCTCAATCTCAATATTTCATTATATTATGTGTCCCCATGCCTACCACAAAGAGAATGTAAACTCTTGGAGACCAGAACTCTGATACTTTTTGTATATCCAGCTTCTATCACTATGAAAATAGCAGACAAGGTAAATAAAGGAATCAATGATGGCTGATAAGTGTACCAACTATATCTAGATGTAAGGGCAGTAAAAGATAGCAGGTGGCTAGAGTAAGGTCTCATTAAAATGAAAGGAAGGAATCATATATTGTGCCCCCATTTCTCCATCTTTGAGTATGAACATGTTCACAGTATCTCACACTGGCAAACCCAGAATACATATAACTATAGAAGTTTAAATACCCACAAATACACCCAGATACAGACACACACATCCACATCCACATCCATATCCATATATGCATACACTTATATATACATATCCATAGTAACTGCCCTCTGGGAGCCCAATGTATCAATTCCAATAGAAGTTGAAAAATGCTGCTGTTCCTTTTCTTTTTCTTCATCTTCCCCTTCTACTTTTCTTCTTCCTGTTCTTTTCTCTTTTATTTTTGAAAAGCTGAAATAACATAATTTTGGACCTGTGCAGTTGTCAGTTTTGGTTTCTTGAAATGTAGCTCTGAAAAAAAACAGACTTTAAAAATGCCTATTTTGTTTTAAATGAAACTATTTGACTATGCCTTTAAACCCAAATCATTGTGGCTTTCATTTAATGGCCAATGATAGCCCCAGCTCAAGCCTCTGTGGCTTACTATTTAGGTTTGAGGGTCTAGAATGAGGGTAATTCTGTAATTTTGTTTTCTCCTCTAGGAAGAAAGTTTTAGGTCTTCCTCTCCTATATCACTATCTTCTTTATGGTAAATTGGGCCAACTAGAGTCTCAATCCTTACCTAACCCTTAGTCATTGAATGGGCTTGGCCTCAGAAAATCTGAGACTGGAGCAAGACTCAATTTAGTAAAGCCATAGCCACTAAATACATACTGAGTCATTGCCAGTCATCTTGATCTTTGTCTTGCCACTGGACTCTGATGATTCTGGAGGAGAGAGTAAACTCAAAAGCTTTGCATACTTCTGCTGCCATTCAAATTCAACTCAAGCTTAAGGCAAGGCATTGCTCTTGTGATGTCATTGGTCCTCTTCAAGAAAGAAGGATGAACAACAACATTCATAAAATTATATATCTCTATATCTGTATATCTATGTATACACAAATGCATACATATATAATTACATGTTATATGTGTATATGTTACACGTAATATACATGTTTACATCTATATCTATCTTCTTTCTATCTTTTCATCCTGGCCCCTCTGTTATGCTGTATTAAACAGATTACAATTTATATTTTAGTGGAGTAACCAACTGGATAAACAACTGTCAGGAAGCACAGTACTGTTGGCTACATAAGAAAGTTAACAATGATAAGAAAAATTACTAGAGAAGCTAAAGCCTATAATAGGCAAAGGAGTCATTGTTTTGGTATCTTAAGCTCCATGAACATGGAAAACCTCTATAACCTTTCTAAATTTTAGTAAATAAATGAGAAGGAGACTTGGCAGTTTTCTCTCCTTAAAGTTATGAAGGGGAACAAAAAAGAAAGGGAGAAGATTATTAGCCACAACATTAGAAGGATAGGAGAAAGAAATTTTTTCAACAGGCAATAAACCTTTTTTTCTTTCTTTTTCTTTTGAAAGAGCACAACACTATACTAGGTGTTGGGGGATATAAAACTGAATGAGTCATGGACCCAGTAATCTAGTGAGGGGAAAAAAAAAACCATAGATAAATAACTATATTACAAAACTGCATATGAATTCAGAAGAAAGGTCAAAGCAATATAATACCAACTGACATTTATATAACATTTTAAATGTCCAAAGTTCCTTATACTTTTCTGTTTTAACTTACTACTGTAGAAATATTTTAAATGACTAGCCTAATTTGGGGCAGCCTAATCTGACTGGGGCACTTAATCTGGGGACTTTTAACTAATTGGCTATCTGACTGCTATTAACTTACTGTGGGCCATTTATAAAGTTCTACCACACTGCTCCACTCCCAAAATTGATAAGCAAAAGTTTAAGAAGTCTCTTAACTAAATAATCAAAGAAGAGTTTATTTATTAGACAATATTTAAAATTAAGAATACAGGGAAATAAAATGTACAATATGACTGCAAACCAGTGTGTCTCTTTCCTCCTGCTATGCCTGGAATTTTTTTAATACAATAAGGTGTGTTGCCTCCTCTTGCCTTAGGGTATGTTCCACTTTCACTCTTCAGCTCCTTTCACTAACTCCAAGCCCCCTTTCACTTTGTGGATCTCCCTAGCTGTCTGACTTTCCTCTCTGTACTGCCACAGCTGAACCCCTGTGTTTCTCTCTCACCGACCTCTCCTTCCGTTCTCCTAGTGCTCCAGTGTCCTCTGTTCCATTCATCTTGTCAGCCCCACTTCTCTGTATTGGCCTCCATCCCTTCTTGTTCTTAGCTTTTTCTCCTTCCCCTGTCTCTTAGTGCTCCAGCCTTTCTGCTCTCTTAATCTCGTCAGCCCCTCTTCTGTTCTTCTAATCTTGTCAGTTCCCCCCCTTCTCAATGACCTTCTAATCTTGTCAGCCCTTTTTAATCTTGTCCACCAGCCTCCCCTGCCACCTAACTTCCAGGTCTATATATATCTTACTTCTCTCCACTCACATCTTGGGGCTTTTTGTGCCCCCCCCACACACACCAATCTAATCTGCCAGCCAAGGCTGTGGTTGTGGCTGGGGAGACGCTTGAACAACATGTGCATAGCATACCCAGGGCTCCAGGGGCCTGTGCCCCCTGTTGCATACCTGGGACCACAACACAGGCTACACCAGAGTCCAGCCTAGACAAGCCCAGGATCTCTCAGATAGATTCTCACAGGGTGGAGGGAGCTGGGGCTCCCTTCCCCCTGCTGTGTGACCTGGCGTCTTGTGCAGCCCACGGGGCTTTTTGACTCAGCTGAAGCAGAGGGGGAGGGGCACCAGCCCTTCACAGAGAAAAGACCCTGAGGGCCTAAAGCTTTTTAATCTCAGTCTAAAGGTAGGGTCCCCAACTCAAAATAAATTTCCACACTACAAATGTGATTTTTTTGTGTGTGTGTTTGTGGGGAAGGAGACTAGGAGAAGGAATACTAGAATAGGGAAATTCTCATGAGAAAACTGTAATTTAGAATCTTAATTGCTCCAGGATACTGAGAGAATAAGCAATTAGACCAAGATAACACAATAAATCAACAAAAATTTGATTTAGTGCATACTATGAATTCAATACCATGGTAAAGCAATGGGAATATAAAGAAGTGAAAATCACACTTATTTCTGCCCTCTAGGAACTTACCTTCTAACAGTGGATATAATCTACACAGAGGTATGAATAAGGGACATTCCCAATATGTAGAAATAGTAGATGGAGGGATATTTTAAAGGAGAGGTCATTTGCCATTGGTGAAGGGAACTGAAGGAAGCTAGGGTTTTGTTTTGTTTTGGTTTGTTTTGGTTTAGTTTTAGTTTTAGGTTTTATTTTGTTTTGTTTTTACATAGGGAAGAAAATTCTGGGCATGAGGGAGAGCCAGTACACCATACAAGAAAAACAAAAAGATCATCAATCTAGCATTGTTTCTGCCTGGGGGCTCAAAGCTTAAACATGGAGAAAATTTCAGTTTGGTTTTGGTTTTGGTTTGGGGTTTGTTTTGGATATAGTTTTCCAGAGAGAAGAAAGAAATATTTATTCTGTGAAATCTATTTTGGCACCAGGGTATTAGTAGAGTGCGTTGGGTAAGAGGAAGGGGAAGAGAAGTTTAGAAATTGTTGAGAAATTACCTTTGCCTATTTTGCCTTCTGTAAAAGCAAAAAAAATCATTCTATTCTTCATATTAATAGATTGTCAATCTTGTTCTTTGAACTGCTTGAGGTTTTTTTTACCTCTCTTCCTGAGCACATCTTTTTGTTGTTGTTGTTGTTTTGTTTTTTGTTTGTTTCTTTTATTGGGTTTTTTTGTGAGACAATTGGCGTTAAATGACTTGCCCAGGGTCACACAGCTGGTAAGTGTGTAAAGTGTCTGAGGCTGGATTTGAACTCAGGTCCTCCTGAATCCAGGGCCGGTGCTCTATCCAATGGGCCACCTAGCTGCCCCCTTCCTGAGCACATCTTAAAGATCTTCATAGCTTTTAAATAATTTCTTAACAATTTGACAGCACCAAAAATTGTTCACTCATCTCCTGGAAATTTGGAGTAAACCCAAAATTAGTGGAAACTTACTTAAAATGATAAAACAGTACACTATTATGTCTAGAGCAATATAGTTATTTATATAGATATGAGCTCAAATCTTGCCTTTGATACATTGCCTCTGGTACTATATTTAAGTTATTTAATTGAATGTAGTTTCAATGATACCAGCATATCATGAGGATCAAATGAGATATTTGTAAAGTACACTGCAAACTTTAAATTGATTAATGTTTTGGGGGTGGAGCCAAGATGGCAGAGGAGAGGTTATGATACCCGCAAACTCCCAATAAATCCATTCATTCACTCCCAAATAATGTCATTATAAAAACAAAAGCAGAGCAGCCTAACTCACATAAGAACAGAGTGAAACAATCTTCCAGACAAAGACCACAACTGGGATCACCTGCTGATCAGGCTGACAGAGGAGCTCAGCACAGTCTGGACCCAAAAGGGAATAGACCACCCTTACAGCAACTTGGAGTCTTGATTGACAGCAGCTTCTTCTAAGGCTCACCTCCCAGACTAGTGAGGGGGTTTGGCGGTTGGCTGGAGTGAATTAGATGCAGTCTATGCTGGAGTTGGAGCGAAGCACCCTGGTTCTGAACAACTGAGCCAAATCAAGTGGTGGCGGCCCAGGGCAGGGAGGGGCACAGGCTTCTTACCCTTGCCTCCCCCAATGTGACCTCCCTTTTATCAGCCCCCCTCACTTTTCTATACCCTTTTCTCTCCTGCTTCTGCCCTCCCTTCTATTAGCCCCCCCTTTTCACCTTTCCCTTTTACTTCCCTAAAGAATATGCTAAGTTTCTTTATCCAAATGAACATATATGTTATTCCCTCTTTGAATCAAATCTAGTGAGAGTAAGGTTGAAACAATGTTCCCCCCTCCCTTATTTCCCTCTGTTGTAATAGGTTTTATGCACCTCTTCATATTATGTAATTCACTGCATTCCACCTCCCCTTTATGCCTTTCCCCATAAACTCCCTTTTTAACCCCCTTAATTTTCTTTATATCATCACTTCAAAGACAATTTCTATTTATACCCTCTGTGTATAATCCTTCTGTCTGTGCAAATATATATATGTGTATATATATATATATATATGTATGTATAGAATTCTCCAGAGTTATAGGTATTATTTTCCCATGTAGGAATGTAAACAGTTTAACCTTATTGAATAACTTTTTTTCCCTTGTTTACCTTTTAAAGTTCTCTTAAGCCTTGTGTGTTCAGATCAAATTTTCTATTCAGTTCTGGTCTTTTCATCAGGAAACCTTGAAAGTCCCCTATTTCATTGAATGTCCATCTTCTCCCCCAAAGGAAAATGTTCAGTTTTGCTGGGCAATAGATGCTTGGCTGCAATCCAGGCTCCTTTGCCTTCTGGACTATTATATTCCAAGCCTTGTGATCCTTTAATGTTGAAGCTGCCAGGTCCTGTGCAATCCTTACTGCCACTCCATGATACTTAAATTGTTTCTTTTTGGCTGCTTGGAGTATTTTCTCCTTCACCTGGTAATTCTGGAATTTGGCTACAATATTCCTTGGAGTTTTCTTTTTGGGGTCTCTTTCAGGAGGTGTTTGGTGGGTTCTTTCAATGATGATTTTATCCTCTGATTCTATTATATCAGGGCAGTTCTCCTAAATAATTTCCTGGAATATGGTGTTTAGACTCTTCTGATCATGGATTTCAGGCAATCCAATATTCTCAAATTGTCTCTCCTGGATATGTTTTCCAGGTCAGTTGTCTTTCCAATGAGTTATTTCACATTTTCTTCTACATTTTCATTCTTTTGATTCTTTTTGATTGATTCCTGGTGTCTCATGGAATCCACAACTTTCAACTGTCCAATTGGAATGTTTAAGTCATTGCTTTAATCAATCAGATTATGTAGCTCCTTTTCCATTTGGCCAAATGAATTTTTAAGGAATTGTTTTCTTCAGTCAATCTTTGTGCTACCTTTTCCAAGCTGCTGATTCTTTTTTCATAATTTTCTTGCATTGCTTTCATTTCTCTGCCTATTTTTCTTCATTGTTTCAAGCTTCTTGTGCTGGGAGATAGGGGCTGTGTTGCTGGCTTTCTGCTCTGAGGCCTCTATGGCTTGCAGATTTCTCACTGCCCTGGATTTGCTCCCAGGTGTGCAATGGGATGGTTAGGTCTGTTTGTACCTGTCCTGTGGGTGGCCCCCTAGCTGGCAGCCTGCCCTCTCAGCTGGTGCTGCTAGATCTCAACAATGGCCCACTGAACCACTAGCCTGCCGAGTCAGGATCAAGGGGCTTCAGTTGCTTCCCGCTGACTTGACCCGACCCCCTCCATGCTGTGCTGCGCTGAGGTGTGCTGTACTCCCCCCTGCCCAAGTGAGACTGACCTTTCCTGAAATCTTTTAAATTATCTTTGGTTGGAAGACTGTGATCCTCTTTCTTTTTGTAGGTTCTGTAGTTTCAGAATCTGTTTAGAGGCTTGGTTTAATGTTTTTAAGGAAATTTTAGAACAGCTCAGGTAGCTTACTAGCTTCTCCCTGCCATCTTGGCTCCACCCTCTCAATTGATTGTGTGTGTGTGTGTGTGTGTGTGTGTGTGTGTGTGTGTGTGTTTGTTGTTTGTTTTTTTGCGAGGCAATGAGGGTTAAGTGACTTGCCCAGGGTCACACAGCTAGTGTCAAGTGTCTGAGGCCGGATTTGAACCCAGGTCCTTCTGAATCCAGGGCCAGTGCTTTATCCACTGTGCCACCTAGCTGCCCTTCAATTGATTTTTAAAATCCTTTTTGAGCTCTTCCAAGAAGACTTTTTGTTCTTGAGACCAATTCATCTTCCCTCCTGAGGCTTCATATATAGGCACTTTGAAAGTATTGTTCTCTTCTGAGTTTGTGTTTGTCTTTTCCCTGTCAATACAGAAGCTCCTAATGCTGAGAGCTCTTTTTGGTTTCTTGCTCATATTGCAGCTTATTTTTATTTTTAAAGTTGAAGCCCACTCCTCCAGCACCAGGGTCACTTTTTCAAGCTTCTTGTGCTAGGAGTTAGGGGCTGTTTTGCTGCTGGCTTTCTGCTCTGTGGCCTCTATGGCTTGTGGATTTCTCTCCACCCTGGGCTTGCTCTCAGCATGCTTGGATGGACAGGCCTGGTCACACCTGTCCTGTGGGTAGCCCCCTAGCTGGCAGCCTATTCTCTCAGCTGGTGCTGGTGCTGGTGCATCTCACCATTGGCCTGCCAACCAAGCCAGGATCAAGGGGCCTCAGTTGCTTCCTGCTGACTTGCCCTGATCCATCCACACTGCACTATGCTCAGATGCACCATGCTCCCCCCTGCTCAAGTGAGACAGACCTTTCCTGAAGTCTTAAATTATCTTTCTTTGGAAGATTGTGATCCTCTTTCTTTTTGTAGGTTCTGTAGTTTCAGAATCTGTTTAGAGACTTGATTTAATGTTGTTTTTAATGGAAATTTGGGAGAGCTCAGGTAGCTTACTGGCTTCTCTCCTCCATCTTGGTTCTGCCTCCCTCATGTGGTTTTTAAAAGCATTTTTGAGCTCTTCAAAGAAGGATTTTTGGTTTTGAGACAAGATTCTCTTCCCACATGAGTCTTCTCTTGTAAAGCATTTTGACAAACTCATCTGAGCTTTAGTTTTGGTCCTCTCTTTCATGATAGAAGCTGTCAATGGTGAGCCTCTTTAATTGTTTCTTACTCATGTTGTAGCCTATTTTTTAAAATTATAAAGTTGAAATCTGTTACTGGGCAATGGGTCACTGTTGCTAGTTTTTTACAGCTCTGAACTGCCTCCCTCTCAGCTGTGTTGTGCAGCCCACTGAGCTGAGCTCAGCAGAGCAGTGCTGAACCAAGCAGTGCTGAGCTAAGCAGGGCTGAGCTGTGCTGAGCTGCCCTCCCCTTTCATCCAGGTGAGACAGACCTTTCTTGAATTTCTCTAAATTATCTCAAGTAGGAGGATTGTGTCCCTCTGTCTTTTTGTAGTTCCTCTAGTTCCAGAATCTGTTTAGAGGCTTGATTTATTGTTGTTTTTGAGGGAAACATGGGAAAATTCACACAACTTCCTGTCTTCTCTCTGCCATCTTGCAGGCATTCTTGATGAAAAGACCTGAGCTGAATAGAGGATATGACTTTCAAATACAAGACTATGGAGAAGCATAAAAAGCTAAATAAGAAAAAGAAATCACGAGGGATATTAAAATATTAAACTGTTTACATTCCTAGATGGGAAGATAATACTTGCAACTCATAAGAACTTTCTCATTATTAGGGTAACTGGATGGAGTATATTTAGACAAAGGGCACAGGTGTGACTTGAATATGAAGGGATGATATCTTTAAAAAATAATACTAAGGGGTGAGAGGAATTCACTGTGTGAAAGTGAAATGGAAAGGTGGAATGGGGTAAAGTATTTCACATAAACAAAAGAAGAAAAAGCCTATATAATGGAGAGGAAAATGGGGAAGGTGCTAGGGAATGAGTGAACCTTATTCTATTCATATTGGGCTGAAACAGGGAACAACATGCATATTCAATTGCATATAGTAATCTACCTTACCCTGGAGGAAAATTTGATGGGAAGTGGATTGGGGGAAGATAGAAGAGACATCAGATTGGGAGAGGGGGCAGTGAGAAGCAAAACACATTTGAGGAGGGACAGGGTGAAAGAACATAGAAAATAGAGTAAATGGAGGGAATAGGATGGAGGGAAATACAGTTAGCAATAGTAACTGTGGGGAAAAAAAGGTGAAGCAAGTTTGTCTGACAGGCCTCATTTCTCAAACACATAAAAAATTGAATAAAATTTGTTAAAATAAGAGCCATTCCCCAATTGATAGATGATCAAAAGATATGAAGTTTTCAGATGAAATTATCAAAGACACCTATAGCCATAGGAAAAAATGCTCTAATGGAGAGATGCAGATCAAAACAATTTTGGGCTACCACCTCATACCTATTGTATAGGACAATAGGACAGCAGAGGAAAATAACAAACATTGTAGGGGATATGGTGAAAATGAGACAGTAATGTAATCTTCTTGAAGGTGTAAACTGATTCAAACATGCTATATAGCAATTTGGAACTCTGGCTAAAGGGCTATAAAACCATGCATACTCTTTGACCTAGTAATACCACTACTAGTTTGCTATGTCAAGAAATTAAAAAAAAAAGTTGAATTCAAAATTGAGGGGTGCCCATCAACTGGGGAATGGCTAAACAAATCGAGGAATGAAATTATGAGGGAATACTATTTTGCTATAAGAAATGATGAGCAGACAGTACAAGAAAGTTCCAAAAGACTCATGATGGAAAAGGCTCTCTAAATCCAGGAAAAAAAAAAAAAAGAACTGTGGAATATGGATGCTGATTGAACCATACTATTTCTTTTGTTTTTGGTGCTGTTGTTTTTCTTGTTTGAGGTTTTTCCTTTTTTTGCTCTGATTCTTCTTTTATAACATGACTTATGCAGAAATCTGTTAATGTTATTACATATATATATATACATATATACATACATACATACACATATACACATATATACATGCACACACACACACACACACACATATATATATATATATACACACACACACATACATAAACATATAAAACCTATATCAGATTACCTGCTGTCTAGGGGAGGGAAGGGAAGGAGGGAGAAAAATTGGAAACTGGAAATCTTATATAAACAAATGTTGAAGACCATCTCTGCATGTAACTGGAAAATAATAAAATACTTTTATCAGGAAAAAAAAGAAAAGAAATGATGAGCAGGATGTTATCAGAAAATCTTGGAAAGACTTATATGAGCTAATGCAAAGTGAAATTTACTGCATACAAAGTAAAAGCAATATTGTAAGATGATCAACTAGGAATGACTTAGCTGTTTTCAGTGTGAGATTTAAAATTGGATATAAGAGCATTAAACTCTCCTTTAACCTTTCCCTTATATATCTCCCAGACCAGTAAGAGAAAGAAGCCTTTGAACTTTAATTAGAGAGGGATTACTTAGCTTTTATTGTTTAGGAGTTAATTAGCCAACAAACAGGTGATAATGATTAGGGAAATAGGAAAGTAGACATACAAATGAATAGTCTTACATCTAAGCTTAGTCTATATTCTTTTATAAAACTCACTGAATCCCAAAACTGCCTCTCAGGCTGAGAACCAGAGTCAAGCGCATGCTGCCACCGAGGACCAGAGCCGATCACCCGAACACACTGTCAAACCTGAGCCAGCGTGTGTGTGCCGAGAGTGAGCATTTCTGTTCTCTCCTCATTTTTAAGCTGGCGCCCCAGAAGTGGTGTGCTTGGCCACACTCTCCCAGGCAGCAGCAGGCGCATGGCTGTTCATCACGGTCTCCTCCCTGAAAGGGCAGTCCTTCAAAAACCATTTCAGTAGTATGCGTTCAACTCTATTTTTTACCACATCAGCAATACAATGATCCGAGACAACTCTGAAGTATGTATGAAAAATGTAATCTATCTCCAGAGAATGAACTGATGTTGTCTGAATACAAACTAAAGCATAATTTTATTTTAGTTCCTTTTTCTTAAGCATTTTTTGTCTGTTTTCTTTCACAACCTGACTAATGTGAAAGATTTTTTGCATGACTACACATCTATAACTTATATTGAATTGCTTACATTCTTAAGGGGGAGGAAAGGTAGGGAGGAGGAGACTTTGCAACACAAAGTTTTAAAAATTGAAGTTAAGATTGTTTTTACCGGAGGCAGCTAGGTTGCACAGTGGATAAAGCACCCACCCTAGATTCAGGAGGACCTGAGTTCAAATCCGGGCTCAGACACTTGACACTTACTAGCTGTGTGACCCTCAAGTCACTTAACCCTCATTGCCCCACCCCTCAAAATGGTTTTTACCTGTAATTTAGGAAAAAAAAATCTAAGTAAATAAAACAAATAAACAAACAAACAACAACAACAAAAACCCAAGCAAACAACAAAGCAGTCATGAGGAATCAAACAGGACTGAAATGATTGAACAACCACACCATTCTACTGACTACAATATTGCTTTTTACTTAGATAATATAAGCCTTGTGTTTTTATATGTAGACCAAATTCATTTATACTAATAGATAAATCTAATCTGCATCCTGCAAGCTTTTCTCATATCCTCACTGTTCCTATATTATAGAATATTATTTCATTTTAGCTACCTGGGATACCTCTAGAACTTGAATGTATATAACTCATCCTTCATGCAGGAACTGTAATCATCCTTTCATCTTCACCTAACAGAAATGGTAGTCCTTTATTAGACAAATTAGTTAATATGCTTGGAATTATCTTTTCTATGCCAATCTCCAAAAACATATCAACAGCATATTTTATATCATTTTTCTCTACCTCTACTCTTTTAAAAAATCTAATTACAAATTGATATTAATAGTTCCTTTACTATTTATTTTGTCTTTTTCAACAGAATATTTTTAGAATGATTCCAAGTTGTAGGCAGACAGCACAATAAGACTTAGGAGGTAGATGCTATATAGCTAGAGGAACAATAAGTAAAGTGGATATTTTTTAAATTATCTTTTCTTTTTAATTGATGAACTCATGCTCATACTCCAAAAATTGAGCTTTAAACCTAAAATGTAAGTTTTATTTAATTATTTTAGGCATAAAAGATAAGCATACCTTATATATAATATTTTGCTGCGTAGAGTTGACTGTGATCACTATATAGAGAACCATTCATGACTTCCATATACTGCATACATAACTCTGGAAAAGTCACAAAACCCCTCACTACCTCGAGAAAATTGTTAATTTTTGTAAAGTGCTAAACACAAAACTGTAATTTTACTGATAGTTGGAGATTTCTCACCAGAATTTCTCTATGCTGAGGAAATCATCTATCTGTTAGGTCAATCCCTTCCACACCTCCACTTGCTAGACACTAATTTATAACATTAAATAGTACTAAGATAAATTAAGAAGCAAGACCTTTTGACACTGATCTGAAGGCAGTAGTTCTGATGAGGCTGAGGTAGGGGGATCATTTTTGGTCTGAAATTCTGAGCTGCAGTAAGGCTAAAGCTGATTGGTTGTCATTATTATCTCTGGCAGGAAAAAGATAAAATAATGAAAAAAGTATATGGAAGAAATGTAAAATCATTTTAATTTAACATGGATTTAAATTTATCTAACTTGTATACAGAAAACTGAGCAATTTTTTTTTAAATCATGAAGGAAACAGTTAATCTGGATTGCAGGCTGTTTTTTCTAAAAGAAGTATTTGACAGAGAGCGTTATCACATATTTCTTATTATACCTGACTCTGGGGTTATTTTTCCCCAAATTATCAAGCAAACTTTAAAATATAAAACATTAATGTTCTTTTGAGATAAGTACTTTTGGAAGGGTTTTGCAAAGCTAGTTATTAACACTGTATTTTTTGCATTATATTAAGAAAATATGAAAATGAATAAAGTATCAAGCTAATATGGAGTCCTGGGCACTTTCTGTAGCAAGATGCAATTGAATTTTATTCTTATGTTATGGAGATATGTCAGAAGCTGCTACTGAATTTGATATTATCTAAGTTAAAATTTCTACTAAAATTTGGGCACCAAACTAAAAAAAATAGGTACTGTTGTCATCTTTTATTCTGACAGCATGACAGAATTTTAGAGATAGAACGAAGTTTAGAAATCAGCTAGTCTTGTCCCTTCACTTTATAGAAGAGAAAATTAGTCCCTTATTTTCCCAAGGTTATACATTAAGCCAGGTCCATTAAGCACTGTACCACATATCTCATACCATCTTTTAGTACCTTAGTACATAGATTTGAATGAACAGATCCTTTTAACTAGTCATTTTTTCCAATATAGTGTGTATTGATATTGATATGCATTAATAAACCCAAAGATAAGTATTAGCCATTCAAAAGTAGCTGAAATATTAAGAACTTTGGTAAAGTGATAGTAATGAATTACCAGTGGGCTCAGAATTGTGAAGGAATGAACAGTGAAGATACTGGAAGGCCCTTTTGAACCAAATACTCTTGAGTACTTATTTTCCTTTATTTTTATTATTTTTAATCTACTAATATTTTTACTACTTATTTATTTCTATTTATTATTTTGTTTTCCCCAATTATGCGTAAAAAGAATTTTCAACACTTCTTTTAAAATGTGAGTCACAAATTCTCTCCCATCTTCCACAAGTCAAATTTTCTTTTTTTCTTTTGTTTTGACATTTATATATTAAAAGTGTTTTTTAATCCAAAAGTCTCATTTTTTCCAATACAAAGAAAATTTATTATGCTTTTTAAATAATAAATATTTTTCTTTATAATTTAGGGTTCCAATTTTTATCCTCTGTTCCTCCCTTCCCTCCCCCCCAGGTGGCAAAAAATCAGATATGGGTTATACATGTATGATTAAGGAAAACATATTTATCATTTTGTACAAGAAAACTTCATTAAAAGAAAACAAATGAAAGTGAAAAATAGCATGCTTCAGTCTGTTCCATCAGTATCAGTTCTTTCTTTGGAGGTGGATAGGATGTTTTACCATTAGTCCTTTAGGATTGTCTTGGATCATTGTGTTGTGAATAGTCAAGTCATTCACAGTTCTTCATTGAACAATATTGTGATCTCTGTGTAAAATGTTATCTTGGTTCTGCTCATTTCACAATAAGTGAATTATTTTCATATATGTCTTCCCGAGCCTTTCTAAAGTCATCCATCCTGCTGGTCATTTCTTATACCACAATAATATTCCATCATCATCATATACCACAGTTTGTTTAGTCATTCCTCAACTGAGGGGAATTCCTTTGATTTTCAATTTTTCAATACTTAGTCACCACATAAAGAACTTCTATAAATATTTTTTTAGTAGAAATAGGTCTTTTTTCTCTTTGTGGGGACATCTTTGGGAATGTCAGTGGTATTTCTGGATCAAAGGGTATGCACAATTCTATAGCCCTTTCGTCACAGTTCCAAATTGTTCTCCAGAATGGTTGTATCTTTTCACAACTCCACCAACAGTGGATTAGTATGCCAACATTCCCACATCTCCTCCAACATCCAATATTTTCCATTTTTGTTATATTTGCCACTCTAATAGTTGTAAGGTGATACCTCCTAGTTCTTTTAATTTGCATTTCCTCTGATCAGTAATGATCTAGAGCATTTTTAATATAATTATTCTGAGTGAGGTTTTCCCCATCCTTTAGTTATGAGATTTACCATAGTTCTAAGTGATTTGATTAAGATAATATTCAATATATTAACTGAAAAATTGTGATTTATTATATTTAGATATTATTTTGTTACAATTATATAAGGTCAAAATGTTAAGTCTCTCTTCTGTCTAACTTTCCAATGTCAAGCATTAAGTAATATCACAAGATACAATAGCCAGCAATGCTATATTTTAGTAACCATGAGTGACATACTTTTCTCAAGGAGTTCACATTGCTGAACAGTGGCCTGACAATGACCCACCCTATTGTCATCATTTATGGTCACTTAGGTAGTTCCTTATATTTCCTAGGAATATGTTTTAATTTTAGAAGTGCAACTAATCAAGATTAATATTATGCTGTATAAGTGTAAATTTTGGAAGGGTATATAAATCCATGGATTTTGTAATTCTGGGTCTTTCAGGTCCAATGCGTGGATGACCAGCTTTATTGGGAGACTAAAACTCTTTTAATAAACCTATTGGCTTTGTTGGGGGACTAACCCTCTCTCAATAAATCTATTTGCTTCAGCCTGGAAACTGTTGTTTTTGTTCTTCCATCTGACTTAAAAATTTTCCTGACATTATAGATAGTATTGATTTCTTTGTCTTAAAACTGCTTGTTCAGGGGCAGAGCCAAGATGGCAGAGAGGAAACAGCAAGCTGCCTGAGCTCTCCTTCTGTTCCCTCAAAAAGAACATTAAATCAAGCCTCTGGACAGATTCTGAAACTACGGAACCTGCAAAGAGACAGAGAGACACAGTCTTCCAACCAGAGATAATTTAGAAGACTTCAGGAAAAAGTCGGTCTGACTCAGGCAAACAAGAAAACTATGAAAAAAGAATCAGCAGCTTGGAAATGGAAGCACAAAGATTGACTGCAGAAAACAATTCCTTAAAAAAACATGTGGCCAAATGGAAAAAAAAAGTACATAATTTCACTGAAGAAAACAATGCCTTAAAAAATTCATTTGGCCAAATAGAAAAAAAGGTGCATAATGTCAAAAGAAGTTTAAAAAGGTAAACAGAGGGGAAAAAAAAGTTTACTCAATTAGGTTAAACTGCTTATATCCCTACATGGGAAGATAATACTCATAACTCTTAAGAACTGTAAATGTATTTGGGCAGAGAGAAGGACTTTACACAGAGGGTATAAATATAAATTATCTTTGATATGATGATACAAAAAAAATTGCTCATGGATAGGCAGAGCTAATAGAGTAAAAATGACAATACTGCCTAAATTAATTTACTTATTCAGTGGCATACCAATCAGAGTACCTAAAAATTATTTTATACAGCTAGAAAAAATAATAACAAAATTCATCTGGAAAAACAAAAAATCAAGAATATCCAGGGAAATAATGAAAAAAAAATTCACACGAAGGTGGGTTAGCGGTACCAAACCTGGAGCTTTACTATAAAGTGGCAGTCATCAAAACTATCTGGTACTGGCTAAAAAAATAGAGTGGTAGATCAATGGAATAGGCTAGGCACAGGAAATGCAGTAGTAAATGACACTAGTAATGTAGTGTTTGATAAACCCAAAGACTCCAGCTTCTGGCATAGGAACTCAGTATTTGGCAAAAACTGCTGGGAAAACTGGAAGATAGTATGGCAGAAATTAGGCATAGACCAACATCTTACACCTTATACTAAAATAAGGTCAAAATGGGTACAAGATTTAGACATGAGAGGTGATACCATAGGTAAATTAGGAGAGAAAGGAATAATCTACCTATCAGATCTTTGGAAAGGAAAACAATTTATGACCAAACAAGAGATAGAGTATATTATAAAATGCAAAATGGATGATTTTGATTACATTAAATTAAAAAATTTTTGTACAAACAGAAGCAATGCATCCAAAATTAGAAGGGAGGCAGAAAGCTGGGAAACAATTTTTGAGGCCAGTACTTCTGATAAAGGCCTCATCTCTAAAATATATAGGGAACTAAATCAAATTTATAAGAATCCAAGTCATTCCCCAATTGAGAAATGGTCAAAGGATATGAACAGGCAGTTTTCTGATGAAGAAACCAAAGCTATCTATTCCCATATGAAAAAATGCTCTAAATCTCTAATGATTAGAGAGATACAAATTAAAACAACTCTGAGGTACCACCTGACACCTATCAGATTGGCTAAAATGACAAAAAAGGAAAATAATAAATGTTGGAGAAGCTGTGGGAAAATTGGAACACTAATGCATTGTTGGTGGAGCTGTGAACTGATCTAACCATTCTGGAGAGCAATTTGGAATTATTCACAAAGGGTGATAAAGCTGTGCATACCCTTTGACCCAGCAATACCACTTTTAGGTCTTTTCCCCAAAGAAATCATGGAAAGGGGAAAGGGACCCACGTGTACAAAAATATTTATAGCTGCTCTTTATGTAGTGGCAAGGAATTGGAAGTTGCGGGGGTGCCCATCAATTGGGGAATGGCTAGACAAGTTGTGGTATATGAATACAATGGAATACTATTGTGCTGTAAGAAACGATGAGCAGGAGGAGTTCAGAGAAACCTGGAGGGTCTTGCGTGGGCTGATGATGTGTGAGATGAGCAGAACCAGAAGAACATTGTACACAGTATCCTCAACATTGAGTGTTGATTTACAGTGATGGACTATACTCTTCTCACCAATGCAATGGTACAGAAGAGTTCCAGGGAACTCAAGATAGAAGAGGATTTCCAAATCCAAGACCAAAAAAAAAAAAAAAAAGAACTGTGGAGTATAGATGCTGAATGAACCATACTATTTCTTTTGGTTTTTGTGCTGTTGTTTTTTTCTATTTTGAGGTTTTTCATCATTGCTCTGATTTTTCTCTTATAACATGACTAATGCAGAAATAGGATTAATGTTATTATGTTTATCTATCTATATCTATCTATCTATCTATCTATCTATCTATCTATCTATCTATCTATCTATCTATCTATCTATAACCTATATCAGATTACCTGCTGTCTAGGGGATTGGGGAGGGTGGGGAGGGAGGGAGAAAAATCTGAAATTGTAAAGCTTGTATAAACAAAAGTTGAGAACTATCTTTACATGTAACGGGGAAAAAATAAAATACTTTATTAATTAAAAAAATCCTGTTTTGTTTTGAAAAGAACTGCTTGTTCATACGCTTTGACCATTTATCAATTGGGGAATGACTTTTATTTTTATAAATTTCCTACAATTATATGTGTATATATATATATATATATATATATATATATATATTTGAGAAATGAGGGCTTTATCAGAGATATGTATTTCAAAAATTCTTTCTGTTTTCTACTTCCCTTCTAATCTTGGTAACATTAGTTTTGTTTGTGTGAAAGTTTTTTTAATGTTATATAATCAAAATTATCTATTTTACATTTAATTTTATTCTCTATATCTGCTTTGGTCATAAATTCTTCCCCTACCCATAAATCTAACAGATAAATGATTCCATTCCCCTTAATCTGCTAATGGTATCATTCTTTATATGTAAATCATGTACCCATTTTGACCTTATTTTAGTACATGGTGTGACATGTTGGTCTATACTTAGTTTCTAACATACTGTTTTCGAATTTTCCCAGCAGGCTTTTGTCAAATAATGATTTTTTTCCCCAAAACATTGGATCTTTGGGCTTATAATATACTAGATTGCTATAATCATTTACTATAGTGTAATTTCTATCTAAACCATTCCACTGGTCTACCTCTCTATTTCTTATCCAGTACCAGATTGTTTTTATAATTACCACTTTATAATACAGTTTGTGATCTGGTAGTGCTAGACCACCATCTTCCTTATTTTTTTTCATTGATTCCCATGATATCCTTGAACTTTTGTTTTTCCAGATGAATTTTGTTATATTTTTTTCTGGCTCTATAAAATAGTTTTGATAGTTTGATTAGTATAGCAGTAAATAAATAAATTACCTTTGGTAGGATTGATATTTTTATTATATTGGCTCTGCCTACCCATGAGCAATTAATATTTTTTCCAATTGTCAGATCTGACTATTTCTGTGAAAAGTTTTTTTAGTTCTGGTCATATAGTTGCTGTGTTTGTTTTGGGAGGTAAACTCACAAGTATTTTATATTGTCCACGGTTATTTTAAATGGAATTTCTTTTTCTATCTGTTGTTGCTGGACTTTATTCGTAATGTATAGAAATGCTGATGATTTATGTAGGTTTATTTTGTATCCTGCAACTTTTTTTAAGTTGTTAATAATTTCAAGTAGCTTTTTAGTTAATTCTCTAGGATTTTCTAAGTATAACATCATATAATCTGAAAAGAATGATAGTTTTGTTTCCTCATTACCAATTCTAATTCCTTTAATTCTTTTTTCTTTTCTTATTGCTATAGCTAACATTTCTAATACAATATTAAATAATAAAGGGGATAATGGGTATCCTTGCTTCACCCCTGATTGTATTGGGAAGACTTTTAGGTTATCCCCATTACAGATAATGCTTGCTGATGGTTTTAGATAAAAATACTTATCGTTTTTAAGGAAAGCTCCTTTTATTCTTATGCTCTCTAGTGGGTTTTTTTTTTAATTTTATTGAATAGAATTTATTTTCCAAAATATATGTAAAAATAAATTTTAACATAATTTAAAAAAAAAATTTGTGTTGCAACTTCTCTTCTTCCTCCATTTCCACCCCCCATGCACTAGAACTCAAGCATTTCAAAATAAGTTATACATGAGTATTCATGGAAAACATTCCCACATTAGCTAAGTTGTGAGAGAAAAAAGTAAAAAAAAAAACAAAAATCCAAAACTTCAGATTGAAGAATTCTCAAAGAGGAAAAAAAATTTAAAAAATGTGTTTCCATCTGTTTTCAGATGCTATCAGTTCTTTCTCTGTAGATGGGTTGCCGTTTGTATAAGTCCTTCAGGGTTATATAGTATCATTACCTTGCTGCAAATAACCACATGCTTCCCAGCAGATCATCTTACACTATTGCTGTCATTTTGTATACAGTACATTTCACTCTGCTTCAGTTCATGTAGGTCTTTCAAGGTTTTTCTGATAGTATCCTGTTCATCACAACCTGTATAAAGTACCTTAAACTTGACAAAGAATTTTCTTCATATTAGCCCAGCAAAGTAGGTACCATACATTTTGCCATTATAATCAATCATCATAACTATTTCCCTCCATCCTATTCCCTTCCCATGATATTTACTCTATCATTTTTTAACCTATTCCTCCTCAAAAGTGTTTTATTTCTGACTGTCTCCTCCCCTACTCTGCACTCCCTTTTGTTTCACCCTTCCTTCCTTATCCTCTTCCCCTCATACTTTCCTGTAGGGTTAAATAGATTACTCCTCCCAACTGGGTATGAATGTTATTCCCTCCATGAGCCAACTCTGATGAGTTTAAGGTCTTTGAGCTAATTCTGTGTTCTAAATTTTCTTCCTCACTCCCTCCTCAACCCTCCCTATGAAATCAAGCATACTTGTGCAGTTATGCAGAACATCCTCACCTTCCTTGAAAGTGTTTTGATTTTTACTGCTCTCTCCCCCAATCTGCCCTTCCCCCCTTCCCCTCTCCCCCCCCCCTTATCTCTCTCCCCTCCCTGAGGGAAAAAATATATTAGTATACCTCCTTGAGTATGTATGTTATCCCTTCTTTCAGCCAATTCTAATAATATTAAGGTTTACTCACTCCTCAATTCCTTCCCCCTCTTTCCCTCCCCTCCATAAGCTTTTTTCTTGTTTCCTTCATGTGAACTACCTCCCCAGACCATCTCTCCCCTTCCCCCTCCCTCAGTCTATTTCTCCTACACCTCAACCCTATTTTAAAGATGTCATCATGGGTCAATTAGGTGGCACAATGAACAATGCACCAACCCTGGACCCAGGAGGCCCCAAGCCCAAATTTGGCCCCAGACATAAGACACCCCACCCTGTCTGCCCCACAAAGAACAAAACAAAAATGCTTTACAGATATCATCCCTTCATATTTAGTTCAGACCTGTGTCCTCTGTGAATTCCTTACTGAGATAGTTCTTATGAGTTCGAAGTATTATATTCCCATATGGGAATATAAACAATGTGATCTTGTAATATCCCTCATGAATTCTTTTTCCTGTTTACCTTTTTATGCTTTTCCAGGGTGTTCTATTTGAAAGTCAAATTTTCTATTCAGGTTCAGGTCTTTTCATAAAAAATGCCTGAAATTCTTCTTTCTCATTTAAATTCCATTTTTTTTTCCTCTGAAAGAATACACTTAGTTTTGCTGGGTATGTGATTTTTGGTTGTAGTCCCAGTTCCTTTGCACTCTGGAATATCATATTCTATGCCCTTTGATCCTTTAATGTAGAAGCTGATACATCTTGCTTTATCTTTGTTGGAGCTCCAAATTATTTGAATTCCTTTTTGCTAGCTGCTTGCAATATTTTCTCCTGGACCTGTGAGATCTGGAATTTGGCTATAATATTCCTGGAGGTTTTCCTTTTGGGATCTCTTTCAGGAGGTGATCGGTGGATTCTTTCAATTTCTATTTTAGCTTCTGCTTCTAGAATATCAGGGCAATTTTCCCTCACAATCTCTTGGAGGATGGTGTCTAAGCTCTTGTTTTGGTCATGGTTTGCAGGTAGTCCAATGATTTTCCAATTATCTCTCCTAGATTTATTTTCTAGGTCAGCTGTTTTTCCAAGAAGATATTTCACATTGCCCTTTATTTTTTCATTCAGTTGGATTTGCTTTACTGTGTCTTGGTTTCTCATAAAGTCACTAGCTTCCATTTGTTCAATCCTAATTCTTAGGCAATTATTTACATCAGATAATTTTTTAATCTCCTTTTCCATTTGGCTTTTCAAACTGTTGCCTTTTTTTCTCATGACTCCTGCATTGCTCTCATTTCTCTCTTGATTCCTTCCTCTCTTTCTCTACTTCTTCATTCTATCTCTCCTACTTTCTCTTCAAAGTCCCTTTTGAGAGTTTCTATGGCCTAAGACCAGTTCATATTTTTCTTGGAAGCTTTGGATGTTGGAGCTTTGACCCTGTTATTATCTTCTTCTTCTGAGGATGTATTGTGGTCTACTTTTCCCCCAAAGAAGTTTTCAATGGTCTTCTGCTTTCTCTGCCTACTTATCCTGGCTTACTATTTCTTGGCTTTTTACTCCTTCTTAAAGTGTAGCGCTACTTCCAAGACACATTGTTCATGCTACAGCATGGCCCAGGGGATGATTGCACTTCTTCTCAGCCTGCCTGGCTTCTGAGTAATCACAGCTGCTTTCTCTTTGACCCAGAAACAGAAGTCTGATTGAACTCTGATTCTCTGTGGTTGGAAGATTGGTGAGCTTTTGCCCCACCCCCACTGTGCCACCACCATATGATTCAGCCCACTGATTCAGACCCAGGGTGCTTTGCCCCAGCTCCAGTAGATACTGCCTCCACTTCACCCCGGCCTATCACCGAACCCCCTTACCAGTCCATGCACGGAGCCTCAGAAGCTGCTGGTGTTAAGACTCTGACAAGCGCTGGAAGCACTGTCCCTGGCTGGGTCCGGACTGTGTGCTGAGCTGTTCAGCCTGATCAGTAGGTGAGCAGAATTGCCCTCTTTTGTGGAGAAATAGTCTCACTCTGTTTTTATGTGCATTAAGCTGTTCTGGGTTTTCTTTATTTACTGCATTATTTGGATGTGAGTGGATGGGTTTATCTGGAGCTTATGGGAGTCACAGCCTCTCCTCTGTCATCTTGGCTCTGTCCCCCTCCCCATTTAGTGTTTTCAGTAGGAATGGGTGCTGTATTTTGTCAAAGGCTTTTCAGCATTTATTGAGATAATCATTATTTTTGTCATTGATATTGTCAATTATGCTGATAGTTTTCCTAATATTGAACCAGCCCTGCATTTCTGGTATAATTCCTACCTGGTCACAGTGTACGATCCTTGTGAAATATTTCTGTAATTTTTTTGCTAGTATTTTATTTAAAATTTTTGCATCAATTTCATTAGCAATATTGTTCCATAATTTTCTTTCTGTTTTGGCTTTTCCTGGTTTCAGTATCAGCACCATATTTGTTTCATAAAAGGCATTTTCTAGGACTCCTTCTTAACTTATTTTTTCAAATAATTAATATAGTATTTGGATTAAATGTTCTTTAAATGTCTGGTAGAATTCACTTTGTGAATCCATCTGGTTCTGATGATTTTTTTCTTAGGAAGCTCATTGACGGATTGTTCAATTTCTTTTTCTAAAATTGGGTTATTTAAATAGGTAATTGGGGGGAACTAGGTGGGACAATAGATAATGCACTGGCTCTGGATTCAGGAGGACCTGAGTTCAAATCCAGCCTCAGACACTTGACACTTACTAGCTGTGTGACCCTGGGCAAGTCACTTAACCCTCATTGCCCTGCTCCCCCCCCCCCAAAAAGAAACTTAAATAGTTTATTTCTTCTTCCAATCTGGTTAATTTATATTTTTGTAGATATTCATCCATTTCATTTAGAGTGTCAAATTTATTGGCATATAATTGGGCAAAATAGTTGCTAAAAATTGTCTTAATTTCCTCTTCATTGTTGGTGAGTTCTTAGACCTCACTTCCCTCCCATACAGGAAAGACAGAGCTTTCCTGCCAGGCTGGTAGGCTGTTTCCCTCCTCCTGGGATGTTTCAGAGGCAGTTTTATGTCATTTTGGGGAAAACTGTGAGAGCTTCAGTGGGTTGCTTCCTCACTAGGCCATCTTGGCACAAGAAGTTTCAAGTCAAATTTTCTATTCAGCTCTGTCTGGTCATTTCATGAGGAATGCTTGAAAATAATTTATTTCATTGAATATCCATTTCCCCCTAAAGGATTATACTGAGTTTTACTGGGTAGGTGATTCTTGTTTTTAATTCTAACTCCTTTGGCCTCTGATCCTTGAATGTAGAAGCTGCTCAATTGTGTATGCTCCTGAATGTAGCTCCACAAAACATGAACTATTTCTTTCTGACTTCTTGCAATATTTTCTCCTTAAGCTGGGAGCTCTGAAATATGACTATAATATTCCTAGGAGTTTCATTTTGAGAATTTTCATTTAGTTCTTTCAGGAGGTGATATATGGATTTTTTCAATTTTTATTTTACCCTTTGATTTCCATGATAATTTCTTGACAGATTATGTCTAGACTTTTTTCTTGAATATGACTTTCAGGAAGTTCCATAATTTTAAAATTAACTCTATTGGATCTGTTTTCTGGATAAGTTGTTTATCCAATAACATTTCTTATTGGCTTCCATTTTTTCATTCTTTTGGTTTTGTTTTATTGTTTCTTGATGTCTTATTGAGTCATGAACTTCTATTTGCTCAATTCTAATTTTTTTTTGGTGGGGCAATGAGGGTTAAGTAAGTTGCCCAGAGTCACACAGCTAGTAAATGTCAAGGATCTGAGGTCAGATTTGAATTCAGGTCCTCCTAAATCCAGGGCCACTGCTTTATCCAATGTGCTACATAGCTGCCCCCTCAATTCTGATTTTTAAAGAATTATTTTCTTCATTGTGGTTTTGTACCTCATTTTCCATTTCAGCAATTATATTTTTAAGGAGTTTTTTTCCTTCAGTGAATTTTTGTTCTTCTTTTTCCATTTGTCCAATTCTGCTTTTCAAGACATTCTTCTCCTCATTGGCTTTTTAAAAAACTCTTTTACCATTTTGCCTAGTCTTTTTTTAGGTTTTATTTTCTTCAATACTTTTTGCCTCCTTTACCAAGCTGTTAACTCTCATTTCTCTTCCCAATTTTTATTCTACTTCTCTTCTTTAATTTTTTAAATTTTATTTTATATCTTCTATGATCTGAGACCAATTCAAATTTTTATTGTAGTCTTTGTATGTAGGAATTTTGACTTTGGTTTCTTTGTCTGAGTGTATTTTGAACTCTTTTGTTGCCAGAATAAATTTCTATGGTCATATTTCTTTCCGTTGTTTTCTAATTTTCCCCAGCCTATTTCCTGACTCTTAACTCTTTGCTGAAGTGGGACTCTGCTTCCAGGGTGGAGCATGCACTCTTCCAAGCTTCAGGAGTTTTGTGCAGCTGTTTTAAGAGATATTTCAAGTGACCTGAAAGTTTTCAGTTTTTCTAAGGTGGTAAAATTTAAGTAGAGCTGTGTTTACTGATCTCCTGGACTGTACTTTGGTCTGTGAGTGACCACAGTCATTCTTTTCTGCCCTTGAATTGTGATGAGGGTTCCTATTCTATTGAGGCTGCAAGGTCTGGTGTGCTACTGCTCCCTCTTGCTGTGGGTTGTGACCCAAATATGCATGGACAAAGCAACAGATTTCTGCCCCTAGTGCCAGCAAAGAGATCCACTTAATCTCCTTCTGACCAGTTGTTTTACACCCTTACCATATGTCAGCTGAAAGCACTGGAAGCAGCTACTACAGCTGCTAATTCATTCACTACAAGGCCTGCTCCTAGTTTGTGGGGGGCAAGGTGTGTGCCCACATGATCTGTACTGTCCTGCCCTCCACTCTTACTGTCATGCAATAGACCTTTCCTGTCAAACTTTTAAATTGTCTTATACTGGAAGATTGTTTAACTCCATCCTTTTGTGGTTTCTGCCACTCCAGGATTTATTTTAGGGAATTACTTAAATGTCTTTGGAGGAGTTTTGGGGAGACCCCAGGATATTCCCTGACTTTTCTTTGCTATCTTGACTCTACCCCTTTATTTATTTTTTCTTTTTTAGTGAGGCAATTGGGGTTAAGTGACTTGCCCAGCATCATTCAGCTAGTAAGTGTTAAGTGTCTGAGGCCAGATTTGAATTCAGGTACTCCTGACTCCAGGTCCAGTGCTCTATCCACTGTACCACCTAGCTGCCCCTACCCCTCTCTTTTAATTTTAATTTAATTTAATTTTATGTTCTTTTGCTGGGCAATGATGGTTATGTGACTTGCCCAGGATCACACAGCTAAGTGTCAAGTGTCTGAAGCCAGATTTGAACTCAGGTCCTCCTGAATCCAAAGCTGGTGCTTTATACACTGTGGCACCCAACTGCCACACCTCTCCTTTTTTAAAAGAAGTGTTGGGAAATCAAAAATTTTGGTTTGGGGCATGGGCTTTTTTTTTTGTTTATCTTAAACCATGGTTAAAAGTCCTAAGGATTTTTAATAGCTCTAAATATTTCTTAGAGTTTTGACAAAATCCATTCTATTTGTTTGGTTTTTATAATAAGCCATTTTATGTAGAACACATTTATTTAACTTAAGTATTTTTCTGGTATTGCACATAATTGTGAAACATGAAAAATAAAAGCAAAAACAGAGACTGTGCAGAAACAAAATTGCAGGTGTCTCCAGAGGCAATAGAAATATTTGGTATAAGAAAGTAGACTGTGGCCATATTATTTATGAAATTTGTATGCAAGAAGAACTATGAAATTCATAAACAAAGATTGTGCCTGTGATTTCTTTCATATAGATAACTTGAAGGTGAGTAAATCTCTTCTAATAATTCAGGTGTGTAGTTTCTCTGAAATTTACACTATGGATTACAAAGTTGGTAGAGATCCTCGTGTATGAAAGTTAAATAAGTTGACTAAGATCATAGAGTCAATTATGGCAAAGGTGGGATCTGAACACAGGTCTTGCTAGCTTTGAGGCCAGTACTGTATCGACCCTCCTGTACTACCTCTTAGGTAAAACATCACCCAGAAAAGGAATTATCCAAAATGGATATAAACTGGTTACAAAGAGGTGGGATGTTAGGTAGATCACTCTGTCATGAATAAGGAAGGTGTGAGTTCAAATGTTACCTCAAACTTTTACTATCTGCGTGACTGTGGTAAGTCAATTAATCTCTGTATGCCTTAGTTTTCTCAATGACAAAATAGGGATACTAACAATAACTATCTTCCAGGGTTTCTGTGAGAATAACATGAGATATCCATGAAATGCTTAGTACAATGGCTGTGTTAATTGTAAATTTTATATTATTGATATTATGTTACTGCTTGATACTGTGTTTACAATTTATGAGGGTAATATGAGTCACATAGGCAAAGTGGTCCTATTGAAACAGGCAAAACATTTCGTACCTTTTCACTGTTAACTCTTTATCAAGCAGATAAAGTGGGTAGCTTTTTGACCTGCTGCAACATCCTTATTTCTTATTTCTTCTATGACCTTAGGTGACATTGCATTCTCCCAACAGATTGTGGCACAAATAAAGAAATCCCCCAATATGAGCTTTACTTAAGGCTAGTATTTATATGGGGCATTTTCCTCCACATTTGGGTCTGATCAAGAATTCCCTGTCTGTCTCTGGCGCAGTTTACCTGTTCTCAACCTATTCCACTATTAAGGTATACAATCTTGCCACTTGAACCCCAGGTTTGACTAGTATATATAGTATATCTCCTAGTATATTTCCCTGGCCTTCTTAATGCAATGAGTTTCCTGAATGTAGAGACAAACTTCTGTCTGTTTATATAGTCATAGTGTGTATGGATATGCTTTTCTAGCCAACTATATCTTATAACAATAAAGTTTGTGATTATATAATTTTGCTGATTATGGATTTTTTGAAATCTAGAAACTTTGTATTTTCTCTAGCCCAATCCATGAGACCAAATAAATTAGTGCCTAGCAACTAGTCAGTCCTTAATAAACATTTTTGCTTCCCTTCCCAAATCAACAAGTTAAATACTGCTCTAGTACTGAAATAATGTTAAAAGAAAAGAATATTACATGAATTTATTCATCTACTCTCTGCCAGGTACTGTGCTAAGTGTTTTACAAATATTATTACATTTATTCCTCCTGATAACCCTGGGAGGCAAAATTGTCATCATTTTATAGTTGAGGAAACTGAGACAGATAAAGGATTAGTGTCTTGTTCACGGTCATACAGCTAGTAACTGTCCTGACTCCAGATCCAGTACTGTATCCATTGTGTTACCTTACTGCCTCTGAAACAAACATAGGCTTCATCCTTCAGGATACTGGGTTGATTTTCATTGTGGGATTTATGAAAGGACATGAATGGGGATAACACAGAGTTATAAAGATAAATCTTATTGAGATCTACACTGGAGGGAGTAATCCTAATAAAAAAGATCATAGATTTAAAAGAAATCATAATAAAAAGTCTATGCCATGTTTGAAAAACCTTTACAGCCATTTAGAGTGTACTTCTAGGATCCCTCAAATTTCCTGTTGAGTGATGGTTTGAAGTATTCAAGGGACAATTTCTATTTTCCTTAAAAAATGTCCTACCCATCCCCATATAGAACAGAGCAGTATGGCCCCTGGTTAAGTAAATGTTAAATTGTGAGTTTTCTACATAATGTAAACAGTTACCAAGAGATCAAGTACATATTTATTATAAAAGGAGAATAGTTATATGTTTTTTTCTCTGTTGAAATAATTATTGGAAAAATTAATATTTAACAAATTCTTTCCCCATTAGAAGCATTTCTAGGGGGCAGCTAGGTGGCACATTGGATAGAGCACCGGCCCTGGAGTCAGGAGTACCTGAGTTCAAATCCAGCCTCAGACACTTAACTTACTAGCTGTGTGACTCTGGGCAAGTCACTTAACCCCAATTGCCTCACTAAAAAAAAAGAAAAGAAAAGAAAAAAAAGAAAAGAAGCATTTCTAAAACATGAATGGTGTAGGAGTGATTTTGGGAAATACACTATGAACAAAAGGCTATTCATCTATTGATCGTTTCACCATGAATAAGTGTTAATATAGTTGAGTGGAAAACCTGCGGAACTTTAAACCAGGAAGACCTGGGTTTGAAATCAACAATTGCTACTTGCTTGACCATGGATAAGTCAAATACCCTCCCTGAACCTGAGGTTCCTCAAATATAAATGTGTGGTGATGATGACAACAATGATGATGATGGTAATGACTTTTGTATATCATTTTAAGATTTGCAAATCATTTTACATATAGTATCTAATATTTGTATATGTATATGTATATATACTTGTATAATATATAATTTCAGCGTGAAGCTAGGTGGCACAGTGAACAGAGAGATCTGGGACTGGAGTCAGTAAACCCTCAGTTAAAATTTGACTTCTGACACTTACTAGCTATGTGACCCTAGGGAAGTCATTTATCCCTGTTTGCCTTTAGCTTCTTCATCTCTAAAAAAGAAGGAAATGGAAAACCACTCTAATATCTTTGCCAAGAAAACCCCAAATTGGGTCACAGAGAGTCAAGCAGGACTGACATAACTGAACAATAGCATCTCATTTGAACCTCAGAACACTGAGAGGTAAGTACATTTTTCAAATTTTATTTTTTATATATAGTATTTTTCAAATTACACGTAAATATTGTTTTCAACATTTATTTTTATATTTTGAATTCCAAATTTTTTCTCCCCCCAAATAACAAGCAATCTGATATAAATTATACATGTACAGTACATGTAAACATATTTCCATGTTAGTCATATTGAGAAAGAGGAAATAGAAAAAAGGAATAAGCCACATACACAAAAATCCAACAACACACTGAAAAGAGCATGCTTCAATTTACATTCAATATTGATAGTTCTTTCTCTGGATGTGGATAGCATTTTCTGTCATGAATCCTTTGGAATTGTCTTGGATCATTATATTGTTGAGAAAAGCTAAATCAATCTTAGTTGATCATTGCACAGTGTTGCTGTCGACAATGTGGACAATGTTCTCCTGGTTTTGCTTATTCCACTCAGTGTCAGTTCATGTAAGTTTTTTCCAGGTTTTTTTTTCTGAAATCTGCTCATTATTTCTTATAGTACAGTAGTATTCTAATATATTAATATACCACAACTTGTTCAACTGCTCCCCACTTGATGATCATCCATCTCAATTTCTAATTCTTTGCCACCACAAAAATGCTGCTAAAATAATTTTATAAAGATAGGTCTTTCCCTTTTTTATGATCTCTTTGGGACATAGACCGAGTAGTGGTATTGATGGATCAAAGTGCATGCACAGTTTAATTCTCTTCTGGGGATAGTAACCAATTGCTCCCTAGAGTAGTTGAATCATTTCACAAGTTGACCAACAATGCATTAGTGTTCCAATTTTCCTACATTTTCTCCAACTTTTATTATTTTCTCTTCTGTCATATTAACTCATATAAAAGATGTGAGGAGATATCTTTATTTTATTTATCTTTATTTTACAGTTGAAGAAAATAAGACAAAGAGAAGCTGTGCTTCAAACTCTCAAACAGCCAAGGCAAACTGGATTTAAGGTCACTGTCATCCAATAATGCTTTTGTTCTAATTGTTCTTCCTACTTGTATTGCCTTCCTTAGTCATCATCACTACCCACATGATAATCTTCCTACAAAGTCCTTTTCATGCTTTTTCTTCTCTATGATCTTCTGTGACCATCTTAACTCAACCTCCATAGAACTTCTCTATTATTAATTAGTATAAAACTTATTTGACACATTAGGAAATGGCTTGTGGTCTCATAAGCAAACATATTGTTACTTTCCTGGTGTCTATTTAACAGATGGAAATTGAATACTTTTTTTAAATAGCTAAAGATACATCCAATATTATCCTTCCTCCTAAAACAAAATCAAAATTGTAATAGCAACCAGCACAATGGGTATCCATGGCTCATGAAATCATTGCATAAAATCAGATAGCCATTGTAGCTTTAGCTCCAAAAAATATTTTTTCCAAAGAGCCTTCTCTTTTCAGTCATTGCTCTTCTTCTTTGAAGATAATACATTTCACCATATTTGTGCCAGTAAGTGGAAACACTCCAATTTTTCCAGTAACATTTTATTCAGGAGACACATTAATTCTGTCTCATGAGAAATTTCTTCATAAAGGGATCTTGAGAATTGGTGATAGCAGCAAGCACAGGGAAAAATAGAGAAGAGTCACTCATTCTCATTTGTTCCAAATTTTTATAAAGATGCTGCATGATAGCAATTTAGGGTACTCAATCCTCACTGTCACTAAAGCATAAATGCAACTAAGACACAGTATACAAGTCCAAAAATGGGATCTTAATTTTTAAAATCTAGGAGATGCTTTATTATATTTTTAAGATCACATACTCCAGTACAGGCTACTAATTTAAGGATAGTGATTGGTTTTAATATGCCCTCCATGTTAATTTTTGTTATTTGGGTTTATATAATTTCTAATATTAAATAGTATGGGATCCAGTAAGATAAACTAGTCATGACTGTTTTTTTTCAACAGAAAGTTTTTAATAACCATGTACAATGGCAAGGTAGTTAAAGAAAACACACACACACACACGCACACACACACACACACACACATGGCCTTGAACATCATTCTTTATGGTTTTGATCTTTTATAGATTTTTAAAAAATTAATCAACTCTCCTACTTTCAAAAATTGTAAAACTCTCCTACTTTCAAAACATGCTTAAATGACACTGCAAGAAAGTAGATCTTATGTATTGGGCAAATAAATCTTACGTGATTTAGACATTTAAATATTATATGATAAAGTTAATTCTTGTCTTTATAGCTTCTTGGAGGAAAAAGGAACACTTCTCTGCATTTATGTGTGCCTATATGTTATAGAATGCTTGACATAAATACAAAATTGCCCCAAGCTGCTTTTCAAATGTGTATAAATAAAGATTCAGAAAATTATGTCATTTACTTCTTATTGAACAAGTTTATTAGATTATTTTAAGGTTATTCCAATATATACATATGTATGTGTTTGAACCAACAACATGAGGGAGTTGTGCACTGAACCAAAGAGCCAAATATATATGAGTAAGATGGAGGATTTGTAATGTAGAAAAAAATATTATTCCCTGGGTAAGACAGTATGGTGCAGAGGTAGGCATGTTGGAATTGGAGTCCAAGTATCTGGATTGGAATCTTGACTCTTCAATCTTATCTGTATAATATGGGACAAGTTATTTCACTCTCTGGGCCTTTCTCTCTCCATCCATAATATATGTTCTCTATTATCCCACCAGCTCTGTTATGTAAGGGGCTAAAATTCTATCTAGTCTGTCTAAAATATCTAATGAGTGGTCGCCAATAAATTATAAGCTTTAGCAAGAGTTTAGACTTTTAAGCATTTATTAAGGACGATAAGAATTTGTTGAAGAGAGAGAAAGAAGCATAGATTCAGCTGTCTATCTCAGGGAGCCTGCATTTCTGCTCCATTCTCTGCAAGAGTCCAGATGAAAGAAGGAGAACCACCCCTTCTTCATCCCACAAGCCTCCTGTGAAACTGGGAATATCATGCAGCTCCAAGCTAATTGGCTGGTAGCTTTGATAGACAGTACCCATGAGCCAACGTCACTTCCTGATGCCAAAGAAAAGCCGCATGGTTTGCACTCAGATGCCTTCTCCTCATGGTGGAGCTTTCCTACAAATACTCTCCAGCAGATGGCATCACTCCAATCATTACAGATATTATATAATATATGCATATATGTTATGGTACACAATATATAATTTAGCTATAAAATAACATGTGCTTCTGTATATGTGCATTAGTAACTTCATATGTAAACCTATATGCATATATTCTAGCTTGAACTTCAGAAAATCTTTTTCCAAAATGTCTTCATTTTTTTTTTTTTGGCAAGGCAGTGAGGATTAAGTGACTTGCCCAGGGTCACACAGCTAGTAAGTGTCAAGTGTCTGAGGCCAGATTTGAACTCAGGTACTCCTGACTCCAGGGCCGGTGCTCTATCCAATGTGCCACCTATCTGCCCCCAAAATGCCTTCTTTAATCAACATTAGCTCTTCTTCTTTGAAGAAAATGTGCTTTATCACATATATATCCGAAAGTGGAAACACTTCTATTTTCCAAGTGTAACATTTTCATATGGCATATATTGCCTCTGCCTAATCAGAAGTTTTTCATAAAGAGATATGGTAGATTGGTTATAGCATTCACCAAGTATTGGGGAATAGGCACATACTCATATATATGTGTACACATATTCATATATATATATACACATACACATACACACACATACACACAGGTGGGTGTATACATACATAGACATACGTATTCATATACATATACTCAAACATGCCCATATGCATATGTATGTATATACATATATGTGCATGTGTCTGCATGTATAAACATATATGTACCATGCATTATCTCTATCTCTATCATCTCTATCTCAGTCTCTATCCATCTATCCATCCATCCATCCATCCATCCATCTATATCTACTGTATTTTGTGAAGTAAATATAATAAATATATACACACATGCATACATGTATAACTTCACATCACAACAATACATAATATATGTGCACACACATGTAACTGTACACATATATCTGTGTATATACATGTGTGTATGTGTACCTATACTTATATGTATATATGTATGTGTATATACACATACATAAACACAGACATTTTTTGAATGTTTAGCATAATTTTATTTAAAATCAATAAAAGTCTCTATCACAACTGCTGTTCACTGATACTTAAATTAGCCTCCCTACCCTCTCATAAATGCCAGGTAATTAGCTATTTTGTGGATGTATTCCCGCCTTATTCTTCTCAGTATGTCACTTTAAGCTTTGTGAGTCTTCAATTTCTGAGACTTTTTAACACTGACTTCTCTGTGCTATGCCACTCTTTCATATTTACTAATATAGATAATGACCCTTGTCTACTTGCTGTTTCCAGAAGGACTGCAAATTTTTCACATGTACTATACTTAAAAGAAGTGTTTTTGAAAGGTAAAAAAAATAAATGCTGATTCATTGTCCCTAAAATGACGTTCTAAAAGTGACAAATTTGTCATATTAACATGCAAGTTATTGGATAAAAGACAGGGGATAGTGTATGTGGGACAATTGTAGTCAGATTATTTAATTACTTTGAGCTGTCAACTCACATACATTAGGCAAAAAAATTAAATAATGAGGATTCAACTCAATAGATAATTTAAAATGAGAGGAGGAAACCTAGTTAATTTCAATTTTAATTGCTTTTCTGAGTCAGAACGTTTAGAAAACTGTCATTAAAATTTTTCCATGCTGGCAGCTTGTATTATGATGGGTGGCATCCAGCTGTGCCATTCTTGTTTAATGGAAAGTATCAGGATGTGGCTTCTGAAATGTGATGGGTGGCAGCATCGATTCTTGGGAGATTTTGCCACAATGAAGTGGGCTTCTGTAAATACCAAACTTAGAGGAAAGTAGTTTCTTTTTAAATATCCAATTTTCAAGCAAAAAGAGTAGAAAAAAAAACCTGATTCCACAAATCGGGTGTTACAAAGTGAGTTTAAATATTTTATATAAACATCTTTTATAATTTACCATTCCTGATGCTAAGTCTTGCATCAGATATTTATTAGATATGTGGCCCTGTAAAGTAACTTAACCATTCTAAGTCTCAGTTTCTTCATGTATATAATGAGGATGGTAATAGAACCTATTTCAGCAGAGTTGTTAAAAAGATCAAATGAGGGGAAGCTAGGTGGTACAGTGGATAGAGCACTGGTCCTAGAGTCAGGAGGACCTGAGTTCAAATCTGTTCTCAGACACTTGACACTTACTAGCTATGTGACCCTGGGCAAGTCACTTAACCCCAATTGCCTTAAAAGAAAGGTGTAATGAGATAATTTTAAGGGAGTATGTAAATGCTAGATATTACCAATTTTTACATATGCAACTATATTATCAAATAAATACATTAGAAATATCCATCATCAAATGCATCCTTTTGTTTTTCCTTCAACATGGCTAATATTTCAAAACTATAGGGGAGAAAACTTTCCTTACTCTTAGTCTTTTTTTTTTAAAGAATTGTTTTGAGAATCTTTTTAAATTTACCTAAATACCTAAATTATGAAGCAATCTGAAGATTCACAAAGTACTTCACATGATCACACTAACAGTAAAGATTCACTGTGACACAGTTCATTTCATTTTCTTTTTCTTACTGTTGAAATTGATATAATTCTTTCTGGATAATTTTTGTTTCACCAGTTACTTGAGTTACTGAAACAACAATTGTGATTACATTTTTTTAAGTTAGAGAATATAAATTAAAATAAAGTCTTAACTTGAGTTTTCCAAAAATGCAGCGTTTTTTTTTTTATAATACATAGTGACTGTCTCATCACTGGAGTTCTTCAAGTAGAGGCTGAATTAGTGCCTCTTGGAGTTATACTATAGAGATACTTCAGGTAGAGATTTGATTATATGACCTCCAAAATGCCTTTTAATTCTAAGATGCTTCTATCATTGATGGCTTTAAAAGTCTCACAGATTTGGAGTAAAGATTGATATATGGAAATCTATGAAACATGTCATAGATCCTGTATTCTGATTTTTCATGATTATAAGTAGTTTAGGAGATGATACTCTCATGAAATAATTGTGATTTAAATGGTTTATATGAATTTGATTATGTTTAAATTTATGGGGGTTGACACTATGAAAATTATGGTTCAATTGAAGTCTAAAACACAAAACATTAATATAATGAATTAACTGAAATAAAATATCAACATAAATTTAAATCAAATGTTCTTTGAGTTTCCCAGAGGAACTCAGGATAGATAGCTTAGTCCTAATTTTTCTCAATCTTAATGCATTGTTCCAGAAACGTCATAACTGTGTTAGGTGAAATTTAGTCATTTATTTTAAAATGGTCAGGATGCTGGGATATTGGATCATATAAATTTAGTGTTCCTATTGCAGATATCCAAGAGTAATAAGAGTAATTAAGCTGAGGTGTGGATGCTATTATCCATTCAACAAATTCATCCAGTGAACATTTATTAAATTTTCATAAAGTACAAGGAAACATGAAATTTCTTGGCAATACAGACAAAAATAATATAGTTCTCTCTTCAAGGAGTTTATAGTTTACTGGAGGATAAGCATGTACACATAAATAAAGGCAAGTTAGAGTGTGGTAGAATAAAAGAGTCAATCAACCACAGTTTACTAAGGACCCACTATGTGACCAACACTGAGCTGAGCATTGGGCATATAAAGAAAAAATATAATAATCCTTGCCCACAAGGAGCTCACAGTCTAGGGTGGATGTATTTCTGAGGTGGAAAACATACCATCAGTTATTTATTTACATTTCAGTAGAAGTTAAATTTGTAGGGGGCAGCTTATTATATGATACAAAAACACATCCCTCCTATTTTTCTTCTTGGAAATTTGTAGTTGTTTTTATTGTTGCATTATATAAGCTGTTCATATCATTATATAGATTTGTATGCCCAAATATAGTCACTAATAAATGATTAGATCAATTTGCTAAGAGATTGGTTATAGACAAAAATAGACAAACTGTACTAAATTAATCATAAAATAATATAGCAAATTTCTGAGCAGAGTATGAAAGTCTCTAGAAAATGTAGTGTCCTGAAAAATTAGGATCCTACTCTCTTTCCATGTGACTAAGATTCACTGTATTTCTATTGCACAACAAAAATTTTCCCATGCCTCATTAAATCTGTGATTTTATTAAGAGGGATATTGCCACCATCACTGTTGATTATAAACAATCCGTGCCTTCTCCTACTGTGTACTATACTCTTTTTCATGTCCATCCATTTATTCTACACAGAGGGTTCACACAACATTGTGGAATTTTTTCCTCTAGATTTCATGACATATCATGGGAGGCTAGGGAGCACAGAGGACATCCATTTAACTTTGATGTAATTATGCCAGTTCTAGGGCATGTCTTCAGTGGTAAAGAACTGAAACATAATTAGTACAATTATTTATGTTTTCCTGCCCTTTGGGTGATCCACAGCTTTATTTTGAGGAGAGGAGGGATTATGACTTTCTATGATTTATAGTAACAAGAAATTACCAGAAAAATTTTGCTATAAAACATATGGGCCTGTGTTTCAAGTAAGTATATGGTCATTAAATTCACTGCACATTATCTTTTTTCTCTTTTTTTAATATTTATTTATTTAGAATTTTTCCTGTTATATTAAAAGAAATTTTCACATCGATTTTTAAAACTTTGTGTTCCAAATTCTCTTCCTCCCTGACTCCCCAACCCCCTTAAGAACTCAAGCAATTCAATATAAATTATACATGTGCAGTCATGCAAAACATTTCTACATTAGTCAAGTTGTAAAAGCAAACAGACAAAAAATTTTAGAAAGAGGAGCTAACAAAAATTATACTTCAATCTGGGTTCGGCTACCATCAGTTCTTTCCCTGTAGATGAATTGCATTTTTCATAAGTCCTTCTGATAGAATCCTGCTCATCATTTCTTACAGCACAATAGTTTTCCATCCTAATATCATCCCATAATTTGTTCAGCCTTTCCCCAAGTGATGGACATCACACCAAGTTTGAATTCAACATCTTAAAAAATCTCTTTTAGGATACCAACCTAGTAGTGGTATTGTTGGTCAAAGAATATGCCTCATTTTATACTCCCTTAGCCATAGTTCCAAATTATTCTACAGAATGTTTGAATGAGTTCACAACTTTACCAAGAGTGTATTAATGTCTCATTTTCCCCATATCCCCCACAACATTTGTCATTTTCCTCTGCTGTCCTATTATCCAATCCAATAGATATGAGGTAGTACCCAGAATTGTTTTGACCTAAATCTTTCCAGTTGTGAATTACATCATTTTTTCATATGTCTATAAGTGGCTTTGATTATTTAATCTGAAAACTTCATATCATTTGATCATCTATCAATTGGGGAAAGGCTTTCATTTAAACAAGTTGGAATCAGTTCTCTATGTGTGTCAGAACTGAGATCTATCAAACAAACTTACTTAATTTTCCTCCACAGTTACTATTGCTCATTATTACACTCCATCCTATTCCCTCACTTTGATATTTACTCTATTTTGTATCTTGTTTTACCATATACCTCCTCAAGTCTTTTGCTTCTGACTGTACCCTCCCACAATCTGCTCTCCCTTCCTTCACTCCTCCTTCCTTATCTGCTTCCCTGATATATTACTATACCCAATTGAATGTGTATGTTATTCACTCCTCCAGCCAATTCTGATGAGAGTAAGGCTAACTTACTTCCAAGCACTTCTCCCATCTTCCTCTCCACTCCATAAGCTTTTTCTTACTTCCTTTATGTGAGCTAATTTACCCCATTCTACCTCTCCCTTTCTCTTTTCTCCAGTGCATTCTTCTCCCCACCCCCATTTGATTTTTTAAAAATATATCAACATGGGGCAGTTAGATGGCACAATGGACAAAGTTTAAGCCATGGACCCAGGAGGACTTGAACCCAAATCCAGCCTCACACACCCAACATTCACCAGCTATGTGATGCTAGGCAAGCCACCCAACCGTGACTGCCCCACACAAAAAATAAAACAAGAACAAAAATAAAAAATGCTTTAAACATATCATCCTTTCATATTCAACTCATACCTCTGTTTTCTGTTTACCTTTTTATGCTTCTCAAGGTTCTTATACTTGAAAGCCAAGTTTTCTATTCAGTTCAGGTCTTTTCATCACAAATGTCTGAAAGTCCTCTCTTTCATTGAATTCCCATTTTCCCCTATGAAAGAGTATACTTAGTTTTTATGGGTAGGTGATTCTTAGTTGTAATCCCAGTTCTTTTGCCCTATGTAATATCATATTCCTTACCCTCTAATCCTTTAATGTAGAAGCTGCTAGATCTTGGGTTATCCTGATTGTGGATCCACAGTACTTTAATTGGTTCTTTCTGGCTGCTTGCAATATTTTCTCCTTGACCTGGAAGCTCTGGAATTTGGTTATAAAATTTCTGGAAGTTTTCATTTTGTGATCTCTTTCAGGAGGTGATCAGTGGATTCTTTCAATTTCCATTTTAGCTTCTGGTTCTAGAATATCAGGACAATTTTCCCTGACAATTTCTTGGAAGATGATGTCTAAGCTATTTTTTGATCATGGCTTTCAGGTAGTCCAATAATTTTCAAATTTTCTCACCTAGATCTATTTTCCAGTTAAGCTGTTTTTCCAAAGTGATATTTCACATTGCCCTCTATTTTTTCATTAATTTGGATTTGCTTTATTGTTTCTTGATTTCTCATAAAGTCATTAGCTTCCATTTGCTCAATCATATATTTTTTTTTTTGGTGGGGCAATGAGGGTTAAGTGGCTTGCCTAGGGTCACACAGCTAGTAAGTGTCAAATATTTGAGGCTGGATTTGAACTCAGGTCCTCCTGAATCCCAGGCTGGTGCTTTATCCACCACATCACCTAGCTGCCCACCTCAATCCTAATTCTTAAGCAATTATTTTCTTCAGAGAACTTTTGTATCTCCTTTTCCATTTGGCTTTTCAAGCTGTTGACTTTTTAAAATGACTTTCCTGCATCACTCTCATTTCTCTTTCCATTTTTTCCCTCTACCTCTCTTACCTTATCTTAAAAGTCCTTTTTGAGTGCTTTTTTGGCCTGATACCAATTTGGAAGCTTTGGATGTAGGAGATTTAACTTTGTTATCTTTCTTTCTTTTGCCAGTCTATTTCTTGACTTTTAACTCCTTCTTAAAGTTGCTTTCAGGGAGCACTGTCCCAAGCTTGAGTGGGGGGAGGGGGGTTCCTATGTGGTACGATTGATGGAGAATCAAGTTTTTCACTTCCCTGGCCTGTTCTGTGGTCTGAAAATAATCACAGGTTTGCTTGCTCTTTAACCCGGGAACAGATTTCTGTTTCACTGTGGTTGCAAGCTCGGGTGTGCCTGTACCCCTCTCCTACCTGGGCTGTCACTAAAGACTGATTCCTGGTTCTGAGCACAAGCAAAATGATGGAGTCCCATCTCAGTGCCAGCAGAGACCCCTGCAATCTCCCCTTGGCCCACTGCTTTACCCCCTTAACAGACCATGAGCTGAGTTCCAGAAGGAGCCACCACTGAAGCTGATTCAGAGGCTCCCTCTGGACTAGTATGGTCTGGGGCTAGATCTGTGGTGGTGTGGTCCAGGTTTGTGCTCTACTCTTACCCCAGTATAACAGACCTTTCCTGCAAACTAAGCCATCATTTCCTGGAAAATGATCTCACCCTGTCCTTTTGTGGATTCTGCTGTTCCAGTAATTGTTTCATGGCATCTTTTGGAGCTATTTCAGGGGTTGTGTGGAGAGGTCCAGAAAGTTACTGTTTTTCCCCTGCCATCTTGGCTCCATCCTCCTCCCCAATTTTCTGAAAGTAATTCCATTTTTATTTTTCATTTTGGTTGCAGTTATTTTTCTACTTCCAATATCCTTTCAAGGGATGGTCAACTCTATTGATTGGTAATTAAACTGTAACTAAATTTAGAACATTGATGTCAAATTCAAATAAAAACATAGTTATTTATCCATATGTAAGGATTACTGCTAGCAGCATATTGACTTAAGGGAGCCATATATTAACATTATGTTTTACTATATTTTTATTTATGTTATTTAATATTTCTCAATTACATTTTAATTTTCATTTGACATTATGCAAAAAATGCTTCTGAGCTGCATATAGCTCCATAGTTAACATTTGATCTATACAATAGACATACTTCATTGATTTTTTTCTCTATTGTGGATAGTAAAGTTGATATATTTTAAAGTTATTATGAAATTATTTTGTAAACCTTGAAATACTTCAAGACAATATTGTTATGACAGTATTATTAGCAAACGGAAATATCTTGTGAATATAGTCAACCATAGAATGCTCTTTCCATTTGGAAACATTACAGGATATCCCTAATGTAGTAGCATTTTCCTGTTTTATAACTTGTTTGAAGTGTTAGAGAAATAGCACAAAATATTTTATCCATAGTGTCTGTCAAGGAATCTTTTTTTTGTTATTTTTACATATATATGAGACACTTTGTTGGAGGAGAGCTTTTAAGAATTTTTTTCTTCAATCAAACACTTTTTAAAGATAGTAAATAATAGGACTCACAGTGTTCTTGTGTTCTTAGCACTATCAATAACAGTATATGACTTTAAGCATTTGGTTTGCTATATAAAATAGTATATGAAAGCTCATTTGTCCCCTTCTCCTTCCTTCCTCAGGAAGGCCCACAAAGTATGCATGCATTATCCTCATGAACATTTTTGTCAAATTAGGAAAATGGGTATATGGGATGATAGTTACTTATATATTTCATCTTTTATATTTTCAATTATTTTTATATGCAATTTGGAAAGATTTATTAAGTTATTGGTAGAATTTCTCTTATGATTTCTATGGTAGATATTAATATGTAAGAAGCTGTCTTAGTGAATAATGGCCTATTTGAAAATGTGTATAGTGGGGGAAGCTAGGTGGCGCAGTGGATAGAGCACCGGCCCTGGAGTCAGCAGTACCTGAGTTCAAATCCGGCCTCAGACACTTAACACTTACTAGCTGTGTGATCCTGGGCAAGTCACTTAACCCCTATTGCCTCACTAAAAAAAAAAAAAAAGAAAGAAGATGCATATAGTGAACCTGACTGTGAAATGAACATGGGTCTCATGCAATTATGTGTTTTTGTTGTTGCTGTTGTTGTCACCCTTGAAAGCATGATCCAATCATTCTTTAGAGTTCCTAAAACTGAGAATCTTAAGGGAAGAGAGTAAGCATTTATAAATCACCTTCTTTGTGCCAGGAACTTTGCTAAGGGCTTTAAAAATCTTTATTATTTCAGTTAATCTTCACAACAATTCTGTGAGTAAACTGCTCTTATCATTCTCATTTTAGAGTTGAGGAAACTTAGGCAAAGGGAGATGAATCTAGAGTCGCACAGGTAGTAAGCATTTAAGGTCAGATTTGAATTTAGGTCTTTCTAATTCTAGACCCAGAATTCTATTCATTAAACCATCTAGCTGCCTAAAAATAAGCTGATTAAAAATATGTCCTCTAGGGGGCAGCTAGATGTCACAGTGGATAAAGCACTGGCCCTGGATTCAGGAGTACCTGAGTTCAAATCCGGCCTCAGACACTTGACACTTACTAGCTGTGTGACCCTGGGCAAGTCACTTAACCCCCATTGCCCCGCAAAAAAACCCCCAAAAAACAAAACCTCCTCTACCAATGTTATCATTTGTCACATCTCAACAGATGGAAGCTACATAGGACTTAGTGATGTTTCATCATTTTTGTTTTTTTCATGCACCATCATGGCCAAAGACTTCCTCATCTAGTGGCTGGTCTACCGGAAATAAACCTTTGTAATTATACCGGATAGTTCTAAGACATCAGGGAGTCTATCTCTGGGAAGGTTCATAGTGTCTGGTGGGACTTAGCAAAATTTAGTCTGGTGATATAAGGTTGACTACACAGGTTCAATTCAACAATATAATAAAGAGTTAAAGTAAGCATTGTGGAAGAAAAATAAACCTATAACCCATAATATAATGTGTTTTAAAATCAATGGTTTTAAAATATGCATTAATAGAGAAATTCCAAACATGACTTTACAATACAATTTTACTTTCTTGGTATTCCATCTGTAGAAATCTATGTTAATAATAAATAATTAGTAAATATTTGTTAATCACCTACTTTGTATTAGGTAGTTTTTTCTTTTTTTTCTTTTTCTTTTTTTTTGTGGGGCAAAGGGGGTTTCATAACTTGCCCAGGGTCACACAGCTAGTAAGTGTCAAGTGTTCGAGGTTGGATTTGAATTCAGGTCCTCCTGAATCCAGGGTCAGTGCTTTATCCACTGCTCCACCTCGCTACTCCTTAGGTATTTTTTTTTTAATATTGGAAAAACAAAAAGATAATCTTTGCCTTCAAGGAGTTTGTGATCAAATGGGGGAGAAAGTATGAAAACAACTATGTGCAAATAAACTATATATAAAATGAAAAGGAAATAAAACAGTGTAGATACTAGGATTAAGAGAGATTGGAAAAGGCTTCCTGTATAAGGTGTGATTTTACACATGTACACACTGAATGATATTAATAACAATGGTGCCCAAGGCATTTTAAATCCCAAAATATATCATGAAGTTGTCCAAAAAAATGAGTTATGTTTTCTGTTATATATTACCACTTCAATTTCTTTGAAAAGCTGTCATTTCACATTCATCTTATAAAATTTTTATTAGCCAGATTGTTTGATTATCTATGATTTCCCATTTCCTGATAAGACATATAAGAAAATTTACTTTTCCACACATATTCAAGAGAAAATAATCAAATAAGTACTGTCCTGTGTCCAGACCTAGAAGAATTAAATTTTAACTCCAAAATAACATCCTGCTTAGAGAAATGACATAACTCTAAGGTTGAAGAGAAGCACACTTTTACCATCTGAATAAACTCTATTATAGGTGAACCTAGAGGCACCATATACTTTCTATTTGCAGGTCAAGTAGTTCACATGACTTTCTGAGTCTAATGCCCATAAAATTCTCAATGAAATTAATGGTCCTATCCATATCAGTGGAAATATATTAGTCTGAAAGTGACTCCAGGAATGCATGTTGGACAAAGAACTCTCTTTACATTCTTTTCACAACTTTACCTTTTGAGAAACTCAGAAGATCATCTGAAATATGTCTAATGGCTTGTTTTCTCATGTGAACAGCTACAAGTTTTCTTCTTTTATGATGTCTCTCTGTGTTATACATATAAATCTAACACAGTCACAAATTCCTTGGCTAGTTCTAGGAGAATGCATCTGTTGCTTTGGGATTTTAGCACATATACATTTTATGATTCCTGGAGGATGTCAGTATGTCAAGGAATAGTAAGAAAACCATGGCACAGCTTCTCAAAGTCCTAATATTTCTAGTCATAAATGATAGCTACCTTGGGTCTCAGGAATCACTTACCAGCAACTGTTTCACACTCTCTAAGTAATGTATTTCAGGTGAGACATATGGGGTAGGGTTTGGGGACTGAATTTCACAAGTCTAAAGATGAATGTCTATTAAGAAACCTATTTTGCTTCTTTCTGAGGACACCATTAGGACTAATAAAAATTCAATCCATCTAACTGAGGTAGGAGAGAGTGAGGAAGATTGTTAAACCAATAATCTGTTGGGAAGAGAAAACAAGCTAGATCCTTCAGAATACAGTTTAGTAAAAAAGAATGTGTTGTATAATTCCCCAAACATGACATAGCAGCAACAGATTTGATATATATTTCCTTGGCTTAAATCGTGGAAAAACAGACTTTTCATCTGCTTATAGAGGAAGTTGCTCCTTTTTTTAAGATTGAAACTTTTTTTATGTTATAACAAGGTTCTGAATGATGGATACAATATCACAAGGCAAAACACTGACATCATAATGACTTCTCATGTTTGAAAAATTGTTACCAAAATATCACAAGTAATGGGGAGGCCGTGTGAAACTGCTCAGATATTTACTCACAAAATATGGTATTTTGCATCCATTGTGGCCTATGCTATAATGAATGGTTCTGCTTATTCAATGTTTCATTCCTCAAACTGTAGCTAGAGACTTAAAAAAGAAAAACAAAAAACTTATGTGTCATGCTGGTTCACTGACGATATTAAAAGTTAGCTAAGGAGAAAAAGCTACCATTTATCATATTCTGACATATGCAAATAATAATAGATAGCTTGAATTCTAAATCTTTCAGAGTGTATCCAGATAGAGACATTCCATGCTCAATGAAAGAGATGTTTTTCTGAAGAGCTGTGTCCATAGTAAATTTTATAGTAAAATTATTTTTGCTAGAGCTATGTGTATAGCAAATATTACAGTAAAAATATTTTGCAAAATGGGTATTTATTTAAAATAATTCTATGTTGACCACATTTCTAAAGCTCTGAATCATCTAAAAATATTTTCTTTTGCAATTTATAATTAGTAAATACATATTTGTTCAGAATAAAGTGAACCAGTATATTCAGCCTAAGTTGGAAATTCAAGATTTTTTTCTTGGTGAGGCAATTGGGGTTAAGTGACTTGCCCCCCTTGGTCAAATCTTGAACTTTGGGGCAGCTAGGTGGTGTAGTGGATACAGCACTGGCCCTGAATTTAGGAGGATCTGGGTTCAAATCCAGCCTCAGACACTTGACACTTACTAGATGTGTGACCCTGGGCAAGTCACTTAACCCCAATTGCCTCACTAAAAAAAAAAAAAGAGGGGCAGCTAGGTGGCACAGTGGATAGAGCACCGGCCCTGGAGTCAGGAGTACCTGAGTTCAAATCCAGCCTCAGACACTTAACACTTACTAGCTGTGTGACCCTGGGCAAGTCACTTAACCCCAATTGCTCACTAAAACAAAACAAAACAAAAAAAACAAAAAGAAAAGAAAAGAAAAGATTTGATTAAGGAAATGTCTGAAAGTTTTCATAGTGATTGAAGAAAGCAAATTAGGAAGAATTTATTAAGTACTTACCAGGTGGAAGCAGTTATGTGGCTCAGTGGATAGAGCACTAGGCTGGGAATCAGGAAGACCTGAATTTAACTGCAGCCTTGGACACTAGCTGTGTGGTCCTCAGCAACATTTTTTTGCTTTAGTTCACTGGAGAAGGAAATGGCAAACCACTCCATTGTCTTTGCCAAGAACACCTCATGGACAGCATTGGCATGCTATGGTCCACAGGGACATGAAAAGTCATACATGTTTGAACAATTGACCAACATGATAGGCACTATGCTAAGTGCTAGTCACACATACAAGAAAAATGTAAGATAATATCTGCCCTCCAAGAACTTATACCCAAATAGTGGAATATAACACTCAAAAGGGAGCTGAAAAATGGGAGAAAAGATCAAGGTGCCTATGAGGGGGCTTTGGAGCCAGAAAGTAAGGAACAGACACAGGAGAGGGATGAAGGTCAGTCCAGACTGCTCCATAAGATGGAGACAGCAAGAGGAACTCACCAAAGGGAAGAAGAGAGTGGGTGTTGTAGAAAGATATTCTACAGTGTTCAGGCCTCAGTGATAGTATGTTGTTCCAGGATTAGAGGGCCTGGACATTGAGGGAAGTTCTATGAAAAAAAAAATCTAACAGTAGAAAAGGCAAAGTGAAGTTTTGAGGTCCCAAAATCAATAATGGAAATTTTTAAAGGGATGATGGGAAAGTAAGCCCAATAACACCATAAATAGCAACATCTCATAGATGCTTAACCCTGATAGCATCTCCAAGGTAGCAAAATTGGGGATCTGTAACCTGGCAATTACTTCTGCAGCAGCTTTATATACTTCACTCTTCCTTACCTGCCATAGATAAGGAAGACCTAGGAAAGAAATGATAAGATTCAGAAATTCATGGTAATATCAAATGGTTCAACATAAGAAAGAGATACAGATTTAACAATGGGAATTATAAATAAGACATTGCATCACCAAATGCACTGACACAAACTCCTAAGAACTATTGGACTTTCTATCAGATTTATAGCTAAAACCCACCAGTTGTAGTCACCATGAGAATTTAATTTGATCTCCTAGGTTACAGGAAATGGATTGCCTTACTATTTGTATCCTCAGAGTTTAGCATATAGTGAATGAATACTTATCACATATTGAATGAATGAATGCAACTTCAATAATTAATAAACATTTATTAAGTACCTACTATATTCCAGGAGGTGGTGCAGTGGAGAGAGTGACTGGCCTGGAGTCAGGAAAACTCATCTTTGTGAGTTCAAATTTCACCTAGGATGGGAAAATATATCCCAATTTGTTCAGGGGTGGGGCGGAGGGAGGAATATTTTCACTGAAAAGTGTGAATTTTTTCTATTGAAGACCTTTATACAGACATTTCCTTTATTATAATATTACATTTACTAAATGCTTGCATAGGTATCAAAAGTTATCCTTAGCATAACTGGAAGTAGCAATTATAGCTATCATTCCTTTTTTATAGATAAAACCCTAATTTTTTTTTTAGAGAGGCAATTGGGGTTAAGTGACTTCCCCAGAGTCACACAGCTAGTAAGTGTTAAATATCTGAGGTTGGATTTGAACTCAGGTACTCCTGACTGCAGGGCCAATGCTATATCCACTGAGCCACCTAGCTGCTCCCACCCTAAATTTTTTAAATAAATTTGCACCCATCATATTATTTTTGACCCTGTGAACAACTTAAATCTATGATGTTGATCTTTATACTTGCTGTTATGCCATTTTTACACCTGACAAAATATTTCCACAGAAAGGTTAAATGACATATCTCTGGTCCTTCAGCAAACACATATTAAACAGCTGGATTTGAGGCCACATCTTCCTGACTCCTAGTCCAGTCCTCAGCACATTATATTACCTAGCCCCTCTAATTAGTTTGGTTAGGGACTCATGGAAAGGGTACCAATATAGTTCTGGGATAATTCATTCTTGCAACATGACTTAAGTAACTAAAACAGGTATATGGGAAAATATGACAATGTATTTCACTATGACATTAAAGTTCTAGTTTAGTTATCACCCCAAGTCCATTCATTTCAATTATTCCTTAAAGGCTGGGAATTTATGATAGTCTGGCTATATTCCAGTTTTGCCAGCAGCTTGTGGAGATGACTGTATGGTATCAGTAACTTTTTTTCCTTTGATACTATATTGAAAACTAATGAGCATCCTTTCTGTCTTTCTTTTCTTTCTTTCTTTTTTTTTTTGTGGGGCAATGAGGGGTGAGTGACATGTCCAGGTTCACACAGCTAGTACGTGTCAAGTGTCTGGGTCTGGATTTGAACTCAGGTCCTCCTGAATCTAGGGCCAGTGCTTTATCCACTGTGTCACCTAGCTGCCCCTTGAGCATCATTTCTAATGAAAATATGGTAAGAATGAACACCAACAGTAGCTTTCTTCTACATTTTGGTTTCCCAGAGGGATTCTTTCATATTTCACCCATTACATCTTCAAAAACATCTTTGCATCATATGTAGTAAATATCCTCCCTCTTGTTTTAGAGAAGAGAGGCAATAAATCTACTTAATATACTTGAGTTTCATGGGTTTCTCAGGAATGATTTTCCAAAAGCAAATGAAGATTCTGAATGTCTTTTGTTTACTTTCAATCTTCTTTAAGTTTTTGATTTTCATAGTAACTTCTTGTTTTTTTAGAGGTTTAATTTATACATATTAGTTTACATAAAAATATTCAGAATATTAAATAACCATTGGATATTTATAAATAAACTTTAACTTAATTAAAATTTTCAGAAGAAATTTTTAAAAATTGACTATAAAGATATTCTGGTAAGAGTTTTAGTCATTTGTAACACAAAAATTTAGGAGTTTGGGTGTGCAGATATTGAAAAAGGGGGTCCTCAACACTTTTGACTGGTAGCAAACTGCTTCTTGGTTCTGCACAATGAAGCAAAATTCAATCATATGGATCAGGATAAAGCTTCTTTTCCCCTCGAGTTTTCACTTAAGTCTTAGCAATAGACATCTGTGGACAGAAGGAGAATCCAGAAACCTAAGGCAAAGGAAAACACTTTGAGACACACCAATTCTGAAGAACTTTAGTCTTATCCAGCAGTAAGAGAAATTCAATTCTTGACGTAGTAAGTAAAAGGGGAAAGATGTTGAGGTAATCCATTTTCATGTGTTTCTGATACTGAGGTAAGATGGGGTTGGGAGTCCACATAAAGATTTTCATCTTAAAAGGAGCTTTCAATGTGCAAATTATCTAGAAATGCAGATCATTATTTGTTCTGAAACATACAATAGGAAAAATAGATGAAGTAGATAGGTAAGATTAATCAGTTTTCCAAGGATCACACAGACAGTATGTGTCATAAGACATTTTATCCAGATCTTCCTGACTCTGAGACTAGCATCCTGTGCTGCCTCTATTCATATAAGAATATTTTTGGAATGGAATAATGGATGTTTAATGGGCAATAGATTGTTTGGGAGTTTTTGGTGCTTCATCATTCCTGAATAGCTTGAGTCAGTGATTTCTAAGGTCTATTTCAAATCTGTAATTCTTTGATTCCAAGAGTGTAAGTTAGAAAGAAGACTTTAAGGTACTAAGACCAAGTAAGTCACCTATAAAACCAGGGAGGGACAGTAAGGCCATTGCTAGGCTCTTTCTCAAAAACTCTTTTGAGGAGCAAGGAATGTAAATATCTAGGCAATAATGTCTAATGAAGAGATGAGGTTTTAAATAGGAATGAGAATTTATTCAACCTCTCCAAACTGTATCTTCTCTGGTCAAGAGTTGCACAACATAAATCTAAAGTAGTAATTCTTTGGATGAACTGACATAATGAGACAACAACAAAAAAACTTGTTCTAATAATGAAAAATAATCAATTAGGTACATTAAAAAAGAATAAAGCCTATTGACATATACTTTTTTACTAAAAAGTATCTAAGTTTGTAAAATGTGTAGTTTACTAATATTTCTTTTTTTTTAAATTTTTTTTTTAGGGCAATGGGGCTTAAGTGACTTGCCCAAGGTCACACAGCTAGTAAGTGTCAAGTGTCTGAGGCCAGATTTGAACTCAGGAACTCCTGAATCCAGGGCCGGTGCTTTATCCACTGTGCCACCTAGCCACCCCTTACTAATATTTCTATTCTCTGTGTTGTCACAAATATATATATATGCCTTCCTGTAGCTCTCCTTGTACTTGTTACAAAGCCACTTAAGGTTGTATGCTTATTTTAAAGACAAAATATTTTTAAAATTCACATACAAAAGTATGAGCAGTTGAATATCCTTTGGTTATCTATAAGCTTCTCTTATTCAGGTCATCACATGCCTAAATGAAGTTAGAATAAAAGATTACTCCATGAATATTTATTGAGCAACTGCTACCGGTCAGATCCCATGCAGAGTGCTGAGCAAAATATAATGAATTGTCACCATATATTATAAACATAAGGTTAAACTGTTTACCCTTCTTTATATGGGAAGATGGTATATGTGACTTTTAAGAACTTTATCATTGGGCCAGTTAGAAGGATTCTCTATAGAGATCATGGTGATGAGTTGTTCATGTTTGGCTGACTTTTTAAAATGGAAGGGCAAGAAAGAGGGATGCATTGGGATGAGGGTAAAAGGAGAGGAAGAATTAGGGGAAATTTCCTCACATAAAAGAAATATGCAAAGAAAAAAAATTCAGTGGAGGGGAAAATGGTTAGAAGGTGGAGATGGCAATGCTTGAACCTCACTCTCATTTAACTTGGTTCAAAGAGAGAAATTACATGCAATTGGGTCTAGAAATCATCTTGTCCAACAGGGAAGTCAGAGGGAAGGTAAAAAGGGAAAGAGGGGAATGACAAAAGAGTGCGTAGAAAAAGGAAGACAGTGGTTAGAGGCAAGTCTGTGGAGGAGAAACAGGTTAAAGAGAGAGAAGATAAACAGAAGAAAATAGGATGGAAGGAAATAGCCTCATTCATAAAATGGAAGCAAATAGCTAGATAGCAGAATCCAAAAGTGTGTTGTATATAAGAAACACACTAGAAACAGAGAAATACACAGAGTTAAAATAAAGGACTTATGCAGTAAAAATAGCAGGGGTAGCAATTATGATCTCAGAAAAAGTAAAAACAAAAAATAAACTTTAATTAAAACAGGTAAGCAGTGAAATTACATCTTCCTTTTTTTCAGGCAGTGGGGGTTAAGTAACTTACCCAGGGTCACACAGCTAGTAAGTGTCAAGTGTCTGAGGCCAGATTTGAACTCAGGTACTCCTGAATCCAGGGCCAGTGCTTTAACCACTGTGCCATCTAGCTGCCCCAAAAGTACATCTTTCTTAAAAGGTACCATAGACAATGAAATAATATTCCTACTAAACATACATGAACCAAATGGCATCCAAATTCATAAAGGAAGAATTAGATGAATTATTCAAAGAAATAGACAGTAAAACTATATTAGTGGGGGACATCAACTTTCTCCTTTCAAAACTAGATATATCAAACTATAAAATAAATAAGGAATAAATTAAGTAAATGAATAGAATCATAGAAAAGTCAGATATTCCAGACCTCTGAAGAAAATTGAAAGGAAATAGAAAGGATTATACCTTTTCTCAGATGTACAAGGCAACTTGAAAGGAATTCATCATGTATAGGGGCATAAAGACCTCAGAATCAATGAGAAGGGGCACCTAGGTGTCACACTGGATGGACCATTGGCCCTGGAGTCAGGAGGACCTGCATTTAAATCTAGCCTTAGACAATTACTATTCACACAAATAAAGATGGATCTCAATAACTAGAAAAAAATATTAATTGATCCTGAATAGGCTGAGCCAATATAATGAAAATGACAATTCTAGCTGAAGTATTTACTTATTCAGTGCCATACCAATCAAACTACCAAATAATTATTTTATAGAGCTAGAAAAATAATTAAAAGCATTCTTCTTGGAAACAACAACAACAATACCAGAAACAACAAAATGTCCAGGAAATCATGGGCATAAAAAATAAAATTAAAAAAAAACTTGCAAGACAGCCTAGCAGTATGATATTTCAAACTATAATACAAAGTAATAATTGTTAAAACAATTTTGCATTAACAAAAAAATAGAGTGGCAGGTCAACGGAATAGATGAGTACACAATATACACCAGAAAATAGCTAAAGTAACTTGATGTTTGATAACTTCAACCCAAGCTTTGGGGGTACAACCTTACTAAGATTTCTGGGAAAACTGGAAAGAGGTTTAGAGGAAACATAGGTATATATCTACATTTTGCACCGTATACCAAAACAAGGTCAAAATAGGTAAATGATAAGCAATGTTGTGATAAGCATGGAAAATTTACCTGAATGGATCTATGAATAAGGGAAGAATTTATGAACAAACAAGAGAACAGATCATAGGAAATAAAATGGGTAATTCTGATGACATGAAATAAAAATAGAACAAACAAAATTAAGAGCCAAAATTTAGAAGGAAAACAGGAAATTGTAGAGAAAATTAAAATAAATTTTTCTGGTAAAGACCTAGTTTTTCAAATATATATAGAAATAAACCAAATTTATAAAAATGTTCACAATTACTGAGCTAATAAATGGTCAAAAGATGTAAACAAGTAGTTTTAAAAGAAAATAATCAAAATCATATTCCAAGAACAGATGTTTAAAATAACTGTATATTATAGAAATTTAAATTATACCAACTCTGAGATCAAACTTCATACCTATTAGATGGGCTAGCATGACTGAAAAGGAATGAGACAATGAAGGAATGTGGGAAAATTGGTACACTAATCTACTGTTGATGGAACTATGAACTGGTTCAACTATTCTGGAGAATAATTTAAAACTACAGCCAAAGGCCAGCAAAGCTGTGTAGGCACTTTGTCTCAGGAATATACTCCTATGTCTGTATATGAAAGAGATGAAAGAAAAAGATAAATACCCATATGTACAAAAATATTTATAGAAGCTCTTTATGTGATAGCAAAGAACCGAAAATTTAAGGGGATGCCCAACAATTGGGGAACAACTGAGCAAGTTGTGGTAGATAATTGTGGCTGAACACAATTGCTCTATAAGAAATTATGATCAGGATTGTTTCAGAAAAAAAAATCTTGGAAGATTTATGTGAACTAATGCAAAGTAATATGAGCAGGAATAGGAGAACATTGTGCACAGCAACAGCAATATTGTACAGAGTTCAACTATGAATGTCTTAGCTATTCTAATCAACACAATGATCCAAAACAATTCCAAAGGACTCATGATGAAAAATATTTACTACCTCCGCAGGGAGAATTGAACAATTCTGAATGCAGATTGAAGCATACTTAACAAAACCAAACCAAACCAAACCAAACAAACAAACAAACAAAAAAACCTTTCTCCTTTGTTTTTTGTCTGTGTGTGTATGTCTTCCTTTATGCTATGACTTATATGGAATTATTATTGCATTACTTCACATTTATAATGAATATCATATTATTTTCCTTCTTAAGAAATGAGTGAGGAATAGGAATGAAAATTTCAAAAATGAATTTTAACACAAATGCATTGTTGATGGAGCTGTGAACTGTTCCAACCATCATTCTGGAGAGCAATCTGGACCTATGCCTAAAGGGCTATAAAACTGCACACTCTTTGAACCAGCAATATCACTACTATGTCTTTATCTGAAAGAGATCATAAAAAAAGGAAAAACATCTACATGTACAAAAATATTTATAGTTGCTCATTTTTTGGTGGCAAAGATTAGGAAATTGGGGGGATATCCACTAATTGGGGGATAGCTAAACAAGTTGTGGTATATGAATGTAATGGAATATTATTGTGCTATAAAAATGATGAGCAGGCAGATTTCAGAAAAATCTGGAAAGACTTACATGAATTAAGGCTGAGTAAAGTGCACAGAACCAGAAGAACAGTGTACAAAGTAACAGCAACATGGTGTGATGATCAGCTGATAGAGAGCTCTTATCAGCAATACAATGCTTCAAGATAATTCCAAAAGATGGAAAATACTCTTCACATTCAGAAAAAGTATGGAGTCTGAATGCAGATAAAAACATACTATTTTCAGTTTTGTTGTTGTTTTTTTTCTTCTTTTTTGTGTTTTTTCCCTTTTGTTCTGATTCTTCTTTCACAACTTGACTAATGTGGAAATATGTTTAACATGATTGTACTGTATAACCAATATCAAATCAATTACTGTCTTGTAGGAAGAACGGGGGAAGAAGAGGGAGAAAGTCAGGATCTTACAAAAATAAATGTTGAGGGTCAGCTAGATGGAACAGCGGATAGAGCACTGGCCCTGGATTCAGGAGGACCTGAGTTCAAATCAGGCCTCAGACACTTAACACTTACCAGCCGTGTGACCCTAGGCAAGTCATTTGACCCCAATTGCTTCACACACACAAAAAAATGAATGTTGAAATCTGGATTTACATGTAACTGGAAAACAAAAATAAAATAGCATTAAAATCAATGTTAACATATTTTAACCAAATGGGAACTGGGAAATATTTAGTGAAATAAGTTAAATGAAACAAATTCATTAAATTAAATAAATAAATAAAAATATATGAATGAAAGAAATAAAATATATTTAAAAGAATAAATGGGCTTAATGGACTTTGAAGTTATCTAATCCAATCTCATTCTATAAATCCAGAAACTTAACTTCAAAAAAATTCATCGGCTTGTCTCAAATCCTGCAGATAGTTATGAATAGAGCCCAGATTAGCACCAGATCTCCTGGCTCCCATTCCATTCCCACTTACACTAAACTATGATTTTCTTTTAAAAAGCAAATTAATTAATAACTTGCATTTGTCACAAGGAGTAAAGAATTTATCATTGCTAAGGACAATGGATTTTTCTTATTAGATACATTAAATAACTGATGCTTCATGATTAAAAAACTGAAAGGGAATTGCTCTGTAATAAATCACACAATAGTAATGTGTTCTATTTATAATTTTGCTGTATTTTTATTTTTAAATCTATATAATCTCTATTATTGGAACTAAAGAAGATTGTGCTTCCTGTTGTCAAATTCAAGAAAGGAATTAAATGTTTAACATAAAAATAGAAAACCAGTATGGGCTTAGCTTTTAAATAGTTCAAAAGATATATGAGCTCATCAACTTGGGCATTCCTCCAATGGTTAAGCTCACAACTCCTCCAAGTCACCTCAATTGGTATGATTTCTGTGCCCCTCCTTCCCTAAATTCTCTTTAAATTTGCTACCTGATGATGGTATTCATCTAGAAGAGACTTTGTAAACTTTTATAGATATGAATTGGGAACATCAATTCTCTATGCTTTATCCTTTACTCTTGTTACTGGAGAATTGACAGCATTTTCTTGGATATATCATACCCCACTTCTTTTTTATAGTTTTGGGTTCCAGTTTTTATCCCTCTTTCCCTCCCTTTCCTCCCCCCTCCCTGAGGTGTCAAATGATCAGATATAGATTGCACATATATGATTATGTAAAACATTACCATATTTGTAATTTTGTACAAGAAAACTTGATTAAAAGAAAAAAAAAGAAAGTGAAAAATAGCATACTTCAATCTGTTCCATCAATATCAGATCTTTCTTTGGAGGTGGATAGTATATTTCATCAATGGTCCTTTGGGATTGTCTTGGATCATTGCATTGGTGTGAATAGGCAAGTCATTCACAGTTCTTCATCAAACAATATATCTGTCTCTGTGTACAATGTTCTCTTGCTTATTCTCACTTCACAATACATCATTTCATACATGTCTTTCCAGGACTTTCTGAAATCATCCTGCTTGTCATTTTTTATAACACAATAATATTCCATCATCATCATATACCACAGTTTGTTTAGCCATTCCCCAATAGATAGGCATTCCTTTGATTTCCAATTCTTAGCTACCATATAAAACGATGCTAGAAATATTATTGTACAAATAGGTATTTTTCTCTTTTTGAGGATGTCTTTGGGATATCAACCTAGGAGTGGTATTTCTGTAATCAAAGGGTATGAAAAGGTCTATAGACCTTTGGACATAGTTCCAAATTGCTTTCCACAAGGGTTAGAGATTTCCACAACTCCACCATAGTGGATTAGTGTCCCAGCTTTCCCACATCCCCTCCAACATCCAATATTTTCCATTTTTGTTCTATTTGCCACTCTGATTGGTGTGAAGTGATACCTAAGAGTTGTTTTCATTTGTATTTCTCCAATAAATAATGATCTAGAGCATTTTTTCATATTATTATATATAGCTTTGATTTCTTTGTCTGAAAAATGCCAGTTCATATATTTGACCATTTATCAATTAGGGATTGACTTGTATTTTTATATATTTGACTCAGTTATCTATATATTTAAGAAATGAGGCCTTTATCAGATCATACCCCACTTCTTACATGGTAGTTGGTGACATGCTGCCACCTCATTACACGCATACTTCAGTTTATTGCACTTTGTTTATTGTGCTTTGCAGAATTAGTTTTTTTTTTTAATTGAAGTTTTGTTACAACTTTTCATCAAGCAAGGCTATCTGAGCCATTTTTCCAAGAGCATGTTTTTGCATGGTGTCTGTGTTGTATTTTGGAAATTCAATATTTCAAAATCTTTCATTATTATTATTATATCTGTTATGATGATCAGTGATCTTTGATGTTAATGTTATAATTGGTTTGTTTGTGCGTTTGTTTTTTTGTGAGGCAATTGGGGTTAAGTGACTTGCCCAGGGTCACAGAGCTAGTAAGTGTCAAATATCTGAGGCTGGGTTTGAACTCAGATCTTCTTGAATCCAGTGTCAGTGCTTTATCTACTATGGAGAAATATTTCAGGAAAGGAAGAGTGAATCAATGAGGCAAACTTCATTAATTGTCTTATTTTAAGAAATGGCCACAGTCACCCCAGTCTTCAGCAGCCATAAACCTGATCACTGAGCACCTATAAACATTGAGACAAGACTCTCCACTATCAAAAATATTGATTCATTGAAGGCTCAGATTATGGTTAGCATTGTGTTTTAAGCATTAAAGCACTTTTTTACTTAAGGCATATACATTTGTTTTTAGTCATAATACTAATGCACACTTACTATACTACAGTATAGTATGAAAATACTTTTTATATGTACTAGCAACCAAAAAAAAATATGTGTGACTCCTTTTATTGCAAAATTTGCTTTATTGAGGTGGTCTGAAACAAAACCCTCACTATATCTTAGTATCATGAGGTATGTATATATAGCCACAATATTTTGTTTGTTTGGATGTTTTGTTTTGTTTTTTTCTATTTGTCAATTGAAATTTTCATTCTTTAGAGATTGGAGTTCTCCCTGACTCAAAGATATCTGATATTGCTGGAAACTCATTATTATGCTATTTATATGAAAGAGTAGCTTGGGCTTATTTAAAGAACTGTACCATTTACTATATACAATTTGATTCACCCTTTTCCTCTAGTTAGATTCTGCATTAGTAAATATTCATTAGCAGTGCCTATCAAATTCATATACTATACTGCTTGATTAACATCATGAATAAATATACTTTAAAAGCATTTGTTAAGTAATCCTATCTGCCAAATATTATGATAAACATTAAAGATACAAACAACAGTCACTGTCCTCAAAAAGAAGCCAGCACACTAGGATACCTATACATACATACATATACATACACACATATATGTGTGTGTGTTTATATGTATATATGTATGTATATATACATACATATACATGTAAATGTATCCTGTATGTGTGTATGTATGTGTGCATATACATGCATGTATATATACGCATAAAATATAAGTATATACATATATTTATATTCATGTGTTTGTACAGATATATACATATATACACACATATGTATATATTCACCAGCACTCTTGCTTCTACAGAACTGCTAGAGTTTCTTTTAATGTAGTAATCTTTTATGAAGTACCTACCACGTACAAATCTCTGTGCTTGGCACAGGGCAAAAAGAAGACAAACTGAAACAGATTTTGTTCTCAAAGAACTTACATTCTATTGGATTGTCAACAATAGTTGGGATTATTCTGAGGTTTGAACAGTGAAGGTGAACGAAGGGCAATTTGTTATTTTACTTTATTTTTGCTGAAAGTGTTTGTCAAAAGAATTACTTGCACACTAAAACTTCTGCATACATAGGTAAGAAAACAAAAGTGATTTATCTCTCTGACTGAGCTTCCAGTTTACTTTACAATTGTTGTTGTTCATTCATTTCTGACTTTTCCTAACCCCATTTGGATTTTTCTTAGCAATGATACTTGGCCAAAACTAGAGTACTTTGAAATTTCCTTCTCAAACTGGTTTTACAGATCAGGAAACTAAAGAAAACAGATTGGAATTACTTGCCCAGGGTCACACAGCTAATGCTGAGGTCACATTTGAACTCAGGTCTTCATGACTCCAGGTCCAGTGCTGTATCCACTTTGCCACCTGGCTATCCTATAGGAGGTAACAGGTCATTCTCTCTCTCTCTCATATATATATACACACACACACACACACACACATATATATATACATACATACATATATATACATATATATATACATATATATTCATTACAAAGAAATATTTATAGGACTAAATGTGACCTTCTCCACATGACTTCTCTCCTTTACTGAATAAATTTAGTGTCCCTTTTACTCCAGTGATTTCAAACAATAACTTTGAAAGAATATATATTTTTAAACAGGGATGTATTAGGAATGTATAAAGCAAGCAAATTAAATTTTCTTCATGTCAATGGTCAGGAGCAAGATAATACTGCAGAAATAATGTTCCATGTAGCATTCTAAAGAACTCTAGACTAATCCCAGTGTAACCACTTCCTAGTTCCCCCCCAATTTTGTGACTGGACAAACAACGTCTTTCCAAAATCAATACTTTACAGATAGAGAAACTCCTTCATTTCTATTTAAAGGGCTTGGTTTGGAACTCAAATGAGAGTATATATGTATTCTTAATACTATAAAATTATTTACATTTTATGAGAATAATGAAACCATATTGACCAATTTAGTTTATATTTAATGACAATAGAACCTTCAAGTATATATTACTGACCTTAAACAATGCAAAATAACAAAAGGTTAAGGATAATAATGTCTTCAAATGATTTGCATTGAATTTTGAAGCTTGATTTTTTTAAAGGCATACAAAGAAAAAAGAAACAGTCCTTGCCTTCAAAGAACCTTACATTTTATAAGGAAAAACAACATGTAAATATGCAAATAACTTAAAAGTATATGTTCTTGTTTAATGATTTTTTCAGTCTGATTCTGTGACCCTATTTACCATTTTCTTGTTAAGGGTAGTGCAGTGGTTTCCCATTTCCTTTTCCAATTCATTTTACAGATGAACAACTGAGGCCAACAGAGTTAAGTGACTTGCCAGGGACACAGAACTAGTAGGTGTCTGAAGTCAGATTTGAACTTCTGTCTTCCTGATTCCAGACTTAGTGCTCAGTGCACTCTACCACCTAGTTCCCCAAAGTATATGTGGTATTTGCAAAGTAATTTTCTTGGGAAATTGATAGTTTTTTGGAAAAGTTTTTTTTGCAACAAATGTTGCTTGACCTGACTCTGGAAGTATGCCAAGGTTGCTGAGAGACACAGGTGGAGACATAGCTCATTCCAGGTATTAGGGGTAGCCTGAAGAAAGATAAGGAAAAGGGAAATGGAATTCAGGTTAAGTAAGTGGAACAGAAAATAGGCCAACAGAATGGAATATGCAGCACATGAGATAATCTGCTAAAGGAAGGTTGGAGCCAGATTTGGAAGGATTTTAATTTTACTTTTAACATACAATTATAGAGTCTAGATTTTTGGAAAGGTTTGTTCCCAATTGTCTATTATAAATAACATCTTGTCAGTTGTGTGGAGGCACAATTTGACAAGGAAGAGATTGGAAAGAGAGAAACCTACAAGGAAGCTACTATAACAGTCTAAGTAAGAAGTGATGAAGGACTGAAATATAGTATTGGCTATGTATGTAGAGAGAAAGAGACAGATGTGAGATATATATATATATATACACACATATATATATACACATATACATATACATATACATACATACATACATATACACATATATACATACATACATACATAATACATACATACATACATACATACATACATATATATATATATATATATATATATATATATATATATATATATATATGTATATATATATATATGGAGGCATAATTGACAAGTACTGAAAGATGAGAGAGCATGAAGAGTAGTCAAGGATTATTCACCCGAGGTTGTGAACCTGAGTAATCTGAAGGACATTGGTATGCAAGGTAGAAATAAGGAAGTTGGGGGCAGCTAGGTGGCACAGTGGATAGAGCACCAGCTCTGGATTCAGAAGGACCTGGGTTCAAATCCAGCCTCAGACACTTAACACTTACTAGCTGTGTGACCCTGGGTAAGTCACTTAACCCCAATTGCCTCACATACACAAAAGATATATATATATATATATATATATATATATATATATATATATATATATATATATATATATATATACATACATACATGTGTGTATATAATGTAAATATGTATTATGCTATGCTCTGTTACATTATATTATGCTACATCATGTTATGCCATATTAAATTGTGTTATATTGCATTCTAATATGTTATATACATGAGAGTAATCTTCCTGGATTTAGTGTTTGAACCAAGAGGATCTGCTGGACTTAAAGAAAGATACAGTGTATATAGAGAGATGAAAATGAGACAGGAGAGGCTAGAAGAGAGCTATATGGTACACCCACATTAGGTCAAAAGACATGATATCCTTCCGGTAAAGGAAAGTGATTAGGCATAGTCAGACAGTTAACAATAGACCAAGTTCTCATTGACTTCCACCATACAACTAAATATGAATTAATAGAGTGTATATAGGATTCAGTGAACTGTTGAAAAAATGTGGGAATGGTTAGTGATCTTTTACTTCATGAAAAAGAGATTTACATATTGTAAAAGATAACCACAAAAACAGAAGTCCAATTCTGTTTGGACTAATTTTTTTTTCCCTAATGACAAAGGAGAATTAGCAACTAAAAGTGCTATTTTAAACAATGATATTAAACAGTCTGGTAAACTGGATTAATCAGTTTTGTACAAACAAAGACAGTTAAAACCATACTGCTACTAACTAAAGAACAATGATCTATTCTCCAGCACTTTGCCATTTATTCAGTAGTTACACTTCCTATACTCTCCAATTCAACAGTCATTTTCTAAGGATTTATTTTTTGCAAAGCAGGAAGCAAATATGGTTTATTGGATACAGCTACCCTCAGTTCCATAGAGATTTGTGTTCAACCTTAACATTGACATATACTAGCTATATGACCACAGAAAAGCTGCTTTATCTCTTAGGTTAGACAATGTAAGTTATAGACTAGTTGGCGATCTATATTTGTAGAAGTAGTTTCCATACTGACAGTTTCTTACACCAATTAATTGACAAGTCTGGTTGCCTCCTGATACTGTGCTGATCAAAACAAAAACAAAACAAAACAAAAATGAAGAGACTGAGGCTCCAAGAATTTAATAGATTTGCCCTAGTGTCAATTTTAGCATATGAACCTGGGTCTTCATAGCTCTAAATATACATTCTATCCACTATGCCAAGAATCATCTATTTTTTCTTTCTTTTTTTTTGTTTTGTTTATTTTTGTTGGAGCAATGAGGGCTTAGTGACTTGACCAAGGTCACACAGCTAGTCAGTGTCAAGTGTCTGAGACTAGATTTGAACTCAGGTCCTCCTGAATCAAGGGCCAGTGCTTTATCCACTGCACTAACTGGCCCCAAGAAACATTTAATTTAAGAATAATCTGTTCCCAATTGTTGAGTTTTCACATATAAAGTGGCACTTGTGCTTATAATTGCTAGTGTAGTTTGTTGTCCCATATAATTATGGATTAACTTATTAAAACTCATGTACTCTTTATAACAATATTAAATTTATAACAAAATTAAATAAACAATATTATAATAATATTCTGAATATTACTATTACTTAATGAACACATTACCTCCCATGGATTTAATTACCATCTCTATGCTAATGAACCACAAATATGTCTATCCTAACCTTACTTCCAATCTCACATATCCAAGTGCCTTTAAATTATCTTAAACTGGATATCCAGTAGACATCTTAATCTCAATATGTACAAAATAGAATTGTCTTTCCCTTTAAATAATCCCTCCTTTCCTCTTTCACCCTCCTCAAGAGGTTTCTTAGTTTCTCTTCAATTTCTGCTGTCAGAGTGGTATCATATGTATATGAAATTATTTATATTTCTCCTGGCAATATTAATTTTAGATTTTGATTTATACAGGTGACATCTTGAATAATGTATTATATATATAAGTTAAATAAATAAGGTGACAATCTACAGCCATGTAGTACTCGTTTTCCAGTATCAAACAAATAAGTTGGTTGTTCCATGTTTGGTTCTAACTCTTACTTGTTGGCCTGTATACAGGTTTCTCAGGAGCAAGTAAGATGATCTGATACTCATATCTTTTGGGGACTTGCCACATTTTGTTGTGATTTATACAGTAAAAGATTTTAGTCAATGAGGCTGAAAAAGATGTTTTTTTTTTCTTTTTTTCTGGAACTCCCTTGCTTCTTTCATAATCGAGTGAATGGTGGTGAGTTGGACTCTAGTTTCTCTTTCTTTTTCTTTTTTTTTTTTTTGGTGAGGCAATTGGGGTTAAGTAACTTTCCAAGGTTCACCCACCTAGTAAGTGTCATATGTGTGAGGACAGATTTGAACTCAGGACCTCCTAAATACAGGGCCGGTGCTCTATCCACTGCACCACCTAGCTGCCCCTCCTCTGCCTTTTAAAAACCATCCTGCGCTTCTGGTAATTCTTAGTTCACATATTGCTGAAACTTAATGAATAGTAAGCATCACCTTACTGGCATGTAAAATGATTATAATTGTTTCATAATTTGAAAATTTCTTGACATTGCCCCTCTTTAGGTATGGAGCAGAACTTTGGAAATTGTTCATTCATTTCCTGGAAAATAAAGGGAGAACAAATAGAAGCAGGATCAAATTTTATATCCTTGGACTGAAAGATTACTGCAGATGGTGATTCTAGCCATGGAATTAAAAGATATTTGCTCCTTGGAAGAAAACCTATGACAAATATATGCAGCATACTAAAAATCAGAGACATCACCTTGCCAGCAAAGGTCTGTATAATCAAAGCTATATTTTTTTTCTAGTAGCAGGTGATGGCAGTGAGAGTTTTATTATAAGGAAAACTGGCCTCTTCAGAATTGAAACTTTTGAGTTGTGCTTGAGAAGACTTTTGAGAGTCCCTTGGACAACAAAGAAGTAAAATCAATACTTAAAGAAATCAATTCAGGATACTCAGTGGAAGATCAGATACTGAAGTTGAAGCTTAAATACTCTGGCCACATAATGAGAAGATGGAACTCATTGGAAAAGACCTTGGTGTTGGGAAAGATTAAAAGCAAAAGGAAAACAGGGATCGCAGAGGATAAGATGGCTATAAGAAAACAATGAACGTGATCTTTGACAGACTTTGAGAGATAGTGGAAGATAGAAGGGCCTTGCTATGGTCAATGGGATTACAAAGAGTTGGACACAAGTCAACAATAACAACTAGACTCCTCACCAAATTCTACTTTCCCTATTACTGTATAAAGCAACAGAATTCTCCTGGTCCCTTTGGTTTGCATTCTAGGAGTCATTTTGGACTCCTCATTATCAATGCTCATATCTAATCAATTGTCAAAATTTATTACTTTCACATCTGTAACATCTCTTGAATTCACTCCTTTCTCTTAATTCTAGTTCTACTCCAACCCAGTCTCCATTCAGCTCCCAAAATAAATTTACTAAAGTACAGATATGACCATTTCCCTCTCTGACTCAATAAACTTGACTGTTACACTATCAGTGCCAGGATTAAATACAAAATTATGTTTTGCATTTAAAGTTTTTCATAACATAATCCCCTCCTACTTTTCTAGCCCTCTTATACCCAATGCCCCCCTATACTTCTCAACCCAGCAATTCTGGCTTTATGATTGTTCAACGAAGACATTTAATTTCTTGGCTCCAGACATGTTCTTTGGCTGTCCCCCATGCTGGGAATGTTCTACCTCCTCTGCTCTCTCTACTCATACCCCTAGCTTCATTAAATTCCAATTAAAATTCAATATTTTATTTGGAGCCTTCCTCAAAACCTCATAATTTCAGTGCCTTCTCTCTGTTAATTATTTCTTATTTATACTGCATACAACTTATTATAAGCTCCTTGATGATTTGAACTCAGGTCCTCCTGAATCCAGGGCCAGTGCTCTCTTCTCACTGTGCCACCTAGCTGCCCCCAGCATTGTCAAGTTCTATTCCTCACAGTCTAGGAAGAGTTTATATATTTAGTGACAAGCAGTAACTTTTCCATACTCCCTCTGTAATAATAACAATGCACAAGTAAAGAGAAAATACTTTTGACTGCCTCTGAGGTAATTTTTTTTTAGATATCAGAAAATTGATATTTAACGGAAGCCACATTTCAAGACAAAAGGGTAAAAAACCTGCTCTAGAATTCATCTGATTCTATTATTTAGTATCTTTCAACAATGATATTTGATATTAATTATGATGTCATTGAAACAGATGAAGACTGAAATGCTGTCTAAATCATCAAAGAAAAAATTCTGATAATTTGAAGGTGCCTTAAGGTTATCTACTTCCATCACATCTTGAATTCCCCCTACAATATGCCTGACAAATTGTTATCTGATCTCTGTGTAAACATGAAGATAAAGGGACTCAGCAGTCCCTAAGGCAGACCATTTTATTTTTCATCACCTGTAATGGTTATAAGATTTTCCCTATATTGAGTCAAATTCTGCATCTTTGTAACATAGAATTATGAAAGCTTGGAGTTGGAAATTACTTCATAGTTGATTTTGAGTATTCTATAAATGTGAAGTAATTTTCCCTACAATATTCCCAACACAATCTCCTATTTTTTTATTTGAAAACTTCCAGGCAGCTAGGTGGTTCAGGGCAGCTAAGTGATGCAGTGGATAAAGCACTGGTCCTGGATTCAGTAGGACCTGAGTTCAAATCCAGCCACAGACACTTGACATTTACTAGCTGTGTGACTCTGAGCAAGTCACTTAACCCTCATTGCCCTGAAAAAAAAAGAAAAAAAAAGGTTAACTGGAAAAAGAAATCATAAGGTATGTTAAAAGGTTAACCTGTTTACATTCCTGCATTGGAAGATGATACTTCTAACTCATAAGAACTTTCTCAGTATTAGGACAGCTGAAAGGAATATACTTAAACAGAAGGCACAGGTATAAATTGAATATGAAGGGATGATATCTGTAAAGCATTTATTTTTGGTTTATCTTTTTTGTGGGGCAGTCAGGGTGGGGTGGCTTATGTCTGTGACCAGATTTGGGCTTGGGGTCTCCTGGGTCCAGGACTGGTGTTTTGTCCACTGTGTCACCTAGCTTCCCCATGATAACATCTTTAAAATAAAGTTATGGGGTAAGAGGAATACAGTGGAAGAAAAGGAAATGGAGACGTGGAATGAGGTAAAGTAGCTCACATAAAAGAAACAAGAAAAAGCTTATGGAGTGCAAGGGAAGATGGGGAACGACTGGGAGAGTGAGAATCTTACGCTTATCAGAAATGGCTCAAAGATAGAATAACATACACACTTAAATGGATATAGTAATATATCTTTCACTGTGGGAAAGTGGGAGGGGAAGGGGATAAAGGAGGAGAGGTGAAGGAAGGGAGGACATATTGGGAGAGGGGGTAGTAAAAAGTAAAACAGTTTTGAGGAGGAATAGAGAGAAAGAAGATGGAAAATAGGGCAAATATGAAGGAGAGGGAATAGGATGGAAAGTAATACAGTTAGCAAGACTAACTGTCAAAGAAATGGTGAGCAGCAGGATGCTACCCAAAGGGCTTATGAAAAATGCAATCCATCTACAGAGAAAGAACTGATTATATCTGAATATAGATTAAAGTATATTTTTTGTTAGTGCCTCATTCTAAATTTATTTTGTCTGTTTTCTTTCACAATCTGATTAATGTGAAGATGTTTTGCATGATTGCACATATATAACTTATATTAAATTGCTTGATTTCTTAGGGAGCTGTGGAGAGGGAGAAGAAGGGAGGAAAACAAATGGAATGCAAAGTTTTAAAAAATCAATGTAAAAAAACCTTGTTTTTTACATGTAACTTGGGGATATTTATAACTTTAAAAATTGAAAACTCACAGTGACAATAATCTTGTTATCAATTGAGACAATCTTTTCACTTTCCACCAAGTCTAATTTTTAGGAAGTTTTTCCTCCTTATAATGAATCTAATTATCTGTCTCTATACATTCCACCAGTTTTTCTTAGGTATATTTTCTGGCAGGTCAAAAAAGCCAACTCTAATGTTCCTTCAATAGTAAAGATCATCAGATAGGCTATTTGAGAAGCCTACCTTGACTTAATTTAAACTAATACATAATTTTCATCTTCCATTATGTCTTTGAGAGACATCATGGCATGGTAGAACACTAGACTTGAAGTCAGCTGGATCTGGTTACAAATTCTACCTTAGAGTCCTACTAGAAGTATGACCCTGGACAAAGTGTTTAAACTTTCTGTTGTTCATTTTCCTCATTTGTAATATGTAGGGTTTAATTCATCCTCTATGAACTCTTCAAAATTTAAATTTGTGAAATTACTTAACGTTGGCACAAAGCTTCTAATATATAAAATGGCAGAGTTGGTGGTAGATATGATGGTATCTATAGCTCCTTCCAATTCTAAATATAAAATTTCATGAATCCATCAATATTACTCTGTTTCTTCACATTAACAAGTATGTTTTCCACTTGATAAGACTTTATTAATTGGCTTTTATATGAAAGGTCCATTGAAAGGTACATGGATTCAGAGGCTTTTAAATTAATATTGCAATGACTTTTTACAAAATTTATTGATCCTTTTCATTTTTTTAATTTTTATTTTTTATTTTTTTTAGTGAGGCAATTGGGGTTAAGTGACTTGCCCAGGGTCACACAGCTAGTAAGTGTTAAGTTTCTGAGACTGGATTTGAACTCAGGTACTCCTGAATCCAGGGCTGGTGCTTTATCCACTATGCCACCTAGCTGCCCCGATCCTTTTCTTTTTACTGTGACATTCCAATTGTTCATATTTTGTGCCACTTGAATTCTCTCTTATAACTAATATCAAGAGGGAAAACTAATTGATATATGACCACATGTTCATATAGTCATCAAAGCATTTATATGGTCTATTACTTCTCTGCTGAGAGAAGAGAGGTATGTTTCACTTTGAATCCTCTGAAACATTACAATTGCTCAATGAATTGATAAAAAACATTCTGATGTCATTTCATGCTGTTTTCTGCAACCTTATTGAGGTCATTCTATAAGTTGTTCTTCAGTTATAATTGTTCTTCACTCTGAACCTGTTTATTTATATTCATGAATTTCCATTCATCATATTTGCTATTGTTTATGTTTCATTCATATTCTATTAGAATCATAAGATCACAGCTTTGCATTTGGGAGGGACCTCAGAAGACATCTAGTCCAACTCTTTCATTTTAAATATGAAACAACTGAAGTACATGGAGTTTTAATGACTTGACCAAAGTCACAGAAGGAGTAGAGCTCATTGGTATTACATTTATAATCACAATTTATTTAGAGAATCAAAACCAGTGATAACAACTTACTCCTGGTTTTGTTTCCTGTACATCATGGATGACTTCTTTTATTAAAGATTGTACATTATAGATGTATTAATTGAAGCCAGACCAAAGAAATGATGAGAGTATATTGATAAAGTGCTATATATAGGAGGACCCTGGGAACATAAGCAAATGAATATTGTGAATGAGACCTAATTTGCATGTTACTTGGATATATTGAAAAGGACCTGGGTTCATTGATATGAATTCACAAGTTCCACATTATCCAAGATATTCTAATTGTTACTTTAAATATTGTCCATGGTAAGACTAGAAAATTATTTTGACTGTATTAATGACATGTTTTAGACCACAGGGTGTGCTTGTGTATCTTTAATTCTTAATAAAGTTGGTCTGATGAGCTTCAGTTCCCTCCAGTGATTGGTATTTTGCAAAATATCTGAATTGGTTCACTTCCATTTTAACATTTCATTCTGGTACATTTGAAACCTTTGTATTTAAACAAAACAAAATAGCCCAAAAGGAATTCTCTGCCATGTTTTCTCTACTTTTGATTGATAGTTGGCAACTGTGAACTTTGTTACTTTGTTACTTCAAATTTGCTGATTATTTTCCATTATAAATATCTAAGTCCTTTCCTTGGGAAAGCAGCTGTTATACCATAGATAGAGCACAAATCATCTTTCTGAATAAAGAGTGAATAGACCAAAAAAAAAAAAGAAAAAAGAAAAGAAACATCCATGGATGATGATATTATTAGCCAGCCTATAGAAAGCTATCTTCAATTATGTTGACTAAAGTCACATGAGTTTATATGCAAGAAATCGTACATGCCTAGCACCTCAGAAAATAACTAATGACATTTCATATTTTGGTTTACAGGAGAGAAAAGTTTGCAAAATTAGGAAGCTAAATAATTTTGGAACCCTAGGATCTGTTTTATACAGTGAAAAATGTACTAGATTTGGAGACAGTTTCTAATGCCACCTCTGACACCAATTAAGTGAAGTTAAGTCTCAGTTTCCTCATCTGTAAAATGAGAAGGATGGATTAAATGGCCTCTAAAGTCCCTTTCAGCTGAACATCTATGTGTCTATCTATAAACTCCACTGCACTTGAAACAGGGTGAGTACTAACATATCCATGTTGATTGATTCTTTATGGTACAGGTGACTACTGATTATATAGTTTTCATTAATCTCTGAATAAAATCAATCTTGTATTTCCTATGTATGTTATAAGATATAAATTATTTTTGACACATTAGAAATCTTTATGTATCTGCATTTTGGAACCTGCTAATAAATTCCAATTGGCCCCAGCCAATCCTGTTCAATGTGTGAGTATCTCAATAATTCCTTCTTTTCCTCTTAAAAACTATAAGACCCCTTTCCATATAGAAATGCTCAAATGTCCTCTTTTTAAACAAATATCAAGTAAAATTTACAAATCAAGCTTCCCTGGATTTGTCAGCCTTTTGGGACATTCCTCATACAGAAGCAAATAAGATAGATATTCTAAGTAGAATGTTTTCTGATGTCTTTCATGAGACATCAGTGGGTCTTTAAAGAGAGTTTATTGATTCTGTAGGCTACACCTGCGGCAGCTCAAGATCTATTGCTCTGTCACATTAAAAGCAGCAGTACCCACTCTGCTTTTCCTAGGAGATATTTCTCTTACAACCTGCAAAGTCCTGCACACCAATTTCATTTGTCATCTTGTACTTGATCCACCAAATCCCACTGGCCATGTCTGAATTGTTAAGAAATTTCATTGCCTTTCCCCCCAAAATACTAGGTATAGTTAATACATTTTTAGAGAGGAGGAACTAGAAGTGAAATTAAGGCTGATGAGGTTTTTGACATTTCTATGGAAATCCATGAACTGGGCATGACAGCTTTAATAGGGAGCTAGTGAGGAAAGACTTGCTTGCTTTATAAATTCAGATCAAAAGAAATTAACTATATGATTATAAAATCATTGTAGATATTTTAGACATACAGAGCAGAATAGACAAAAACAGAGAAAAAAGAATATTGTCTTTCCTTTTTAAAAGAAGAGGGGAATTTTGGGAGCTATATATCACTGATCAGTGATATTATTATAAATTCTTTGGGGGGAGATACAGAACAGAGTGTTAATTTGATAGTTTATCAGCACTGAAAAGAAGAAACAATGACCAGTAACATGGATCCACTACAAGGAAAGGAGGTCAAATTGACCACATTTCATTTCTTTTTGCATAGGGCTACAATACTGATGCTCTGCTAAAATCATATTATAACTTCTCTTTGACTTATTGAGGAGACACTGTTATTAAAGACTGTGCCATTGAAGTCTAATGCTGACAGGTTTTATTATCTTGGACAGGATCCAAGTGTGGGCCTGATGTTCTATTCCTGACTTTGAGACTGACTATTCATCTTTTGTGACACATTGACACTTTCCTAGCAATTAGCAGGTGCTTAATATATTTTTCGAATAAATGAAAACTTAAGAACTCAAATTACTGATATTTAATTAAATATAACTTGCAACTTATTTGATTCATCATATACATTTACTCTCCAAGTTAGTTATTATTGGTCAATTTTAATTTACTTTTATCTATAATCAGGGATGTATTCTTGATTAAGAGGAGACTTTAGGCAGGGATGTCCAAGTATTCATGGATGCTAGTTCAAGTTCTAATTTATTTTTCTTTGTTTTAAATAAAGAATATTGCCTTCTTATAGTTCTTTTGAATATTGTAAATATTACATACCATTATCCTTTTGGAAACAGGGGAAACTGCCCTTTACCAATAGATATTATTACCAATACATATATTAGTAAGAAGTTGGGAAATATTCTATTATTTTCAATTAAAGTACTATTTCCTCTCAAATTCCAAAGGCATCAGGAAATGCCTTCTACTTATCTTTTCCCCCAGAATTCTAGTATTTTTAGACAAAACTTTATATGTCCTAAAGGTACATAAAATTTAAACATTAGTCTATAAAGTGTACATGACAGATGCATCAATAAAAAAGCATATTAAGCCTAGAACCCATGAGGCATGTAATTTTGGGCATTAAATATGACTTTCAAATAGTTCTCTTATTTCTACTGATTTTGGCATATTTCCTTGTTCTGCCTTGTAATCTTATCAGTCATAATAGTCAGTTTTCCACTTCTGGATTTTTCAAATGAATTTTCATTTGACAATGGTACAAAGTTTATTTATTTTTATTTGCCAAAACTTTCTATAACAGCTAAGTCCTACCCCCCACCCCCGCCCTTAGAAGTGCTTCAATTAAAGATGCATCTTTAAAATAAGTTTTCTTACTATGTTTTTGGCTTCTATGTTTAGAGATTTGATTCTCACCCCTTGGCAAGGCTTCTGATTGGAAGCAGTCATGTATGCACTGGGAAAATTCAAAACTGAAAGCCCATGAGAAAATAAACTCTATTCATCATCTCCTTTCATTAATGTTGAAAGTACAAATCTAGCTAAGGAAATGCATCAAGAAGTTGTTTCATGTTTTCAGAAAGTACTGCTTCCCCCTTCCCTATACCTCCTTGGTTTCTGCAGTGGAATTTACAGAGCCTGGGGTGGCTATATGTAATTATCTTGGTGGTGAGCCATCCTTCCCATAGGTCAAGCAAATTAAAGGATCACTGAGGGAGATGGTGCTCCAAATTGTGGCATATGGCACTCTGGCATTAAGGCACACAAGAGATGGAAAACACATTCATAGGGATTATAACTTGGAAATTAAATGAAATTGGAATGCTGAGCATGTTGAATTCAATTCTCTAACTGTGTGTGCGTGTGTGTGGTTGAGTATGTGGTGTGTCTTTGAGGTATGTGTTCAGAAGATTCTCTTGAAAGCCACTTGCAACCTCAAAAGTTCATGTACAGAATTTCAGTTCCTAAGGGGAAAAAAAATGAAAGAAAAAAAAACGTTATGTGTCATGTGTTGTCTGCCATCCATATCTTTTTCCTGTATGTTATCTCTTCTTTAGTTATCTATGTCTCCTTCACTTTTTGGATTTGTTGTTGGGTCTCGGAATAAATCCACATCTGATGACATCTAATATACAGAGTTTGCTGAGAAGCAGCTTGCCAACTTTGAAAATCTGACATGCAAGTGATGGCTGGACATCTGAAAGAGTGTAAAATAAAATGTGAAAAAAGTAGGTGAAGTAAAGGAATAATTGGAATTATGCCTGTTAGCAATAACAACAAATGATTACATGTTCCTTTGAAAACATAATGATTAATATAATATATATACATTTATACATATACACGTATACATATACACACATACTTTAAGTGATGGTACCAAAACCAGAAAAATATAAATGATAAATATGTATATACCAAAATGACTAGTTGGTTAAAAAAGAATAGTGGTTATCAAATCTGATCCAGTTATGGAATGAATTGGACAATTCCACATAGAGCCTCTTCTGTGGCAGCTAATATAGCATCACAAAGCTACACCATCAAAGCCTAAGATAAAAGCTCATCAACAGCATAATCATTAAATGCAGTTACAGTGTTAAAGTTTATTTATCATTAACTTTAAAGTAATTTAAATCCATTATGCATGGCTTCTATGCTCTTTTGAACATTAAATAATTTTTTAAAACCTTAAAATGTGATATTTATTTGATTTTTTTAAATATGTCAAGATCTTTGAAAGGCAAGATTACAAGCAGCAATTAAAAATTCATGGCATTTATATATGTTTAGATTTATATGTGTTGTATTCATATACACATATATGTGTATATATGAGTGTATGTGTGTGTAACAGAATTATTATCCAAGTTTGGATTTAAAAACACCTGAAAGAAAAGAAGGTAGCATGTTGCAGGTAGAAAGATGACTACACACTAGACAGGGAGTCAAAGAAAACTAGATTCTATCCCATCAACTTCTTGAGAAACTTTGAGTAATGTACTTCATATCTCTGAATCTCTCTCTTTCCTCAACATTCAAATGTTGACCTCTAAATTTCTGTTGAGCCCAATTTGTTTCAGAGCAATTTTGCAGTGTTCAGTCATAAATTTTAAATTCACAAATTTTAGAAAATGGAGAGTTGGAATTTGTAGGGGAAAGGAAAGAAAGGAAGTAATATTCATCCAACAAAGTAATCAGAAAACTATAGTACTGTGGCATAAGTAAAGATGGTGCTAGCCTCTGGCATATGTTAGCTGGACATTTCATTTAATTTCTCAGTGCCTCAGGCAACTCTTTAAATTTATAAATTACAAATAATTTACTGAACTGCAACAACAGAGGGAGTTGTCCTACCCAGCACATATTACATTAATGAAATCACTTCTCTAAACAACAAGAAGGAACAAAGATGAATTTTATATAATTAGTAAAGACAGGGATAAGCCAAGTGACACATGAGAATCTCTGAGTTACCCTTGTTACTGCTTCTGGTGTCCTGAGGGATTATCTCTCTGAGTTGTTCTATAAGTGATCACCTTTGTTATTCCAAGTTTTACATTCTGTTTTTAACCCACATTGCTAAAAAGAATTATGGAATGATGAATAAAGAGCTACCCTCTTCATAAAGAGGACCTAACTTTAAAACCTGCCTTGTGACTCTGGACTAGTCATTAAATATATCAGTGCCACAGACAGTTGTCTAACACTCTTAAATTGCAGAGGAGTTGCTGCCTCTACATGGGGAGAGGGATTTTCCTTACCAATAATTCTTAAATTGATGAAATTATTGATTCAAATTAAAATTCACTTATTAATTTCCACTTTTGGTACTGTTCTCAGAAGAAGGTCCTTTACTAAATTAAATTCAATTTGGCTAGTCATTTTTTATTAATTCATGCTAACATTAACACACCCACACTGAACTGAGAAACAGAAATGTTGTTTTATCCCTAAAGAAATATGGGAACATACTAATAAATGATATTTCTTTACTGTAATTGAATCAAAAGAGTTTCTGCCAATATATGAAGGTTGATAATATAAACATCAGTGCAATATTCTTCTTTACTGACTGCCATTCTGCACTATTGATATTTCATAAATTATAAATACAGAGATAGTGTTCATATTCTGTCTATTTATTCCCATGCTAACAAATCTAAAAGAGATAGGACACAATTGTGGAGAAGCAGTAGAAGTTAATTGGTAGAGTTCTAGAATTGGAATCAGCAATGCTTCAGTTTGAATCCTTTCCCACCATTTATTGCCTATATGGCTCCTTTCAAATCACTGAACTACTTTGAATTACATTTTTAAATAAAGTGGATAAAATAATAATTATAGCACACACCTCATGATGTTGTAAGAATAAAATGAAATAACATCTGTAAAGCAGAATTTAAAGTCATGTATGAAAGTTATTATTATCATTAGGGTACCTAGGTGGCACAGAGAATGGAGTGTTGGTCCCAGAGTCCTAAAGATGCATCTTCTTGAGTTGAAATCTGGCCTTAGACATTTATGAGCTGTGTGACCCTGGGAAAATCACTTAACCCTGTTTGCCTCACTTTCCTCATCTGTTTAATGAGCTGGAGAAGGAAATGGCAAAGCACTCCACTATCTTTGCCAATAAAACCCCAAATGTGGCCATGAAGAATTGGATAAAACCATAAAATGACTAAATAACAACTGAATTATTGTAATGGAATGAATACTGGAGTTAGAGTGAGATAATGGATTTAAATCTTTGATTGGGGGGGTGGGGCAGCTAGGTGGTTCACTGGATAAAGCACTGGCTCTGGATTCAGGAGGACCTGAGCTCAAATCCAACCTCAGATACTTGACATTTACTAGCTGTGTGACCCTGGACAAGTCACTTAAGCCTCATTGCCCTGCCAAAAAAGAAAATAATAATGTAAAATAAATCCTTGATCGCCAACTTTTTTTTTTTTAACTTTGTAACCTTGAGAAACTTAGTCAATAGGCCTCTCAGTGTCTTAGTTTTCTCATTAGTGGAATTGGAACAATACCTGTATTGTCTATGTCACAGGGTTTTTGTGAATCTTGAAATACTGTAAGAAGAGTACACTTTTGATCAAAATGTCAACACTTTTGGTAAGGAATTCATATAAATACCTGGAGTCAGTAAGGTGGTGAATGAGCATTTATTACGCCTCTACTATGTTCTCAGTATTTACAAAATTGTAGATATCCTTTTCATTGAACTAGAAAGGTATCTTGGCACACATTAGTAAAATTCTCTCAGTAATACGGATACCGAAATCACTAACATTCTATCAGACATATCATTTTACTCTTTCTATGTATATGAAGCTTCCCTCCTGCTCTATTTACAGTGAAAGCCAAATCACAGCACAGTTTGTGTTTAAAACGACAGCTTTTCTATCCAGCTCTACATCAGCTGCTAGCTGAGTCAGAATTATCATCCTTCACTGGGCTGTCTTGCTTTATGATATCAATTAGCAAACAATCTGTTTTGCCTGGCACATGATGCAATTAGGATGCAAAACAAGAGTGCCTGTGAAGCAAAACATTTTTCAGGGAGAATGCTGGTTTCCCCAAGCCTGGAGAAGAGCATTCTGCCTCTGTCTGTCTGTCTGTTTAACCTTGCCACTACACTGGCTCAGTTAACACTATGACAAGCTACTATGTATCATTACACAGTGTCTGATATTTCATGAACCTTTAATATTTGATCTTACAAATATTAAGAATGTTGACGGATATTTTCACAGTCTCAATATTGTGGCATCCAATCCCTACCCACCTATATTCACCTCACCATCCCCCCTCCAACCCTAATCCACTACAAACCCATCAAAAATTACATTGCCACAAAATAAAACAGCCAGATTAGGCTCACTAGAGGGCACTAGTAAGCTACAAATATTCTGTATTTGTTAATATCATTTGCATGGCTTATAGGGCTACCTTAACTTTTATTCTGAGCTATTTCTGGTACTTGTTTCTCCTTTGTTTGGGACTTGTGATTCAAGAGCATTGAGATATATTAAATGATTTTTAGTGCCTCTAAATTTTACTATTGATAAACTGTGTACAGCATAAACTGTCTTTTTAGTTTAACTTTTACTCCTTCAATGACTCCTCCACCCCCCTAGTCTTGCCTTATCTTGGTAACATTTCAGATGCTTTCATAAGAAACATCTGCATACTGGTAAATAATTTCTACTCTAACCCAAGAGAATGAGGTTTTTGTTTCTTTTTTCTTAAGGTGTAACTATAACCTTTAGATACTGCTTTTAATCCATATTTAAACCTTGCTTTCCTGAGGTGGAAAGCCAGACATTTAGATAATCTGCCACCTGGTTGCTCCAACATGATTGGTAGAGGAGATAAAATGATTTTCCAAAGGATATACAGGAATATATTTTCTTAAAAAGGTCAGATGAAACTTATGCCTCCTGCTAAAAATGTTGACATTTGAATTATCTCTTAAAAGTCAGAAATGATATAATGAGTTTGAAAATAAATGCATGATGAGGGGATGCTTTTTTTGTTTTGTTTTGTTTGGGGGGCTTCCATACTTCTGACAGTCTTTTAGAAAGTTCCTACCACAAGGAATGATTTCCTTTAAAAAAAAACAATAATATTTTTGTTTAATGATTTGACTCCTAAATTCTATCCCTTTCCCCTCTCTCTCTTGTCCCCCTTCCCTGAGGTAGTAAGCAATCAGATATGAGTTATATATGTAACAATTATGTAAAGCATTTCCCTGTTAGTCATTTTGTATAGAAAACTCACAAAAAGAAAGAAATGAAAGAAAAGTGAAATATAGCATGCAAATATCATACTTCCAAAGAATTTTAGAGTAAATTTTATCTTTTTAGAAGTCCAGTGTGGAAATGCTCTCCTTTAATAGAGATCAGGCTACTTTCTGTGACTTTATTCTTGGGGAGTGTAACAATTGGAGTGATGCCCCTGCTGGAGAGATACTGGGGAAAGCTCTTCCACGAGGAGAAAGCATCTGAGGGCAAGCCATGTGGCTTGGAGGGTCAGTTCCTTGGTGTCAGGAAGTGACATTTGCTCATAGGTACTGTTGATCAAAGCTACCAGTCAAATAGCTTGGAACTGTTTGTGTGGGGACAGGCTGTTTCCGTGTTACAGGAGGCTTGTGGGATGAAGAAGGGGCAAAGCTCTCTCTCTTTCAGCAGGACCTCTTGGGGAGTGGAGCAAAAAATGCTGGCTCCCTGAGATACATAGATAGGCCTCTTTCTCTCTCCTCGCCAAATTTTTATGCTCCCTAATAAATGCTTAAAATCTAAACTCTTGCTAAAGCTTCTAATTTATTGCCCCACTACTCATTAGATTTTTTAGATAGACTTGTTAGAATTTAGCCACATTAGAGACAGCAACAATTCAGGAGTTAATCTTCAAAACTGAGAAGTTAACACATTTACCATATATCAGAGATAGGATATGAACACAGCTCTTCCTGACACAGGCCTAACTCTGCTACCTATCGAACAGTGGGGAGAGTACAGGGTCTGGAGCCAAGAAGGCCTGTGTTCAAATATGACCTCAGATTATACTAGCTGTGTGAGGTTGGGCAAGTAACTTAACTTCTGCCTTACTTTTCCCAGATGAAATGAGGATAATAGCAACTAATCTCAGGGTTGTTGTAAGGCTCAAATGAGATCCTTATGTAAAAGTTCTTAGCATGCTCCCTGGTATATAGTAGCACTACATCTACATATCTATATCAGCATAGCAAATTATTCCTATATAGAGATATATAGCTATTGATATTAACATAAATATAGATATCTTCCCTTCCCCCCAAATAACACCCTGCTTCCTTATTGTGAATGGACATATTAGCATGTATTTATTTAAATAATTTTGTGCAAATAACTATGCTAAGTTCTGAGGATACACATAGAAAAGCAAGACATTTCTAGCTCTAAGACAGTATATATTCTAAATGAGGAGACACCATATAAAGGATATTTCCATTGCAAGACAGGTGGAATGGTTTAGTGGTCCTTAAATCCTAGAGAGAAAACAGATAATAACAGTATATATTTCTAATATTGACCCATTTGACAATGTCCAGGAGTTTGGTATGAAGGACTTTCTTTACAGGATCTTCAAACTAAATAGCTTCACTCTGCGTGTTGTTTTCCAAAGTTGAGTATTCATTTTATATGCTGAATTCAATTAAATATCATGAATAACATAACATAAACAGAAAAATTATTAAAGAAATAGAATGGAAAGGGGTTAGAAAAAATAAGAATTTTTCTAATATAAGAAAGCTCCATTATAATATACACAGGAGGTCAAATCATATAGCTTGGAAGATAACCAAAGAAAACATATTGAACTTAGAGTCACAAGACCCATTGTCAAAACCCATTCCTGTGCCTTTATTAGTAGTGTGACCTTAGAGAAGGTTCATAGCTTCTATAAGCTCCAGTTTTCTTATATGCAAAATATGTATGTTAACTTATTGATTTACTAACATGTGTTGTGAAAATAGCTTGAATTAATGAATACAATTCACTTTGTAAACCAAAAAGAGATAAGCGAAAACTATAACTATTATTATCTACTTGCATATCCGTCATTTATATCTATCTATCTAGTGAGCTAGCTATCAATATCATCTATCTACTTAGTATAATAACTAAACATAAAATCCTGATATAATACAACTAGGCTGGACATTCCTGTTTCCCAGTCCTAGAATGAGAAAGAGCTATCATCATATTCGTGGTTAAAATAATATATATGTTTAAATAATATATTATATAATAATATATATTATCTTTGCTCTAGCATTTGTGACCTTCCTTGCCTTGGGTTCAATGCATGATGATAGAAAGGAATGCATTCATTCTCAGCATTTTCCTGAAGCATTGAGAAATAAGCAGTGAATTCATAGACATGCCAAATCTTGCCACCCATTAAACTCAGCAGAATTTGGTTTGCAATGTTGGGAGATAAAATAAGGGGACTGATTCATTAACTAGTAGTTTTAAAAGTGAAATTCCACATACCAAAATAGAAAAGGCCTAAGTATTGTTACCCCTTCTTATTAGTGAACCTAATCTCCTAGATGTGGATAGGTACTGGTTTGAGATACCTTGAGAACCATTTTAATATTGCTTTTGTTTTCCTGTCTTGAGTCATATGTATAATGATTAATTTTCTTATTTTTTCCTATATTTGTGAGCTAGGCTTTTTAAAAAAATTTCTTGGTGGCTAAGGTTCTTTGGACTGGAATCTTCCAGGTGCCAGAAGATTCATCCCAAACCCTGAGTGTTTGTATTCATTTGCTCTGCTTACTGTGGGAACAATATTAACTCCTTCTTTGTCTGAATTTTTCCCAACCTCATCCCTAAATTTCATATGCCAATTGGAACATCGCATATTTTCCCAATACTGAACTTTCTTAATGTCACTACTTACATGCCTGGACTTCTTTTTAGTGTCTGCTCATGGGACCTTAACCCCTATTAAATATCCAGGTATTGGTTTTATCTTTCTGACCCAAGTCACCCTCACCAATTAGTGAATTCCTCTTGAATCCTCCATTTTGAGAAAAAGCCTCAATCAGTCATGCTTCAAATTATAATCTTCACCACCAGCCCCTGCTTCTGAAACTTATCAATATCCTGCTTTTTGAGAATTTTTTCACTCATATTTTATTGAGGAAGATCCTTTATATATTCTATTCTCTGCAATTTTAATCCTTTCATTTATTTGCTTGACTTCTCAGTTTGGAGATTAGGTCTTAGAACTAAATGTTTTTAATTATTCCATAGAGAGGGCAAAAGAAGGTAGTTATCTATCACTCTCTTCTTTTTTCTCTATTTCTTTGTTTCTTTATCTATCTCTTTGTCAGTCCTTCTGTCTGTCTCTTACATGGGATGTCTCTGAAAAATATGAATATCACTTGATTTCCTAAAAATCCACATAAACATAATCCTTTCAAATTTCCATAAATAATTTTATTCCATTCACCGTACCATCCCTCCTAAGCTTTTCAAGACATCTCCAAATTGGAGAGTCAAGCCAATAAATCAAAGTATTAAAATTGCAGAGAATAGGAAAAACATAGTATCTTCCCTCAGACACTCAACTAAGGACTTTGCCTCAAATTTCAGTGAAAAAAAAAAAGACCATTCAATGACAACTTTTTTTTATCCTCCTTGTAATTTCACATTGTCATATATCATTCCCAACTATATCCTCCTTCAACCCTGTATAACACAATTTGTCATCCCTTCTCCTTTCCCAGGTAAGTCCCTTTATACTGATTATTTGTTCATTTCCATCATAGGAATCATCTCCACTTAAAACAACAACATCATCATCACATCAACAACAACAACAACAACAACAACAATGAAAAACAATTCTTTAGTCCTTCCTTTCTACTGAATGTTTCTCTCTTGTATTCAGTTATTCATGTTTACCTTATCTTAAAACAAAAGAAAACAAAACAAAAACAGTAGGAAAGGCAGTAAGCTCTTGAGAACTCACAACACAATCACTCCAAAAAGCCTCCAAATAATGCAATAGGACAATTTCTGGAGCAGCACAACCCACAAAAAATGGACGGTGCATTCCCCAGTTGAGAAATGGTCAAAGGATATGAAGAGGCAGTTTTCTGATGAAGAAATCAAAGCTATCTATTGCCATATGAAAAAATGCTCTAAATCACTAGTGATTACAGAAATGCAAATTAAAACAACTGAAACAAAAACCCCACAACTCTGAGGTAGCACCTGACACCTATCAGATTGGCTAATATGACAAAAAAGGAAAATAATAAATGTTGGAGAAGCTGTGGAAAAATTGGAACACTAATGCATTGTTGGTGGAGCTGTGAACTGATTCTGCCCTTCTCGAGAGCAATTTAGAATTATGCCCAAAGGGCTATAAAGCTGTGTATACCCTCTGAATCCAGCAATACCACTATTGGGTCTTTTTCCCAAAGAGATGATTAAAAAGGGAAAAGCATCCACATGTACAAAAATATTTATAACTTCTCTTTTTGTGGAGGCAAGGAATTGGAAATTAAGGGGTTGCCCAACAGTTGGGGAATGGCTGAACAAGTTGTGGTATATGAATGTAATAGAATTCTATTGTGCTGAGAGAAATGATGAGCAGAAGTTCAGAGAAACCTGGAAGGACTTGCATGAACTGATGATGAGTGAGATGAGCACAACCAGAAGAACATTATACACAGTATCATCAATGTTGGGTGTTGATCAACTGTGATGGACTGGATTCTTCTCACCAATACAATGGTACAAGAGAGTTCCAGGGAACTCATGATGGAAAAGGTTCTCCAAATCCAGGAAAAAAAAGAATTATGGAGTATGGATGCTGATTGAACCATACTACTTCTTTTGTTTTTGGTGCTGTTGTTTTTCTATTTTGAGGTTTTTCCTTATTGCTCTGATTCTTCTCTTATAGCATAACTGATGCAGAAATATATTTAATGTTGTTATGTATGTGTATATGTGTATATATATATGTATATGTATATATATGTGTGTGTATATATATATAAGTAGATGTGTGTGTGTGTGTGTGTGTGTGTGTGTGTATAACACCTATATAACCTATATGACCTATATAACCTATATCGGATTTCCTGATGTCTGGAACGGGGGGAGGGAGGTCAGGGAGGGAGAAAATTTTGAAATTGGAAATCTTATGCAAACAAATGCTAAAAGCTACCTCTACATGTAACTGGAAAATAATAAAATCCTTTTATTTAAAAAAAATTAAAAATGGACTTTGAGTATTTTCCAGCCAAAGATGGCTTAGAAGGTCAGCAGGAGGGTGCTGCTGTGCCAGAGCAGGAATGGAGCCAACCCCATGGTCACACTGATATAGATCCAGTCCCAGGCAGGCTTTGACAGAAAAAGAGACCCCTTGAGCCTCTGAATCAGCTGCAGTGACAGTGTTGTCTGGAACTAAGCTCGTGGTTTGGTGAGAAGTCTGAGTGGTTGGCAGGGGGAGATTATAGAGGTCTCTGCTGGAGCTGAATTGGAACTTGGGTGTTTCACCCCTGCTGGGAACCAGGAAGTAGGCTTGAGTGGCGGTGGACAAGGTGAGGGAGGGGAGTAGGCTTGTAGGAGCTAACAACCACAGTACACAAAGTTTTGCTGCCTGATTTATTAGCAAGTTGGCCTGGGGTTATCTGTGGACTAGAGAACAATCCAGGTGAGTGAAGAACCTGCCCCTCTTAAATATCACCTGAGACACCCTCACCGTTGGGATAGTACATCCTGGAAGTAGTGCCCCACTTTAAGAAGGAGTTAAAATTCAAGTAAAAGAGGGGCAGGATAAGCATACAGAGAAAGATGCAGGCTATATAAAATTTCTTTAGTGACAAGGAAGATCTAGGTACACCCTCAGAAGAGGATAGCAACATCAGGGCTCCTGCATCAAAAGCTTCCAAAAAAAATATGAATTGGTCTCAGGCCATAGAAGCTCTCAAAAAGTACTTTGAAGATAAAATAAGAGAGGTAAAGTAAAGAAAGGAAAGAAAAAAAGTAAAGTAAAGAAGGAAAAGTAAGAGAGGTAGATTAAAAAAATGGAAAGAGAAATGAGAGTGATGAAGGAGGGTCATGAAAAAAAAAATGTCAACAGCTTGAAAAGCCAAATTGGCCAAATGGAAAAGGAGCTATAAAAGTTTTCTGACAAAAATCATTGCTTAAAAATTAGGATTGAGCAAATAAAAGCAAATGACTTTATGAGAAATCAAGACACAATAAAGCAAATCCAAATGAATAAAAAATAGAGGGCAATATAAAAAAAAACTTACTGGCTGTCATCCTATTTGTCTCCCCACTTCATGACTTGAAAGTAATCCATAATTAATGTCTTCATTACTTCCCCTTCCAACCTTATCATTCAACTGAGCATACCATATAAATTTCCAAAGATCTTTTAATTGTCAAATCTAAGTAGCTTTTTCTTAATCTTTATCTTTTATGAAAGTTCTATTCCATTTAATACTGTTGATCACCCTCTTCTCCCAAATACTTTCTTTTCTCTAGATTTCCATGTCATTGCTCTCTCCTAGTTCTCTTTGCTATCTGAATGATCCTTCTTCTCCTTTCTTGTATCTTAATCAAAGTCACACAAAGTAACTGTAAATGTAAATGTTTCTTCGATGTCCATTATGATCCCTGTTTTCTTCTCCCCGAATAATTTGTTCCTTTATAGTCTTATTATTTCCCATGGATTAAATTTCTGTTACTATACAAACAATTATCAGATCCATTTATCTAGTTCTGACCTCTCTCCTGACCTCCTATCTTACATACCAACTACCTACTGGACATTTCAAACCAGTTCTCTAGATATTTCATATTCATCATGTTTCAAAGAGGACTCATTATCTTTTCCCACAAAGCCAGGCTTTCAACTAACTTTAACTTTTACTATAAAAGACAGTACTATTATCTCAGTTACACAAGCTTGCAACCTCACTATTATCTTTGACTCATTACTTTTATTTCACACATATAATCTAGTGCTTTCTCTTTTGTCTTTTAGCTGTCCAATATCATATAGATAGATAGAGAGACAGAGAAAGATCTATAGATCTATATAGACATGTCTCTTTTGGTCTATCTATGTATAGACACATATGAACTTCTATGTATCTATCTATGTCTGTCAATCTATCTATCTGTCATCTATCTCTAACTATGTCTGTCTACACACCTTCTTCTTGACACAAAACCACACTCATACTTAGACTGTACAGATATCCAATTTTCTGCTGGTCTCTCTGTATAAAGTCTCTCTTTAATACTCTCCATCCTCTACTCAAATTCCAAAGTGCTTTTTTTTCCTAAATCAATGATATTGTCATGTCACCTTACCTCCCTACCAAACACACATTCAATAAAATCAAAGATTTTCTTCATGATCCAATATAACATTTTTCTTTAACTTTTCACCCATTTACAATCTGAATTTTTCTTACTTTGTCAGTTTTTTTTATACTTTTCTACCTTACATATACTCTCAATCTGCTGAAATTGGCCTGCTTGCTGTTTCTAACACAGGACAGTCCATCTCCCAACTCTGATTTTTTCATTCGATGTTCCCAAGCCTGAAATTATTCCTTCTTTAGCTCTGCTTCCATACTTCCCTGTTTTGATTCAAAACTCAACAAGACCAACTTTATACAAGAGGCTTTTCCATGCCTGACTTTTCCCCTCTACTGCTAGTGCTTGTCCTCTGAGATTATTCACTAATTAAACCATATACCATCCTATTTATGGTTATTCACATGCTGTGTTCCCCACTAAGATGGCAGGTTCCTTGAGGGCAGGTATATCTTTTCCCTTTGTTTCTCCAGAGTTTAACATAGTGCCTAGCACATGACTATCGGATTATTAATATTAAGAGATTCAAAAAGGAGACATATACTTGCCTATTTTATGTTCCATAAATGCTACTTGGATGGAATATATCGAGGCCTTTCATATAGTGAAGTGGCCAAGAGCTCCTATTGTTTTTATGACATTGTGCTCACTAAATCAAACCAAAGAAACATGTAGTCACCCAAATAAGATCCATAGTGACTCAAAAGAATTTGGCCTAATTATTCATGCGAAACAAAAACAAAACACCAAATAGCTTCACTGATATCCAAACAATGTGAAGGAGATGCTGGCAGGGTTGGGAGGCAGAAGACAACTCTAGTACATTTGATTGGACTCCTTACAGAATACTTATTTGAGAATTTTGATAGAGGGACAGAAGTTTTGGATGAATAATGATCTTCACTCAATAAGTGTATTTAATAAACATGTAATAAGCACCTGCCATGTCCTGGTCACTGTTTCAATCATTAAACTAGTCACTCTGGTGAAATCCATTAAACTATTGATAGATTTGGGAGTCACTTTGAGAGGTAAGAAAAGGATGCAATTGTTCCACATGGGACCAAAGTTTGTGCTATCATGGTACATTAGTGTAGCAAGATAGTTTAATTCTTATAAACTTGCAAAAAAGAGTGTTATGATTCTTATAGTTGACAGTTGAAAATAGTTTCTGTGGTTTGGGGAGTCTAGAAAAATTTATATTTTGGGATGTTCTGAACATTTCTCTTATCAGAGAAGTATTTCTGCCCTGGTGCTGGAAAATTGCCAAAGTTGCCTGGAAAGCCCATTAATAACAGTTGCATTACACCACATTCCCTATTTGCTTCTTCACTGACTCAGCAGTTGGCCACAGCAATGTTCCCTTGGCCATAGGTCATTAGGAAGTACTCACCTGGAATAGTTTCAAAAGATGTTCTCTTATTTAGGCTTGAGCTGTTTTCCACTCAACTCATTTACCTTTCAGAACAGTGGTTTTAACTGATGTCTAGGAAAATGTTTTAATAAACAGCTTTAGATTTCAGTAAGTAATGGCTTCAACTCTAGCTCCTTAGTGACTTAAAAATCAAGTGTTTATTTAGAAAATGCCTTTAGCAAGGATACATTTTGGGATTTATTTTATGTCACAGATTAAATTATTACTTGCTTATTCCCCTCACTTGAAATGCATAATTAATATTTCACAGCATGTTCAGATTAGTAGTTACATTTTCTTCTTTACTTAATTTTCAAAAGTCATTTAAAGCCATCTGAGCTGTATTATTTTTACACCACAAAACCATAAAATCAGGTTAAATGTTGGAGTCTGGGAGCTCTAATGCTGCTTTTAAATCCAGAACACTGGTAAAAATTACAGTTATCTGACAGTGCAGTGAGCTGTCCCCAATAATAAATAACCTATGAGTTTTCACAATTTCCAGCAGCCACAATTCAAGAATTGGAAGGTAATGGAATGAATTCATCATATGATTGTATTGAATCTTAAAGTTCAGGTCTTGTTACTTTTATTAACAGTTCCTGTATTTCTAAGATTAAAACACAGTACGATGACAAATTCAGTAAAACTGTTCTTTTTGTAAAATTAATAAACTTGCTTTTCTTTGTGATTGGGAAAAACAATTGTAACAACATGCATTTGTGGTGACTGTGAGTATTGTGGGGTAGTGGCTAGAGAGCCAGGTTCAGGCTGAAATACCAGCTTTCTTGGCTTACCTCCCTAATATAACATTTTTATCACCCTAGACTAGACAGTTAACCTCTAATTGCCCCACAGATAACTCACTGAGATTTTAAAATGATAAACAGTTGTTGATCTGTGTTGATAAAGAGTTTTCTAACCAGAAGATCCTACACTAGTGAAATAATATGTCTGTGCCAAAAAATGGTGAAACTAGTTTAACATAATTTTAGTTGAGGCTACTGAAAGCACAAAAGTAATAGTACATCTATCACCTTATGAGTTGCTATGGGTATAATGTTTTGTTTGTTTTGTTTTTAGTGAGGCAATTGGGTCAAGCGACCTGCCCAGGGTCACACAGCTAGCAAAGTGTTAAGTGTCCGAGGCCGGATTTGAACTCAGATCCTCCTGACTCCAGGGCTGGTGCTCTATCCACTGCGCCACCCCAGCTGCCCCAGGTATAATGTTTTAAATACCAAAACACATAGCTCATTACCTAATAGCTTGTTCCATGGGGTGATCACAATCAATGTCAATTTGATCTTCATGACCCTTGATAGAAACACATGATATATCTCTGGGCTTCATTTCTTATTTAACAAAAGCAAAACCACAAAAAGTCTTGTTGCAGTTATGTGGAGACTCAGATGAGGACTTTACTATCAAACTCCTCCCTAATGTAGAGTGATTTTTGTAGTACTGGTGTTAATAAGGTCTGTTAGAGGGTCATTGGCTCAGGATAGTCAAAGCTAAATTCCATGTTTCTCAAACATCTGGAAATAATTTAGAAATAATAATGATTTAAAACACAGAGAGAAAATTAATAAAACATTAAAAAATGACAAAATCTGATTAATAATTAAGCAATTAATTATCATCACAGCCCCAATAAAAGATTCAACCTCCCAAAGTGGACTAATTCTACTCTATGATAATAATTTCTTGATCTGAATTCCAACAGCACTTAGATTAGGTATCAAATAATCTCCCAATTTGACATGATGGAGTGGCAGCATGTTGAGAGTTCTGGGAAAAGAGCCAGGACTGGGGAAGCAGAGATATGATTATTTTAAATCTTGATCAGACATCCGAATTCAGTAGTTTACACCATAGATAATGAACTAGGACTTTGTGTAGCCATACCTGGAGGGTTTTCCAGTGCCCTGCAGCTCTGAGTCGGGGCTTCTGGGAAAGTCATATAAATTCTCTGTCTCAATTTCTTCATCCATAAAAATGAGAAGTTTGGACACAAAGGCCTCCAGCATTTGCTTCTAGCTCCAAAGCCAGATATAATTCATTTAACTTCCATTTAACACTTATGCAACTTCCTTTCAATATGACAGAACAATTCCAGACAATCAGTGCTGGCTCTTCAAATGCTAGCATCTGAGAACAGCACTTCATCAAGGTAGGATTCCTTATTTGGAACCCACTTGGATGTTTCTTTTGTTTTGTTCTCAGTTTCTATTCTTGCTTGCCCTGCATTACTTGATACTGACCCTAATCCACTATGCCTTTGTTTCTTATTCTGATATAGTTTGTTTCTTATCCTTCTTGCCTGAGTCATGGAACTGACTATGACAAAAACAAAATTTTTATACCTTTCCCCATGAAATAACTCTACCATTTAATCTCTTGATTTTAAACAATCCTCAATCCATTTCTACCATATCTTGGTAGCTAGTTATCAAGCCCCATTCATTCTATGATCCTTATACTTTTATCTCTAGTATTTTACTTCTTATTCTCCTTTTCTAGAATAGGCACATGCCAACAATTTATTGAGTGCCACCCATGCACCAAGCACAGGAACATCTTTTTGTTGGTGGTCAGTTGATTTCAGTCATGTTCAAGTTCATCACCCCATATGGGGTTTTCTTGGAAAATATATGGAGTGGTTTGGCATTTCCTTTTTCAGATCATTTCACAGATGAGGAACTGAGGCAAACAGGATTAAAGCAACTTGCCTAGGGTCACACAGCTAGTAAGTGTCTAAGGCCAGATTTGAACTCCGATCCTTCTGACTCCAAACCTGGCACTCTATCCACTGTACCACATGTACAGCAACATACGAAAATGTATTGTCATAGAAGGCACCTATCATAGCCAAATAACCTCCAAGTATGGCTGCTAAAACCATATGACACTGCTTTCTATGTTTTCATGAGAGATAATCTCTAATCATCATTGTTCACCACCTAAACATGATTGGAACTGAATTGTCACTGATTTGTTTTAATATAAAGATGCCTATAAGAAGATGTTTACTGTAACTTGAATTTAAAATATACCTGGGAACGCATTAACTGCTGGATACATTCAACATTCTCAGCAGTTGCAAAACTGCCACCAGTGTGGCATGGCCTATGGAACCTGGAAAGGGGTGAAGCATTTTTATCACTATGAATAATGACCAGAAGGCAAAGAAATGAAAAAGAAAGAAGTTCTTGGTATTTAATCTGATTATCCAAGAGTAATAAACAAACTACTTAAATGCTCTGAAACCGAAAACTCTCCTCTCCAGACAGCTGATTTTTACATATTATTTTTTGAAATGTTATGCCCCAATATTATCCCAAGCTAAAAGAAAAGGTTTTGGTTGTATGTTTTGCAGGACAATAAGGGTTAAGTGACTTGCCCAGGGTCACACAGCTAGTAAGTATGAAGTGTCTGAGATTAGATTTGAACTCAGGTCCTCCTGAATCCTGGGCCAGTGCTTATCCACTGTGCCACCTAGCTGCCCCCTTAGAGACTTAATGAATTTAAAAAATCTCCAATAAAACACATATATGTGATGCAGTACCTTCTTTGGTCATCATTTATACTCATAATATCCCTTCAAAAATGTCATACAATAATGTGTATTAATTCTTTTTTTAAAAAATTAATAAAGTATTTTATTTTTCCCCATTACATGTAAAGATAGTTCTCAACTTTTGTTTATACAAGCTTTACAATTTCAGACATTTCTCCCTCCCTCCCCTCCCTCACCGCTCCCCTAGACAGCAGGTAATCTGATATAGGTTATATATACATATATATATATGTCATCATCAGGCCACACAAGACCCTCCAGGTTTCTCTGAATTCCTCCTGCTCATTGTTTCTTACAGCACAATAGTATTCCATTGAATTCATATGCCACAACTTGTCCAGCCATTCCCAAATTGATGGGCATCCCCTCAAATTCCAATTCTTTGCCACCACATAAAGAGCAGCTATAAATATTTTTGTACATGTGGGTCCCTTTTCCCTTTCTATGATTTCTTTGGGAAAAAGACCTAAAAGTGGTATTGCTGGGTCTAAGGGTATGCACAGCTTTATCGCCCTTTGGACATAATTCCAAATTGCTCTCCAGAATGGTTGGATCAGTTCACAGCTCCACCAACAATGCATTAGTGTTCCAATTTTCCCACAGCTTCTCCAACATTTATTATTTTCCTTTTTTGTCATTTTAGCCAATATGATAGGTGTCAGGTGGTACCTCAGAGTTGTTTTAATTTGTATCTCTCTAATCATTAGAGATTTAGAGCATTTTTTCATATGGGAATAGATAGCTTTGGTTTCTTCTTCAGAAAACTGCCTGTTCATATCCTTTGACCATTTCTCAATTGGGGAATGACTTGGATTCTTATAAATTTTATTTAGTTCCCTAGGTGTGTTCATAGAGTTCCTGGGTTTGTCTGGGCAAGTAGACTCCCAAGTATTTTCTATTATCTACCATTACTTTAAATGGAATTTCTCTTTCTATCTCTTGCTGCTGGACTTTGTTGGTCATGTATAGAAATGCTGATGATTTATGTGGATTTATTTTATATCCTGCTACTTTGCTAAAGTTGTTAATTGTTTCAAGTAATTTTTGAGTTGATTCTCTAGGATTCTTTAAGTAGACCATCATATCAACTGCAAAGAGTGATAGTTTTGTTTCTTCCTTGCCTATTCTAATTCCTTTAATTCCTTTCTCTTCTCTGATTGCTAAAGCTAACATTTCTAGAACAATAATAAATAATAGGGGTGATAATGGACATCCCTGTTTCACCCCTGATATTAATGGGAAGGCCTCTAATTTATCTCCATTGCATATAATATTTGCTGATGAATTTAGGTAGATACTGTTTATCATTATTATTTTTTTACATATAAGGTATTTTATTTTTTCCGTTACATGTAAAGATAGTTCTCAACTTTTGTTTACACAAGCTTTACAATTTCAGATTTTTCTCCCTCCCTCCCCTCCCTCCCCCCTCCCCTAGAGGGCAGGTAATCTGATATAGGTTATATCTATATATCAATATCGATATCGATATCAATATAGATATAGATGTAGATATATCTATACACACATATATACACATAATAACATTAATGCTATTTCTGTATTTTTCCTGTTATAAGAGAAAAAATCAGAGCGATGATGCAAAACCTCAAAACAGAAAAAAAAAAAACAACAGCACCAAAAACAAAAGAAATAGTATGGTTCAATCAGCATCTATACTCCACAGTTCTTTTTTTAAAATTTTTTTTCTTGGATTTGGAGATCCTCTTCTATCATGAGTTCCCTGGAACTATTCTGTTCCACTGCATTGGTGAGAAGAATATAGTCCATCACAGTAGGTCAACACTCAATGTTGATGATACTGTGTACAATGTTCTTCTGGTTCTGCTCATCTCACTCATCATCACGCAAGACCCTCCAGGTTTCTCTGAACTCTTCCTGCTCATCATTTCTTACAGCACAGTAGTATTCCATTGTATTCATATACCACAACTTGTCCAACCATTCCCCAATTGATGGGCACCCCCTCAAATTCCAATTCCTTGCTACCACGTAAAGAGCAGCTATAAATATTTTGTTAGCATGTGGGTCCCCTTTCCCCTTTCCCATGATTTCTTTGGGGAAAAAGACCTAAAAGTGGTATTGCTGGGTCAAAGGGTATGCACAGCTTTATCACCCTTTGGGCATAATTCCAAATTGCTCTCCAGAATGGTTGGATCAGTCACAGCTCCAGCAACAATGCATTAGTGTTTCACATTTTCCCACAGCTTCTCCAACATTTATTATTTTCCTTTTTTGTCATTTTAGCCAATATGATAGATGTCAGGTGGCACCTCAGAGTTGTTTAATTTGTATCTCTCTAATCATTAGAGATTTAGAGCATTTTTTCATATGGAAATAGATAGCTTTGGTTTCTTCATCAGAAAACTGCCTGTTCATATCCTTTGACCATTTCTCAAATTGGGGAATGACTTGGATTCTTATAATTTGATTTAGTTCCCTATATATTTTTGAGATGAGGCCTTTATCAGAAGTACTGGCCTCAAAAATTGTTTCCCAGCTTTCTGCCTCCCTTCTAATTTTGGATGCATTGCTTCTGTTTGTACAAAAATTTTTTAATTTAATATAATCAAAATCATCCATTTTGCATTTTGTAATATACTCTATCTCTTGTTTGGTCATAAACTGTTTTCCTTTTCAAAGATCTGATAGGTAGACTATTCCTTTCTCTCCTAATTGACCTATGGTATCACCTCTTATGTCTAAATCTTGTACCCATTTTGACCTTATTTTAGTATAAGGTGTCAGATGTTGGTCTATACCTAATTTCTGCCATACTATCTTCCAGTTTTCCCAGCAGTTTTTTTCAAAAACTGAGTTCCTATCCCAGAAGCTAGAGTCTTTGGGTTTATCAAACAATACATTACTAGTGTCATTTACTACTGCATTTCCTGAGCCTAGCCTATTCCATTGATCTACCACTCTATTTTTTAGTCAGTAGCAGATAGTTTTGATGACTGCCGCTTTATAGTAAAACTCCAGGTTTGGTACCACTAACCCACCTTCCTGTGAATTTTTTTTCATTATTCCCCTGGATATTCTTGACTTTTTGTTTTTCCAGATGAATTTTGTTATTACTTTTCTAGCTCTATAAAATAAATTTTAGGTAGTCTGATTTGTATGGCACAGAATAAGTAAATTAATTTAGGCAGTACTATCATTTTACTATATTAGCTCTGCCTATCCATGAGCAATTGATATCTTTCCAATTATTTAGATCTGATTTGACTTGTGTGAAGAATGTTTGGTAGTTGGGTTCATAGAGTTCCTGGGTTTGCCTTGTCAAGTAGACTCCCAGGTATTTTATATTATCTACTGTTACTTTAAATGGAATTTCTCTTTCTATCTCTTGCTGCTGGGCTTTGTTGGTCATGTATAGAAATGCTGATGATTTATGTGGATTTATTTTATATCCTGCTACTTTGCTAAAGTGGTTAATTGTTTCAAGTAATTTTTGAGTTGATTCTCTAGGATTCTTTAAGTAGACCATCATATCAACTGCAAAGAGTGATAGTTTTGTTTCCTCCTTGCCTATTCTAATTCCTTTAATTCCTTTCTCTTCTCTGATTGCTAAAGCTAATATTTCTAGGACAATATTAAATAATAGGGGTGATAATGGACATCCCTGTTTCACCCCTGATCTTATTGGGAAGGCTTCTAATTTATCTCCATTGCATATAATACTTGCTGATGGCTTTAGGTAGATACTGTTTATTATTCTAAGGAAAGCTCCACCTATTCCTAAACTCTCTAGTTTTTTTATTAGGAATGGGTGTTGTACTTTGTCAAAAGCTTTCTCTGCATCTATTGAGATAATCATATGATTTGGGTTGGTTTTCTTATTGATGTGGTTGATTGTGTTAATAGTTTTCCTAATGTTGAACCAGCCCTGCATTCCTGGTATAACTCCCCCCTGGTCATAGTGTATTATACTGGTGTTCACTTGCTGTAATCTCCTTGCTAATATCTTATTTAAGATTTTAGCATCAATATTCATTAGGGAAATTGGTCTATAATTTTCTTTTTCTGTTTTTGCTTTGCCTGGTTTTGGTATCACCACAATATTTGTGTCATAAAACGAATTTGGTAGAACTCCTTCACCTATTTTTCCAAATAATTTGTATAATATGGGAATTAATTGTTCTTTAAATGTTTGGTAAAATTCACCTGTAAACCCATCTGACTCTGGGGATTTTTTCTTAGGGAGTCTATTAATGGCTTGTTCAAATTTTTTTCTAATATGGGTTTATTTAAGGATTTTATTTCCTCTTCAGTTAACCTGGGCAGTTTGTATTTTTGTAAATATTCATCCATTTCATTTAGATTGTCAAATTTATTGGCATACAGTTGGGCAAAATAATTCCTAATTATTGATTTAATTTCCACTTCATTGGTGGTAACATCACCCATTTCATTTTTGATATTGGTAATTTGGTTTTCTTCTTTCTTTTTTTTAATCAAATTAACCAATATTTTATCTATTTTATTGGTTTTTTCATAAAACCACCTCTTACTTTTATTGATTAATTCTATAGATTTTTAGCTTTCAATCTCATTAATTTCTCCTTTAATTTTCAGGATCTCTAGCTTAGTATCTACTTGGGGATTTCTAATGTGTTCTTTTTCTAGCTTTTTAAGTTGCATGCCCAATTCATTAATCCCCTATTTCTCTTTTTTATTCATGTAAGCAGTTAGAGCTATAAATTTTCCCCTAAGTATTGCTTTGGCTGCATCCCACAGATTTTGGTATCTTGTCTCATTATTGTCATTGTCTTGGATATAGTTATTGATTGTTTCTATGATTTGTTGTTTGGCCCATTCATTCTTTAGAATGAAATTATTTAGTTTCCAATTGATTTTCATTATACTTTTCCCTGGCTCTTTCTTACATTTAATTTTTATTGCATCATGATTTGAGAATGATGCATTTACTATTTCTGCCTTTCTACATTTGATTATGATGTTTTTGTGCCCTAATACACGGTCAATTTTTGACCATGTACTGTTGAGAAAAAGGTCTATTCCTTTCTATCCCCATTCAATTTTCTCCAGACATCTATCATGTCTAACTTTTCTAGTAATCTATTCACCTCTTTCACTTCTTTCTTATTTATTTTTTGCTAGATTTATCTAATTCTGAGAGGGGGGGATTCAGATCCCCCACTAATATAGTATTACTGTCTAATTCCTCTTGTAACTCATTTAACTTCTCCTCTAAGAATTTGGATGCTATACCACTTAGAGCATACATATTTAATATTGATATTACTTCATTATCTATAGTACCTTTAGCAAGATATAATTTCCTCCCTTATCTCTTTTAATGAGATCTATTTTTGCCTGTGCTTTGTCTGAGATAAGGATTGCTACCCCTGCTTTTTTTTACTTTAGCTGAAGCATAATATATTCTGCTCCAGTTTTTTACCTTTACTCTGTATGCATCTCTCTGTTTCAAATGTGTTTCTTGTAAACAGCATATTGTAAGATTCTGGTTTTTAATCCACTCTGCAATTCACTTCCGTTTTATAGCAGAGTTCATCCCATTCCCATTCACAGTTATTATTACTGACTGTCTATTCCCCTCCATTCTATTTACCCTCTTTGTATTTTCCCCATCTTTTTTCACCCTATTCCTTCTCTCCAATGTTTTACTTCTTACCCCTGCTTCCCCCGATTGCCCTCCCTTTTTATCACCCCCCTCTCTTTTCTTTACCCTTTTCCCTTGCTTTTGTCCTCCCTTCTATCAGTCCACCCCCTTTCCTTTCCGTTTTTGCTTCCCTAAAGAATGAGCTAAGTTTCTTTATCCCAATGAACGTATATGTTATTCCCTCTTTGAATCAAATCTAATGAGAGTAGGGTTGAAACAACGTTCACCCCCTCCTTTCTTTCCCTCTATTGTAATAGGTTTTTTTTCATCTCTTCATATGATATAATTCACCCCATTCCACCTCCCCTTTCCTCTCCTCCCCATAGACTCCCTTTTTAACCCCTTAATTTTCTTTGTATCATCACATCAAAGACAATTTATATTTATACCCTCTGTGTAAAGTCCTTCTCTCTGCCCAAATACATTTACAGTTCTTAAGCATTATGGGTATTATCTTCCCATGTGGGGATATAAACAGTTTAACCTAATTGAGTAACCTTTTTTTTCCCCTTCTGTTTACCTTTTTAAACTTCTCTTGAGTCTTGTATGTTAAGATCAAATTTTCTATTCAGTTCTGGTCTTTTCATCAGGAATGACTGAAAGTCCCCAATGTCATTAAAATCCATCTTTTTCCCTGAAAGAGAATGTTCATTTTTGCTGGGTAATAGATTCTAGGCTGCAATCCAAGCTCCTTTGCCTTCCAGAATATCATATTCCAAGCCTTGCAGTCCTTTAATGTTGAAGCTGCCAGGTCCTGAGCAATCCTGACTGTGGCTCCAAGATATTTAAATTGCTTCTTTCTGGCTGCTTGGAGTATTTTCTCCTTCACCTGATAATTCTGGAATTTGGCTACAATATTCCTTGGAGTTTTCCTTTTGGGGTTTCTTTCAGGAGGTGATTGGTGGATTCTTTCAATGATGATTTTATCCTCTGATTCTATGATATCAGGGCAGTTCTCCTTAATAATTTCCTGGAATATGGTGTCTAGATTCTTTTTCTGGTCATGGCTTTCAGGCAGTCCAATGATTCTCAAATTGTCTCTCCTGGATCTGTTTTCCAGATCAGTTGTCTTTCCAATGAGGTATTTCAAATTTTCTTCTATTTTTTCATTCTTATGATTCTGCTTTACTGATTCCTGGTGTCTCATGGATTCCTTATCTTCCAACTGTCCAATTTTAATTTTTAAGGCATTGTTTTCTTCAGTGAGATTATGCATCTTGTTTTCTATTTGGCCAGATGAATTTTTTAAGGCATTGTTTTCTTCAGTGAAATTTTGCACTTTTTTTTCCCATCTGGCCAGATGAATTTTTTAAGGCTTTGTTTTCTTCAGTGAAATTATGTGCTTCCTTTTCCAAGCTGCTGATTCTTTTTTCATAGTTTTCTTGTTTTGCTTTCATTTCTCTCCCCATTTTTCTTCTACCTCTCTCAATTGATTTTTGAAATCCTTTTTGAGCTCTTCCAGTCAGGCTTTTTGTTCTTGAGACCAATTCACCTTCCCTCGTGAGGCTTCAGATGTAGGCAATTTGAGGGGATTGTCCTCGTCTGAGTTTGTGTTGGCTTCTTCCCTATTGATACAGAAGCTCTCAATGGAGAGGGCTCTTTTTTGCTTCTTACTCATTATTGCAGCTTATTTATTTATTTTTTAAGTTGAGGTTTGCTCTGGGGGCACCAGGGTCCCTGTTTTGGGCTCCTTGTGCAGGGGTATAGGTGCTGTGTGACTAGCTTTTTACTCTGAGGCCTTTATAGTTTGTGCATTTCGCCCCTCTGCACTTCCTGTCTAAGCAGGCTATGTCAGTGTGCCTGGTAGCACCTGTCCTATTTATGGCCCTACAGCTGGCAACTTGCCCTCTCGGCTGGTGCAGGTAGGTTTTTCCACTGTCCTTCTTGGCCACCAGATTTTTGAGCCAGGTTCCAGGGGCATCAGTTTTCGGCTGTGGCCCGCAGCTCCTGCTGACTTGCCCTGACCCCCTAGGCGCTGGGCTTCTGCCTAAAAAAACAAAACAAAACAGTAAAAAACCCTTCCCTTTTGCCAGAGTCGGACCGACCTTTTCCTGAAGTCTTCTAAATTATCTCTGGTTGGAAGACTGTGTCTCTCTGTCTCTTTGCAGGTTCTGTAGTTTCAGAATCTGTCCATAGCTTTGATTTAATGTTCTTTTTGAGGGAACAGACTGAGAGTTCAGGCAGCTTGCTGTTTCCTCTCCTCCATCTTGGCTCCACCCCTGTTTATATCAGTATATATTAATTCTATGTATGAGCATAAGTTTGCATATTATGACATGAAGAAAATGGTGGATATGATATTAATACCCTCCTGTCACCTCTCCTTTCTGAATTTCTAGAATTTAAAATAAATGTGTGCCTGGGACATTCTCATGGTGATAGGGAAAAAAACTCAAAACATTCCTTGCAAAAGAGAAAAAATTCTGGCTTTGAAGCCATCTTCTATTTCAATCCCTAGAGAATTTTAAACCATCCTGTTTAAGTTACCTAACATCTCCCCTCTTCCTTTGTCTTCTCCTCCATCCCTGACTCCCCTTCCCTGTCCCCCATCCCACACACAATTGGACAGTTAGTATATATCATAGATAGCTAGAGAAGAATGTGTTTTCAGAAACACTGCTTAAGAGAGACCAAGGTCATATAGCCAATATGAAACCTACTGTGAAGGAACTGTTTGTCTTAAAAGACCTGTTACTTTTTGCTTGTCATCTCATTTTGGATTTCTGCTTGTGTTTCTTTAACACCATTGACACCACTGTGAGTGTGTATACATCTAATCAAGTCAGCAAGTCAAAATGAAAGGAAAAAAAAAAGTGACACCAGGAATCTAATGCAGTTGTGTGTAAATCCTAATAGGTCCAGCAGCATGTTCTTGTCAAGAGCTTCTTGCCCTGAGGTCCACAAACACCCAAGGGGTTAATAGAAAGATTTCCAGGGGTCATGAATTTGAATGGAAAAACAACATATATGTTCAATAACTTCTAAATCAAATTTATAATTCTTATAATTATGACTTTAAAAATATGTTCTTGGGGTCAGCTAGGTGGCATAGTGGATCAAGCATTGGCCCTGAATTCAGAAAGACCTGAGTTCAAATCTGACCTCAGCCACTTGACACTTATTAGCTGTGTGATCTTAGGCAAATCACTTAACCCTCATTACCTTGCAAAAAAAAAATATTGTTCGTTGGAAAATATAGTCACCCACACATATGCTCTAGTCACACAGAGGAATGGGATTATGAACTGGAAATGTCCATTGTTTTATGAGTTACTGTAAAATATATTGGTTTAAAATGGTTTTGATCATTTCCTTTAGACTAGTGTTAGGATCATAGATATAAAAGATGGAAGGGAACGAAGAGGTCGTCTGAGTTGAAATAATTACTTATTTACAAAGAAGGAAAATGTGGCCGAAAGAATTTAATTGCCATGCCCTAGGTCACATAGGTAATAGTTTGAATTAATCAAATCCTTGTTTGAATCACGATTCTGTATTCACTTTCCTGTTTAAAAAAGGGGACATAATTCTTTTGCTTCTTCACTAAAGGGGTTGAGAAATATAAAATTAGAAGATGCATCAAAGTATTCTGGAAACTTCAGCACATTGTAAGACTATTAGATAGTATTACTGTCATGCAGCTAAAAGTGGAAAGGAACAATACAAAATATCACAAAAAATGAGTAATAAAAAATAAATACATCACATATAGTTCAAGATTACTTGATTATACTATATTTTAAAATATGTGAAACGTAACATTTAAACAATTAATAAACAGTGAGGAAATACTCTTTCTCATATGTACCCAAAGCACTCATGTGTACACTTTTGTACATATATGACATATCTTAGTACTTGCTCACTTATTAGCATATTTTTTCATCACTTATTCATTCACTATCTATTATTGCATCATGATCTGAGAAGGAATGCATTTACTATTTCTGCCTTTCTACATTTGACTATGAGGATTTTGTGTCCAAATAATATGGTCAATTTTGAATATATGCCAGGTACCACTGAGAAAATGGTAAATATATTTCTATCCCAACTCAGTACTATCCTCCCTCATGGAAATGCAAACAGTTTAACCTCATTTAAAAACACACACACACACACACACACAACACACACTTTTTTTTCACCCCTTGCTTACCTCTTTATTTTCTTTTGAATCTTGTATTTGGAGATAAAATTTTCTGTTCAGTTCTGGTCTTTTTTTTGTTTGTTTGTTTTCAGGAAATCTTTGAAGTTCCTATTTCATTGAATTCCATCTTTTCCCCTGAAAGAGAATGATCCGTTTTGCTGTGTAGTTGATTATTAGTTGAAATCCAAGCCCCTTTGCCTTCCAGAATATCTTATTCTAAACCCTTAGATCCTTTAGTGTTGAAGCTACCAGGGTCTGTGTAATCCTGACTGTGGCTCCCTGATATTAAAAGTATATTTTCTGGCTACTTGGAAGTATTTTAATCCTTCACCTTATAATTCTGGAATTTGGCTACAATATTCTTGAAGTTATCACTTTGGGGCCTCTTTCAGGAGGTGATTGGTGGATTTTTTTCAATGAAGAATTCTATCCTTTAATTCTACAATATCAGGGCAGTTCTCCTTGATAATTTCCTGGACTATATTGCCTAGAACTCTTTTCTTGATCATGCATCAGGTAGTCCAAATATTCTTATATTATCTCTCCTGGATCTATTTTCGCAGGTAAATTGATTTTTCCAATTATGTATTTCACATTATCTTCTATTTTTTCAGTCTTTTGATTCTGCTTGACAGATACTTGGTGTCTCATGGAGTCATTAGATTCCATCTGTCAATTTTATTTTTTAAGTCTAAACATAGTAGAATATAAATAAATAGATAGTGAATGAAATGGAGTGAAAAAATAAATTAGCAAGATTACAGCAATTCAATCAGAGTTTAATACAATATGGCCAGGTGTGGATTATACCAGGAATGCAGGGTTGATTCAACTTCAGGAAAACTATCAACATAATCAACCACATCAATAACTAAACTAAACAAAATCATGATTATTCAATCGATGCAGGGTAAGCTTTTGAAAAAATACAGGACTCAATTCCTATTAGAAACATGAGATCATAGGCAATAGGTGGAGCTTTCCTTAAAATTACAAGCAGCGACTACCCCCCAAAACCATGAGCAAACATATATGTAGTGGAGAAAAGTTAGAAGCATTCCCAGTAAGATCAGGGTGAAACAGGGATGTCCATTATCATATTGTTTATTATTGTATTAGAAATGTTAGCTTTAGGAAAAAGAAAAGAAAAAAGAAGAAAAGAAAAAGAAATTAATAGGTAAGCCGGAAACAAAACTATCACTGTTTGCAGATGATATGATGGTATACTTAGAGAATCAACTAAAAAAGTATCGAAACAATTAACAACTTTATCAAAGTTGCATGATATAAATAAATCTACACAAATCATCAGCATTTCTATACATGACCCAATAAAGCTCAGGAGCAAAAGAAAGAAAAGGAAATTCAATTTAAGTAACTGTAGACAATATAAAATACTTGTGAGTTTACCTGCCAGACAAACTAAGGAACTCTATGAATACAATTACAAGCATTTTTTCATACAAAAAAAAAACAGATCTAAATAATTGGAAAACTGGATAGACCAAGCTAATATAATAAAACAATACTACCAAAATCAATATTATTTATTCCAGTGCCATACCAGTCTACCTAAAAAATTACTTGATAGAGCTAGAAAAAATAGCAACAAAATTCATCTGGAAGAACAAAGTTCAAGACTATCAAGGGAACTAATAAAAAAAAATCATAGGAAGCTGGGCTTGTCATACCAAATCTGAAGCTATATTCTATAAAGCAACAGTCATCAAAACTATTTGGTATTGGCTAAGAGGTAGACCAATGGAATAGGTTAGGCACAGGAAATACAGTAGTGAATGACCATAGTAATTTACTGTTCAATAAAACCAAAGACTCCATCTTCTGGGATAGAAACTCAGTATTTGACAAAAACTTCTGGGAAAACTGGAAGATAGTATGGCAGAAACTAGGCTTAGACAAACATCATACACAGTATACTAGAATTAAGTCAAAATGGGTACATGATTTAGACATAAAGTGTGATACCCTGGGCAAATGAGGAGAGGAATGAAAGTTTACCTCACAGATCTATGACAAGGAGAACAATTTATGACCAAACAAGAAATAGAGAGTATTATGAAATGAAAAATGGACTGTTTTTGGGTTTGGGGTTTTTTGGTGGGACAATGAGGGTTAAGTGACTTGCCCAGGGTCACACAGCTAGTAAGTGTCAAATGTCTTAGGCTGGATTTGAACTCAAGTCCTCCTTAATCCAGGGCCAGCACTTTATCCACTGTGCCACCTAGCTGCCCCAAAATGGATGATTTTGATTACATTAAATTAAAAAGGTGTTGTACAAACAGAAGCAATGCAGCCAAAATTAGAAGGGAAGCAGAAAGCTGGGAAACAAGTTTTACAGCCAGTATTTCTGATAAAGGCCTCATTTCTAAAATATATAGGAAACTAATTCAAATTTATGAGAATGCAAGTCATTCCCCAATTGAGCAATGGTCAAATGATATGAACAAGCAGTTTTCAGATGAAGAAATAAAAGTTCTCTATTTTCATATGAAAAAATGCTCTAAATCACTATTGATTAGAGAAATGCAAATTAAAACAACTGGAACGTACCATATCACACCTATCATATAGGCTAATATGGAAAAAAAGGAAAATAATAAATGTTGGAGAAAGTGTGGGAAAATTGGAACACTAATGCATTGCTGGTGAAGTTATGAACTGATCCAACCATTCTGGAGATCAATTTGAAACTATGCAGAAATGTTATGAAACTGTACATATCCTTTGGCCCAGTAATAGGTACTAAAAAAGGGAAAAGTGACCCACATATACATGAGTATTTATAGCAGCTTTTTTTATGTTGGCAAAGAATTGGAAATTGAGGGGCTGCCCATCAATTGAGGAATGGCTGAACAAGTTGTGGCATATGAATGTAATGGAGTGCTATGTGCTATAAGAAATGATGAGCAGGCAGATTTCAGAAAAACCTGGAAAGACTTAAGTGGACTGATGCTGAGTGAAGTGAGAAAAACCAAGTGAGCATTGTAAACCTCAACAGCAACTTTGTTTGATGATCAACTGTGATAGACTTGGATCTTCTCAGCAGTACAATGATCCAAGACAATTCTAAAGTACACACGATAGAATATGTTCTCGACATCCAGAAAAAATGAACTGTGGATTCTGTATGGAGACTGATCCATACGGGTTCTACTTCTTGTTTCTTGTTTTTCTTTTTCTTTTTGAGGTTTTCCCCTTGCATTCTGATTCTTCATTCAAAACATGATTAATGTAGAAATATGTTTGTTATTGTAAATATATAGCCTATATTAGATTGCTTTCTGTCTCTGGGTGGAGGGAGTAAAGGGAGAGTGGGAGAAAAATTTAGAACTAAAATTTTTTTTCTCACAGAAGTATTTTATTATTTTCTGTTTACATGTAGATATAATTTTCAACATTTGTTTTTATTTCTAGTAAAATCACATTAAATATATTTCTGCATTAGTCATGTTGTGAAAGAAAAATCAGAAAAGGGAAAAACTTCAAAAAGGAAAAAATGAAGACAAAAAAAGGGGGAACAGTATGGTTCAATCTGCACCTAGAATCCACAGTTCTTTTTTTCTGGATTTGGAGAGCATTTTCTAATCTGAATACTTTGGAATTATCTTGGACTATTGTTTTTCTGAGAAGAGTTCAGTCTATCACAGTTGATCGTCACAAAATGTTGTTGATACTGTGTACAATATTCTCCTGGTTCTGCTCATCTCACTCCACATCAGTTCATGAAAGTCCTTCCAGATTTCTCTGAAATTCACCTACTCATTATCCTTTTTTTAACATGTGTAGTCATGCAAAAACATTTCCAAATTAGTCAGGTTGTGAAAATAAAACAGAAAAAAATAATTTTGGAAAAGGAACTAATGGCAAAAACTAGGCAGAGACCAACCATCTTACACACCTTATACTAAAATAAGGTCAAAAATGGGTACATGACTTACACATAAAAGGTGATACCATAGGTAAAATTAGGAGAGGAAGAAATAGTCTACCTCTCAGATATTTGGAAATGAGAACAGTTTATGACCAACCAGAGATAGAGAATACTATGAAATGCAAAATGTGATGATTGTTCCCATTAAATTAAAAAGGTTTTGTACAAAACAGTAGTAATGCATCCAAAATTAAAAAGGGAGGACAGAAAACTGGGAAATATTTTTTATAGTCAGCATCAATGATAAAGGCCTCATTTCTAAAATATTTTGGGAACTAAATCAAATTAATAAGAATGCAATAATTTCTCTAATTGAGAAATGGTCAAATGATATAAACAGGCTAGTTTTCTGATGAAGAAATCAAAGCTATCTATTGCCGTATGAAAAATGCTCTAAATCACTATTGGTTAGAGAGATAACAAATTTAAAACAATTCTGAGGTACCACCTGACACCTATCAAATTGGCTAATATGACAAAAAAAAGAAAATAAAAATGTTGGAGGTGTGTAAAAATTGGAACAACTAATGCATTGTTGGTGGAGCTGTGAACTGATCCAACCATTCTGAAGAGCAGTTTTGAACTATGCCCGAAGGGCTATAAAGCTGCACATGCCCTTTGACCCAGCAATACCACCATTAGGTCTTTTTCCCAAAGCGATCATAAAAAAGGAAAAGGACCCACATGTATAAAAATATTTTAGCTGCTCTTTTTGTGGTGGCAAGGAATTGGAAATTAGGGGTGCCCAACAATTGGGGGAGATGGCTGAACAAGTTGTGATATATGAATATAATGGAATACTATTGTGCTGTAAGAAACAATGAGCAGGCAGATAGGTGGTGCAGTGGATAAAGCAGCAGCCCTGGATTCAGGAGTATTTGAGTTCAATCTGGCCTCAGACACTTGATCCTTACTAGCTGTGTGACCCTGGGCAAATCACTTAATGCTCATTACCCTTGAAAAAAAAAAAGAATCCTTGATCTAGTCCAATTCGGGAGCAGCTAGGTAGCTAGGTGGCCACAGTGGATAAAGCACTGGTCCTGGATTCAGGAGGACCTGAGTTCAAATCCGGCCTCAGACATTTGACACTTACTACCTGTGTGACCCTGAGCAAGTCACTTAACCCTCATTGCCTCACCAAAAAAAAAAAAAAAAAAGAATTGATGAGCAGGCAGATTTCAGAGAAACCTGGAAAGACTTGCATGAGCTAATGATGAGTGAGATGAGGAGAATGAGGAGAACATTGTACACAGTATCAACAACATTGTGAGTTGATCAACTGTGATAGACTTGATTCTTCTCAGCAATACAATGGTCCAAGATAGTTCCAAAGTACTCATAATGGAAAATGCATTCCAAATCCAAAAAAAAAAAAAAAAAAAGAAGAACTGTTGAATCTGGATTCAGATAGAACCATACTATTTTTATAGTTTTTGTTGTTGTTGTTTTTCTTTTTTGAAGTTTTTTCCTTTTTGCTCTGATTCTCTCATTACATGACTAATGCAGGAAAAAAGGAACTAACAAAATATTATGCTTCAATTTGTATTGAGATACCATCAGTTCTTTTTCTGTAGATGGAATGAATTTTTCATAAGTCCTGCAGAATTGTCTTGAATCATTGTATTGATGAAAATTACTAAGTCACTCACAGCAGATCATCTTATAATACTGCTGTTATTTTGTATACAGTGCTATTTACTTTGAATCAGCTCATGCAAGTCTTTCCTGGTTTTTCTGATGGCATGCTGCTCATAATTTCTTATAGCATAATAAAATTCCATCATAATCTCATCCCACATTTTGTTCAGTTATTCCCCAAATGATACATATCTCCCCAATTTAAAATTCAACTTTTTAAATTTCCATTTTGGATACCAACTTAGTAGTGCTATTATTAGGTCAAAGAGTATGAATGGTTTTATAGCCCTTTAGCCATAGTTGCAAATTGCTCTACAGAATGTTTGAATCAGTTTACAACTTTACCAAGAGTCTATTAATGTCTTAGTTTCCCCAAATCCCCTACATTTGTCATATTCCTCTGCTGTCCTATTATCCAATCCAATGGGGATGAGGTAGAACCCAGAATTGTTTTGACCTGATTCTCTCCAATGAACAATTAGTTAGAGCCTTTTTTCATATGACTATAGGTGACTTTGATGATTTCATTTGAAAACTTCATTTCTTTTAATGATTTATCAATTGAGGAATGATTCACTCTTATTTTAACAAATTTGACTCAGTTCTTTTTGTGTTTGAGAGCTGAGGCCTATCAAACATGTTTCAATTTTTTTTCCACAGTTACTATTGCTAATTGTATTTCCCTCCATCTTATTCCCTATCCATGACATTTACTTATTTTTTATCTTCTTTCATGCTATCCCTCCTCAAAAGTGTTTTGCTTCTGACTGCCCCTCCCCCAATCTGCCCTCTCTTCTATCATACCACATCTGTTTTCCCCTCCTACTTTCCTGCAGGATAAGATAGATTATTATGTGAAATTGAGTGTGTATGTTATTGCCTCTTTGAGCCAATTATGATAGAGTAAGGCTCACTCACTCCCTAGTACCTCCCCATCTCCCCTCCACTCCATGAGTTTTTCCTTGCTTCTTTTTACGTAAGATACTTTACCCTATTCCATCTCTCCCTTTCCCTTTCTCCCACTGCATTACTCTCACCCTTTAATTTTATTTTTTACAGATATTATTCCTTCATATTCAACTCACACCCTTGCTGTCTGTCTAAATATACACCATTCAGCTGTCCTAATAATGAGAAAATCCTTATGAGTTACTAGGATCATCTTTTCATGTAGGAATGTAAACATGTTAATCTTTTTATATCTCTTATGATTTCTTTTTCCTATTTACCTTTTTAGGCTTCTCCAGAGTCTTGTATTTGAAATTCAAATTTTATGTTCAGCTCAGGTCTTTTCATCAGGAATGCCTGAAAGTCCTCTCATTGAATTTGCATATTTTCCCAAGAAGGATTATACTGTTTTGCTTGGTAGGCAATTCTTGGTTGTAATGCCAGTTCCTTTGCCCTTTGGAATACCATATTCCCTCTGGTCCTTTAATGTAAAAGCTGCTTTTATCCTGACTATGACACCATAATACTTGAATTCTTTCTTTCTGCCTGCTTGCAATATTTTCTCCTTCACTTGGATGCTCTTGAATTTGGCTAATATTCCTGGAAGTTTGCATTTGGGAATCACTTTAAGAAGGTGATTGGTGGATTCTTTCAATTTCTATTTGGTCTTCTGCATCTATAACATCAGGGTAATTTTCCCTGACAATTTCTTGGAAGATGATTACCTTTTCTTGATCTGTTTTCCAAGTCAGTTATTTTTCCAAGGAGATATTTCATTTTGCCTTCTACTTTTTCATTCTTTTGGTTTTGCTTCACTGTTTCTTGATTTCTTGTAAAGCCATTAGCTTCTATTTGCTTGACCCTAATTGTTAAGGAATGATTTTCCTCAGAGAACTTTTGTACTTCCTTTTCCATTTGGTTAGTTTGGCTTTGCAAACTGTTGACTTTTTTTCCATGAGTTTCTTGGATCACTCTTATTTCTCTTTCCCAATTTTCAAACTCTCTTATTTATTTCAAAGTCCTTTTTGAGCACTTTTATGGCCTCAGATCAATTAATATTTTTCATGGGAGCTTTGATTGTGCTTTCTTCTTCAGAGGGTGTATTTCAATCTTCCTTGTCACCATAGAAACTTCCTAGGTTCCGCATTTTTTTTTTCTGTTTGCTCATTGTCCCAGCCTATTTCTTGACTTTTAAGTCCTTAGTAAAGTGGGACACTGCTCCCAGGGTGGAAGGCACACTGTCCCAAACTTCAGGGGCTTTAAGCAGCTGTTTTCTGAGATATTTCTAGGAATTTATAAGTCTCTAGTCCCTCCGAGATTGTTTGATTTAAGGAGAGACACATACACAACTCCCCTGGCCTATGTCCTGGCCTGCAAGCAATCACAGGCCTGCATCTCGACACTGGGACCCGGAACAAAGCCTTGAATTGAACTGTATATAAAGTAATAGCAATATTGTAAGATAATCATCTGTGAATGACAACTATTCTCAGCAATACAATGATCCAAGACAACTCTGAAGGATTCATAGAAATGGAATCCATGTCCAGAGAAGGAACTCATGGTGTCTGAATGCATATTGAAGCATATTTTTTTTTAGTTTCTTTTTCTTAAGTTTTGTTTTTTTCTGTTTTCTTTCACAACCTCACTAATGTAGAAATGTTTTGCATTACTACACAAATATAACTTATATTTAATTGCTTGAATTCTTAAGGGGGGTGGGTAAGGAGGTAGGAAGAAAATTTGGAATACAAACTTTTAAAAATGGATGTTAAAATTGTTTTTACATGTAACTGGGGAAAAATAAAATTCTCAAAAATGAAAAAAAAGACATCAACAGATAAAGATTTATCTTCTAGCTATCTGGGTTCAGTTTGAAGTTCAGTTGGAGAGCATTTTCCTTCTATTAATTCAGAGTTTCATCAAGTCCTTCTGGAAAATAAGGCAGCTCCACCAAATACAGGTGGTCCATATACTCTTATTAACAATAGTCTTGGGCAGCTAGGTGGCACAGTGGATAAAGCACTGGCCCTGGATTCAGGAGCACCTGAGTTCAAATCCGGCCTCAGACACTTGACATTTACTAGCTATGTGACACTGTGGCTGCAAGCTCTTGTGTGCTTGTTCTCCTACTCCACCTGGGACTGCCACCCAAGACTGTGACCCAGATCTGAGCATTGGCAAAATAACGGAGTCCTGCCTCAGTGCCAGCAAAGACACTCCTGTAATCTCCCCCTGGCCAACTGTTTGACTGTCTCATACCTTGTGGACTGATGTACAGAACCTGTTGCTACTACAGCTGATTCAGAGGCCATTGAGACCTAGTTCTATGGGGCTAGGGCTGCATATACTCAACATGACCTCCACGGGGCTGTGCTCCACTTTCCCCCTGGTACAACAGACCTTTCTTGCCAACCTTCTAAGCTGTCTTTGTTTGGCAAATGATTTAATCCTGTCCTTTTGTGGGTTCTGATGCTCTAGGAATTGTCTTATGTCACTATGTGAAGGTATTTGGGGAAAGCTCCGGGAAGTCATTGCCTTTTCTCCACCATTTTGGCTCTATCCCCTGGAACTAAAAATCTTATGAAAACAAATGTTGAAAACTATCTTACATGTAACTAGAAAATAATTTTATGATAAAAAAGATGTTTTTCAAGGAGCTTTTGTTCTTCCCTTTCTATTTGGTCAATTTTTATTTTTGAAGGATTCTCTCTTTCTTTTTTTTAGTTAATTTTGTGCCCCTTTTTACTAAGCTTTAAGATCTCTTTTATAATTGTCCTGCATTTATTTTCTTTCATTTATTTTCCCATTTTTCCTCTAACACAGTTTTCTCTTTCTTTAACTCTTTTTGTTGAATTATTGCTCTTCCTGGATCTAATTAGCACTTTTCTTTGAGGCTTTGCTTATGGCTATTTTCAGGTTTTTGTCTTCTTGTGTGTTTACATCTTGGTCTTCTTTACCCCTAGAGCTGATTTTTATGGTCAAATTCATTTATTGTTGTTATTGTTGATTTGTTGTTGTTCACTTCCCTAACCTATTTATTTGCTTTGTACTTTATGTCAAAGTTGGGCTTTACAAGTTCTTTGTTTTCTGCAAGTTTTGGGTGTTTCTAGTTATTGTCCTGGGGAAGTTCTCTCCTCTCATGGTCTGCTCTGGTTTTGTTGTTGTTGTTGTTGTTGTTGTTGTTTTGTTTTGTTTTTTTGCCCAGGAAGATATTTTGCTCCCCTCAATCTACAGTATTTGTGCTCCTGAGCCCTAGAACTGTGATTAGGTCCTCTTCTCCCTTTTAACCAAACACAGGCACTCCTCTCTGTCCTGGGACTGTGACTCAGAACTACTTAAGGGCAATAGAATTGTCAATCAGTGTCAACTTCACCCAGTGCACACAAAGGCCTCCTGTTGTCTCCTTCTGAGTAATCTGACCCCTTTACTGTTTCTGGATTGAAAGCTTCTGAAGCTGCCACTGCTGCTACTGTTGCTGACATTATTGTAGCTCCCTCCAAGTCCCATCTCTGGTACTCTTACTCTGCTCTAGGCCTGCACTGACCCCAATATTATAGACCTCTCCTCTGTACCTCCTAAGTTGTTTTAGGGTGGAAAGAAAGATCTCTCTGACCTTTTGTTAGCTCTGTTACTCTAATATTTGACATAAGGCATTATTTTAAAGTCATTTGGAGAAGAATGTTGGGGGAATTCAGCTGTGCCTTGGCCTATACTATGTCATCTTGCTTCCTCCCCCCCACCCCACTTCCACTTCCACTAAATGCAAAGTTCTTAACACCAAAGTTCGTGCCACTTTCAAGCATTAAAAATAAAGAAGAGGTAACATTTTGTTAGGGAAAATGAAGATAAAGAAAATGTATCATTGTTTCATGTTGTACCCAAAGTACCTTCTTTCTCTCTTTTTTTTTTATGAGATATTTTATTTTTTCCGTTACATGTAAAGATAGTTCTCAACTTTTGTTTATACATGCTTTACAATTTCAGATTTTTCTCCCTCCCTCCCCTCCCTCCCCCCCCCTCCCCTAGACAGCAGGTAATCTGATATAGGTTATATCTATATATCTCTATACATATACATATACATATATATATACACACATATATATACACATAATAACATTAATCCTATTTCTGCATTAATCCTGTTACAAGAGAAAGAATCAGAGCAGTGATGCAAAACCTCAAAATAGAAAAAAAAACAACAGCACCCAAAACAAAAGAAATAATATGGTTCAATCAGCATCTATACTCCACAGTTCTTTCTTTCTTTTTTTTTCTTGGATTTGGAGATCCTCTTCTATCATGAGTTCCCTGGAACTCTTCTGTACCATTGCATTGGTGAGAAGAATATAGTCCATCACAGTAGGTCAACACTCAATGTTGATGATACTGTGTACAATGTTCCTCTGGTTCTGCTCATCTCACTCATCATCAGCTCACATAAGACCCTCCAGGTTTCTCTGAACTCTTCCTGCTCATCATTTCTTACAGCACAATAGTATTCCATTGTATTCATATACCACAACTTGTCCAGCCATTCCCCAATTGAATGGGCACCCCCCTCAACTTCCAATTCCTTGCTACCACGTAAAGAGCAGCTATAAATATTTTTGTACATGTGGGTCCCTTTCCCCCTTCCATGATTTCTTTGGGCAAAAGACCTAAAAGTGGGATTGCTGGGTCAAAGGGTATGCACAGCTTTATCACCCTTTGGGCATAATTCCAAATTGCTCTCCAGAATGGTTGGATCAGCTCACAGCTCCACCAACAATGCATTAGTGTTCCAATTTTCCCACAGCCTCTCCAACATTTATTATCTTCCTTTTTTGTCATTTTAGCCAATCTGATAGGTGTCAGGTGGTACCTCAGAGTTGTTTTAATTTGCATCTCTCTAATCATTAGAGATTTAGAGCATTTTTTCATATGGGAATAGATAGGTTTGGTTTCTTCATCAGAAAACTGCCTGTTCATATCCTTTGACCATTTCTCAATTGGGGAATGACTTGGATTCTTATAAATTTGATTTAACTTCTTTCTCTTTTAACACACGTAGTTTTCTAATTTGCCTCCCCAATTCCTATGTTTGTTTCAAGAGATTTGCTATTAGAGAATGACATTTGTTAAAAGGTTTCTACTACAGTAGGAAGAAGTCCCTTGGTCTTATTCAGGGATGTTTGTTATTCATTAATAATTAAATATTTTAAGATAAGGATTAGGATTAAACTGGAACTTGAAGATGAAACTCCATCTGCATAAGAATCACCTAATTGGTGAAATTTATTGCTCAATGCTAGATGCCTATTACAAGATTTGGGAGAAATGAGATTCAGGTCATCTGGCTTTCCAGAAGAGAGAAGACTCAAAAGAGTATTTCTTTTCAGAAAGGGAAAGATCCAAAGACTACAAGAAGAACCCCACATATAGAAAAAGCCTTAAAAAATCTATTGTATCTTTATTTTTATTTTACTACATCCATCTCTCTCTCTCTCTCTCTCTCTCTCTCTCTCTCTCTCTCTCTCTCTCTCTCTCTCTCTCTCTCTTTCTCTCTCTCTCTCCCTCCCTCTCCCTCTCCCTCTCCCTCTCTCTTGCTTGCCCTCAGTGGAAGGGCTCATTTACTTTGGATATTGTATTGTGTATTCTCAGTTTGCTATCAACTAGGATAAATTGATTTATTTCCTACTAATTTTGAATAGTCTTTGTGTAACTAGCATTTGGAAGGAAGAGAATCAAGCCTTTCTTCTTTCTCCATATGCCCCAAGGCATTCTTCTTTCCCCATTAAGTAATAGCAATAAGAAGTCTAGTTTTAAACTTAAATATTTGTACTAGTCCAAAAAAAAATGGGGGAAGGGCATAGTCATAATTCTAGCATTATTTTCTCTCTGAAAAGAAAGTCTTTCCCATATATGGGTATAGCTGCAAGGCAGCAGAGGTTTAAAATCAGGGTTACCTTCCCTTAGGCAGGTTGCTTACCAAGGCTAATGAGCCCCACCTGCCTGAAGCAACTGGTTTTAAGGCTCCGGTGACTCACCTTCACCCCTTCTCCTGTTAGTGGAAACAGTTCCACCATGAGAAGGCCAGAAGTTGGGCTTTGGTTGTCAGAGGCTATTTGAGACGCATGCTATTGGAGCATTTTATAGAGAGTGGGAGCTTATCCCCACTCCCACCCCAGCATGACAAACCTTTGGAACCGAGGAAATTGTAGAGGTAGATATAATATATAATATAGAGGAGCATAGAAGTAATTCTTACAATAGTGATGGTTTCTTAAATCACTTATTTGCAATGATATGTTCTAATACATCTATAATTCTCAATATATTGATGATGAATCAGCATATACAGAGAGACAATTTCATTAAACACAATTTTCTGATCTTATTCTGCTATGAATCAATGAAGAGAAATTATTTGAGGGCTTATTTGGGGTGAGGTTCTAAGAATTTCTCTTTTTTTGCCTTCTTTGTCTTTTATAATTGGAAAAAGGCATAGTGTTTCTGAAAGAGGAGGAAAAAAGTGAATTAGGGTATGAAAGGCTGGCTTAATAATGAACCTTAACATAATACCTAAATTTTGAGATGCTTCAATATTTGAGTACCATTTGTTAATTAAAAAATTGTTAACCTTGTTCCTGTTCTTTTAATTTTGTTAAAGGGACCTACGAAGACCATACTTCCATTGCAAAATACTGCAATGTTCCACCTCTCTAGAGAATGTAGACATTACAGTGGTATTTCTCTTCACTTTGGATTTAACTAAGATTAGGATTTGTGGATTTAGAGATACTTTAGTAAGTATTTGACCCTGGGAGAGTTACTCAGCCTCTCTGTGAAATGAGTGTGTTGTCCAAGAAACTATATGATATCCCTTCCAGTTCTTTAATCTGTATTTCTTTTGCAAATTAAGAGAAAATCCTACAGACCCAAATACAGTTATTTTGCTTGTAGTTTAGATTGGAGAATCTTTTGATTTGCTGATTTGTTATTCTTTTAAATATTTTCAGAAAATAAAGGCTAAGTCGGGAATGAAATGATTTAGTACTATTCAGGCTATTTCATGGTTCACTAAACTGGTTTTCTTTTACTACAGAAAATTAATATATTTCTGATTCATTGTCCCTTTTTTGTTGAAATCTAGACAAAAATCAATTTTGTGATTTATTCCTCACGGAATCTCAAAGTGAAACCAGCTTTTTAAATCAACTACTTGTGGTTGTTTTGTAGCCAACAGTGAAACAATTGATGAGATCACAGATGGTCTGTGAATTGGGTCAATTCAGTTCAACTACAGTATTCATTTAACTCAATAACTTCTCATTGACTGCCTGCTGAGTGACCTGTACTGGCTTAGAATTGAAATAACTGAATGTGGTCAGGCTATTCTGAAAATCTTAATGACCAGTCTCATCAAATTTGTAGTCCTCCAAATGATTGTTTCATAGTGACCTGAATAACTTTTTGAGGAAATAATTTCTAGTCTCTTTGAAGATGCAGCCCAAGACACCTCTGTTTTACAGTTATTTAAATGAAATTTTGCATTATGGAATGTTGATTCCTGCTTTCAGCATTACTTTTATTATAGTATAAATTAAATTTCAAATGGTGTATTCAATTTGAAGTAGATAAAGCATATGTTTGGATAACAAAAGTCTTGTGATGATAGAAAGAGATTGAAATCATTGTGGAGACTATATGTTAATATTTAGATTTATGTATACAGAAAACAATTTAATTGATTTTATTTCTCCTGGAAAGAGAACAAGGCATTGTGTAGAGAGGGTTGGCATTAGAATTAGGAAGATCTGGATTCAGATTTTACACCTTAAACATACTCTCTGGGTGACTATCAATTGATCACTAAATTGAATAGTTTTGCAGGCATAATTTTCAAGATTGTAAATTGTAATTGAACTATTAATGAACATATATGAAAGGAGTTATCACTGTTTTCCACACATACAAAGTTAAAAAAAACAAACCTGTACCATACATTCCTTGGTGAATTGTTGGCAAAATATGCTATAAAGACCTTCATATAAATATATTTTATTTTGGTTTTACACCTGAAGTAATAAGATTTGTGATGCTAATATAGTAAAATACCCTATGTTTTTTGTGGGGTTTTTGTTTTGTTTTGTCTTTTTTCCAAGGCAATGAGGGTTAAGTGACTTGCCCAGGGTCACACAGCTAGTAAATATCAAATGTCTGGGGCTGGATTTGAACTCAGGTCCTCCTGAATCCAGGGCTGGTGCTTTATCCACTGCACCACCTTGCTGTCCCCATACCCTATTGTTTTTCAAGGTTGCTCCAAAAAATAAATAATGTAATTTTAGTATGAGGAGAGATAAATATATGCAAAAATCCATAAAAATATAAATTTAGTAACAATACATTTTTGGTTATTTTGGGGAGAAAAATCATAGTTAAACACAAATAAGATTACCCAAGGCCTGTGAATTGAGCCAAGTGCTTTTGACTGTGCAATTCATTAAACTCCAGTAAATGGTTTGAAAACATCAAAATATGTTACAAAATCAAAATGCATACATTTAAAGGAGTTTAGTAACATTCAGGGTGTCAATAAATTTACTCATCTTACATTGAGCAAAACTAGAAGAATGATCTCCAGAGGCAGAGTAATGCAAGGCCATAAAGAAACAAGAGAGAGACAGACACAGACACAGAAACAGAACACAGAGACAGAAATAGACAGAGAGAGAGAGAAAGAGAGACAGACAGACAGACAGATGGACAGAGAGACAAAAAGATAGAGACAGAATGAGAGGGACCTTATCTTTGTGTGTGGATATGTATGTATGGTTGCATGCATGTATATGTGTGTTTCTATATATACATGAATGTATACATATATGCATATATATGTATATGTATGTATGTATCCATTAAACAAATAAAAACCATTTTTGAAAGAAGGGAGAGCAAGAGATGTCAATTATATAAGTATGTAAGATTCAAGTTCAAAATCCAAAATGAGAAACAAAGCCATATACTCAATAGAGTTTATGGCTTAGAGTCAGGAAAATCTGAATATAAATCCTATCTCTATTTGTGTGGACCTGGACAAGATATGACCTTTCTTCTTTGAATTCTTCTAACTTCGTTGAGCATTTCATTCTTTAACTTTAAATAAGAAAATTATATTATATTGTCTCTAAAATTACTTTTACATCTAAACCTATGATCCTATGCAATGCTTGAGTGACAGAAAATACTCTGAATAAATTGTGGTGTTTTAACAATATGCCTGAGAACTCTATAATTCTAAATAGAAATTCCAAATACTTCCAGTAGCAATTTTCATTTTTCTCTTAGTTATATTGACAGGATTTGTTTTTATATGACACATTTCACTATTAACTCCTCCCTGTGAGAACTATCTTGTTACAAAGTAAAACAATGAATCAAAATTAATACTTAAGAGACCTCATCTGAAAACTGATGCAATCCTCCATAACTGTAGATTCTCTCACAACATTCTACTTTAATTTTTTTAATTGATTGAAACATTTTCTTTTCCTATGCATGCTCTACATTCAATCCATTGGGGGGGGAGAGAAAATTAAAAAAAAAACAGAAAACAAAATACCAACTTTTTAATAAATATGCACTATCAAAACACTCCCTCCAAGAAGTCTATGAAGATAATTACAAAAAAAAAAAACTTCACAGAAATAAAATCAGATCTAAACAGTTGAAAAAATACAAATTGCTCACGGATAGGCTGAGCTAATATAATAAAAGTGACAATTCTACCTTTACTTATTCTTTGCCATACCAATCAGATCATCTAAAAATTACTTTATAGAGATAGAAAAAATAATAACAAAATTCATCTGGAAGAACAAAAGTTCAAGGATACCAAGGGAACTAATGAAAAAATGCACAGTAAGTTTGGCTAGTCATAAAAAAAACCCCTGAAGCTATACTATAAAGTGGCAGTCATCAAAACTATTTGGTAGAGTGGTGGATCAATGGAATTGATTAGGCACAGGAAACACAGTAGAAAATGATTATAGTAAACTACTGTTTGATACACCCAAAGACTCCAGCTTCTGGAATAAGAACTCACATTTTGACAAAAACTGCTAAAAAACCACAATGGGATGATAGTATAGTGGATACTAGGCATAGACCAATATCTTACACTATTCCAAAATAAGGTCAAAATGGTTGCATGATTTAGACATAAAAGATGATACCAGGGAGCAGCTAGGTGGTGCAGTGGATAAAGCACCGGCCCTGGATTCAGGAGTACCTGAGTTCAAATCCGGCCTCAGACACTTGACACTTACTAGCTGTGTGACCCTGGGCAAGTCACTTAACCCCCATTGCCCCGCAAAAAAAAAAAAAAGATGATACCATAAGTAAATTAGGAGAGAAAGCAATAGTTTACCTCTCATATCTATGGAGAGGAGAAGAATTTATGATAAACTAAGAGTTAAAGAAAATTCATGAATGCAAAATGGATGATTTTGATTACATTAAATTAAAAAGGGTTTGTAAAAACAGAAGAAATGCAGCCAAAATTAAAATGGAAGCAAAAAAGCTGGAAAACAGTTTTTACAGTCATTGTTTCTGATAAAGCATCATTTCTAAAATATGTTGGGAACTAAATCAAATTTATAAGAATGAAAATCATTCCCCAATTGGGAAATGGTCAAAGGATGTGAACAAGCAGTTTTCAGATGAAGAAATCAAAGCTATCTATTGCCACATAAAACAAAATGCTCTAAATCACTATTGATTAGGGAAATGCAAATTAAAACAACTCTGAGATACTATGTCACACCTATAAGAATGTCTAATATGACAAAAAAGGAAAATAACAAATGTTGGAGAAGCTGTGGGAAAATTGGAACACTAACGCATTGATGGTGGAGTTGGGAACTAACCCAACCCTTCTGAAGAATAATTTAGAACTATTCCCAAAGGACTAGAAAACTGCTCATACAGGGCAGCTAGGTTGTGCAGTGGATAGAGCACCAGCCCTGGATTCAGAAGAACCTGAGTTCAAATCTGGCCTCAGACACTTAACATGTACTAGCTGTGTGACCTTGGGCAAGTCAATTAACCCCAATTGCCTCACCAAAAGACAAACAAATAAACAAACAAAAAACCTGTTCATACTCTTTGACCCAGCAATACAACTACTAGGTCTGTATCTCAAAAGGATCATAAAAAAGGAAAATGCACCCACATGTGCAAAAGTATATAACTGCTCTCTTTATTTTGGCAAAGAATTGGAAATTGAAGGGATGAATGGCTGAAGAAGTTGTGGTATATGAATATAATGGAATAATATTGTGGTCTATATTATGGAATAATATTGTACTATAAGAAATGATGAGCAGGTAAATTTCTGAAAACCCTGGAAAGAATTAAGTGACTGATGCTGAGTGAAGTGAACAGAACCAGGAGAACATTTACACAGTAACAGCAACATTGTGTGATGATCAACTCTGATAGACTTAACTCTTCTCAGCAGTGCAATGATCCAAGACAATTAAAAAGACTTGTGATGGAAATGCCTTCCATATCCAGAAAAAAAGAACTGTGGAATCTAGATGCAGATTGAATCATACTATTTCTACTTTTTGTTTGCTTGTTTATTTTAATTATTTTAGTTTTTTTCCCCTTTTGTTCTGATTCTTCTCTCACAACATGACTAATGCAGAAATATGTTTAATGTGATTGTGTATATATATATATATATGTGTATATATATATATATATATATATATATATATATATATATATATATATATATATATATATATATTTAACCTATATCAGATTGCTTCCTGTCTTAGAGAGGGGCAGGAATGGGAGGGAGAAAAAATTGAAAATAGAAATCTTATAAAAACAGACGTTGAAAATATCTTTACATGTTAATGAAAAATAATAAAATACTTTTACATTTAAAAAACATCCCTTATTGACTATTTACAAAGACATGCCTCATTTTGTACCCTAAAGCCATCACTACGTTGCCAGGAAATAGAAAGCATATTTCATCGGAAGTCCTCTGGAATTGTGGATGGTTATTACATTGATCAAAATTCTTATATCATTTACTGTTGTCTTTATAGTGTTGTCATTGAAGAGCTTGTAACTAATTGTATTTTATATGTTGCACAAATGTTGATCTTGACTTCTTTTTTCATTTTGTATTTATTGTTTGATAAAAGTCTTCATTTGTTGTTTTATGTAATATTTATGTTATAATAGGACTTCTAGCTTTATTTACTTTATATCAATTCATATAAGTATCTCTATGTGTCTTTTATATATTTTTCCTCATTTCTTACAGCACAATAGTATTATATTAAATTAATATAACACAATTTATTCAACCTATCCTCAATGGGAATCTCTTTATTTTTCAGGGATTTTTTTCTCACTACCAAAAGATCTTATACAATTATTTTACACATAAAAAACCAAAACAAAATAAAACTGCTCTTATTTGATCTTTTCTATGTACAGGTCTAGCAATGATATAGTCTGGGCACAGACCATATACTTTAATAACTTTTTTGTATGTAATCCCAAATTGCTTTCCAGTGTGATTGTACTTATTCATAGGTTCACATATAGTACATCAATGTTACTGATTTGCCGTAGCCCTTCTAACATTTGTGATTTGGGGGGCCATCTTTGCCAATCTGATGAGTTTGAAATGAATCTTTTAATTGTTTTAAGTTGTATTTCTCAAATTATTAGTGATATTGACCACTTTTTGCATACAACTTTGGATATGAAACAAAACAAACAAACAATCTTTGTTTCTTTTCTTGAAAACTGCATATTTATATAATTATATCTTATAAATTTGAATCAATTAGTTATATATCTTGGAAACATGAACCTTATCTGAGTAAAAAGTATTACAAATATTTTCCCAGTTGATTATTTTCCTATTAATCTTAAATTTAGTGGATTTGTTTATGGAAAAAATAAATTTAAAATAATTAGTATTATCCATTTTATCTTCTATTTCTTGTTTGGTCATGAACTTTTCTTCTGTCTTAATTACTGATAGTTATTTTTCCCCATGTTTTTCAATTATTTAAAATGTAATTTATATATATATATATATACACACATATATATATATATATGTACACACATTTATATATGCATACATGCACATGAGTTTGTGTTTGGATAAGATATGAGGAGTTGGTCTAAATTTAATTTTTCCTATCTCCTTTTCCAGTTTTCCCAGCAATTTTTATCACTGAATTGTTATTTCAGTAGGAAGGGTCTTTGTATTTCTGAAAAATTGGATAATAGATATATTTCATATAATGATTGTTTAAACTTTCAATAACATAACAATATTGATGGTACATTATTCAATTGGCATTTCTTGGCTCATGCTTTCTAATAATGTATATGAGGTCAATAGAAAGTGGAATCATAAGAAGATGCCACTTGAAACTTAAAGTCTGGGGGATTAGTTTCATTGAAAACTGAAAGACAGCCTACTGCTGTTTTCTCCCACCAAGAAATGCTTGTTCACTGTCCTAGATGTAACTTGGCCATTAATAGGCATCATTGACCTTTAAGTTCTTTTGATAGCTCTACCTGGCATATGAACAATCCCAAATCTTATGAAGTTCCTGGAACTGTTATCACTGAATTTGAAGTAATTTTAGGGTATATAACTCCACTTGAGGAAACATAACTGACTTGATGCAAACTTAACTCTCCCTGGAAGAAAGACAAGCCATTATAAAAGCAGCAAATAGATAAGCTCCATTGGCAAGACAGTTCCTACTCCTTTTAACTTAGCGAATTCAACATTAGAACCCCAATGTCCAGGTTGATTAGATGAGATGCAGCACATTAGGGAGTCTGTTTGGTCTCTGTGACCCATCCAGAGGTTCAGGAAGAAATTCAGAGATACTTCAACAAGAAAATGTCTATTCACTGCTTTTGTGATAGATTATGTATAACTGCTAAATTTTATGTAGTATTAGATCCACTCAACCCATGAGATATAGATATCATCAGCACACATTTTGGAAATCAATCCCTGCCAAAGATGTGAAAACATTTCTATAAGAGTTGGTTTGACCTGTGTGAAATAACTATAGGTAAATTTAAGAGCATTGCCTTGTATGCTTATGAAGTAACAGACAAGGAAAAGGACAATCAAATGTGGGGACCAATTTTTAATTGGTGAGTGTTAGCTAATTGGCTAGCCACAATATTGGGGCAAGTAAGGAGACAGACAGACTCCCTCAAAACAGAGCAGGATTTATTTAACAAGATAAACTTAAAAAAAACACAAACAGGATCAGTGGGATTAAGGGAAAGGAAATAAAATGGGGAAAGAGAAATTATACAACCTGAACAACACCACAGCCCTGGAATCAGATGAGAATATACAGCAGCATCCTGTCACCTTCCAGCTTCAAGTTAGAATGCTGGAAAAACTCCCTTCTTCCCAGCAGCCCCCAGGCTGACCACACACAGCCCCCAGCCAATTGGCTGACTGCTCTGACAGTCACATGACAGCCCTCACTAGGGTTCCAATCATTATAATTTTACCAGGCCCATGCAGGCATTGGCAAGTGGTGATGACCTGAGGTTCCAGCCCCATGGCAGCAGCTACAACCAATGGGTGGAGCACCACGCCATTTGTGGAGCCCTAGAGGCCAGTACGCATACCGAGGTTTTTTTTTTTTTTTAATTCTAGCCAAAAGATGGGGTCATAAAAACCTCAAATAACAATTATTCTTTACATTACCTCCTTGTTCACCAAGAAACACAGGGTGTTTCCTTGATGGAACTAAATAATAAATAAAATAACAGAATATCATAACTAATGCTAACAAACAATATACTAATAACAACATAGGAAAGGGGAAATGCATATTACAGATGATGTAACAGAAGGAAAAACAAAAAACAAAAATGTCAATTTAAAGTCCTTAAAATCTTGTCTTCAAAGGAGGCTTGAGATGTCATCAGAGGGAACTGACTCTGGTCTGGATTCTGGCTGTCTCTGGAACTGCTGGTTTTCATTATCTTTAACATAGCATTGTCCAAAAATGTTCAAATAAATAATGAAAGTTCTTTAAAATATACAAAACAATTTAAACTTGATATATACAGCATATTGGAGTTCCCCCTTTGGAGGATACTCATATCCTATGCAATACAAAATTGAGACAGTTATGAATTACTAACACTTTTACTACTAGATGTCGGGATCAAGGCCAGATTTAGTTATGTGTCCATTATGACACCTGAAAATGTTATGGAAAGGTTATCATACCCCATCTCATGGTGCATAGACATCTAATAATTGTGCTAGGCCTCAGGTGGATGGATTCTGACCATGCCACCAGATAGAGTAAAAAAGCGAAGTTGATTTAAACCAGTGCATGTAGTAAGGCTAACATGACACTACAATTAAAGGAGAATCTACTGAGAAAAGATGAAACCATATTTTTCTTGAATAAATAGTTCCTGTAGTATACATCATCCTTGCTCCTGTGCATACTATTTCAGGAACTTATAAAATGGGCAAATGTTTTATTTTTTTACTGCAAGAAAAAAGAATAGGAACTCAGGGCAGGAAGGGAAAGGTATCATCAATGGTCTCCAGGGAAATTTTTGCTGCATGGAGATAGTGGAGGCAAGGTCGGGGTTCTGGAATTTTAAGAGGACTCTTGTTTTCCCTGAATCTAATGTTTTCTTCTAATTATTTAGGTACATTATTTGCCACACAATGGTGAACCAAATATTACCTTTAATTTGTGTATACAATCCATGACTGCTTACTGTATACTGTACCTTTGAATTCAGTCCTATTGGAGAAAGGCTGTCCCAACTGTAACTCTATTGGGTGTCGAACTGTTGTAAAGTTTCAGGGAAGCCTCAAAATGTCCTAAGGTTTTCCCATAATATGTTAACCATTGGTCCTTTTTCTGTTGAACAATCCTTCCTCCTGATGTCCAATACCCTGTAAATCTGTGTGTGACATTCCTGTGCAAACAGGGCTACTATTTTCGTTCTCACGCCAATGGCATATTTGCCTTGCAACTGTCTGATGGTTCCCTTTTCTTATTTCCTCTTATTCAGGATTATCAATCCTCTACTGGGGAGACTTTTTAGCACTTCACATATCCAGAAGTCCCTATGGGCCTCTTTTATCTCCATATGTGGAGCTCCTGAAATCTGTCATCCCTATTACTATCAAAAAGGGAGTCCATCCACTATTTATTTTTCATAACCCTTTATCTAGGGGTGCTATTGAAGATATTTCACTAGTCATTGACTCCTTAATGGATTATGATATTACTATAATCTACAAATTGCCTTGGAATACACAAATCTTCCCTGTTAAGAAGCTAAACCACTTCCTGAAGGCAAACCTATTTATCACTCTGTATAAGGTTTGCAGGCTATTAATGCATTATTTTATAGCTAGACATCTTGTAGTACCCAATCCTGCTACCATCATTTCCTGATTCCTTGTGAGCCTACCTGCTTCATGGTGATAGACCGTTGCCTCATTTTTTTTTAACAGTCCCTATTCACTCAGATTTAGGCACCTATTCACTTTCACCTGGAAAAATGTAACAATAGACTTGTCTACCTCAGGGTATATAGAAAGACCCACTTTATTCTCTCAAATTTTAGAATAAAATTTAACTCCCATCACTTTTAAAGTGTCACCCTAGTCCAGTAGGTAGATGAACTGCTTCTAGCTGCTCTAGATGTTGAGGTTGTCATGAAGAAAGTTGTCATCTATCACTGAACTTCTTGAAAAGAGGCTATATCATCTCTAAATCAAAAGTCCAGTGGGTCCCCTCAACATGTGGGTTATTTGTAATTTATTTGAGTGAGGGGACTCATTCTGTCTTTCTGAAACACATTTAGATTATACCAGCAGATCACCACACCAACACTAAGCAACAGTTTCATGCCATCTCAGGGTGGCCAGATACTGCAGACAGAGGATTCCTTCTTTCAGTGAGATGACCAAGCCTATTGTTTCTCTGACTAAAGACTGTGCCAGACATTTGCAGCTTGATCAACATCTTTCTTTCCTTGATGAACCTTAAGAGATACTTGTTATTGGTTTCTGCATTGGCACTCCTTCTTCTCTTTTTAGATATGATAAAAGGAGGTTGCTTCTGGAGGTCCTAACCATAGGATTTCAGACCACTCTGCATCCAGTAACTTATTATTCTGTTCAATTTCATTCTGTGGCTGCTTGGATCACAACTTTGTCTATGGTTTGTGTCTTCCACTGCCCTTTAGATAGAGAAGGCTTGTGATTTCTTTTGGGGGTCTCCCTTAATAGTTCAATGTTCCCAGGAATATCAGACCTTCTTACTTAACCTTTGACCTCAGGCTTTCTGTAGATCAGAGATGTATAAAATATGAATTACATTGCATGGTAAAAGAAAATATCACTCTTATGCTCTGTGGCATTCTAAATCCTGCCACCTTAATCCCCTATATGTTTCTCTGAAGACCTGCTTCACAATTGTATTTGGACAGGGCTGAAAAGCCCTGCAATGACCTTTCTGACACCTCTTTGCAAAATCTTAGTTGTGTTTTGCATACTGACAGGTCCTCATTTATTATGGTTTGTGTTTGCTACACTAGTGTGCCATGGTCTCTGATTGTAATACTGTCTGGGTACCTTTACTACCTTCTAAGCTCAGTGCCCAGGCTGCTTACCCAAGCTCTTACCCAAGTGTGTCACTTGGTAAAGGAATAACATACCACAATTTATAGGGACTCAGGATATGCATGTGGTATCTGTCATTCTATTGGGAAGATCTGGCTTTTTGACATCTGCCAGAAAGGTAATTTCCTATGTCGGTTTCATCAAAGATCTCTTATCTGTTCTGAGACTTCCACTGTCCTGGGCATTGTCCATAGTGCAGAACATACGATGGAACCAGTTCTATTTTAAGAGGGAGCAAATGTGCTGCTGCAGTCACCAAGTTTGCTGCCCTAGAAGGCCCTGAATATATTTTGAATCTCCCTCCTTGTGATGACAGTATCTCTCTTTCCTATGATGACTCTGAAATAAAGAAATGGAACAAAATGGTTTCAGGCTAAACAGATTGCTGGAGTCTGGGTAATTGTGGAGAGCAAAGCCATTCCTGAGTTTCTATCACCAGGGTATGTCTGTCTGTTCATAAAAGGGACAGGGGCATTTGGAAATTAGGGAATTGTAGATTCAATTAGGAGGACTTGGGTTGCTTCTAGTATTCATTCATAGCAGCCCATGTGTGTGCCTATTGCCATACTTGCTAGGTATTTAGGCATTTAATCAGCGTGCTTTTGTGTATTGTGATCACCCTTTAGCCTATATATCCTTTTCACACTTGTAGATTTATCTGTATGACTAAGTTTAACTACTATAGGATCTTCTTGTTATTGTCATCCAGCTCATCTGGTGGCTGGAGGCCTTTCTTGGCTATAAAGTTTCAAATGGATTCATTGCAAAGGTGCTTCTGAGAGAAATTGTTCCCAACTTTGCCAACCAACATGCATTGATTCTGACAGAGCCACTCGTTTTAACCATTTCTGTCCTTTGTCAGATATACTCTTGCCTAGGAGCTATTCCAAAATTTTAACCACATTCACACCCCATCCCCAAGTGAAGCCAGGTTAAAGGTATGAATAAAAAGCTTAAAATTATGATAGGCAAGTTGTGTGCTGTGATCCACCTAAAATGGCCTAATGCCTGTCCTCTGGCCTTCTTCTATCATTGTAGCAGAACAAGATGGGAATTATAGGTATCTCTTGTGAAATCCTTTTCAGTCACCTTCCTCTCTGTCTTCCAAACAAGACCTTCCCCTGCCCCCCTGCCCTGTGTATATATCCTTACTGGGAGGAGATACCTCTGTTGCTTCCCATATATAAGAATTGCAAACCAGGCTGAATGAACTCAAAGATGCAAGAGCAACAGTACAAATTGGACCTTATACTTTTGCTACACAACTCCAATCTAAGTGACAAAGTCACATCAATAATTTTCAGGGGATCAAAGGGCTTCAGCTTGCTTGCAAAGCACCATTCTAGATCCTGCTGACCACTCAAAAAGCTTGTTGTTCTCAGTTTGTCTTTCATTCTCAATGAGGACCATGACATTGGGGTGGTGTCATGACTTGCAGTGAATTTGATTTAATTGAGTGAGTGCTATGCAAATTCACCAACCTTACTCTCTTTTCCAGAACCTGCTGGGTCTAGTGGCAAGATAGGTTTCAGAATTATTGGAGATGCCTGTGGGTATTTAAGGCAATAGGGGTAAAGTTACTTGCCCAGGTCACACAGCTAGTAAGTGTCTAAGGTGAGATTTGAACTCATGTCTTTCCAACTTCAGGGCCAGTGCTCTATCCACTGTGCTACCATTGGAGAGAAGGATATATTGCCAGCATGTGAAACCTGCACCTTCTGCCAAAAGCCCTTATACATACATAATTTCTGTTTTGTTTAGCTTGTTATTACTGAAATTACCAATCTTCTCTTCTCTAAGAGGTAAAGTTAATGATATTGAAAGGGAAACATATAATCACATGGGAAAAAGGATAGTTTTTTTTTCTTTACTCTTTTTATTCAGCCTTATAATCTTTGCAATATAGGACAGGTAGAATAGGGCCATGCCCCTAAATTGCCTCTTCATGTATCTTTTTTGGGGGCAGGAGGGGGCAATGAGGGTTAAGTGACTTGCCCAGGGTCACACAGCTAGTAAGTGTCAAGTGTTTGAGGCCAAATTTGAACTCAAGTCCTCCTGGATCCAGGGCCAGTACTTTATTCACTGCACTGCCTAGGTGTCCCCTTCATTTATCTTTTTAAAAATTACTATTGCCTCTCCTCAACTTGTTTGTACCTCAGTGAGTGAATGTAGTCTCAGGTGTTATGATAATGGGAGTTACCACTTCCAGAAATTCCCATGAGGGCCCTCCAGAATTGGGCCTTCTTTTCAATCTTTTAGAGACAAAGGTACAAACTCACTGCCCAACTATGAATAATAGAGGAGGAATTGCCTTGTGGCAGAGCCTTACCAGTAAATCCAGTGATGGATTTTAAAAAAAACAAAAAACTATAGACTTAGGGGCAGCTAGATGATGCAAGGGCTAGAGGACCAGTCCTGGAGTCAGTAGTACCTGAGTTCAAATCTGGCCTCAGACACTTAACACTTACTAGGTGCGAGCCTGAGCAAGTCACTTAACCCCAATTGCCTCACTAAAATAAAAAAAAAACAAAAACATTACAGACTTCAGCACTGTGAGATTTCTTCATTTTCAAGTTCTTTATCTTCTGCTCCCCCTACAATATATGGTATAGAGTGCTTCTTCCATTTTGGAAATTTCTGGTTGATATTGTGAATCTCACTGACTTTTATTTTAAACTAAAATTGCTTTAATGCTTGCATTTCCATTTATTGCACTCCTGATCAGACTGTCTCCCTGTTGTTTAGTGGTTATTTTCGTATTGTAAATCCCTGAGCACTCTGCTCTCCAGTTCACTCTCCTCATGAATATTAGGTAACGAATATTACTGTTATTAGCATGCATAGTCAGGTAGGGCATAATTTGCATCAGATTAAGATTATTGGACCCCATGGGTGCTTAGTTTGCCATCATCTCCATCAACAAAATCTATAGCAATGGATGAATATTGCTATTCAACTAAATGAAACCATACCACAGCTAATAATTGAAGAAAATAGTAATCTTTCGTCATCTTTTTAGGGCCATTTGCACCTTTGTTTTGCCTACTGTAAAGTTAATAGTGGCAACTGTAATATAAGTATCTGAAATTGACCAGTGCAGATTACAGTTAAATCCCTTCAGCATCTACATACTCAAGCAATACTTCATGAAAGCTTGGGATAGAAGGCTATTGAAATTGTTAAGACCAAGATCTCCTCACTCTCAATTGAAATACCTATGCCAATCTTCCTTCTTTATATTAAGAAGCTAAAGAGTCAAATGACTGATGTACAGGTTAGGGACACAATTAATGTCATCCTTACTTTTCCTATCCCTAACTATAATTAAACACATTTATTCATATGTTATAAAACTTGCCTCTTTAAGGACCAAAAAAAATTACCATCCCAGAAAACTTTCTTTTACAACCCTTATAAGAAAGATCTTTTGAAAGTAAATCAGAAATGATCCCTGAGTTACCATGGGGATTAGAAATCCCAGGCATTTTTTATTTGTGTTGGCTTAGCTTTCTCTTCCCTTCCTCTGGGCTGGCACAGGGTGTGTAGAATTGCCTTCCTGATCCTCCTAGCATTGGCTTAATAGGAAGATTTAAAAAAAAAAAACTTGAAAAAATTGGGAACATGGTGGCACAATCATAACAAAAGAGCAGTAGATAAAGGAAAACATTCAAATTATTCAACCAGACTCTAGTCATGGACAGATATTTTTTTTCTCTTTTCTGTTTGCCCCTTTATGGAATGGCTAGTGTAAAATATTCAATTAGGAGACTTTTTGCAGGAGTTGGGAAACTTGTTGAAGAAACAACCTTATCCATTGCTAATGCATCTAGTACCATCCTGTCCTTCCAAATAGAAGTTAATTCCCTGTAAGAAGTGGTCATGTAAAATCACTTGGTGTTTTATGTTCTTGTTGTTTCCCAGGGAAGAGTCTGTGTTGTCATTTACCAACTCTGTTAGTCCTTTATTAATAAAACAAGAGAAATTTTTATACAAATTTATGATCACAATCAATTATGTCTGAGACTCAGCAAACTGCAAGTGAAACCTATGTTACAAATAATAGTGAATCACTGAATTGCTCTTCTTGGTTCACCTGGGTGCAGAGACCTAGTAAATGGGTCTCATTACTTTTTGTCCCATTTTTCTTTTTAAACTGCCTTAGCTCCTGTGTTAAAGTTTTTCCTGGGCCAAGATGGCAGAGGAAAGACATTAAACCCACAGGGCTCCTGATACAATCATCCCAAAAATAGCCATAAAAGAACTCTTGGGGCAGAAAAACATACAAAAACATGGGCTGAAAGTTTTCTTCAGCTATAGATAGATTTCAGGGGGGCCATCCTGGGCCACGAAAAAAGCCTAACCTTGAAATCAGCCGATACACCAGACAACCACCAGAGGAATTTGCCCCAGTGCCTCTGAATCCACTGCAGCATCAGCATCTTCTGGAACTGAGCACGCGGTTGTTCTGAATGGCTGGCCCGGGTGGGGGGGGTGGGTAAATACAGGGCTACCAGTGGACTAGGGGGAAGGATTCGACTGTCCCTCCCCAGCGGGGAACCAGGAAGAAATCCTGAGTGGCAGGAGACCCAGGTGGGGGAGGGGAGCAGGGGAGCAGTCTCATCAGAAGCTGAGAACCACACCACAGAAAGCTTTGCTGGTTGGTTGCTTAATAAAGTAGGCCTGAGGTTACCTCTGGACCTGAGAACAGTACAGGTGAGATTAAAGCCTGCTCCACTCAACCCAAAACACCTGGGACCCTCTGCAGCTGAGAACAGGAGTGGAGCTGAGAAGCAGCCCCCCCCCCCCCCCCCCCCCCGCCCACCCCCCCAGTGGAGAATTTAAAATCAAATGAAAGCGGGGCCAGGCAGGCTGAGAAGAAGCCAAACCATCCCCTGGGCCATGCTGTAGCTAGAATAGTGTGTCCTGGAAGCAGCACCACACTTCAAGGAGTTAAAAGCCAAGAAACATTAAGCCAGGATGAGTAGGCAGAGAAAGCAGAAGACCATTGATTTCTTCTTTGGGGGTAAGGTAGACCACAATAGAAACTCTGAAGAAGAAGATAATAACAGGGTCAAAGTTCAAACATCCAAAGCTTCCAAGAAAAATATGAACTGGTCTCAGGCCATGGAAGCTCTCAAAAGGCACTTTGAAGAGAAAGTAGGAGAAATAGAAAGAAGATGTAGAGAAAAAGAGGAAAGAATGGAAAGGGAAATGAGAGCAATGCAGGAGAGTCATGAGAAAAAAGTCAACAGTTAGAAAAGCCAAATGGAAAAGGAGATGAAAAAACTGTCTGATGAAAATAACTGCCTAAGAATTAGGATTGAACAAATGGAAACTAGTGACCTTATGAGAAACCAAGACACAATAAAGCAAATCCAACTGAATGAAAAAATAGAGGGCAATGTGAAATATCTCCTTAGAAAAACAGCTGACCTAGAAAATAAATCTAAGAGAGAATTTGAAAATCATTGGACTACCTGAAAACCACAACCAAAACAAAAGCTTAGACACCATCCTCCAGGAGATTGTGAGGGAAAATTACCCTGATATTCTAGAAGCAGAAGTTAAAATAGAAATTGAAAGAATCCACCAATTACCTCCTGAAAGAGATCCCAAAAGGAAAACCTCCAGGAATATTAGAGCCAAATTCCAGAACTCCCAGGTCAAGGAGAAAATACTGCAAGCAGCTAGAAAAAAGGAATTCAAATACTGTGGAGCTCTGTGGAAATTTATTTTGATTTGGGGACCCTACCTTTAGGCTGAGAGCAGAAAGCCTTAGGCCCTCAGGGTCAGCTGAGCCAGAAAGCCCCTGTGGGCTGGTGTAAGACGCCGGGTCAGACAGCTGTGGGAAATAAGCCCCCAGCTCACTCCGACCTGAGCGGAGGTATCTGAGAGATGCTGGGCTCTGGCGTAGCCTGTTCTGCGGCACATGAAGCTGGAGCACCACCCCCCCCCACCACCAGCCGCAGCCCTGGCTAGTGGATTAGCTTGGTCTGTGGGGGTGCAGGAAGCCCCAAGATTTGAGTGGAGAGAAGAAAAGGTATATATAGACCTGGGAGTTAGACAGCAAGGGGGTTCGGTCAGACAGGGGGTGGACAAGAGAGGCTGAGAAGAGGTTCAGATGGACTAGAAAAGAGGGAGAAGAGGTCAAGCGGTGGCTGATGAGATTAGAAAGGTTGGAGCTCGGCAGACTAGAGACGGGGCTTCAAGGACCCAGGAGAAGACAAGAAGGACTAGGAGCAGGCAAAAGAGAGGTCGAAGAGCAGACTGACGGAACAGACAGACAGCAGGTCGGTGAGAGAGAAACACAGGGGTTCAGCAGTGGCAGTAAGGAGAGGAAAGTTAGAAGCAGGGGGATTTACGAAGTGAAAGGGGCTCAGAGTTAGAATAAAGTGTAACGTGCCCTGAGGTGAGAGGTGGCTAAGGCCCTTATTGTATTCAAAAAGTTCGAAGCGCAGCAGGTGGGAAAGAGACGCAGTGGAAAGAGACCGCAGGAAAGCATTCAGGTTGTACATTTTATTTCCTTGTATTCTTAATTTAAATAGTATCTCATAAATAAACTCTGCTTTGATTATTTAGTTAAGAGGCTTCTTAATATTTTGCTTATTAATTTGGGAGTAGAGCAGTGTAGTGGAACTTTATAAATGGCCCAGATTATATTAAATGCAGTCAGTTAGCTAAATAGTCAAAAGTCCCAGATGAGTCTTCCAGTCAGATTATCCCCCCAAATTAGGCTAGTCAGTAAAAATATTTTTACAGCTCCAATAAGGATAAAGCAAGATCTAGCAGCTTTTACATTAAAGTACTGAAGGACATGGAATATGATATTCCAAAGGGCAAAGGAACTGGGACTTCAGTCAAAAATCACGTAACCAGAAAAATTGAGTATAATTTTTCAGAGGCAAAAATGGGATTTCAACGAGAAAGAGGTCAAGCATTTGTGATGAAAAGACCTGAACTGAATAGAAAATTTGACATTCAAATACAAGATCCTAGAGAATCGTAAAAAGGTAAACAGGAAAAAGACTTCATGAGGGATATTAAAAGATCAAACTGTTTACGTTCCTACATGGGAAGATAATACTTTGAAATCCTAAGAACTATCTCAGTAAGAAATTCACAGAAGACAGGGATGAACTGAATATGATGGGATGATATCGGTAAAGCATTTATGTTTTGTTCCTTGTAGGGCAGACAGGGTGGGGTGTCTTATGTCTGGGGCTGGATTTGGGCTTGGGGCCTCCTGGGTCCAGGGCTGGTGCTTTGTCCACTGTGCCACCTAACTAATCCATTATGACATCTTTAAAATAGGGTTGAGGTGTAGGAGAAATAAACTGAGGGAGGGGGAAGGGGAGAGATGGTCTGGGGAGAGGTAGTTCACATGAAGGAAACAAGAAAAAAGCTTATGGAGGGGAGGGAAAGAGGGGGAAAGAGTTGAGGAGTGAGTGAACCTTAATATCATCAGAATTGGCTCAAAGAAGAACTAACATACACACTCAAGTAGGTATAGTAATATATTTTTGCCCTGGGGAGGGGGGAGACAGAAAAAGGGGGAGGGGAGAAGGGAAGGAGGAAAGGGCAGATTGGGGGAGAGAGCAGTAAAAAGCAAAACACTTTCAAGGAGTATCACATATTGAATTGTTTGATCTCATAGGGAGGGTTGAGGAGGGAGGGAGGAAGAAAAATTTAGAACAGAGAATTAGCTCAGGGACCCTGATCTCATTGGAGTGAAAAGCTTTCACACCCAATTGGGAGGAGCAATCTATTTAACCCTGCAGTAAAATAGGAGGGGAAGAGGATAAGGAAGGATGGGTGAAAAAAAAGGGAGTGCAGAGTGAGGGAGAGGATAGTCAGAAGTAAAACACTTCTGAGGAGGAATAGGTAAAAAGAAGAGAGAGTAAATGCCATGGGAAGGGAGTGGGATGGAGGGAAATAGTTATGATGATTGATTATAATGGCAAAACATGTGGTACCTACTTTGCTGGGCTTTTATGAAGAAAATTCTCTGTCAAGCTTAAGGTACTATGTACAGGTTATGATGAACAGGATACTATCAGAAAAACTTGGAAAGACCTACATGAACTGAAGCAGAGTGATATGTACTGTATACAAAATAACAGCAATAGTGGGGGATGATCTGCTGGGAAGCATGTGGTTATTTTCAGCAAGGCAATGATCCAATATAACCCTGAAAGACTTATGAAGATTGCAGCTCATCTGCAGGGAAAGAATTGATAGTATCTGAAAACAGATGGAAACACATTTAATTTTTTTTCATTTCCTCTTTGACAATTCCTTAATCTGAAGTTTGGGGGTTTTTTTAACTGTTTTCTCTCACAGCTAGCTAATATGGGAATTTTTCCATGACTGCTCATGTATAACTTATTTTGAATTGCTTGAGTTCTTGTGGGTGGGTGTGGGAATGGAGGGGGGAAGAGAAGTTGGAACACAAAGTTTTTAAAAAACTGATGTTAAAATTTTGTTTTTACATATATTTTGGAAAATAAAATTCTATTCAAAAATTAAAAATAAAGTTTGTTCTAAACTTACACCAGAAAAAAGCTATGTTAGAAGGCCCTCCTAATAATTATCATGTTAAAAATCTTGTAAAATTTGCTTATGGGTGAACAGTTTCAAGATAGCAGAGTCGAAATGGTAGACTCAAGATAAGGAATCACCTGAATTCTCCCCAATTCTCATCTAAACAACATTAGAATAATACCTCAAAATTAATTCTGGAGTGGCAGAACCAACAAAAAGATGGGGTAAAACAATTTTCCAACCCAAGACAATTTTAAAAATTGGTAGGAGAAGTCTCTCTTACCTGGGTGGGAGTGGCAATTCAGCTGCTCAGTGGATAGAGCACTGGCCCTGGAGTCAGGAGGACCTGAGTTCAAACCTGGCCTCAGACACTTGATCTTACTAGCTGTGTGACCCTGGTCAAGTCATTTAACCACAATTAAGTAAAACATTTGATTTCCTTTCATACTGAAGTGTTTTTTTTTCCACTGGACCCATATGATGCTGGAGGAGATAGGATGGTGACTTTGCATGCCCCTCTCTCACTTAAATTCAATTTACTGCAAATCATTATATCAACTCCCAATATCATGTTACTCTTCAATAAATAAAGACAAGCAACAACAGTAACTGAGGTGGGAGTATAGTGTAGTCCATCAATCACCTCCTGAAGCAGTTCTCAAAATGAAAACTTCCAGGAGTATTATAGCTATATTATACAGCTCCCAGATCAACAAGAAAATATTGAAAGCATCCAGAAGAAAAATTCAAATACCATGGAGCCACTGCAGAATAACACAAGATTTAGTAGTTTCTACACAGAAGGATCTGGAGGCTTGGTATATGATGTTCTGGAAACTAAAAGAGTTAGGATTAAAACCAAGAATCACCTACCCACCAAAACTAGGTTTGATATTTCAGGGGGAAATGGATATTTAAAGAAATTGACAACTCTTAAGCATTCCTGATGAAAAGGCCAGAGATGAGTAGAAAATGTGACATTCACCATAAGACTCAAGTGAAGTATAAAAAAGTAAACAGACCAAGATATCACACTGTATACTAAGACAAGGTATAAATGGGTACATGATTTAGAAATAAAGTGTGATACCAAAAGCAAATTAGGAGGGGCAGCTAGGTGGCACAGTGGATAGAGCACCGGCCTTGGAGTCAGGAATACCTGAGTTCAAATCCGGCCTCAGACACTTAACACTTACTAGCTGTGTGACCCTGGGCAAGTCACTTAACCCCAATTCCCACACAAAAAAAAAAAAAAAAAAAAAAAAAAAAAAAGCAAATTAGGAGAGCATAGATGAGTTTACCTGACAGATCAATGGAGAAGAGAAGAATTCATAAGCAAACAAAAGATGGAGAGCAATATGGGATTTAAAATGGATATTTTTTTCATTACATTAAATTAAAATACATTTGCACAAACCAAAACAATGCAGCCAAAGATTAGAAGGAAAGCAGAGAGCTTGGGTGGTGGTTATTGTGTTTCTCTGATACAGGCTTCATTTTTCAAATATAAAAATAATTAAGTCAAATTTATAAGAATATGTTATACATCAATAGATAAATGGTTGAAGGATATGAACAGGCAGTTTTCAGATGAAGAAATAAAAGCTATCTATAGCCATATGAAAAAAATATTCTCAATCAATGTTGATTAGAGAAATGCAAATTAAAACAACTCTGAGTTACTACCAACACCCATCAGATTATCTAATAATACAGAAAATAAAAATGATAATTGGTGGAGGGGAGATAGGAAAATAGGTCCAGAGAAAGAAGTGATGGAGTCTGAATACAGATCAACACATTCTATTTTCACTTCCTTTGTTTTTTGCTTTGTTTTATTTTTTTTGTCAGTGTCTTTTTTGCACAACAAAAATGTTACAGAAATATATTTTGCATTATTGTACAGGTATAACCACATCAAATTCCTTGACATCTCAGGGCAGGGACAGAGGATAGAGTGAGAAAATTTGGAACTCAATTTCTTTTAAAAAGGATGTTAAAATGTTTCTATATGTGATTGGAAAAATATACATAAAATTAGTTTATAGATAGGTGATCCTCGGGAGACAGGTTTCATATTGATTAAAGAGAGGAATTGAGAAAAACAAATATTGGTTTCCTATTTTATGTTCTATTCTATAATTGATTCTATTCTGTAACTGCCTAAACCATGTTTCTTTGTCTTTAAATTCAATTCTGAAATCCACAGGTTCAAAGGTTCAGTTTCCCTATTAAAATACTTTAATCGAAAGAAGTCTATCTTAAGTTTAAGATTTCAATTTCTTTATAAGTCACTTTTAATTGAAGTAAACCTGTTATCTCTACACCATTGACTGTCCTTGGACAATTAGTAGAAATATGTTATCTCTTAGGTTCAGAAGTTTTCAACTACTTTGTTTATCTTTCATGTGAATCACTCTATGTCACAGAAGTCTGTTATCTCTGTTCTAGTAATAAGGGGAAGCTAGGTGGTGCAGTAGATTGAGTACCAGGCCCAGAGTTAGGAAAACTCATCTTTGTGAATTCAAATTTGGCTTCAGATGCTTACTAGCTCTATTACCCTGGGCAAGGCATTAAATTCCGTTTGCCTTAGTTTCCTCATTTTTAAAATGAGCTGGAAAGTGAAATGGTAATCCATTCCAATATCTTAGTCCTGAAAACCTCAAATGGGTTCAATGAAGAATTAAACATGACTGAGAAATGACTGAAAAATGAAAAACAAAAATATATTTCACATATTATGTGGCATGATTTGCCACACATGATGCAATGCAACATATAGCATAGGGCGCATATACCATGTGACATGTTATACCATGTCAAATAAGAATTTGAGAACACATGACATGTTATATTACATGTTGCAGCATGCTGTCTATGCTATGTCATATGACACATGATAAAATATAGCATGTATATATTATACTGTTATACACTGAAACTATCTAGTCAATAGTTTCAATAGTTAATATATATAATTCAACTTTGAGAATACTCAATTTACCTGAGATGCAGCCCACTCTTTAGGCACACACATTCTGACAGGTTTGGGGAGACATAGTCAACTCCCTTTTAGGCAAGCTAACCATGCTCAAAGTTGGGTTACAAATGTTAACTGAAGTCTGATATATAATAGCAGAAAACATCTGAAAAGTAACAAAGTAGTTGAAAAGTTCTTTTTTTCCAAGAGACATCAAAGGTATTAAAGGAAGGACTAATTCCTCCAGACATGTCTTTTTGAAGAAATAAAGAAACTTATTTAGAGGAGTGTCAAATAGGAAACAATAAGGTCAAGGTGTCATACCGTCATTTTGTCACATGATTTACTATCTAATATTGCACTCATCTGTAAGCTGTCATCTTTTGCATACATGTTTTTGAATGATGTGTTTGTATAAATGGTAACTAAAAAATAATGAGAATATATACTTGCCCCATGAAAAGTTGGTCCAAAATAAATTTATCAATTACATTTTTGAGAGGCAGCATTGTGTTATGAATAGAGTCCCAGCCTCAAGTCCATCAAAACTAGGGTTCCAGTCCTGCCTCTGATACACACTGGCTAGTGTGTCAGTCAATCTTTGAGTGTTCTGGTAACAATTTAGGAATTATCTTAAGGCAACTCTTAAGAAAATATATTTCAGAGAAGTTATTGACTTGCACTGGGTATTGCCTCAATCAGAAGTTCTCTATACCTATAGAAATCATAGATCCTGTATTTTCTATTACTTCCATGAATAGGTCATAAAGTTTTAAACATCAACTTCGTTTGAGTTAAAATGAGTACTTCACTTTCTTTTCTGCCAAAAGTTCTAAATTGATAGTTACCCCTTCATTTCCTTAATATCTCTAACTGCTTTATAAACATCAACAGCAATATTAGACTTGTCCAAAAATTTGAAGCAGTGGAAGTGTCTTTGTTCCCATTTCTCTTTTTAAAGCCTTTTTCCTCAATATTTTTAGTCTACACATCCAGATTGTCCACGTCCTTCCATAAAAGAGGGGAAAGAGGGGGCAGCTAGGTTGCACTGTGGATAAAACAATGGTCCTGGATTCAGGACCACCTGAGTTCAAATCCAGCTTCAGACACTTGACACTTAATAGCTGTGTGTCCCTGGGCAAGTCACTTAACCTTCATTGCCCCACCAAAACCAAAACAAAACAAAAAAAGGGGCAGGGGGAGGGGGGTAGATAATCAGATAACATAATTCATGTTGAGGTATTTGAGGTTTGTTTTAACCCCTTTGAGCATACTGTACTTTAAAAAGGATGTCAGAAAGAGAATAATATTTAACTCTAGACCATTAGGTGCATTGACAATCTAATAGGAATGCTATGTGGGAATGGAGAACAGTTTAAAAGTGTCCTTCAAAGACCCCAGACTGATTGTAAACTAATTGAAAGACTTTTGGGGGCAGTTAAGTAGAATAATGCATAAAATGTTGGGTTGGAAGTCCATCTGGCCTTCCTAGTCAGGGAAACATGATTTCAAATGTAGCCTTAGGTGCTTTCTAGCTGTGTAACCTTGGACAAGTCAGTTATTCTCTTTTAAACTCAGTTTCTTCATCTGTAAGATAGATATTTTGAACTTGATGACATTCAAGTTATCTCTTAGCTGTAAGTCTATAATCCTATGATCTTATGAAGATCCACTAGGAAATTTTGGTACCCAAAGCATATACATACACATATACACATTTCCATGTAGCTTCAGTTTAGGGATAAAACAAAAGGCAGTGTAGTATACTGGATAGGATACTGGTTTTTGAGACAGGAAGCTTTGGATTCAGTTTAAACCTCAGACACCGACTAGCTTGGTTATGCTGGGCAGAGCACTTACCTCTCTGTAACTCAGCTTTGTTTCATTTCATTTCATTGTGTTCTGTTCTACTGTGTTGTTTTATGTCATCTACAAAATGAAGAGAATGGAATAAATATTCTATACTATCTCTTTCAGCTCAAAATCTATGACAAACTCTGAATTTTGAAACAAAATAAATGTTTGTGAAGCTTAAAAAATTCTAATCGAGATGACTAAAAAGCTAATGTGTGGTCACCTTAAATAAGAAGTTTTAGCACCAGTCTTTGTTTGAGTGTTAAGCATTTATAATAGGGGTTAGCAAAGAGAAAAAGAGAAGTGGCCTTCACCTAGCTATCCCAGAGACTGAATGCCCCTCAGTTCCACAAGAAAGCCCCTGTCTAACCAGAAGAGAGCAGTCCACACACACACACAAACCTCCAAGCTAATTGGCTGGTCCATTGATTGACATGATTTACATGTGGTAGATATAACTTCTGGATGCCAATCTGACCTTTGAAATATCAGAAAGGTCAACTCATGCTTTCCTGCAAGGTGAATCTGCCCTGGTTCTCACAATGTCTTTCTCAGTAGGGTGGTAGTGCTCTGATTCTCACAGGTTCAAGACTTTTCACTACTGTGCATCCTCTTAATAATGCTAATAAAAGGATAATGGAAAACATCCTTTCCACATTATCTACCAAGTTAAATTTCAATAAGGTTTATGTAGCAACATTCAATGAAATTATGGATTTGTCAAAGTCATGGTGTAAGCACTTATAACAAAAATTTGGTAAAGCATTTTTTAAACTTTTAACAATTATATAAATGTCACCTACAATAGCATGTTTTTTGTTTTGTTTTGTTTTTTTACTTTTCCAGTATTATGTGAATGTTAGATATTATTGAAGGCAGAGCCAAGATGGTGGAAAAGAGGCTGTGACTCCTGCAACCTCCCAATAAACCCATCTAACTCACTCCCAAATAATGACATAAAATAACCAGAGCAACCTAACTGACATAAGAAAAAAGTGAGACTATTTTCCAGCCAAAGACAGCAACTGGAATCATCTGCTGTTCAGGCTGAGAGAGGAGCTCAGTGCATAGTCTGGACCCACCAAGGAACAGACCACACCTCTAGCACCTTGAAGACTTCAGGGCTAGTGGCTTCTTTGGATGCTTACATCATGGACCAGTGAGGGGGTTCCATGGTTGGCTGGGGTGAAGTGGCTGCAGTCTCTGCTGGAGTTGGGATGAAGTGCCCTTGTTCTGAATCAGTGGGCCAAATTGAGTGGTGGTGGCCCAGTGGGGGAGGGGCACAGGAACACCAAGTTCCCCAAAATTGAGAATCAGCTTTCAGTAAGACATCTGCATGTATAGAGCACTGGCCCTGGAATCAGGAGTACCTGAGTTCAAATCCAGCCTCAGACACTTAACACTTACTAGCTGTGTGACCCTGGAAAGTCACTTAACCCCAATTGCCTCACTAAAAAAAAAAAAAAAAAAAAAAAAAAAAAAAAAGACATGTACTTCCAGATTGAGATGAGTAGGCAAAGAAAGTAGCAGATTATAAAAAGCTTTTTGGGGGGGGGGGCAAGGTAGACCAAAATATACAGCCTCAGAAGAAGATAATAACAAAGTCAAAGATCCAACATTCAAAGCTTCCAAAAAATATGAATTGTTCTCATGCCATTGAAGCACTCAAAAGGGATTTTGAAGAGACAGTAGGAGAGATAGAAGGAAGATTTAGAGAGGTGGAAGAAAGAATGGAAAAAGAAATGAGAGAGATGTAGGAGAGTCATGAGAAAAAAAATAAACAGCTTGAAAAGCCAAATGGGAAAGGAGATACAAAAGCTCTCTGAAGAAAATAATTGCCTAAGAATTAGGATTAAACAAATGGAATCTACTGACTTTTTGAGAAACCAAGTCACAGTAAAGCAAATCTAAATAAATAAAAAATAAAGGGAAATACAAAATAACTCCTTAGAAAAACAGCTGTCTTGAAAAATATATTGAGGAGAGATAATTTGAAAATAATTAGACTACCTGAAAACCATGACCAAAATAAGAATTTAGGCATCATCTTCCAAGAAATTATCAGGGAATATTGCCCTCATACTCTAGAAGCAGAAGGTAAAATAGAAATTGAAAGAATCCACTAATCACTTCCTGAATGAGATCCAAAAATGAAAACTTCCAGGAATAGTATAGCCAAACTCCAGAGCTCCCAGGTCAAGGAGAAAATATTGCAAGCAGCTAGAAAAAAGTAATTCAAATATTGTGGAACTACAGTAAGGATAACACATGATGTGGCAGCACCTACTTTGCAGTACTGGAAATCATGGAATATGATATTCCAGAGGACAAAAGAACTATGATTACAGCCCAAAGTCACCTTCCCAGCAAAACTGAATGTAATATTTCAGGAAGAAAAAATGGATTTAAATGAAAAAAAGAACTTTCAGGCATTTCTGATGAAAAGACCTGAACTGAATAGAAAACTTGACTTTAAATACAAGACCCTAGACAAGAAAAGAAATCATGAGAGGTGTTAAAAGGTTATAGTGTTTCCATTCCTACATGGGAAGATAATATTTCTAACTCATAAGATCTTTCTCAGTATTAGGTCAACTGAAAGGAATATACTTAGAGGACACAGGTGTGAACTGAATATGAAGGGATGATATCTGTAACGCTTTTTTTGTTTGTTTTTTTTTTCTGTGTTTTGGGCGGGCAGGAAGGGTGCTGTGGCTTATATCTTGGGCTGGATGTGGGCTTGGGGCCGCCTGGGTCCAGGGCTGGTGCTTTTAGGTGTAAGCAGAATGAACTGGAAGAAAGAGAAAGGGAGAGATGGACTGGGGGAAAGTAGCTCACATAAAGGAAACAAGAAAAAGTTTATTAGCTTGCTTCCTGTCTGGGGGAGGAGGGTGGGAAGAGAGTTTAGGAGAAAACTTTGGAACTATAAATCCTATGAAAACAAATGTTGAAAACTATCCTTATATGTAACTGGAAAATAATAAAATACTGAACTATTAAAAAAAAGTTAGATACTATTATTTTGATAATCCCAATAGCCATTACTTTCTTAATTAGAGGCAAAGTGATCATAAGAAACACTGGATTGGATGCGTTGTTGACAACTTCAGAAATCATTCATTTTGAAGAAGTTCAATTTCTTCCCTCTGAAAGTATACTAGCTAATTAAGGATATTTTTACATGAATCTATTTGTTGATGAAAACCAGGAAAATATATTTTCATCTGTAATGGAAATGATTTATGATTTATAATTTCCATTTATGTGATGGAAATGATATATCAAAGGATATAAGGTATTAATGCTATTATAGATGAACATTTTGTAACTAAAAGGAAGAGGAAATTATTTTACCCCAACAAAAATACTCATATGCATTAGGTTGAATTTTAAGCAGTTGTGGATAGAAAATTATCATTAAAAAGTAAATATGCAAAATAAGTTCATTAATGATATTTAAAGATTCCTTACTTTTTTTTTTTAGTGAGGCAATTGGGGTTAAGTGACTTGCCCATGGTCACACAGCTAGTAAGTGTTAAGTGTCTGAGGCCGGATTTGAATTCAGGTATTTGACTCCAGGGCCGGTGCTCTATCCACTGCGCCATCTAGCTGCCCCAATTCCTTACTTTTATATGAACAATTAGATATTATATGGAGGCAAATAAATATTTCTGATTAATTGAAAAGTAGAAAATATGAGAATAATTAAATATTTTCAAGGATATCAAAGTAATGTGTAAAATGGATATAAAATGCTGAAGCATTACAGTCACAGGTAATTGTGGTACTTTAACTAACTTGTATAAGCATATTGTATGCCTAACAAATATAGTTTTCAAAAACGAGAAACGATGTAAATATTTTGTTACTGAGATATGACATAAAAAGAATATTTATTCAATAGTGGGGAATTTCTAGAATTATCTCCTTTTAAGGGAATGATGAATCACTGAGCATCATGATATCCTCATTTAAGCCATTGATGTATATAGTAATTTGATAGAGGTTCATAACATAATAATATGCAAAAAATGGTTGAAGATATTCTAGGAGTCCTTAAAAACCAATGTGTCCTAGCTAGAGTAATTAGAAATCAAATTACAGGTGGCTTCAGCTACTTGATTCCTAAGTGGTGGTAGGAGAATAGAATTTATTGCCCAAGAAGTTCAGTGACAACTATTGTCCTTAGTTTTCACCTAGAGTTGAGGAGAGATGAAGCTCATAAAGGTCTGTTGCTGTATACTGTATATCTGACAAAATTAATAATCTATCCTGATCACATGAGTTTTTATCCGTAACATGCTTCCCTACATGATTCCTGTAACTCTGTGTTCCCTTGAATCCATTGGTTATAAAGCATGAACCAGATTTTTGTGGGTGATGATATATTATTTTATATGTTTATTATTTATGCATTAATTTTAATATATAAATCTGTATTTTTATTTCTTTTTTTATTAAATTGATGGTCATGATTAAGATCTACACATGGATATCATGAGAATTCATGCATAGCTAGTAAGAAAGGCATCTCTGTTGTCCTCCAACACCTGGGTCTCACTAAGGTGAGGGGAAATCCTGACTGCCTTCTCACTCCATTTCTGTCTTTCTGAAACACATAATAGTGCCAGGTTTTAAGCTAAACAAGCTAGGTCCTCCTCTTTCTCATCCCACACATCTTTGGAAAATGACTGCTCCATCCTATCTGTCTATGTCTCTGTCTCTTTCTCTCTGTATTTCTCCCTGTTTTCCTACACACACACACACACACACACACACACACACACACACACACAAACACACTGTGATAAGTAGTACAGTTACTAGGAAATTCTTCAAAAATTTTGAGAGACACCTTTATTCACCTACAAATAAGGCAAACTCCTTGCCAACTTCCTAAATGTAGAGGAAGTTCTTACTTCACCTTGCTAGAGCTCCCATCCCCCATTGTTTCCTTTAAGCTTCTCAATCCCTACCCTAGCTCCCATGTTGAAATCCAGTAGTAGTTGTTTTTCACTTCTTGACAAAGCCTTCCCTTGATGTCATACCCATTCCCACTATATTTTACATTTTATTTGAGGAAACTCCTTGCTTCCCTTCTCTACTACAATTGCCAGTCTTTACAGAGTGATTACCTCTACTTCAATTCTGAAACTGACTTAAAACTTCTTAGCTAGATCAATTAAGTAAATAGTTTAATAAGATTAGATATACATATACATATACATATATACTTATGAATATACATATATACATCTAGAGATATATAGAGAGATACATAGAGATAAATATGATCTTCCTAATTTTCTTTTCTTTTTAAAAATATTTTCTCTTATTTAGCTCTATAAGGAACCAGGGAGAAGGATGAGGGAGAAATTTAGGTGATATAAAAAAAATCAACAAAAATTAATTTAAAAATAAACTAATATTCATAGGATCAGTTCAATTTAATTATTTTTGTCATTAGCACAAAATCACCAATTAAATGTCAAGAAAGATTAAAGCAATAATATAGTGTCTCTTGCTTATTTATTCTGGGCTTAGATTTATGGGTTCAAGGTAATTTTTTTGAGGGTATATTGGAGCCAGCTCATACCAGTGAAAGCTGATTGTTAAATGCTCAATGTGAGCATTTATAACTTGGAAATCAACAAATGCTACTGCTTGATTTATTGTTTGTTGATTGACTACATTTAAAATAATAGAGAAAATGTTAATAATACTCATTGAACTTAAAAGTGTGTCCTGGATTTTAGATAGGAAGCCAAGTATTTATCAGTGCATGCCTAATTCATTTCTTTCATTTTTTGTGTGTAATGTTTAGTGTATGTGAGTATAAATATATGGTTGCACATATATGTATGTGCTTAGGAGAATTATTTCCACTTTCCAGGAAAGAGTAGTTCATTAGATGGTAGCCAAATTGGACAAATATCAAATTTGTAAATCATTTACTCATGATCAATATAGTTGAATCATGTCATAATAATAGCAGACTTTTATTATTGTCTGCTTAGCAATTACATTCAGAAAAATCTAATTTAACTCATACTTTAGTTGTAGGAAAAGAAAGAAAAACTAAAATGTACTTTTTGATAAAAACAGGCACCATTTTTCTGAATAAATGAAAGGCCTTACTTCCAGGAAAATATTTTAACATTGCACTGGGATTGAGAAAAGTAAAGTTAGAGTAATATTTGTCCAAAATAGGCAACTAAATTTTTTTCAGTCCACTTGTAAAGGAACATTTATTGTTGACTAATTTCAGTCATGTTCAACACTTCACTACCCCATGTTTTTTTGTCTACCTGGTTTTCTTGTCAAAGATACTGGAGTGGTTCACCATTTCCTTCTCCAGTGACAAATAGAGGCAACATGACTTACTCAATGTGACAGCTTCACCTACACATATTCAACTGAATTCCATAAAATTTGAGAAGATTTTTTTAGTAACATAGAACTGATTTTTTCTATCTATGTCACATTGTGCATGCATACCTGCTTGAGGTCTTGTCTTTGTTATGCCATGTAAATACCATGGAATTTTAGCTACTAAGTTAGACTTAGCTTCCCCACCACCACCCCCAGTCCCTTCTTTTCCTTGCATCTCTCTGAGTAGTAGATATAGTGCCTTAGGCTATGATTTCTAAATAAAAACAAGTACATGCGCACACACAAATACATCGAGAAAATAATAACAACTTGATAAATTTATAATTTCAGTGCAAATAAACATCATGTTTGGATAAAAGAAAATAAATTTACTTTTAATCCTGTAGAATATATGCTGCTCATGTAGGTTGTGTGCAGACATGAGTTTTCTCTAAATATGGTTTATAGCAAATAATTGTATCTGTAATCTTACCCATTTCTCTGCAAAGGAGACTTTGATATGTACCTGGAGGGAGCAAGAGAGAGAGCCTAGAGCACTGTAATTCAATTATATTTATCTGAACCCCTAAATTTGACTAGTATGTTGGAAATTATTTTTGGATTCATGCTGCTCTCCTGATCACTATTTCAGCTTAGAATCCAAAGGCTTGACTCTTCTCAGTAGATACTAGTTACACTAATACCATGACTGTAATGAATAACAAAAAAAAAATCATTTCTCATGATAGAAAACAAATAGAACTCAGCAATGATATATATATATATATATATATATACATATATATATACATATATATATATATATATATAATCTGGTCCATTCAGATATATAGATATAGATATAGATATATATAGATATAGATAGATAGATAGATAGATATCTGAATGGACCAGAAAAATACACAGTGTGAATGACTTATTCCAGTAGAGGGGAGACAGATCAATCATGAAAGAGAGTTTCTAATATCACCTAAGATATTGTTTACCAAAATCTCTAATGTGGCAAATCAAATGGGAGTGTTGGGGGGTTGCTTTTGTATATATTAAGTTTAAGGTGTCTAAAGAACGTTCAGTATCTATTGGGTATCTTACCCAATAGAAAATTGGAGGTGTAAGAGTGAACATCAAGAGAAAAGTTAGGGATGGATTAATAGATTTGAGTAGTATGTACATAGAGAGGACAAAACAATCCATGAGAGTTGATGAAATCACCAATTGAAACAATATAGAATGGAAAGAGATCAGTGGAGGGCCCTAGGACATTTATAATTAGTTGGTACAACATCAATAAAGATCTATTAAAAAAAACAACTGAGAAGTAGCAGTCAGACAAATAGGAAGAGAAATTGAAAAGAACAGATGTGAAAAGTTTAAAAGAATGTAGCATCGGGGGCAGCTAGGTGGCGCAGTGGATAAAGCACCGGCCCTGGATTCAGGAGTACCTGAGTTCAAATCCGGCCTCAGACACTTGATACTTACTAGCTGTGTGACCCTGGGCAAGTCACTTAACCCCCATTGCCCCGCAAAAAAAACAAAAACAAAAACAAAAACAGAATGTAGCATCAAGAGGATGATTTTAATGTCAAAGACTACAGATATATTGAAAGGAATTTAAGAAAAGGCTTTAGATTTGTCAATTAAGAGGCCATTGGTAACTTTGTAGAGGGATTTTTCTGTTGAATGATGAATTGACATAAAACTGAAGAGAATGTGAGGAAAAGAAGAGTCATGAATTGAGAATGTTCTTCGCAAAGTTTTGTGCACAAAAGTGAGAAGGGATATAGTATTATACTTGTGAAGGATAGGCACATCAAGTGATGTTTTTATGAGGATGAGAAAACTTGAAATGGGTACATGATTGTGGCTTTGGCTCCTTTTCATTTTGACTCCATTTAAATGTCATTCTATCCTTTTTTAATAACCTCAGTGAAGAGAATCTGGAAATATTTACATGCTTACATGAAAGAGAAAGTCAGAACTCTTTTTACCCAAGCATTTGTCGTCTCCTCACATGGGTATGATGAGGCAAGCCAAAATTTTTCCCACCAAGGAATTAATCAACATCTTCAAAATTATTTTTTTAAATTAATAAAAACAAAAAAACCCATATATCCAAGATTATGTCAATAGATATTGGAAGAAGGGTTTTGAGAAAATCCAACATTCATTCATGTTTGAGAAAAAAATAAGCCAAAAATTTATCTAAAAATAATTTTTAAAAAATCCAGGAAGGCCTTAGCAGAGAAGGAGACCCCCAGAGCCTCTGAATCAGCTGAAGCACCAGTGTCATCTGGAATTAAGCTCACAGTCTCCTGAGAGGGCTGAGCCCTTCTCAGAGGGGAGATTACAGGGGTCTATGCTGGTTCTGAGGCAGAACATGGGTTTTTCATCCATGATGGGAACCAGGAGGTAGGATCCAGTAGCAGTGACACAGGTCAGGGAGGGGGATAGGCTCATCAGGGCTGACAACCACAGCACACAAAGCTGGTTGATTAGAAAGTTGATCTGGAGTCATCTACAAACCAGGGAACAGGCCAGGTGAGTGAAGAACCTGCTCCTCCTTAAATCACACCACCTTGGACATTCTGAAGCTTGGGAGAGTGCAGGCCGGAAAAAGTGCCCCAACTTAAGGAACTAAAATTCAAATAAAAGAAAGGCAAGATGAGCAGACAGAGAAAGGTAAGGAACATAGAAAGTTTCTTCAGTGACAAGGAAGATCGAGGTGCACCCTCAGAGGAAGATGTCAACATCAGGGCCCCTATATCTAAAGCTTCCAAGAAAAATATGAATTGGTCTCAGGCCATAGAGGCACTCAAAAAGAACTTTGAATATAAAGTTAGAGAGGTAGAGGAAAAAATGGAAAGAGAAATGAGGGTGATGCAGGAAAGACATGAGAAAAAAGTCAACAGCTTGAAAAGTCAAATTGGCCAAATGGAAAAGGAGGCACAAAAGGTCTCTGACAAAAATAATTTCCTAAGAATTAGAATTGAAGAAATGGAAGCCATTGACGTTACGAGAAACCAAGACACAATTAAACAAATCCAAATTTATAAAAGAATAGAGGGCAATATGAAATATCTTCTTTGAAAAACTACTGACCTGGAAAATAGGTCTAGGAGAGATAATTTGAAAATTATTGGTCTACATGAAAACCATGATCCAGGAAAGACCTTAGACATTATCTTCCAAGATATTCTTAGGGAAAATTACCCTGATATTCTAGAAGCAGAAGGTAAAATAGGAATTGAAAGAATCCACCAATCACCTCCAGAAAGAGATCGCAAAAGGAAAACTGCTAGGAATATTATAGCCAAATTCCAGAGCTCTCAGGTCAAGGAGAAAATATTGCAAGCTGCCAAAAAAAAAAAAATTAAAGTACTGTGGGAGCCCCAGTCAGGATAGTACAAGATCTAGCAGCTTCTACATTAAAGGACCAGAAGGCATGGCTTATGATATTCTAGAGGGCAAAGGAGTTGTAATTACAACCAAGAAGCACCTACCAGCAAAACTATTCTTAATCTTTCAAAGGAAAAAATGGGACTTCAATGAAAAAGAGAACTTTCAGCCATTTGTGATGAAAAGATATGTACTGAATGGTAAATTTGACTTTCAAATACAAGACCCTAGAGAACCATAAAAAATTGGAGTTGGGGGACATACCTGGGGTTGTGCAGTTGGTTGACTATCTGGTCTCTGAGGCTGGGTTTTGGCTGGGATCCCCCTGGGTCCAGGGTGGAGGCTTTGTCCACTGTGTCACCTAGCTCCCCAATGATGACATCTTTAGGGTTAAATTTAGGGGTGAAGGGAATGTACAGGGGGAGGAGGAAGGGCAGAGGTAACATAGGGTAAAATTCTACATGAAAGAAACAGGAAAAGGCTTGTGGAGTGGGGGAAGAGATGGAGGAGGAGCAGGGCAGTAAACGAATTTTACATTCTTCAGAATAGGCTCAAAGACCTTAAACTCATCAGACTTGTCTCAAGGACAGATTAACACACACAGCCATTTGGGTGGAGTAATCTAACCCTGCAGGAAAATAGGAGGGGCAGGGGATAAAGAGAGAGGGGCAAAAGAATGAAGGGCAGATTGGGGAAGGGGATAGGCAGAAGCAAATCACTTTTGAAGAGGGATAAGGGAAAGAAGATAGATAATAGAATAAATATCATGGGGAAGGGAATAGGATGGAGGGAGAGTTAACAATAGTAATCATGAAAAAAAAAAAGAAAAGGGGGAAAATTGTATAAAATATTCATAACCAATCTTTGTGGTGACTAAGAATTGGGAATCAAGGGAATATCCATCAATTGAGTAATGACTGAAGAAGCTGTGGTGGTATATGATTGTAGTGGAATGGTATTGTGCTATAGGAAATGACAAACAGGATGGTCCCAGAAAAACCTGGAAAGACTCATATGAACTGATGCATAGTGAAGTGAGCAGAACTGGGAGAACATTGTGCATAGCGACAGCAGTATTGTTCAATGAGCAATTATGAATGACTTAACTACTCTCAGCAATACAATGATCCAAGACAATCTCAAGGGACTAACCAAGGAAGCATACTATCCAATCTCATAGAAAGAACTGATAAAAAAGAGCACTTGTGAATTGTACATATATAACCTGGTTTATGTCTTGCAGAGTGGGGAGGAAAGGGAGGGAGGGAGAAAAATTTGGAACTCTAAATCTTATGAAAATGAATGTTGAAAACTACCATTACATTTAACTGGAAAAAATAAAATAAATGTTTGTTGAAAAAATATATATATAGCAGCTCTTTGAAATAGCTTATTTACTTGACAGCATATTCTAGTGTAGCTAAAAAAAAGTGGCAGCATGTCAAAGAACTATAGTGATTATTCATCAAACATTGAATGAATAAATTGATTATTCTGAAGTTTTAAAAATGTTGCTTAGTTGGTTTTTATAATCTATTTTCCATTAGATATTTAGGCATCACTATATTAGGCATTAAATTTGATTATTATCTTATTCAATCACTCTCTTAAAATTTACTGAGGCAATAAAATCTTTTAGTACATAAAATGGACAAGTCCAGAGATTTTGTAGTTTATAGGTTTTATAGTTTGATCTTTCATGTCAATTCTGAATTTTAATTTTAACTCAACAATAAACCCTAATGATAAAGTGATCAGTTATGTATTAGAGCAACAAAAGTTTAATAAAACATCTAAGATCAACTTCTAAAAAAATAATTAAAATAATATAAACCCTGGTATATAAAGATTTCATAATATGTTATATTCAAAACAAACTTTGTAGAGATCTATAATAGGTTTAGGCAAAATAAATTTTGCATTTCAATCTCACCAAATACATAGTCTACTTATTAAAATATTACCACCATCAATTCAATTAACAGATTATTAATAGCTACTTGATTGGAAATCACCAATTTGAGAAGCCTAAAATCCTTAAGTAACTGAACTATTTGCTAATATATAAAGTAATCTGCTTTAATTTGATAATCTATGTTATAATTTTAGTGATGTTGAAGCATTTTAAAATATTAAAACACATGCATGGACAAATAAAGCATAGTAACCAGTCTTGGTAGCACTACCTGTTTCAGTTGTCCTTGTCCAGAGTAGTTCTCACTATTCTGTCAGTGTTGTCATAGGTAGTTATCATCTGTTATAATTGTGAGAGATGGCTCAATGATCTAAGGGATTCTTTCTATTCTTTTTTTTTGGTGGGACAATTAGGGTCAAGTGACTTGCCCAGGGTCACACAGCTAGTAAGTGTCAAGTGTCTGAGGCCAGATTTGAACTCAGGTACTTCTGAATCCAGAGATGGTGCTTTATTCACTGCACCACCTAGCTACCCTTCTTTCTATTCTAATCTGTGAATCCTTTCAAACACCTAGTATAGTATTCAACATGCAAAAAATCATTAAATATATTTATTGAATTCAATAAAATATTGCACAAATTTTAGTCTCTTTATAGCTTAATTCCTTCAAACCAGCAGAAAGATCAGGATATTGATAAATTGAATTGAGAACAATTATCCAACTTTCTGTGCTGACTTAATTAACTGATATAGAGAGGAACAAAATCTTTAATTTTTGAAATCTATAGTACAGAGTAGTGACAAAGCTTTTTGGTCCAAATTTATGATTTATTGGCATAAGTAATGGATTAAGGAGCAAGATCTATCAATGCAAATTAATAACTATTCTTCAGATTAAGGTCTTAAAGTGTGGCCTAGGGGAGTAATATGTTAGGTATCTTGGGTAGGCCACAAAGCCGGTATATATTAGAGGTGAAGTTAGATTCCAGGTAGGTCTCAATCCAAACCTAGAGCTCTATGCATTTTGCCATTCTGCCTCTCCAATAGAATATGTCTAACTTTTCTGTAATTTACAAATAACATGTACCATGTTTAAAGAAAAAAATGAAAGAAAAACTCTTTTAAAATACGTAATTTATTTGTATGATAATTTTTAGTGATAAAACATATATTTTATCATTCAATTCCAGGAGAAGTAAATGGAATCTTATGTATGGTAATGAGTTTTATTTTTATTTTCAGTCCAATCTAAATTTATTGTGAAAAATGAATCCTTTGAAGTGGTCTTATTATTCTGATTTCCATGGAGTATTCCCATTGGGCTGAAAAATATATTTTACATAAATATAACTTCAAATATTACAAATTCAAATTCATGTGAGCATTTCAGGAGATTCATTTTTTGCACTAATCTTAATGTAGATGTAAATTAAAAATAAATTCAGGAAGTAGGGAAATAGGCATTTATTAAGTGACTGTTATATGCCATGAATTTTGATCGATTAGCACTTTACATACATTATCATATGTGATCTTCATAACAAAACTGGAATGTAGGTGTTATTGGTATCTGCAATTTACAGTTGAGGAAACAGAGGCAAGAAGAAGATAAATTATTTGCCCAGGGGCACAGCTAATGTTAAATCCTCAATTTGAACTTGGGTATGCCTTCTTCCATGTCAAGCACTCTATCCACTGCATCATATATGTATCTCAAATATATAATTTGACATTAATAAGGATTTATTTAAATACATAAATGGGTATTCTTCAGATTTGATTATGAAGAGCAACTTTAAAACTTTCTTGAAAATGCTGACTGCAGTACAACTCTTTCTGTTGATTCCAAATGATGTGTGAAATAAGCTGATTTTCTGCTGTAAAGTTGCACCTGAAGCGTCAAAAGTAGGGAAAATGTAGGTAATGAGATAATTCAACTGTTTATACCAGTTTGGGAAAATTAAATGCAATGCTAATATGTCAATATAATTAACAAAGTCCACCTGGATATCCCACTTGCAATGAGCTAAAAATGTAGAAACTAAGTCAAATACAAATGACAAATAATACTGTATGATTTCTTGTATGTGTACTTGAATGAAATTAAATTTAAATCAAACTTTATACAAGGTTGATTTCTGCTCTTCTCCATTGCTCCTAGTCAATTTCATGCATTTTTTTCATCCTAATGCTTGAAGCAGGAATGAAATATTATAGCCTACTTTGACACAGAAAGCACCAAAAATACCATTGAAGACAGCCTGTATTTTTGAAATACATAACTCACTTTTTTAGACCATGCAAATACTGAGTGAGATTTAATTTAAGAGGAATATGTTGCTATGTAAAATTAGGAAAGTGAAATAAAGACAATAATTAGGAAAAGTTCAGTACTTAGAAAATGATCTTTATAAATTTCCTTTATTTGGAGAAATTATCTTATTATATGTATAGTAAATATTTACTGAATTGAATTGATTTCATCACAAATATATAGACACATCAAAATTTTTTTAAAATTAGTTTTTCAGGTATTTATACCTGTGATATTTTAAAGGTGTGTCTGTATCAGGAATGTTGTGTTATGGCCATCAATTGACTACACAATAGATGAAGAAAGAAGTGGGATACAGATAAAAGTTTTAACACTTCTAACTCCATCCTCCCATTAATCAATGGATGAAAAAGAATTTATCTACGTCTTCATCATGTGTTCAGCAAAGTACTAGACACATTATATAACACATAAAAGTTATACCAAACAGTGTTTGATCATTTTGAGCTTATGATCCTGATGGGGAAAGACAAATGAAGAGACAACATGGAGAAGTAGTTAAAGATCTATCCTCAGAATCAAGGAGTCTGGGGGCTAAATCTTCCCTCTAATACATGTTGGTTTTGTGATCCCAAGCAAGTCACATAAATATTCAATATCCTTGTCACATAACAATATAAATTATAGAGCAGTTGCTGACCTGCACTGGCAGTGTTTCCTCAGTGAGATTACCCTATACCATAGAAACTATCATCTGGGGCAGGGGGGAGGAAAATAAAACAATATAATTAGAAAATCAATTTTCTTGACAAGGCTCAAAAATGAGGACAATTGGGTCCAGAATTTTAAAAAATGACAAGTTTCTAATATGAAACTATATGACTGAAAAATAAAGAGTTACAGTTTTTAGTATTTTTTATGTTTTCATACATTTCACTTCAAAGACAGAAAAAAAAAGGAAACACATGCAGACATATGACTGTCCTGAAAGTACAGGACTGTACACTTTCACATTTTGGAAACTTTCACATTGTTGGTTTTATATCATTTTTGTATAGAATTATAGCAAATGGTAAATGATTAAATATATTTTAATAATAATTTTATAATGTATAATTTATTCTTGTAATAAACACCTTATATGGTAAGGTATAATAAATACCTTATATGTTTATGGTATAAACATCTTATATGGTAGAGCAATAATATAAAAATGGTTTCTGTGTGACCCTGGGCAAGTCACTTAATCCTCATTGCCCTTCAAAGCAAAAAAAAGGTGCCATGAAGTCCAATCATACATTTCTTTAGATAAAATTGCACCTTTATTTATGTGTATGTATGTCAGTATTTATTTGGGGCATCTAGGTGGTACAATAGATAGAGCATTGAGTTTGGAATCAGGAAGACAACTTCCTGAGTTATAATCTGGCCTCAGACACTTACTAGTTGTGTGACCCTGACAGGGAAGATGGTCTGGAGTGGGGGCTGGGGGGACTGTCACCAAAAGAATTGACAGGATCACAGCAAATCTTGTAAAATAGAGAGATTTATTAGCAGAGAGCAATACATGGCCAGAGACAGTTGTGTGATGGAGACTGTCTTGATGAATAGAAGAAAAGTTTACTTTTATACAGTTTCAGACAAATAAAGCTACATGCCAAGAGTGATAAGATTCCAATAACTATCAAGGAGGGGGCATTGGAAGGGGGTGCTCAGGGGTCAAATGATGTACACATATTGCTGGCATGCAACTATGGAACTGGGATATTTTCTTTCTTTCTTTCTTTCTTTCTTTCTTTCTTTCTTTCTTTCTTTCTTTCTTTCTTTCTTTCTTTCTTTCTTTCTTTCTTCCTTTCTTCCTTCCTTCCTTCCTTCCTTCCTTCCTTCCTTCCTTCCTTCCTTCCTTCCTTCCTTCCTTCCTTCCTTCCTTCCTTCCTTCCTTCCTTCCGTCCTTCCTTTCTTTCTTTCTTTCTTTCTTTCTTTCTTTCTTTCTTTCTTTCTTTCTTTTGGTGAGGCAATTGGGGTTAAGTGATTTGCCCAGGGTCGCACAGCTAGTAAGTGTCAAATGTCTGAGGCTGGATTTGAACTCAGGTCTTCCTGACTTCAAGGCTGGTGCTCTATCCACTGCACCACCTAGCTGCCCCAGGAACTAGAATATTTTCTATGTTCGTTGCACACCTTGATATGCTTCTCAGTGTTTGTTTACATCATAGATAGAAATATCTTTAAATATCCTAGTGTCTGAGTAACCCCTAGTCTTGGCAACATCACATTCCTGAGGTGGGAAACAGGGATTGTTTTTCATTTCTGAAATCTTTGGTTTCAGTGTGTGAAGTTTAAGGATTCCTTAGGGATTAAGGTCTTTAGGTTTCTTAGGTTTTTGTGTCCCACCATAACCATGGGCAAATCACTTAATCCTGTTTGCCTTAGTTCCTAATCTGTAAAATGAGCTGGAGAAGAAAATAGCAAAACACTCCAGTATCTTTGCTAAGAAAAACCCAAATGTGGTCATAAATAGCTGTACATGACTGAATTGACCCAACAACAACATATCCATTCATTATAGTGTACACATATATGGATGCATGTATATCTCAATATATACCTATATGTATATGCATAGATTGTTTATATGTATGGATACATATACACATGGGTATAGATAAACAGACATGAAAGCATATATATTATAGAAAAATAATATCATGCTATATAATTTAATAATTATTATTTCCTTATAATCCATCCTATTCCTTATATTTCCTAAACCCCACTTCTTTTTTCCCATTTATTTAGAATTTTATTTTTCCCCAAATTACATGTAAAAACAATTTTAATGTTGATTTTTAAAACTTTGTCTTCCAAATTCTCTTCTTCACACCCTTCCCAGCTCCACCCCCTAATCAGACAAACAATTCAATATAAGTCAGACATGTGTAATCATGCAAAACATTTACACATTAGGTTATGAAAGAAAATAGACAAAAAACAACTTAAGAAAAAATAACTTAAAAACATCATACTTCGATTATTATTCAGACACTGTCAGGTCTTTTCTAGAGGTGGATTCCATTTTTCTTACGTACTTCAGAGTTGTCTTGGATCATTTTATTGCTGAAAATAGCTAAATTGTTCACAGCTGATCATCTTACAATATTGTTGTTACTTTGTATACAGTACATTTCACTTTGCATCAGCTCATATAAGTCTCTCCAGGTTTTTCTGATAGCATCCTACTCATCATTTCTTATAGCACAACAGTGGTCCATCATAATATCATGCCACAATTTGTTCTGCCCTTCCCCAATTGATGGGTATTTCCTCAATTTCAAACTCAACCCCCCCCCCTTTTTTAAATCTCTTTTTGGAATGTCCTAGTAATGGTATTGCTAGGTCAAAGAGTATGCATGGTTTTATAGCCCTTTGGCCATAGTTCCAAATTGTTCTATAGAATGTTTGAATCAGTTTACAGATTAACCAAGAGTTCATTAATGTCTCATTTTCCCCATACCTCCTACAACATTTGTAATTTTCCTCTGCTGTCTTATTATTCAATCTAATAGGTATGAGGTAGTACCCCAGAATTTTTTTGACCTGCAACTCTCCAATCAATAGTGAGTTAGAGCATTTTTTTCTTATGCCTATAGGTAACTTTGATTATTTAATTTGAAAATTTCATCTATTGATCATCTATCAATTGGGGAATGACTCTTATTTTAACAAATTTGACTCAGTCCTCTATGTGCTTGAGAAATGATGCCTGTCAGATAAACTTGCCTCAATTTTTTTCCTAACTGCATTTCCCTCCATCCTATTCTTTCCCCATGACATTTACTCTTTTTTCTATCTTCTTTCACCCTGTCCCTCCTCAAAAATTTAAACCCTATTTCTCAGTCTAGCTAAAAAGACACTTTCTCCCAGTTTGAAATAAAGGTGTGGTTGAATAATGTGATCACTCCTAGCCCCCAAGGCATTTGCTAGCTACTCAGTTTAAAATGTGACCTTTGCTTTGTGGATAGAAAAACAAAGGACCAGATTGGGCTGGGCCTCTTCTGTCCTTATCAAAGTTAAGTATAATGCCTTCTTCAAGGTGAAGGCTAATTGGAGAAATTAATTGGGATAGTTCTTATTTTCTGGCCAAGATTATTAGAGGCATCTGAGGCCCATAAAGCAATTGTAGGGTACCTCCATGATCTTCAGACTAATCCTATCACTTGAGGATTATTTCCATCTCCCAATGAGGAAGTAATAAGGAAAAGCAGGGGTAATTTTTAACCTGCCTTCTCATTAAAACACCTACAGATTGGTATTGTCTTACCTTTGCCAAGGGATTTCTGATAAAGTACTATCTGACTAATCAGAAAGAAGATAAATATAGCTTTAGAACAGGGCTTCTTAAATTGTTTATACTCACAACCCCTTTCACACTAGACATTTTCAGACACCTCTGGGTATATAGGTATATAAAGTATGTAAACATAACCTTTTACTGTTCCCAAATTTTTTATGGCCCCCACATCCAGTGACATGACTCACAGTTTAAGAAACTTTGGTTTAGAAGATACTGTTGACCCTCACTCTGGGTCTTTCATCAATGAGAAAAGCCATTGACCCAACTTATTGATTACTGCTAGCTTAACTAATAACTTGATCATGCTCAGGTCACTGACCTACTGACAAGTCTACTCTGAATTATTTTATTAACATTTAATTAATTTAATTATTACCATTTAATTAATTATTTTATTAAGTATGTATGCTTCACTGTTAATAAACTATAATCTTACCCTGGGGAATATTGTGCCAATGTTTACCACAATGTCATTTGTTTTGCCACAATATATAAACTGATATGCAGTTAGAAAATTTTAAACATTTCCAATATGTTGTTTTGATTGTTTATGATTTATTTTATTTTGTTTGGCTTTTATATATTTATTTATCATTTTTCTATCTTATTCTCTCTTTCTTTTTCTGTCTTTCTCCCCAAAGCAAAGGATACTTGTGTCTTCCCATCATTTCCTTAAAGAGAATAACAAAATATACTTCCAAAATTACATACCTGTGAGCCTTTCTGAAATAGCAACAGCAGAATACCTACTTACTGTCCTTGCCTATGTTATCTTAGTCACTTCAGGAGAATTATTTGATTGCTTTAGCTATTCTGTTTGAGTGTCAGGAAGAAAGGAAGCAAAGAAAGAAATAAGGAACAAAAGTCAAAAAGGAAGAAAAGAGGGGCAGCTAGGTGGTGCAGTGGATAAGCACCGGCCCTGGAGTCAGGAGTACCTAAGTTCAAATCCGGCCTCAGACACTTAACACTTACTAGTTGTGTGACCCTGGGCAAGTCACTTAACCCCAATTGCCTGCCTTAAGAAAAAAAAAGGAAGAAAAGAAGAAGAAAGAGAAAAAGCAACAAGAAGTAAGGAAAGAAGGGAGAAATAGACAAAGAAGGAAATAAAAAAGAAAGGAAAATTTTTTTCAAAGTATGCAATTTTATAATATAGAATTGCAATCAGCACTAGGGCATCAAGTGAAAATTGTAAAGCACTATAGAAAGGTTGTCCTAGCAATATTTTCCCCAGCTGGGCCATTCCATGGCCTATCAAGGCCAATTTCTTTGAAGTTATCACAGGCCATGGAAGTACACCATTGTATCCATCCTGTATCATACCTGCATGGGGCTACTGCTTCCATAGTTGGCAAGTTAGAGATGGATTTAGATTAGGAGTAAAAATGTATGCTTCTGGGTTTCTGAGTTATATCAGAAGGTGTTTCCTAAACCTAACACAAAGGCTACAGATGTTTGTAGACTTTTCTTTCTCAATAAATAACACCAAACCTCAGAAGAGAGATCACTATAATTAAAGCTACACTATATCAATTAAAGTGGAGAACATTTTGTTAGTTATGGAGTGATTATTATACACTGGCAGAGGATCTACATTTTTTATAAGTGCTCCAGGAATTTAAAAAAATGTTCTTTAGTTATTATTCCATCACTGAAGAATAGTTCTTCAGTGTATATGCAAAAATATGTGACTGGAAAGTACTTACGAATTTAATATGGATTGTCATGAATTTGCACTTAATTTTCTTTTTCTATTTCTTTTGAAGAGTAAATATGGGTACTCTGTAATTCCCATCTCTTCTGTAAATGATTAGAACTGATAGAAACTTCACTTGTTCTACCCTGCGTAATAAGCTACATCCTTCTCCCCAGCTTCTACATTAGCAAATACTTTCCATTGCATTCTCTCTTTCCTCAATGGATAAATATTGAAAATAAGTCAATTTAACCTTGATATCAAGAAAAACTTATGAAAAAACAAATCATCCTGAATGAGAATTGGCTCCCTTTGAAGGTAATAGGTTCCCATCATTACTGGACTTTAACCAGAGGCTGGTTGACCACTTGCCAGGTATGTTTTATTTGTCATAATTTTCTGATTAGGTTGGGTTATTGGCATGTAAATTATTTCAAATTAATCTCATTTATTTTTTTCTACTCCTAGAGTTTTAAGATCATTGACAATGAGTAATACTCTGACAATTAATCTCTCTCCCTTTTCTTTCTCCTACTAGTTCAATGATTTCATTGGTGTAGAGAATTTTCAATGAGGAAACTCATTATCAGTGTAGTTTAGAAACTGGCTTTCAATTTATAATTGTACAAAATTAGCTGGGGTCACTGAGAGATTAAGAGACTTGCCCTGTGTCTTGCAGCCGGAGTAAGAGGTTGCACTTATACTTACAGCCCCTTAATTCGCATGACAGCTTCCTCTGCACAGTATCATATTATAGCTATATTATTAAATATTAGAAGAATATCTCTTTGATTCTAAGGCTTATTTTAATTGAAAAATACCAAAGACCAAGGCAACAGTGAAAGCAAGATATAAGTTTTTTGAACAAAGAAGATATGTTTCTTTAAAAGTAAACCTATCTGGGGCAGCTAGGTGTCACAGTGGATAGAGCACTGGCCCTGGACTCAGGAGGTCCTGAGTTCAAATCCAACCTCAGACACTTGACACTTACTAGCTGTGTGACCCTGGGCAAGTCACTTAACCCTCATTGCCCTGCCCCCACTGCCCCCCCACCCCCCAAAAAAGTAAACCTATCTTATTCTAAGGGAACCAGTATCTTCTTAAGGTTCAAAGTAACTGACCTATTCTCTTGATGCTAAATATATTTGTAAATAGAAAAAGATTAAGATTCCCTGGGACTTCTGGGTATCAATATATACCCTGTAAACCTTTATACTCTTTGAATGTAATGATGATCCTGTGTGATTATATTGTTTTATTGATAATTGATTACAATATTAATACCCCCATTTAATATATGGGAAAACTAAAGGTGAGAGAGGCTAAGAACATTACCAATGTTCATAGAAATGTTATATAGAGATGGTAATGATACAAATAGAATAAAATGATAAAGATAGAGATTATATACATGTATATATGGAGAGGAAGGAATATATATGTGTGCATGTAGATGTAGATATAGATATAGACATAGACATAGGTTTAGATAGCTATAGCTATAGCATTTATCAAGCAATTTCTGTGTGCCAGGCACTGGGCCAAAATATTGGAAAAAAATACAAGCACACAAGATACTTTGGGCCCTCAATAAACTGATTTTATTATAGGAGGTACTACTACTACTAATAATTAAGGGAAATAGTAGAAGGGAAGTAAACATGTTCTAAACATGTTAAGCTAGCCAAAATTTTAGTTGAGGCCTAGGCCTTACCAAATTCATTCCAAAACACCTTTCAGAGAAATTGGAAACTGGGGTGAGGGCAAGTTACTAGTGTATAGATGGCTATCTTTTTAAATCTATAATTTATTCAAGATTTTATTCAGTTCTCAACTGTTCCTTGTTGCTGTTGTCTTATTATAAGTTGAGAAATTCTCTTTGTTATTTACTAATATGGAAATCTATAAATGTCAATCTAAAACTTACTGAGGAAGAAACAACTAGGACAACCTGAGGGTGTCATAATTCACATCTTAACAGAATGATATTTAATTCTCCAGGCACATTTTTGTAAAATAAATATCAGTGTCAATATAACTAAAGAGGAGATCTTCATTAAGAAGAAGCCAAGGTAGTAGAGGTAAGATGTATACCAGAACTGACAAATATGTCAGGGGAAACAATGAGAATGCAGTATTTGTGAGGAGGGAGAAGTTGGGAGAAGAATGCCATGACAATGTGAAGTTGAGACTAATGGAAGGGAGTATACTTGTATTGAATGAGGCATTAGAGATGCGAGATGGGGGAGTGCATAGCCCATAAATTGGTGGAGAAGCTGAGGGGCAAAGAACACATCAGGAGAATACTGTGAGAAGGAAATAGACCCTTGTACCCTTGGATGGCAAACTCTCAGTCATTCAACCTTCTTATGACCCTGATGACTGGATAAATGCTTTTTAACCTCCATGTCTCTCCATAGTTCTTTTGTTCATTTTTTTTCCTTCCACTTGTAGATGAATATGGACTCATAAAATTCAGATTGAGAAAAAGAAACTAGAGGTCATTTAGAAAACCTTCTCAAAGATGAGGATAACTGACAATCATATAAATGAACTGACAACCATATACCTATACTTGTATATGTAGTAAGTGACAAAACTTCCATACCTAGGATCTAGAATTAAAATACTGTACCATTGTCATTGATGAACATGAAATGGTACAAGGTAATTTTCAGGATGTGTCCTTCTAGTCCATGCTTCCTTTCTATAGGTAGGGCCATAAAAATACAGATTTGATAATTATCTTAAGAATTTTTTTCCTTTTAAAGGCTTTAAAATATTTTAAGTATAAGTAGTTAGAGTAGAATTGCTAAGCAATTTGTGAATTTAAAAGAAAACATTTTTTCTTTAGTGTTATAGTGAAATGTCTCTGCATTCTCCTAAAAGATGAACATAAGAAAGAAAAAAACTACATCTTCTTATTCCAAAGAGTATGCTTGCTACAATGGATTCATAGAGCAAGAAAATACAATATTACAAAACATTTGTAAAGTTCCATGCACTTTGTTTCAGATTCAGATCTAACAGTGTACAAAGAGAAAACACTTTCTATCGATTCAGGAAAACAAACAAACAAACATAAGCTGAAAGCAATATTTTTCTTTTAAAAAAAAATAAAAGTTGTTTTCAGTTTCCCAAGTATAGGCTATATATAAATATGAGATGCAGGGTGTCACTGTGCATTCATGGGGTTGCAAATATTTAGAAATCATCATATCATCATCATCATAAAACACTTTATGAATGTTATTTTATCTTCACAGAAAACTTATGATGCGGATGTTATTATTATCCTCATTTTACAAGTGAGGATGCACAAAGAGAGATTTCCTAAAGAGTTTTTTAAGAAGTATTAAAATTCAGCTCTTCTGGAATCTGTCTATAACAGGAAATACTTTCTACCATCAAACGTTATAGTCAAAGAAGAAAAAAAATCAACAAATTTTATTTTTAGGACACTGCACCTCACAATTATATACATTGCTTTGTTTCATTCTAAAATGTCTATTGCCTGTCATAGATTGTAAGAAAAGCACTGCCCTGAATACTCAATTCTTGTATCCTAGGTTTGTTTATTTAGTACACACACACACACACACACACACACACACACACACACACACACATACACACACACACAGAATTTAAAGGTTTCTGACTGGAAAAAATACATAGAAGTAAAAATAGTTTGGTCCTTGTACTTTTAAGATAAAATGTGACCAAGAATGCAACTGAGAAATAAATTTTCATTATTGTATGGATGGATAACTGGTAATAACTTTTAAAGATTGAAAAGTACTTTAGAAGAAATTATCTTCTTTGAGCCTCCTTTTCTCTGAGGTAGGTGATACCATTGTTTTCTCAATTTTTTTTTTTTGATGCGGTGATTGGGATTAAGTGACTTGCCCAGGGTCACTCAGCTAGTAAGTGCCAAGTGTCTGAGGCTGGATTGGAACTCATGTCCTCCTGATTCCAGGGCCAATTCTCTATTCACTGTGACACCTAACTACCTCTCTTTTCTCAATTTTAAAGATGATGAAATTGAGGTTGAGAAAGTTTAAGTAAACTTGCCTAAGGCCACACAGCTTTACTAATGGCAAAGTCTTACTTCAAATCCAGCTTTACCAATGATGAGGTTTTCCTGAAGATTAGAGCATAAGTGGTCAGCTCTATCGTCCTGTCCATGATTATTTTCACATCAGAGTCTTGGGCAACAATAAAAATCAAAAACCTCATTGAGAATTAGTCACTTTTTAGCAATTCAGTGAGCATTAGTTAATCAGAATCATCTTCCTACTGTTTACATGTTCAATAAATTTTTCAGAAATGACACAATTACAACAAAGGAAGGGATGTTGAGGGTGCAAAGTCAAAAGAATGACAGATGGAAGAAGGACTATTTTAATTAAATTTTCTTATATAATTGAGATGAATAGAAAGTTAAAGATTAGCCATTTCTTACATTTCATTTTACAGATGTGGCAACTGAAGCCCATAGACTAAGAAGCTTATCCAATATTGTTGAGTTATTAAATATCAAAGCAGAGATTTGAACCCAGATATGTGAACTCCATATCCAGTGCTTTTCCTACTTTTCCTACTATCCCACAATGATTGAGACATTGTTTCTAAGAGCAAATACATCTGGAACATTACCCTTGTTTATTTTCTACATTGATCTAATATGAGTCCATGAACTGTTTGATTTTAGCTATATATGTTATGTGCATTACATGAAGAAGAACAACATGCTGCATTTATTCAAATGTTATGCAATTCATTTGGAGTCAATTGCATATCCATTGAATTGAAACATGTTTTATAATGTGTAAATACAAAATGTGCAGAATTAAACTAGTATTTGTAATTTTTATCCTGCATATAGTTTGAATTTCAGACATGCTGCATGTTATGTACATTAATTTGGCTAAATTATTTAATATTTCAGTATTTCTCTTTCCTCATCTATAAAATAAGAGACTAGATAGGGTGGTAACTAAAGTCCTTTATAGGTACAAATCTGTGAAGCATAATTTGATTGATTATTGAAAATGCAGGGTACAGCGAGGTAGCACATTGGATAAAGCACCAGCCCTGAATTTAGGAGGACCTGAGTTCAAATCTGGCCTCAGACACTTGACACTTACAAGCTGTGTGACCCTGGGCAAGTCACTTAACCCTCACTGCCCTGGAAAAAAAATAAAAAAATAAAATGCATTACAAAAGTGCATAGTTGCAACTGAGAATTCTTTAAGACCTTCTGGATATAAGAGAGTGTGATATGTATGAATATATTACAATTGATGTAAGGACATTAATGGATTGATAATTGCTAAACTATCCATGTCATCTTTTTTCCAGGAATGACAGTCTTTCATACCTGTGAGTCAACTGTTTCTAAGGTAATGAGAATCTTTTCACAAGTAAAGTGCCTTGTAAATTGTATTTCTTTGTGTTTCAATTAATTTGGAATAAATCCTGCCAATTCTTGGTCATTTTCCACTTTTTTTTTCAGGATATATTCCCTGCCCTCTCCCCATTTTTACACATCCCATGAGGAAAAAAAAAAGTTGATGATTGGCATTACTTAATATCAGATATAGGGTGGTTAGATGGTGTAGTAAATAGATTGCCAAACAGGGAATCAGGAAGACTCATCTTCCTGAGTTCAAAACTGGCTTCAGAAACTAACTAGCTATGTGATCCTGGGCAAGTCACTCAACCTTATTTGTATCATCTCTAAAATGTTCTGGAGATAACAATGGAAAACTACTCCAGTATTTCTGCGAAGAAAATACTAAATGAGATCATGAAGAGTCAGACATGATTGAAAACAACAGCAATGACAATGATGACAATGACAACAACAATAACATCAAATATACATGACATAGCAAGGAAATAGTTCTAGAATTCCCGAAAACAGTCATTCATTAGTTAGTGTTCTATGAAACAATTATCATTTTTCCTGTATGTGTGTGTGTGTGTGTGTGTGTATGTGTGTTCAGGTACATGTATATAATTAAAGATTTCTTTCAGTCATCTTCAGTCATTCCTTCTCTCCTTTGAGGTAAAGACTGAATTATTTGTAGACTTTATTAAGGTTTAAATGGAATTCCTGATACATGTTTTTTAAACCTTCCTTTGAATTATTTCCTTTGTCTGTGATTCTGGTATCTTTACTTCTGGAGCCTTATTGATTTGCTGTTAGCAAGGCAGAGGACATATTTTGTCCATCTGTCAGTAGCTGAGAATATTTTTGATGAAGTTATCACATGCTTAGGGATGGAAGAGAACATACACATCATACAGTCCAATTCCCTAATTTTTCAGAAGAAACTTATGGTGTCACAATGTTAGAGTCTGTGACTACGTTTGAAATCAAGTCTTCCTCATTCTAACTCCAACACTAGAACCACTTTGCCATAATGTTCTAGCTCTAGAGTGCCACTTACTGCTTCTCAATTGACCTTATTTTTTCTTGATAACTTCCTTTGAACATTTAAATTTTGATCTTCTATTGTGATGTTTAAGGTGAGGGTCTCTGCATATATACATAAAAACAATTCTCAACTTTCCTACAAATAGTGAGAGTATCAATGTAAATCAGATACTGAACAGATTTTATTTCATACCACAGAAGTCATCAAAATGATAATAAAAAAGACTGACCAATTAAATAATAGTTAACACCAAATAAAAATTTCTTCATGGCACTAAGTGTTTTTTATACCTCCTGAAATGTGTTTTCATTATATGGAGGTTATTCTTGCTGACCAAAAGCATCTAAGCACATGTCTGACTTATTGATTTCCCTTCTAAATTTGCCAGTGTAGATTCCATACTCATTAGTTTTCTGTCTAACAATAGCATTAATAAATCAGTCCACTATAGTGAATGCCAACCTCTCTTCTAGCTCAGTTTTAAGATTTTGGTAGTTTTCCAATTTTTTGTATGCTTTTTCTTTAAGTCTGTTTTCACTCCCTGAGGTTGTCAGGTGCTTTTCTTTATTAATCTCCTTTCATTTCTCATGGCCTGAAAAATCATCCTATCCCAGCCCTAGTTCCCTCTTGAAATTATGGGGTAACAATATTTTCTCTCCTCTCCTGTACATTGTATCTTTTTCTCTCAAATGACCATAATTCAGTTTTTTCTTTCCCTAATTTTCATGCCTTTGGACACCTCAAGTTATTTCCTATGCATTTACTTTATGAATTAAATGTACCAAATAAAGGCTCTCAGCATCCACTGACTCACCTGTGGAAACTTCAAAGTCCTCCAAAGAAGATATAATTAGTCCAGATCAGGAGGAGCATAGAGAAAGACAAACCTGAATTGAACTTGTCACAATCTTTTTTTTAAATTGTGTTTACTCTTGTAGGGTGAAATCAAATCTGTTCTGTGTATGATTTGAATTGATACTTTAACTCTTTGTATGAGGGTTGAGAATCTCTTTTTACATTTATCTGTGGAGGCTTTTGCAATCTGTTCCCTACTAGCTTGTCAGTCTTCTTATACCTTACTCAACCTTCTTCTCCAAAAGTAAAATGCAATGACGCTGGCCTTCTGACTGTTCCTTGTGCAAGACACTCGAGCTTTAGACTGTGGTATTGCTGTATTTCATGAGTGAAACTCTCCCACTCTTCATCTCTGCTTCCTGCCTTTCCTGGCTTCCTTCAAGTCCCAGGTAAATTCCCATTTTTACAAGAAGCTTTTATTGATCCCATTGAATGCTGTTGTCCTTTCTCTATTGGTTTTCTTCAATTTAACCATATATATATATATATATATATATATATATATATATATATATGTATGTATGTATGTATACACACATATTGTCCATAGTTGTTTACAAATTGTCTGCCACATTAAATTCTAATAGCTTTGAGGACCGAGAATAGATTTTGCTTTTCTGTGTATCCCCCAGCACTTAGCCCAGTGCTTGACACATTTGTTGTTCAGTCTTTTCAATTGTATCATACTCTGTGACCCTCTTTTTTCTTGGAAAGGGTACTGGAAATGTTTGCCATTTTCTTCTCCAGTTCATTTTACAAATGAGAAAACTGAGGCAAACAGGGATAAGTGATTTTCCAAGTATCAATCACTTAGTAAGTTTCTGAGACCAGATTTGAATTCAAGAAAATTAGTCTTTCTAACTTCAGGCCCAGCACCCTATCCACTGCACTATCTAGCTGTCCTTCACACATAGTATGCACTTTAATAAATGCTTGTTGATTGGTCTGTTGACTAACTTAGATCTGACCTATAACATTCCCAGAGAAAATTCTGCATGGGGGTTAAATGAGTCAAATAGCTATAATTTTGTGGGGAAATCTCAAGTTTAAATCTATTTATATATACCAAGAACTTGGAGTGCTAGGACACTGGGAAACAAAACAAAACAAAGGAAAAGGGAAAAGAGACCAAAACAGCAAGAGAAAAGAAAGAAAAATGAAACATATAAAAGAACAACAAACAAACAAAAAAATCCCTGCTAAATTCACTCATGTATAGGTAGACCCTCCACTAATGAATATTTAGCCCTCTTTAGACAGTGGACTCTAGGATTCTCTGCACACAAAGTAATTCCTCATCCTGTTGCCAGTCTTTTGGTGCTAGTTCACCTCAAACTTACCTTGTTTAATTCTTGAATAACAGCACTATTGCCACATCTCTATCTTTTCCAATTTGGTAGAAACTTTTAGAACTTACTTACTGCTAGTATATTGTTTGAAAACCCAGGCTTGACTCCTTGCCAGAGAGAGACATTTATTTTAAAAATACATGTTGTTGACAGTTCATACTTCTATACTTGATTCCTTAACTACTCGTTTCACATTTATTTACTCCCCTTTTCCTAATGTACTCATTCATATTTTAACCTGTTAATGCTTTTTTTCTAGATGATATAAGTATTCTACTATATAAACGGATACGAATTTTCATGTATAAAAACTTAGCCCTAGGAATTCTGACAACTCCTATTGTAAGAGACCTTTTTCCTACTCCCAGCTTCACTGGGACTGTATGAAGTAATCAATTATACAAGTTAAAACCCAAGTTTCAACTAATACAAAACTTCCATCTTTCCCTCCTGCAGCATTGACATCTCCTTCACAGTATTCAGCATCCCTGGAATCATACTGTTTCATTTCAGTACATTGCTAATGGCTCCTCAGGAATTATACAAGAATTCCTTTTTAATAGCACCTCCTGTCCTTATATGAACTCTAAGAAAGAATTACAACCTATGTCCTACGAGCATCAGAAATTATGACAATGTATCCTATCATTTCCTTTGAAAATTCTCAGCTCCAGGAAAGTAACTTTTTCCACTAGATCATGCTATGTGCTTTTTCTGAAATATACCATTCTCTATGTTGGTTGGGGAACAGAAAAAATCCCCATCCCCTCATTTTTTTGTTCTCCAAGAGGTGGAAAGAAAAAAAAATGAAAGAAGATGGCTTTTCTCAGAGATTCCTCTTGAGTTAAGAGCAAAAGAGCTGATTCTCAGCCTTCAGTCAATGACTAACATTTTCTAATGTTATCACATTGTTTAAGTTTTTAGTTTTTTTTTAAATAATCTGTTTCACTTGGAACCATGCCTAAATTCTTGTGTGTGTGTGTATGTGTGTGAGATAGTTTTAGTCAATGTTAAGTGAAATAATACTGAAAATTTGTGTGGGTTTCAATTAATTTTTTCCTTTTTAAGATTCATACAACTAATTCCTTTAAATCACTTTCCAATCCTCTGTCCTATTCTTTTCTCTTTTCCACCTTGTTATTCTGTTTCCTCCTTTTTTCAAGGTATCTCTTTCACCTCATCATACCTCCAACAAAGTCCAACATTGTGGAATTTATAGATAAAGGATTAAAGGGTATTATTTGGTTTTATAAAGGAACTGTTTCAGGTCCTTCCCCGTCCCCCTTATACTCCAAAACATAATATCAAGGATAATTCTTTTTGTTTTGAATCTTCTGGAATTTTCCTCTGGATGGCTCCTTTCTGAACAAGAAGTGAAGTAAAAATGTGGGTGTTTGAAAAGTTCTTATATATCTTACGGCCTTTTTTGTGCCATTGAAAGTTGCTTTTCAATGCTTTCGTAAAATGGGTAGTCCACTTGGTGGTGGTTGTGGGAGTCAGTATCTGATCACATAGACCATTTGAATAAAATTCCTTATATTTCAGCCAAAATATAGCAATTTGAGAAACTTTATGGATGCAGCATATAAATTTATGGGGAGTTTGGCAAAAAGAAAATCATCACTCTCAACTAGAGCATTATCAAATAAGAAGTTTGTGTCTATGGTGCTTATGATTATATTTTTACACACATCTACAGTTTTGAAAGGAAAGTTTTTTCTTCAGAAGCTGTATTACAAAGCATGCAATATACATCAAAGCATAAATCACTAAATTGAATAAATTCCATGTTTTCTTTCACCTATTCATTTCAGTTGTCTTTCAAATTCTTAATTAAACCAAAAGAGAAATGTTGGACTTAAGGTGTTGATCTACACAAAATGCCTTTAGAAGACGTTTACGTTATTTTCCTGATGCACTTATATAAAAGTTTTATTTTGGTATCTGAGTAAATTCTAGACATTGATTGTCTCCATGATGCTAAAACATCTAATCAATTTAACAAAAATGAGATTCAATCATGAGAATGTTTTAAATAGAGTACAAAAGATTTCTTTTAACTAACTTTTTTCCTCCCCAATGTTACCAATTTTTAAAAAATAAATAATAAAGCAACTTGAATACAGATACAAAACTCAGGCAAGAACTGGAGCTGTCAATTTCCTGATTCTGAACTCTTTTGAATATAGCCTTAACATTAATGGCTATTTTTTTCTCTACTAGAGAGCATATAAGAAGATAGTGACAGGGAGAAATGTCACCTTTAGAAAACTACTTATCATTTTCCTGGATAGATATATTCTGAATGACTTCTGAATGACAAATGTACTTGCAGTCTGCTAATTTTGAACTGACAAAAGGAAGATAAATATGTCCCATAGCCATGCAACTTTAAACATTCTCTATATTACCCATGATGATGGCTGTTCATGCATCTGTATGCTTAATTTTCATAATATGCAGAAAGGTCCCATAAAAGAGAATTAAGGAAGTGATACTCCCTGGTTTTAAATTTTCCTAGCACTATGTACATATGAAGAACCCATACTCCATTTTATTTTTAAATTTATTATTATGCTTATTTCTGCACACACAATATTTATTTTTACTTCAATAAGGCAATTATCTCTTCAAGGGCAAGTAATCTGTGTGTCTATGTGTGTCTGTGCAAGCACACATATGTATGTGTCCTCACCTATCAAAGTGAAATACTCATGCTATTGCTTAATAATATCTAGAATTCACTGGAGTAATAACGGTGGTCTGCTTGTTTAGAGAGCAAAATTGTGATGACTGAGAAAAGGAAGGCAATCTTCCACAACTTCAAACTTTTTGGACTATTTTAAAATTTCGTTTTAAGGTATTGCCATTTTGTAGCCATCCATGGCGATACGCTTAGTCATCTTATACTCTTCTGAAGTTATGATTTCTTAAATAAAGTGCATCCGCTTTATAAAGTAATATTTTCTACTATCCTTAATGTTCACTTATGCCCCATCTTAAAATATTTCAAATCTTTTACAATCCATCAAAAGAGCATCTTTTTCTTCTATCCCTTTATCTCAAGGTTCATGACATTCACCTTAGTACAAGTCCTCATAATTTTTCATCTACTCTTTTGCAACAACTTCATAATTATTCACTATCTGAAGTATCTCTCCTCTTAATCCTTATCCCTTCTATATCTTCAGAAATCTGAGTTTTGTTTTAAAGAAAATGCCAGGAATGACCTATTGCTTATGAGTACTTAAGCATACTCCCTGATTGCTGTGCCCCACTGGGGTGAAAGTATCGATAAAATGCTCTACATACTAGTTCTCTTTGTGAATTAGCTATGTTTCTCTCCCTCTTGTATAGACACCAGTATGATGTATTTCTCAACTTTCTAGATTTGGACTTGTAACAAATAACTGTGATACCACACCAAACCATAACCCAGATATTTTAATGAGAATTCCACAAAAAAGTGCCTTCCATGAAACTGAACTGTGGTGATTATGGATTTTAATATTTCAATTCGCATATAAGACTACTGAAGCCAAGAGTTGATGGGACTTAACTTAGCTCACACAGCTAGTAAACATTAGAGAAGATATTTCAATTTAGATCTCCTAAATCTAAGTACTGCATGTACTAGACCATATTGCCTCATAGAGCTCTTTGTACCATAATTTATTCTCCATAAGAAACATAACTAGTCAGTTTTTTTTAATATTTGGATAGCTTTTCATGCATCTTCATTCCTTCTAAATGTGTCTAGTACAAGGCTTGTCACATAATTGGATCACAGGACTATAGGTTGAGAGCAGAATGGGACTTCAGGGTTCACCCAATTTATTCACTAACTGATTACTAGCAAGTTAAGTATAGACTTTAAAATTTCAAAACACATAAAAAGAATCCACTGCTGAGTTGTTTTTTGGACATGTTGCATTTGATATGCCCCGGGTTTACTGAATTAATTTTACAAGTCGTTTTCCTCTGTGGGTCTCCTTTATTATATTAGTAAATTTAGATTCTAGAAAAGATCTCCAAGTTATCTTCAGACTCTAAATCCAAGTAATTTCCTTGTTTCTTTTTCTGTAATTGCTTTCTCTTTGGTATATACACATCTCACCTCATAAACCAGTAAGACACATTATGCAAAAAATATACCATTATTCTGCCTTTCAATGGCATATTTATTGCAGTAGATATAGTAAATCTTCAGTAATTTCTTGTTTAATTAGTTATTTTATTAAGATAATATACAGAAGTACTGCATTTTAAATTGATATTCTGGGATAATGAATTATTAGTTCCTTAAAGTTTTCTAATAAGTGTTTACTTACTCTAGCAAATATCAAGATGATAATATGTCCTACATTATGCCTTTTCCAGTTAAACATACATTTTGTCATCTTCATCATACCTCAATCTTGTTTATGTTCATGGATTCTACTGATTTATCTCAAAAAATTTGCAAAAGCTCTTTCCATACAAATTCTTGGACTTATGTTTATTATACCATGTATATTCACTGTCTTACTGGGGAGAGCTAACTGTATACATAAATCTTAGTCTTGGTATAATACCCATAGGTATCATAAATAGTAGTAACTGTTCTATCTCCCACAGTTATATGTCCATTGGATTATTATCCCCTATACATTTTTCAACCTGAACTAGGCAAAGTTGTATTTCCTCTGTGCTGGGTATAATTTTTAATCCCAGTGACAAAAATCTGAATTGTCTCCAGAAGTTTTTGCTCTCATCAAACAGATAATTTTGTCTTGTTTTGTGTTAAGATCACTTCAATTTTCTCTTTACAAATAGTTGCTGATCCTTTTCTAAACTCTCACCTACAGAAAAAAAAATCATAAAACTTACCTGTAATCTATTTCCATACATTATTTATTTTAAGAGAAATGTATCATAAAAGTCTTCAAAATAAAATCTGAGGTATCAATTATTATCATTTGCAAGCCATTACTAGTAGCACAATTAATGCCCTATATGAAAAGGAAAAAATATATATGACTATAACAAATGTAATGGAGAAGAAAAGCAAAAGTTTCCACAGTGAGACTTCTGAGTCTTCTGACACACTTGTCATTTTATGTAGTCTTCTCATAACCTCAAGTTTTCCAAGAAAAAAAAAAAGAGGAATTAAGCATTGGAGGGAAAGCAATTGTAACAGTTTTCTTTAGGTTAAAACACCAAAAATTCAAGTGAAGTAATAACTTGATGAATAAATGGCAGAGAACGCTAATCACTATCCATAAATTTATTGAATCAACAAAGTCTCCTTGAAATCTCTGAGGGGCAAAAGAAGGAAGAGCAGATTGGGGGATGGGACAGAAGCAAATCCCTTTGGAAGAGAGATAGGATAAAAGAAGATGGATAATAGGATAAATATCATGGGGAAAGGAATAGAATGAAAGGGAAAGAGTTAACAATAGTAATCATGAAAAAGAGAAAAGGGGGAATTGTACAAAAAAAAATTTATAGTAACTCTTTGTGGTGGCTAAGAATTGAGAATCAAGGGAATGTCCATCAATTGAGGAATGACTGAAGAAGCTGTGGTACATGATTGTAGTGGAATGGTATTGTGCTATAGGAAATGACAAACAGGATGATCCCAGAAAAACCTGGAAAGACTCATATGAACTGATGCATAGTAAAGTGAGCGGAACTGGGAGGACCTTGTGCGTAGCAACAGCAGTATTGTTCAATGAGCAATTGTGAATGACTTAACTACTCTCAGCAATACAATGATCCAAGACAATCTCAAGGGACTAACCAAGGAAGCATACTATCCAATCCCATAGAAAGAACTGATAAAAAGAGCACTTGTGAATTGTACATATATAACTTGTTTTATGGCTTATGGAGTGGGGAGGAAAGGGAGGGAGGGAGAAAAATTTGGAACTCTAAATATTATGAAAGTGAATGGTTAAAATGACCATTACATGTAACTGGAAAAAATAAAATAAATGTTTGTTGCTAAAATAAAAAAAAAAAACAACAACAGAAAAATGAAAAAGAAAGATGGTCACAAAATCAAATTAGCTATTATAAATATCTCTAAAGAAACATAGCTAGAAAAAGAGAATTAAACTAATACTGAATTAAAACCCTGTGGATTTATTTTTTTAAAATCTTAATCGTATTGTATTTTTCCAGGTACATATAAAAAGTAGTTTTCAAAATTCATTTTTATAAGCTTTTGAGTTCAAAATTTTTCTCCCTCTATTCTCTCCCTTCTCCCCAATACAGCAAACATTCTGATATAGGTTATATATGTACAATCTTTTTAAACATATTTCCACATTATTTTCTTGTGAAAGAAAAACCAGAGCAAAAGGGAAAAACATCAAGAAAGCAACCCCCCAAAGTGAAAATAGTATTCTTCCATCTGAAATCAGATACTATATAGTTCTTTTCTTTATTTTCCAGTATGGAGAGCATTTTGATCACGACTCTTGGAATTGTCTTGAATCATTCTATTGTTGAGAAGAGTTCTAAGTCTCTCACAGCTGATCATTACACAACATTGTTGTTACTGTGTACAATGTTATCCTGGTTCTCCTCACTTCACTCAGCATCAGTTCATGTAAGTCTTTCCAGATTTTTCTGAAATCTGCCTGCTTATCCTTTCTTACAGCTCAATAGTAGTCCATGAAATTCATATACCACAACTTTTCAGGCATTCCCCAATTGATGGACACCCCTCTATTTCCAACTCTTTACCACCAAGAAAGAAAAACTGTGAATATTTTTGTACATGTGGGTCTTTTTCCCTTTTTATTATCTCTTTGGGATATAGACCTAGTAGTGGTATTTCTGGGTCAAAGGATACGGCCTTTTGGCCATAGTTCCAAATTGCTCTCCAGAATGGTTGGATCACTTCACAACTCTACCAGCAATGCATTAGTTTTCCAATATTTCTGCATCTTTTCCAACATTCATCCTTTTCCTTTTTTATATTTCACATTTTCTTTTGTTTTTTTCATTCTTTTGATTCTGTTTGAATTGTTTCTCATGTCTCATAGAGTCATTAGTTCTCACCTGCCCAACTCTAATTTTTAGGGGATAATTTTCTTCAGTCAGCTTTTTTACCTCCTTTTCCATTTCACCAACTCATTTTTAAGTTGTTTTCTCCGTTGGATCTCTCTGTCTCTCTCTCTCTGTCTCTGTCTCTCTGTCTCTCTGTCTCTCCCTTTCTCTGTTTGTCCAATATTATTTTTAAAGAATTGTTATTTTCAGTCAATTTTTCTGCTTCCTTTCCAAAGCTATTGGCTCTTTTTTCATAATTCTCTTGCATAAATCTCATTTCACTCATTTCTTTTCCATTTTTTTCTTCTACCTCTCTTATTTGATCGTTAAAATCCTTTTGGAGCTCTTCCAGTATTTTGGTCCTGAGACTAATTCATTTTTCCCTTTGAGGACTGACATGTGGACATTTAGAGAGTGTTGTCCTCTTCTTCGTTTGCGTTTTATTCTTCCTTGTTGCCCTAGTAGCTTTCTATGGAGATGTTTCTTTTCTGTTTCTTACTCTCATTTTAATATGTTTTGTGACTTTTAAAGTTGTATGCTGCCTCTGGGCCACAGGATGTACTGCCCCAAGCTTTTTGTTCTGTAATCCAGGCACCTGATCACTGGCTTTCTCCCCTGAGGTCTCCGGGGCTTGTGGCTTCCTCACAGCAATGGGTTTGCTCTCTTCACTGGGTGGCCTGGTCATGCCTATCTTGTGGGTGGTACTCCAGCTGGGAGTTTATATTTGCCATTGGGACTGAGGAGCTTCACAACTGGCCTGCTGTGCCACTAGCCAGCTGGACAAAAGGGCCTCAGTTGCTAATCTGTTCTGTGGCTAACAACCACAAGCTGGCTTGCCCAGAAAACCCCTGTTCTGTACTCCCCTTTTGCCCAAATGAAGCAGATCTTTCCTGAAGTCCTTCTAAATTATCTTAATCTAGAAGATTATTTCTCTCAGTCTTTTTGTAAGTTCTGTAGCTCCAGAATCCATTTAGAGTCTTGATTTAATGTTTCTGAGGGAAGTTCAGGAGAGCTCAGGCAAATTCCTGGCTTCTCTTTGCAATCTTAAACCCTATGGATTTCAAAGACAGCATGAAACTACATCAGCATGTTCCTGAATAGAGAAAGAGAAAAATAAAAAATTATTAAAGCAAAATACATAACCACAAAATAAAGAGAAGTAGCTAAATATAAAAACTTAAATCCATGATGGCAAGTTTCTCAAAATGAGTGGAAGAAAGAACAAGTTATTGGGAATATAAATATACAGAAGGAAAGGTGAATCTGGAAGAAGAAAAGCAAAAAAATCCAAATATATTAAGAGAATATATGATTTCTATAGAAGCAAATCATATTGTACAGAAGGAAAAAATATGCAAAATGATACATTAAAGAGCAGAGATTTCCAGGATGAAAGCTAAAAGAAACAACTTGAATAGCATAATGCAAAAATAAATAAATAAACAAATGAATAAATGAATGAATAAACAAATAAATGCATGAATAAATGAAAGAATAAAAAATAAATGAATGAATGAGAACAAATTTATAAATAAATGAATGAATAAAATGCCAGAAGTTGCCTGGACCTTCTGAATAGATAACAAAAATTACTAATAACATAAATCCACAGTTCACCTTAAAAAAAAAAAAAACCTACAACAATACAGAACACTAAATTGCGAAGTCCAAGACATATAGTTCATCTTTTTTTCCCCCATGGGGCAATGAGGGTTAAGTGACTTGCCCAGCATCACACAGCTAGAACATGTCGAGTGTCTGAGGCCAGATTTGAACTCAGGTCCTCCTGAATCCAGGGCTAGTGCTTTATCCACTATACCACCTACCTGCCTCGACATATGGTTCTTAAATTTGACAATAACAGTTGCCAGCAACAACTTCTATAAGTAACCAAGGAAAACATTTTCAAATTTATTAAATTTGAAGCACATGAAGCTATTCGGGCTGCACAAGAAACCACAAAAGTTAATGGAAAAATACATTTCAAAGAAGAAAAGGGTTCAAGATCACCTAACTTTCAAGTCTGAGCATACTCATCAATAAAAAAAAATTATAACTGCAATAAAATAGAGATACTTGAAACATTTTGGAAAAGAAGATGGAACCAAAAATGGGTATTATTTTTAGGGATTTATTTTATGCTTAGAGATACAACTAATCCTAAATCAGAAGGAGGCAAATGAAAGTTCCTGGAGACAATGGACAGCAAGAAGCATGAGAGGAAAAGAATCTTCGAAGATATATTGAGGCAAATGGGTGAAAACTTCAAGGAGGAGGGCAAAAATCAATAGTAAATTGTATAAACTGGTTTATAGGAAGGATTTTACAAGGGGGCAATATCCTCTGCATTCAGAGAATAAAGAAGACAATAAATATAAGGATCATGAATCAATGACAAAAGGACTAGGATATATAGAACGGGAAGATTAATAATGAAGAAAGTGAGGCCAAAATATTAAAAAAAAAAAAAGCACAGAGAATGAAATTAAAAACAAACAAAAAATTAACAAACCAAATTGAAGAAGACAAGAGGAAATGGGATTCTATTTGGTCATTTAACTGAGAAGGTGAAAAAAGAAGGAAAGAATTAATTGGACAAAATCAAGCAAGAAAGGAAAAAGCAAAAGCAAAAGAATAAGCAAGACTTTAAGAGGAAAGGGGTAACAAACAGTAGAGGAATAGGGCTGATGGATGAGAGAACTAGTAGGAATAAGATCATCTTTTAATAAAGGTTTAAGCTAACATAAGTGAAGAGATATTGCATTGTATATGAACAGAGTAACATTGAATTATTCAACACCATGTAAAGGTATGAAATTGTTTTTGTTTTTGTTTTTTGCTTTGTTTTGTTTTGTTTTTGTGGGGAAATGAGGGTTAAGTGACTTTCCCAGGGTCACACCACTAGTACATGTCTGAGGCTGGATTTGAATTCATGTCCTCTTGAATCCAAGGCTGGTGCTTTATCCACTGTGCCACCTAGCTTCCCCCCCTCATGAATTAGTAGCAAAGAATTTTTAATTTTCCTCTCAGTCGGGAGAGTGATCCTACCAAAAGCAAGGAACACCAGTGAGTCTTCCCAATATAGACAATCGCAAATTAGTCTCATGAAATAATTTCAGAACAATAGTCTCAGATTGGAACCAAAGGAACAAAAAGACATGCCAAAATTTCCCAAGGGGTTAAAATGACATTACTAATTTTGTAATTATTGAGTAAGCTCTCTGAAGGTACTGCAACAATGCCATTGACTTTATTATTTATTTCAAACCCATTGAGTAGTTTATTTACCCATGGTTTATTTCATCTTTTAAAATATATAAAATAAGCCAAGTATAGTGACAACACTTTCTTATTTGATGTCCACAAGGGAAAATGCTTTTTATTTAAAACATGCCACCAACATAGTGATATAAAACATGTCACCTTTTGGGAAAACAATATAAGTTTATTATGATTCTTCCAAGCCTTAAACTCATTATTAACTTTCCTAAATAAAAGTGAATATGGAGGGGCAGCTAGATGGTGGAGTGGATAGAACACCAGCCCTGGAGTCAGGAGTACCTGAGTTCAAATCCGGCCTCAGACACTTAACACTTACTAGCTGTGTGACCCTGGGCAAGTCACTTAACCCCAATTGCCTCACTAAAATAAATAAATAAATAAAAATTAAAAAGTGACTATGGATTTCAAGTTAAAGAGTTTGTTATGCTAAAATATATTATTAATCAATTGATATACATGAATGTTATTGTTACATGGCTCTACTAAACATATCCACATCTGAACATCTATATCTCATAGAAAATGTCTCTTGTCACAGTAAAACACAGTAACTATACAGTTCAAGGGAAGATAGAGACTAAAGGTTTCCAACTTAAATCTAAAGGGAAAAATTGAACAAAGGAGATACCTATAAATACTCTAGTCTCTTGAGAAAATTATTATCTGTAGCTTTACACACAAGCTGCTAGGGAGAAATGCAGTAGCCCTCTAAGGGAGAACTCACCTTATCTTATCTTTGGCTGAGGAAAGGGAAAAGCACTGGTTGCAGTAAACAGTTTGAGACCATGGAGATACAGAAGAGGAATGATACCAGAAGGTAACATGTTCAGGATCAGCAATGAAAACAGGAAAACAGAGCAAACACTATAATGGAGTGAAAACAACCAGGTTTACCATGGAACCATCAATAATATTTTGCACAGCAATATCTTGGTCATTGGTGGATTATCTCTTGAAGTCTGGGAAGCCCATTTTCTTAGGGATATCTTCTTTCTTCTTCCTTCTCCTATCTCTCCTTATATTTAGGAAGTAATTGAAGGAAAAACAAAATCTGACCATGTGCTGTTTTGCTATCCATCAATGATTATGGTAATTTGCATTTCATATTATCTTTCTATTAATTAGTACCTTTCTATTGTCTGTGAGCATGTCAATTAATTGAAAATAGTATATGCATAGAAGGTTGACACAGAGAGATTTGAGTTTCACAGTGTATTTATGTAAGAACCCTGCAATTCTATCCTAAGAAGTTAATACCTCCTGGGTACTATCAAGTCATCAAGTCACTGTTTACTTCTTATAATGATCTTACAACTCTCCCCCACAAACCCTTCCCTCCCGCCCAATACTTTGCCTCTTCTCACTTAAATTTCCTCTGAAAAAAAATTGAGCAATTGGAGAATCATGTTGATGATGATGTCAGTCCAAAATTAACAGTGAGGAAAACACAGACACTGGGATACCACCAAACCCTCTAATTGAACATCACTCTACAAAGGAAAAAAATCTAGATAAATATAAAAAGGTTTGAAACCATCCTGGACACAATACCTATAAAGTCCTAGATGGGTAATGATCTATATCAGTGGAGGGTTTACACAAAGAAAGGAAAATACTAATGCTTAAAATACTATAGACACAACCACTCATAGATTTGTGGTACTCTATCATAATTTTATAATTGACTTCCTTTAGAAAACAAAACTCCTTCCTATATACATAGGACAATGATCACAGGTCATAAAAGGGTTGGAAAAGGCATATCCAAACATTTGTGCACTGAGAATCCAACATATCTCCAGTCATTATATTTCATTGTGAACACACTGTGAATAGTTGCTCCCAATTGCAAGCTAAACAGTGTTTCATAGGGAACTGCTTGACATTTGCTGCTTCAAAACCTATTATTTGAATGTGAATAGACTTGTTTGCTTCTTAATTTGTCAGCATGAGGTGTGCAATTAGGGCTTAGAAAACAACATTTTGAAAAGTTGCTTTCTTGCTTCATGTTGTTTAACAAGAATAATAGTTGATATTTCTACCAGCTGTTCCCTACATTGTTTCCCCTTTTAAGGGGACCCCAAACAAAGCAGTATGAAGGAGTTAGAAAATAGCTCAAACTTCCATTAAACATTTAGCAGGAGGAGGTAGAAAAAGGCTCACCTACATTTTTCTAAATTAGTATTCTTTGAGTATTACAGTAATCCTCATCCAAATAGGAAGTATTTTAAGTTTTTTTGTGTTGGGTCCTTTATTTATTTGTTTATGATTCTTGGGGTGCATGTATTCAGTTTTTTGTTGGTAGGATTTTCTTTTTTTAAATGGAACCCAGAATGTCTAACTTAAAATAGAGGCCAAATTATATTTAAAGAATCAATTTCAAATTGGTCAAAATTTAATAAATTCCATTCAGGTAAGTTGACATTGAGTCAGGTTCAAAATTCTGAATAGTGTCATGAAAAATATTCAATTTTAACATGGCTATTAATATTTTTCTATTAAGAAAAAGTTATGGATACCGTTAAATAAAGAAGGAAATACCATTTGAAATTTTCAGAAGGCAAGGAAAAAGGCCAGATTATATTATCAGCCTATTTGTACAACTAGCCAAAGCAGCAAAGAATCAACTAGGATATGTTGACTTAGGCTTTCCCCAGGCACCCAACAGCTATCATCCAGTGAATATATTTTCATTTTCTTACATCTTTTTTTTCCTTCTTACCTTATATTCCTAAAGCTGAATCTATTTAATTAGTCCCACATTCACCTATCTTAAGGGTCCTATAGCCATCAACCACTGACCCATGACCTACTTTAGAATATGAAGGGTATGGGCAGACTATATTTTATAAGTATCAAATTTGCTTTATATTCAATAATACATATATGTATATATCTATATATGTACATATATTCACATATGTGTTGTTAAGGGTTAAAATTCTAGCTAAACTGCCTAAAATATCTAATGAGTGGTCGCCAATCAATTACAAGCTTTAGCAAGAGTTAGACTTTTAAGCATTTATTAAGGAGAATAAGAATTTGGTAAAGAGAGAGAGAAAGGCCTAGATTCCTATCTATTAAAGGGAGAGCACATTTCTAGCTCCCTTCTCCGCCAGCGTCCTCAGGAAAGAGCGCGAGACTGAGCGCCAGTCTCTTCCTTCCTCCTCCCACTAGCCCGCGTCACTTCCTGACTCCTGGTCTTGCCCTCAAAGACCTTCCCTTCATGGGCAGAACTCTTCTACAGTAAGTATCCAGCAGGTGGCGTTATTCCAATCGTTACAGTCCCCCCTGTTGTTCCTCAAGAAACAAAATGTTTCCTTGACGGAACAGTAAAAAGAATATAATAACTATTGCTAACTAATAATATGTGAACAACAATATAGAAAAGGAAGAGAGGAAAGTTTTGTCCAGAGGGGCGATTTTTTTTTTTTGTCCTCATGAACCGACGCTTTGACATTAGTCTTGCAAAGGGAGGGCCTCTGCAGAGAATACATGTTACAGATGGTGTATATTATAACAGAAAGAGAAAAAAAAACAACAAAAACAACAAATCAAAACTGTTCATTTAAAGTCTCTGAAAGTCTTTTCTTAGATGTCCTCTAGGTGTAGTCGTGGAATGGAAGTCTTTTCAGGGGTTGATGTGTGGATGCTGGTAATCAGCCAGGAAAACTTCCTACAAAATTGAGCTTAACACAACTTTGTCAATAATCAAATCAAACAATGAAAGTTCTCAAAAACATGTCTAAGGGAATACAGAATCTTAGTTGTTAACACGTGAAACATACAATAAAACAAAAATTGAACCATTCTTTAAAATTATATTATTATTATAGTCCCCCCCTTATGGAGAGTAATTGAGAAGACAATTGCTGCGATATTAATTTTTTAAAAATAATTTTTATCTTTGTTTTATCACTTTTTGCATCATCTGCCTAATTATCCTCATGCCATTATGAGAAATTAAAAAATCTAATATAATTGGTAACAGGTATCAAGGCCAAATTCAACACTGTATTTATCATGACACCTGAGATAATTATGGGGGTTACCATAAAAGAACAGAGAAATGATGGGATATGAGCATTCCCACACTTGAGCAATATGTACTGCCCATACAGTATCTCAGGCTTAAAATAGGTGGATGGAATATATGTCCATGCCACCGAACATATTGGAAGAAACTGAGTCAGACTTAATCAGATGCATGGGATTGAGATGTCCATGGCATCAGGCATATAGGAGGGAGCATAGAAGCCAGGTGTAGGAGTGAGATGGGTGGGATGAATACTTCCAGCCATCTGTACAATATTGTGGGGAAAAATAAAATAAAATATTAAACCAAGAGAATCCAACCTCAACATTAGTCAAAAGCCGTTCCCTCGGCCATACCTTGACTTCATGCGAGTCTCCCCTCATGTGACAGTTCAGTGTCTGCTCTTGCATGTATTCCTCTTGTGATTGGATGGCATCTTGGCCAACTGGCATCTGATAACTCAGAATAAAGGCAATTAATGTCTTAAATGATAAGTTCCCATAATCCAAGTCTCATATGGATTTAAAAATTGAGGATAATAAATGATTGCAAAAAATGTGAATACATCTTGACTCAGAATATAATATATAATTATGCAACAATTTCAAATAATACCCCCTTTTTAACTTAGTATACAATTACTTTTTTGAAAAATCTGAACATATTTAAATACAAGTTAAAGCACAACAGAATCTCAAAGAAAACTTTTTTTTTGAAAAAAAGAAAACTTTTACAAATGTTCCCCTCTTTTTTTTTTTTGGAATATGCTTATCAAAAATAATACTTCTAGAATCAATTTACACTTGCCATGGCAACCAATTTGCCAGGGAAATGCTTTAAAGAGTTTGATCAAATAATCAGTTGAGAAAAAATAACAAAAACAAACAACTCAGAATATGGGAGCACAATACTCCTAGAATTAACATTGTATTATGAAATCAAAACCATCTCTCAATTTTTTTTTAATTAGATAAATGAATAGAAGAAAATACACATGGAACAATAAAAAAACAGTGAAATTCAAACTAAGGAAATCTAAATGAGCATGAATTTAATATTAATAAGAGTATTATAAAATATAAACTTGATCACATGACTATAAAAAGCTTTTACAAATATTCTCCTTGTTTTAAAAACTAAGTATGACACAATCTCAAAAGCATGAAAATCTCTATGAAAATAAACCCATACCATTAATTTCAAAATGTATATGTAATAGCATAGAAATCCTATGTAACCTCTGAACTGACATTAATAATCTGAGTGAATTCAGAACACTCTTGATTCCAATATCTAAAATCCCCAATACTCATATCAATACCTTGCTGCTTACTTCTACATTTCTGTAAAATATATACCCTTCCATGGCAAAAGAAGCAGAGTCTTGAACTATGTTGATTGTCATTCTTATTCAGCTTAAGTTTTTCTTCTTTAACCCCTCTATATTGTCTGTCGGGCTTTTCACCATACAAATGCTTTATAAGATTACTAATTAAAGACAAAAGCAGGTTAGCAAAATTATGAACAAAATGAGTATATCTGGAATTTAAAGGGCTTTCTAAGGTTGTCTCAGAAGCACAGCCAGGCTGGGGAAGGGCTGAGCCTGAAGCTGCAAATGTAGTTAGAGAAAGTTGAGCATGCGCATCAGTTCTCTGGACTTCCCAGGCAGGGGAAGCAATGGGCTTGGCCATGGGAAGAGTAGAGGGTGGGGTCTGGAGAGGAGGGGAGGGACCAGAGCAATTTGAATCAGATTGATTTTGAACTCAGGCCTGGATTCCTCTTCCCCCACTTTGCCTCCAGGTGCTAGGGGATTAAAAGCTTCTAGAGGGTGGGTCATTGCCTCCAGGCATGCAAAATTAGAGCAACAATTAGTGTTAGAACTGGGAAAAGCTGCAGGAATCTCTACAGGTTTCTCTGAAAAAGCATGGTTGGGAGAGGGAGAGATATTTCCTTGTGTGAGTAAGTTGCTGGCTCTTTTAACAAAAATAAAAAGAAAAATAGAAAATCCACAAAAACAAAGCATTAACATGATCTTATCTCCCATTTGTCTGGTTAAACAGACTAAAATCAAAAATAGGATAATTAGGGAGTTTAAAAGGTCCATTCGAAAAAATTTAAAGGAAAACACAGCCAGTACACCAGTACTTAGCAGTTTAAAGGGTAGGGGAAATTTCTTACCCAACCGGAAGATCAGAAGTGAGGTTCAGCTTTCCTCTTCGTGGTCAGCCATCTGTTAAGGTTTAAAATTCTAGCTAAACTGCCTAAAATATCTAATGAGTGGTCGCCAATCAATTACAAGCTTTAGCAAGAGTTAGACTTTTAAGCATTTATTAAGGAGAATAAGAATTTGGTAAAGAGAGAGAGAAAGGCCTAGATTCCTATCTATTAAAGGGAGAGCACATTTCTAGCTCCCTTCTCCGCCAGCGTCCTCAGGAAAGAGCGCGAGACTGAGCGCCAGTCTCTTCCTTCCTCCTCCCACTAGCCCGCGTCACTTCCTGACTCCTGGTCTTGCCCTCAAAGACCTTCCCTTCATGGGCAGAACTCTTCTACAGTAAGTATCCAGCAGGTGGCGTTATTCCAATCGTTACAGTGTCTATGTGTATATATGTATATAAACATTCATGAATATATGTATGTATTTATCTATTGCAACTCTCTAAATTCCTTGAGAGTAGGGATCATCTCATTCTTTGTACTTAAAGCATCTGTACCTAGCACAGCACCTGACATATAATAGGCACTTAATAAATATTTACTGACTGACTCATTAACATAGAGTAATGTTGAAGGGGTCAGAATGGGTGGACAGAGTAAATTAGAAATTGGAGGCTTGTTGATTCTAATTCAGGAGAAGAGGGTGAGGTATCCTACCTTCAAAGAAGATCCAATATATTATGATCTTAGTCTTACCACCTATTCAGGTCCCTCCAGTTTGGTGGTGCATTAGTTAATCAAGGCATAAATATTTAGAGAGGTTCTGAAACACTCCTTATAGAAGGCGGGAACTTAGGTTGACCTTTTTTAGAAGAAACCAGTGAAGTCAAGAGTGAGAGGTGAGGAAGCCAAGAAAAATAATGTTAATTGCAAAATGGAGCTCCTCTTATGAGGAACAAATGCAAACCAGTGTCACTGCATCACAAAATAACTGAGGGTAAATAAGGTGCAAATGAATAAGATGGTAGTAGGAAGGGAATGGTTACAAAGGGTTTTGAATACAAAACATGATTTTATCTAATCCTGGAGGTGATAAAGAGTCTTTAATGAGTCATTTACAGAATAGGGGTGAGGGGCTGGTATGATCAGAGATGACCTTTAGGGAAATCATTTTGTAGTAGAGTGTAGATCGTGGTGTAGATACTGAAGACCAAGAGGCCAACCAGCAGACTATAGCAATATTCTACTCATAAGGAAATGAGGAACTATACCTGTTTGGTAGTAGGATTAGAGGATAGAAAAGGATATATATATCCTATATACATATATACATATATGTATATGTATATATGAAGTATTATGAAGGTAGAATGGACAGAATTTAACAGATTGGCCATGGCAAATGAGTAAGGTATCTAAAATGACACCTAGGTTGTAAGCCTGGGTAACTAGGAGCATGGTGGTGACCTTGACAGTAAAAGGGAATTTTGGAATGGTGGAAGGCTTCAGTATGAACATGACGAATTCAGTTTTAGACATATTGAATTTAAGATGTTTATGGAATATCTAGTTTGAGATGCTCTATAGGCAGTTGGAGATGGTGGGAGTCAAGTTTATTCCATGGGCACTGGTGCCGTCAACAGAAAGAAAAAAGTTTGGAAGCAGTTTGTGTTTATATGTATGTTATTTTTTGTTATATGTATATACAAACATGAAGGTATATGGTTATATGTTTATATGTATTTGTATATATACTCACATACCTATGTGTACATGTATACTCATATGCATATGTATGTATATGTATAGTTAAATAGTTAAAATTTATACATTGTGTTAAGATTTGTAAAGCAACTAACAAATATTATCTCATTTATTCTTTGTAACAACTCTGTAAGGTGTATGTTACAATTATCCCAATTTTATAGATGAGGAAACTGAGGCAGATTAAATGACATGCTCAGAGTCAAAGAATAAGTGTCTGAAGATATATTTAAATTTTCTTCTTCTTGGCTACAGGTTGAGTGCTTGATCTACTCTGCCACCTACTAGCTACCTTTATTTGCCTGTCTGTCTATATATCTATATATCTATATCTATGTGTGTGTGTGTATACATACATATATACCAATTTTATGTATGTATAGAAAGGATATGTAAATATAAAGCACATATGTCATATATATATTTATATATACACTACTACTAAATCTATCACTACATCATTATATATACATTGATACAACCATTCTGGAGAGCAATTTGGAACTATGCCCAAAGAGGTATAAAACCATGCATACCCTTTCACCCAGCAATACTACTATTAGGTATTTACCCCAAAGAGATAATAAGAAGGGAAAAAGACCCACATGTAGAAAAATATTTATAGCTGCTGTTTTTGTGGTGCCAAGGAATTGAAAATTTAGGGAATGTTGGGGAATGACTGAACAAGTTGCTGTATATGAATGTAATGGCATACTATTGTGCTGTAAGAAATGATGAACAGGTAGATTTCAGAGAAACCTGGAAGGGCTTAGATGAACTGATGCTGAGTGAGATGAGGAGAACCATGAGAACGTTGTACATGATATCAACAGCATTGTGTGTTGATCAGCTGTGACAGACTTGACTCTTCTCAGCAATACAATGGTTCAAGATAATTCCAGAGGACTCATGATGGAAAATGCTCTCCAAATCCAGCAGAAAGAACTGTGGGATCTATATGCAAATTGAATAATACTGTTTCTACTTGTTTTGTTTTTCTTTTTTGAGGTTTTTCCCTTTTATTCTGATTCTTCTTTCACAGCATGACTAATGTAGAAATATGTTTAATATGATTGTACATATATAAACTATATCAGATTGCTGTCTTGGGGAGGGAGGATGGAGGAGAAGGAGGGAGAAAAAATTGGAACTGGAAATCTTATAAAAATAAATGTTGAAAACAAACAAACAAATAAATAAATAAATGGTATTCAAACATGAATCCTCTGTAAATCCAGATTTCTATTCAATGTTCCATACCACCTGCCCAAATTTACCAAAATTCCTGATGTTGTTGATCCGCAAACCATACCACACATGAGTAGAAAAAGTTATCCAGAGTTTCTGAATTTCTGGAACACATCATAACCTTCTCTCTAAAATTTGTTCTCCATTAGCTAATGTTAGTCCTCATGGAGTCAAGTGGAGTTCAGTACTTTCACTCAAGTACACTCAGATTCAGCAATTAAGAAAACATTGTTAATTTGGGAGAGAGTAATTTCAATTGAATGATGAAGTCAGTAATTCTCCTTCATTCTAGATCACTTGCTTTCATGTTAATTCCACTAACTGATACTCAATGAACCATACCTTTTTATGTGAAAACACCATATCTGTTGATACACTCTCTAGTTGGCTCCCTTGATACACAAGGCCAGGTACGAAACTACTTTCATATCCCCCCTCTGCTACCATGATTCTTTATTATCTGACCTACTTTAATATGCCTTCTACTTTGTCCAGAGCTTTGCTGCTGTCATGTCAAATTAACTCTCTTTCCTCCCCCTGTAAGTTTAGTCCCAGCTCACATGCTTCTTTATTTAAAACCTACCTTTTTTTAAACACGTCTTCAGTCTATCACAAGCATATGCATGCATGTGTGTCCATGTGTGCATGTATATATGTATGGGTATGTATATATGTGGGTATGTATATGTACTTGAGATACATATATGCTCATGCATACATATACACAAACATATTTACAATGATTCATATGTGCATGTCCATATATGTGGATGTATGTATATACATATCTGTATGTAAAAAACACACAAACACACACCTACACCTACACACACATACCTACATCTACACCTACACCTATGGTGACCATAGATTACAGTGTTGGCCAGGTGGTATGGATCACTGGAAAGAGATCAGGATTTGTAATAAAAATTCTTACTTGAATACCAGCTTGTCATTTCCCAGCTATGTATCTTTGGGAAAATCACTTAACCTCTCTAGACCTTAGCTAACCTCAAATATAAAATGATTTAGTTGGATTAGATAAATCAAAGACCTCTTCCAATCTGAAATCTATACTGGGTGATTCCATGATCTCAATGTTTTCATGTTTTTATTAGATGAATCTCTCATGAAATTGGCTGTGGAACTAGTGGCAGGCGTTGACACATAACAACTCCAATATATTCACCAGCCCTTTACCACTTGCAAATAATTCTGTTCAAATCCACAATCTGGGTTCATTGATTCATCCAGAAGAACATTCTCTTCCTACCTGGCAACTACTACTGCTTCAGAAATACATCAATCAATTAGTGTTGGATGTAGAGTCAGATTTTGAATACTACCTAAATTTGAATCCTACCTAAGACATATGATCCTGGGAAAATTATTTAATCTTAGCTTGTTCATCTATAAAATGGGGATAATAATAATAGCACCTCTCTCACAGTATGGTGATGAGTATAAAGTAAGATTACATATGTATTTAATGCTTTGTAAGACTGTTATTATTATTGTTATCTCATCAGTGTCTGCATACTAACAATTCCATATTGGAGGGCACTATTTCTCTAAAGTTTCTAAAGTCAAGGCATGAGTACCTTTAGTACTCATACTTTTAGTGCCCACTTTTTTCCATATTTTCCCAAATAAAACTTCATGGTTGCCTAAGTCACTAAGTTCTATATTAACCACAAACTTACTTTTATTCTATATCTATTAAAACTTATGGATTTTCTATTCTTTCTATCTCTAGAAGCTTCTTTATACTTCATTCACTTAAGGAACCCTCCAAATATCATAACAAAAGTAACGCAACCAGGTTCCCTTTCTCTCATTGGATTATATTCAAAGTTTCTACCAAAAATATACTCCAGGATGAGATGTCATTACTAGCATTTTAAACTTTTCTGAAGGTAAGCAAATTAAGAGCTTGAGAAGCAAAATTCTTACTAAATCAAAGTAGCTCCCCACTCTCATCTCAGAAGTAGTCATCTGGGGAAAAAGATCACCATCATCATGACATCATCATCAGTAACAACAGTATCAACAACAACTTCCTAATCAATTTTCCTCTCACAAACATTTTGCTTCTCCTATCTATTTTCCACTCAGCTACGAACAATTTCACCTAATATAAAAGTCTTATCCAATCTCCATTCTGCTCAACAAATTCTACTGTATTCCTATGACCCCTACAATCAAATAAAAACTGCTTTATTTTCCATGTAAAGTCCTCTATGACCAGACTCCAATTGACTTTTCCAGAATTATCATCTTTTATTGTGCACTCTCTCCAAACCAGCTAAACTGGCATTTTTGCTCATGCAGAACCCCATACGTGAAATTCCCTCCCTTCTCACTTTCATGTCTTAGAATCTCTACTTCAAAATTCATCACAAATACTATTTTGGGTATGGTGCTTTCTAATATCCCCAGCTTATAGTGTCTTCAATATAATTACCTTATTTTATGATGTATTCTACACACACACACACACACACACACACAGATACAGATACACACATAATCATTACTTATTTTCCCACTTTGTAGTATTCCTTTGTGGATTTCTTTATCATGTCTCAGAAACTCCTGAACCTGAAACATTACTTCAGATATAGAATTCACATGAGATGTATCCTGTGCTCTTTGGTCTGCTCATTCCAATTAGATGGCTGCTCCAAAACCTTCATTTAAGGAGAATGCCCAGGCCAGCTATCTCTACATTTCCTACCAGGCTTCATTGCTCTGGTTTCCTTTATCATGATCCCTGCCAAGTATATTCTCTTTCCTGTCCACTTTTCAGTTTCTTTTGTTTGGTTTATGTCCCCAGTATAATGAAAGCTCTATGAGGATAGGCACTAACTTGCTTTTTCCTTGTATTTGTATTCCCAGATTTTAGGACACTGTCTAGAACACAATAAATGCTTAATAAATGCTTGTTGAATGACTGATAGATTACTACTACTACTTCTACCACCACCACCACCACCATTAGATATTGTACCTCCCTAGATAATATGACCTTTTTGAGAGAAAAAGTTTTACAGTTTGTTTGGTTTTTTAATTTTTGGTTTTGGATTCTCAGTGCCTGGCACATAATAAACACTTAATAAATGCTTAATTGATTGAATAGTAGTAGTAGTAATAGGCTTCCACCAGTCGAGGACGACCATGGATCAGCGCCTTGAAGAGCCACAGTCCACAGTATGACTGTGCAGTCCGATACGGGAGCCGCAGCTCCTGCCGCAATGAGGACATTGGAAATGTGGAAATTGATTGAATACTTAATTGAAAAAGTCAATGGAATCATCATCCTGATACATTTACATTAGCATCACACTCTCTGAGTCACAGAAGTCCAGTGGCAAGACAAAAAATCAGGATGACTGGCAATGGCTTGGAATGCAGGAGATGATCTTGGAAGTATGCCCTGGTGCATTCACTTAAGTAGTAAATAATCATTAAAGAGTCTATAAGAAAAAGAAGTCCCAAGAACTAGCATATAGCAAAACTGCTATAGTAAAAGGACATCAACTCCCCCCTGTCCCTACCAAACCTGAAGCAATACGATATTCTTTTTTAAAAAATTGTATTTATTTATTTATTGCAAGGCAATGAGGGGCAAGTTACTTCTCCAGGGTCACACAGCAATTGTCAAGTGTCTGAGGCCAAATCAGAACCCAGGCCCTCCTGACTCCAGGGCTGGTTCTCTATCCACTGTGCCACCTATCTTCCCCCTGCAATATGATATTCTAAAGAGATATAAATGCTCTTTAGGTATCTATAACCATTGGACATCCACAGTTTTAAATACTTTCAAGATCCATAAATGGTCAGCCAAAGTTAAGCCCAAAATTTAGCCTGACACATAATACTATCTCACACTAACTTAGCAGCTTTGAAGACATAATAATATTGATGATGATAATAATAACTTTTAGATGACATTTTCAGTTCTGCAAAGTTCTTTGCATCCATTAGCTCATTTTAACCTCACTATAGTTCTTTAAAGAATGCATTGTTTTCTTTTTTATAACTGAACAAAATAAGCCTGAGAGATATTAAATACCTTGTCCATGGTCACACACATAGTATCAGAGAAATTCTGAACTAAGGTCTTTCCTGACTCCAAAGCCAGTGGTTGTATCATCAGAGTGTCAGAAGCAAAAAGTAGGCCTCATCTTTCTAATTTGCAAGAAGTGATTCAAGAAGTTTTATGACTTCCAACCCTTTTTAATACTTTATATTAGTCAGGTAAAACATTCAGTTTCTTATCTGTTAATTGGCAATTCAACACTCATAATAACTTCATTTATCACTTTGAAAATTTATCTGTTAGGGAGCAGAGCTAAGATAGTGGAAGAAAGGCTGTGATTCTCCCAGCTCTGTAAAACCTGTCCATATACTTCTAAAAATAATGTGATAATACAACCCACCTAAGAACAGAGTGAGACTCTTTTCCAGCCAAAGACAGCTTAATTAGGTGACTGGGATCACCTGCTGTTCAGAATGAGAGAGGAGTGCAGCATGTGGAGCAGGACCAACCTTGAGCAGGCAGCACCTCCAGAGTCTCAGAATCTTCAGCTGCTTCTTCTGAAGCTCTGCTAGTGGAATGGTGAGGGGGTCCAGTGGTTCAGCTGGGGAATAGGTGTGGTCTCAGCTGGAATTGGGGGGGGGTGCCCACATTCTGAACCAGCAAGCAAAGATGAGGGACAGCCACCCAGTGGGTATATCAAGCATCTGACCACAGAGAATCAGATTTCAATCAGACTTCTGTTTCCAGTTCAAAGACAGGCCAGGCATGCTGAGAACAAGTGTGTCCTGGAAGCAAAACTACACTTTAAGTAGGAGGTAAAAGCCAAGAAATAGGGGATCAAGATGAGTAAGCAGGAAAAAAAAAAGCAGACCATCGAAAGCTGCTTTGGTGGCAAGCTAGACCATAATACACCCTCAGAAGAATTGGAAAATTCATCTGTTAGAAGTTCCCCTATCATATGAGTGTGCTATTGCCATCCAGCTATGGGGATAAAATTTAACCTTCTTTGATTTCTGCTTTGCACAGAAATATACCCTTCCTTAATGGTGCAACATCTTGTATTCTTTGAAGAAAATTCATGGCATAATCTCTTAGATATAAACCAATTCTCCCCAATTCTGTTAAGCCTAGTGAGTTTTTAATACTCTGACACTAATAGCCCTTCTACTTATAATTATCCTTAAGAATAAGGTAGCACATTAGCAGCTTTTAAGAGTTTATCACCAATAAAAATGTATTATTTGCATAATATAGATAAACAAAATGTAAATTAATGTATTTATAATTAAAATATTCAAAGGTGAGACAATTTTTACTATTACTAATTGTGGATGGGGCTGAAAATGATTTCTATTCTTTCTAATACAAAAAAAGTATAGTAAATTCAAGTGCATATATATGATAGAATGAAATAGTTAAGAGACCTGGATGAAGTAATTGGAAGAATTGAATTCTAGTCATGGCAATGCCCCTAATTAGTTTATGACCTTAATAAAGTCATGTCACATCTTTTGACTTTAATATCTTCACCTGAGAAATAAAGGTTGTTGCATTAAAAGATTTTGGGGGTTATCTACCAGTCCTTTAATTCTCCAATTCTGTCAGTTTCAAGTTATATGAAATAGAAATTCATGATTTTTGGAAAAAAAGCAACAACAAAAGAAAACAATATGTTTGCTTGGAGTATACTAATAATAATGATAATAAAACAACAATTATAATAGCAATGTAATCTTTCTCTAACCATAGAGAAAAAAAACATTTGGAATTGGAAATAGAAAATTCAGATGATTTAATTACTATCATATTAACATTAAAATCTAAATTTAAAAACAAATTATAAATCATATGTTTACACTGTCATATACAATCTTTTTGTTGCTCTGAATGATTTGGTGTTGCTTATTATTCACTCAACTTAAAATAGAGATATTTTTCAAAGAAAAATAGTGGTTAGGATTCAAGTTTAACAAAATAAGCTATAAAATGCGGAAGCAATGCTATTGCTTTCATTCAAATGCTATAGGCATGCATACTTGACACAGGCTGAAGCTTATTACTGATTCAGATACTTATAGACAATGGGTAATGTTAAAACCTATCTCATATTTACTTTGGAATAAAATGGGGATCCTCTGAATCTTTTTTTTTTTTGAGGTGGTGGGGAGTGGAGTGATCTAGATGTGCACTGTCATTCATGTTTTGAAATTCCAACTGTGAAAAATTTCATCCACTGATGAAGATGGATGCTTATAATTTTGAAGAAATTTACATTAAATTCACAGTGTTAGAGAATTGGCTGGGTCACTGAGAGGTGAAGTTACTTATCCAGAGGCTGGATTTCCACCCAAGTGTTTCTAACTCCAAGATCAGGAAACTGCCTCTTACTGATTCATAGAGTCAATAGATTATAGGACTAGAATAAAACTTACTGCAGTCTCTCCAATTATATAAGAAAATTGAGAACCAAAGCTTTTGTGACTAACCTAAAATCAAACAGGCAAATCTAAAGCAATGATTTCAATTTGGGTGATCATACTAATCAGTTCTCCATAAGTGAGATGGATTTATCTTCCAAATTGTTTGGTTTAGGATAAGTGCATAATTTGTGAATATTTCCCCAGCCCAAATTGGGTGACCAAGCAATCGAATTCTAGATATTATGCAATTAAACTGGAACTAAAACTATCATGGAAAATTTACAAAGAGAAGACTCTATACCCAGTTAGCCCAGAGTTGACTGAGTTAGCATCCTCTAATCTGTTGTTGTTGTTGATTGATTCTGTGCTCTTGTGAAATGCAATACTGGCTCAATTTTATTTTCCATAATATTCTAGCAACCTTAGGGCAAGGGGACTATTTAAAAATAAATATGATAAAGAACACTCTAAAGCAAAAGAGACAAGAAAATAATTTTTAAAAATGTCACTGATGATGAAACTATTTTCTGATGCACTAATATGCACTCATTAAAACAAATAATAACTTAATCCTGAAGGAAATATCCTTTATCCATTTCACTTATCATCATCTAGGTAAATATGAAAAGACTGTCAGCTTATTAGTTGAATCCAATGATAGCATGTTTATATTGAAGCTCTAGGGGAAAGAAAAGACTTAGAGGAGATGTTTTACCCCATTAATTGGCTCAATAAGCTAAGGGTTAGTTTCAGAGCTTGCTCAGAGAGAGTATGGAAGTCAAAGTCTTGGCCTAAGTGTAAATAATTAATATTTGTCAGGCTTTTAAAGGAAATTGATGGAGGGGAGAGGTATCAACCTTTCAGTTAAGGAATTTGGTCTCAACATCATTAAAAATATACTCCCACCTGCTTCTAATTTTCTCCTTGATTACAAAGGTCAGTGGCTGTTTGAACATAGAGGGAGAAGGAGCTGTTAGAAACTTATGCAAATGAAGGTGAAAGTAAGGGAAGGCATGTATGTTAATAAGTGTGGGGATGTTGATCAGTATTCAGCTGTAAGACCTGACTATAATAAACATGTTCAAATATCTCTGAAGCCACAAGGGCAGGGATTTAAAGGTGCAGCTCAGCAGCATCCATCTATAATTTGAAATGTCAGAAAAGTCTTCAGTCATTTAAAAAAAGTAATATTTTAATATCATTAAAGGGTGGGTGTGAATAATCTTCAAGTTATAGCCTCAATATCTACATTTAATTATGTATTCATATTAAGCAATGATGTCTAACCCTCACATACTTCATCCTATGGAAAGGAACCATTTCTCTTAAGAAATGCAGCAGTACTTGTGATTTCATTGCCATTAGGTACTTCTGGGTAAAGAAAGACTTTCTTTCAAATCAGGGAAGCACTGTTTTTGCATCTTAGAGTCTTAGAGAGTGACCTGGCACATAAAGACATTAAGTGTCTGGTTCAGGTTCATTCGATCCATATGTGAAGGGTAGGACTTGGATCTAGGGTTTTCTGGCTTCAGAGCTGGCTCTTTATTTAGTTGTTTCTCTCTTTGTCTTGAAACAAATTTTAAAAATTGCAGGAATAGTAGATGATGATGATTCAAGACTCAATATATCAATTGGTAATAATATGATTAAAAATAACAAACATTGTTACAGTGAGGGTATGGCATCATGAATCTCATGATACATTTTGATACCTTGGGACTCCACTCTTTTCTTTCATCCATCACTATGTTCCTCCTCTCCTTTCCCCTCCTCTTCTTCCCTCCACTCCCCTCCTCTCCTCTTCTTCTCCCCTTCCCTTCTATAACCTCCCCTCCTCCCCTCTTCTTCCATCCCCTCTCCTTCTGCCACCTCCCCTCCTCTCCTCCCCTCCCCTCCCCCTCCCCCCCTCCTCTCCTCTCCTCTCCTCTCCTCTCCTCTCCTCTCCTCTCCTCTCCCTCTCCTCTCCTCTCCTCTCCTCTCCTCTCCTCTCCTCTCCTCTCCTCTCCTCTCCTCTCCTCTCCTCTCCTCTCCTCTCCTTTCCTCTCTTCTCCTAATCCCTTCTCTTTACTCTCATATGTTTCTGGAATCCGTACAACATATGCTATGAGCAAAGACACATCAATTTTCTTCATGCCCTTGTCATGACTTCTGAAAATGATGCCTTGCTGTTCTTTACATTTATTTTGAGGTATAACTACTAAAAATTACAGGAAATGGTATGTAGAAAGAAGGTAATAAGAAAATAAAGTAGAAGTTTACCAGCATGCACTGGTTATAAGAGTGCTTTGGAGCAGTTACTAAAAACTATGCCTCATTTTTCAAGCTTTTCAACTCATTGTTGACCTCCCAGTTCCTCCCTATCTTCCTGCATTAGATTGATTCTATTTCTCTATTTGGTGAATTGTTTAGGTCAAGGTTCTAAATCTTCAAATATTTACCCCCCTCCCATTTTTTTTTATCTCAAAGTGTGTGTATGTGTGGTGGTGGTGGTGGTGGTGGTGTGTGTGTGTGTGTGTGTGTGTGTGTGTGTGTGTGTGTGTGTTCATGCACCTGTGCATTTAGGATCAGGGGAATAGAGACTAAGGCAATTAAAATATAATTTCCTTGAGGGTTGGGCCTTTATATATCATGTAATGTAAACTTTGCATTATTCCCAGTGCCCAGCCCAGAGTACTGTATAAGTTAGCCATTCAATCAATTCAATGAGCATTTATTAAGTACCTTCTATGTTTCAGGTGTTATGCTAAGTGATGGAGATATAAAGACTAGCCTGAATCTGACCTCAAGGATCTTACTTTCGAATGGAGGAGTCAACATATGCTTACTTAAGTGGATTCAAATTATATACAAAGTAGAAAGAAGGTAATCATAATTATGAAAACATTTAATAAAAGTATATTGTATTTGTAAGTTTTATACTTCCTTCCCTGCCAAGTTTTAGCCTGTCTTCTTGAAATTCAAGACATTCTAGATTTACTGACCATGGGTTTGAAAAAGTCTTTTTTTTTTTTGCCCAAAAGCAAAAGCTTCTACTCTAAATGATCTCCAAAGCTGTCTTTCTCCTTAGGTCGTGTACTTTATGCCATTCTAAAGAATTCAATACTTTTCCCTGAAAGGTTCTCTCTCTGATTTACTCTCTTTGGTCCTAGTTTGTTGAATTGAGTTAAATCTCCTAGCTTAATTTTAGTGTCTAGCTCTGCACTTGGTAATACCTCATCTCATCTGGGGAAGAATCTCAATAAATATCAGTGATTAGAGCAAATGTCTGAGCTGATGCTGATGGGCAATCTCCTGGGGAGCAGAATCAGGGTTCAAGTAATCATGAACCTAAAAAACAGGCAGAGACTATAACAAATAATATCAAAATCCAAGAGATTCAGTTGAATACAGAAAAAATTATTGCAGAAAGTTCAGTCTGAGATGTCAGGATATTGGGTACAGAAAATTGCAGGGACATGAATGTTTATAAAACTAAACAGGTTTTTTCAAAGTATTGATACTTTATAGCATATATTGCCTTTCCCCACTCCCATTAATATGCCAATGTGGCAATACGATAAGTCAGTTCATTGTAAGACTAGGAGAACCAATAGTTGATTTGATTTTGTTTACTACCAACTGCCTTAATGTTGGAGATTAATAATTATTTCTTCATAAATCACTATATTTGAGATATTTGGAAGCGATATATACTAACGAATCACTCCTCCACTCATGTGGAACATCAGTTTTGGCCACATGGTTAGAATGAGAAGGCTACTTTAAGCATCTAACATGGCATGAATCTCACTATTTCATTCTGTTTTCTTTTTTAAAGAAGGGTCATCCACCAAATGAAAAACACTTTTGAAGTCAATGATGATATATACATATATAGATAGATAGATAGATATAGATATAGATATATAGATATATACACACACACATATATATGTATATGTGTATATGTATATGTGTATATATATGTGTGTTTATATATATATATGTAAAGGCATATGTATATACATATGCATATATAAGTATAGTATATATGTATCAGTGAAGCAAACCTCTGTCTTTATTATGAAGTCAGTAACACTCATATTTGGCATAAAACGTGGAATGCAGATGACAAGATTTTGTTTTGACTTCTTAGGAGAACCTGTGTGGCAGCATTCCATAGATACATCAATAAGGGAAGTGATTCATTAGTATATAACACTATCAGTCAAGAAATAGGCTGGAACTAACAGAAAAAAAAATCTGACCATAGAAACTTTTTATGGTGACAAATAAGTTCAAAACACACCCTCAGAAGAAGATAACAAAGTCAAAGCTCGTACATCCAAAGCTTCCAAGAAAAATATGAATTGGTCTCCGACCATATCAGGACTCAAAAAGGCATTTAAAAATAAAATAAGACAGGTAGAGAAAATAGTAAGAAAATAAAAGTGATGCAAAAAAATTATGAAAAAAAAATTCAACAGCTTGATTAAGGAGACAAAAAAAAAAACCTTGCAAAATAACACTTTAAAAAACAGACTAAGCCACATTGTAACAGAGGTACAAAAAGCCAATGAGGGAAAGAATGCCTTGAAAAGCCAAACTGGCCAAATGGAAAAGGAGGTACCAAAGCTCTCTAAAGAAAATAACTCCTTATTAATTAGGATTGAGGAAATGGAAGCCAATGAAGATATGAGAAATCAAGAAACAATAAAGCCAAACAACAAAAAAAAATACAAATAGAAGACAATGTGAAGTATCTCATTGGAAAAACAACTGACCTGGGAAATAGATCTAGGAGACATAAACTGAAAATTGTTGGACTACCTGAAAGCCATGATCAAGAAAAGAGCCTTAGAAATCATCTTTCAAGAAACTGTCAGGGAAAATTGCCCTTATATTCTATAACCAGAAGGTAAAGTAGAAATTGAAAGAATCCACTGATCATCTTCTGTAAGAGATCCCAAAATGAAAACTCTCAGGAATATTATAGCTAAATTCCTGAGCTCCCGGGTCAAGGAGAAAACATTGCAAGCAGCCTGAAAGAAGCAATTCAAGTATTTTGGAGCCACAGTCAGGATAAACCAAGCTTTATCAGCTTCTATGTTAAAGGATTGGAGGTCTTGTAATGTGTTATTATAGAGGGCAAAGGAATTGGGATTACAACCAAGAATCACCTACACAGCAAAACTTATATAATCTTTTAGGGGAAAAAATGGGGATTCAATGAAAGAGAGGATTGATGAAAAGACATTACCTGAATAGGAAATTTTATTTTTAAATACAAGCCTCTAGAGAAGCATAAAAAGGTAAACAGGAAAATAAATCATAAGGGATATTAAAAAGTTTAATTGTTTACATTCCTACATGGAAAAATGATACTTGTAACTCATAACATCTTTCTTATTATTTGGGCATCTGAATGGAGTATATTTAAACAGAGGGCACAGATGTGAGTTGAATATGAAGGAATGATATTTTTAAAAAATAAAATTAAGGGATGAGAGAGAAATGTACTGGCAGAAAAATTATGAAGAGAATTAAGAACAATGAGATGGTTCTGTGAGGAGTTAAGCATAGGGAGATAATGAGATTAAATACATAAAGAAGAACGCTGAAAAACAGAAGAAAATATGTGAATATTTCAACATGGATTTTTAATGCAAAAATAAGTAAACAAGGTCTTTATATTTTATATTATGGGAAGAGAGGAAATATAGTTTATCCAATGATTCTAATATAAAATGATTCCACAGATAGATGTCATAGGATCAAAACATTCATATTTGGAAGGAACTTTGAAAATAATTGTGTCCAACTTCTTCATTTTAGATAGGAAACTAGAATCCAAAGAGTGGATGTAATATGTCAAGGTAACTCAATGAGTAAATAGCAAAGCTAGATTTGAAAGTAAGTCCTCTAACTCCCAATCCTGACCTCTCATTATTTTTTGTTTGGTTGGTTTTTTTGGAGGGGCAATGAGGGTTAAGTGACTTGCCCAAGGTCACACAGCTAGTTAACTGTCAAGTGTCTGAGACTGGATTTGAGCTCAGGTACTCCTGAATCCAAGGCCAGTGCTTTATCCACTGTGCCACCTAGCTGCCCGCTCATTATTTTCTAAGTAAATCTAAAAGAGAATCAAGATAATTTTTTCTTTACTCTCCATGGAGAAGATATTTCTCTGATGATATATTTTTAAAAGTTTCAGTTAACATAAATACATTTCAAATATCATAGATCTTGAGCTGGAAGGTATTTCAAAGGTTGACTTCCTTATTTTAATGATGAGTAATGTGAAGTTCAAGAATGATTTTTAGTCATTTTCATTCCTATCTAACTTTTCATGACCTCACATGATTTTCTTGGAGAAGACAAGGGGGGTGGTTTGCCATTTACTTCTCTAGCTCATTTTCCAGATGAGGAAACTTAGGCAAACAGGGTTAAGTGACATGCCTATGGTCACAGAGTTAGTGTCTATGGCTAGAATTGAACTCAGTCTTCCTGACCCTAGTCCTGGCACTCTATTCATTAAGAGAACTAACTGCCCTGCACTTTACAAGATGAGTAAACATCAAGAATATAGCACATAAGTAAACGAGGCTTAGTGAACATGGCCAAAATAGTTAACCCACCTATTTGTCCATGGGCACATTGGCAACAGTGGTAGGTCAGTCAATAAGCATTTATTAAATACTATGTATCAGGTATTGTGCTAAACTGAGGATATAATAAAGATAAAATACAGTCCCTATTCTCAAGAAGCAGGGCATTGTGGGATGTGGACCCTCTGCAGACAACTATGCACAAAGAGACTACAAGGCAAAGCATTGGTTAAGTGCCTAGTATATTCCTGGCACTGTGCTAATAATTTTTAAAATATTATCACTTTCAATGAAAATGAAAAGATGTGTGTGTACACATACGTATATATATGAGGGTATGTGCATATATATGAATATATTATTATATATTAGTGATTATCTCCTATATATGTATGTGTAGATTTATATTTGTATATGTGTGCATACACCTATATATACATGCATAAATGCACACATGCCTCTGTGTATATTATATATCAAGCAAATATGTATTACATACACATATGCATACACACATTCACATATATTTGTGTATGGACATGCACACATAAACATGCATACACATGCATACTACATATATCCATATGTAAGCATATATACAAATACATATATTATATATGTAAATATATGTGTGTATATATATGTATATGTGTGTGTTTGTGTATGCATGTAAAATCACCAAAGATGCAGATTATCACTAAAGGGCAAGCAGTAACATTAAGAAAAGTTGGGATTGGCTTCCTATAGAAGATGGGATTTGAGCTGCCGCTTAAAGGAAAACAAGTAAAATCAAAAGCCACATTACTTCAGCCATGAAGACCTTCCCTGACAATGCACAAAGTCAGGAGATATTTCTCAATAAAAGAATAACAAGAATATTTTAGAAGAGAATTTGGAATGGAATAACTTGTATAAGTAGAGAGAGTTGTCTTGGCAAGTAGAAGAGCTATTTCCTTATGCGTAATAAGGGTGAAGGCAGAGTCGATGATTGTAAGCCTCTGGGTCATGTGAAATATAAAAGAAGGAGGAAGAGGAAGTTCTTGTTAAATCACTACACTGTTTTGTTTTGTGTTTTCCATTGAAATATGAAGCAGGGGGCAGCTAGGTGGCACAGTGGATAAAGAACTGGCCCTGGATTTAGGAGTACCTGAGTTCAAATCCAGCCTCAGACACTTGACACTTACTAGCTGTGTGACCCTGGGCAGGTCACTTAACCCTCAAAAAACTATGAAGCAAAGTTCTCAGTTGAGAAGATGTGAGAAAAGGGAACTATGGGACATTTGAGGAGGGATATAAAAGTAAGAAAAAATTTCTGTGGTTAATGGGAAAGTTACTGAATTAGGGAAGTTCAAAATGTTAGTCTTATTGAACTGAGGGTCCAGTTGACTTTACATAATGTAAATTTCTAATAGATCCAGTGAGGACAGTGTCCTGATTTTCTCCAGTGTTATTCAGCAGCACATAAGTAGCAATGGTGAATTATGGGAGTAATCTAGGATTTAGGCTTTGCAGAGTGAGATCAAAAGTATGATAAGGTGGCAAGTGGCTTCCCCAATGACCTTCACAAACACAGAGAAAATCATCATGAAATGAATATAGAGCAACAAAAGTAAAGGGGTAATGAAGTTGTCATCTTAGGATAACATGAGAGAACCTCAGGAAAGTCATGAAATCTTTAGGATTAGTTTTGGCCTTCATGAAGTACAAATACCTCCAGGCCTATTCCACCAAATCAACAAAAAGCATGCTCTGAGGGCAACTCAAATGAATCAAAAAACAGTAGGTCCTTTGGACAGCTCCAATATGAAGCTGACTAGCCATCAAGAAATTTCACCTCACAAACGTCATAGTTTCAGGAACTTTCACCTCCTGAACTTTTACTTCAAAATCTTTCATCTAAGGAAGAGTAGACAGCTTCAGGGGTTGAGGGGGGTGGAAAATTGAAGGAACCCCTTCTATTTCTAGAAGTTAGGCCTAGCAGTGCTGACCAAAGATGATGACTCCAGACTGTGGCTGTGGGCAGTGAGGAGAAAGCAGATGCCAGGTTAGTGTGGTTACCACAGGGAACAAGAACATTTTCAGGATATTGTGGCTGGGAGCCCTAATTGGGACTTAGGAAAGGAGAAGCATCCCTCAGGTTGAGAGTCCCCAGACAGAATTGAGAGAAAATATTAGTAAAGAGGCCTAGGGCAAGATTTTCCCAATGTTATGGGTAAAATATTATAAGAAATTATTAATTAAAATTGCCCTGAATTGTTGTTGCTGCTGCTACTGTTGTTCTTGTTGTTTGTTTTTATTCTTTTGTATAAAAGTTTTTCTTTTATTATTATCTAGTTATATGTAGAGATAGTTTTCAACATTTGTTTTTATAAGCTTTCTAGTTTCATATGTTTCTCCCTCCTCCCCTCCCTCTCCCCTCTCCAAGACAGCGAGCAGTCTGATATCAGTTATATATGTACAGTCACATTAAATATATTTCTGCATTAATCATGCTGTGAAAGAAGAATCAGAGCAAAAGGGAAAAACCTCAAAAAACAAAAACAAAAATAGAAATAGTATAGTTCAATCTGCATCTAGATTCCATGGTTGTTGTTGTTGTTGTTTTCTGGAATTGGAGAGCATTTTCCATCATGAGTCCTTTGAAATTATCTTGGACCATTGTATTGTTGAGAAGAGTCAAGATCATGACAATTTTTTGTTTTGTTTTGTTTTGTTTTTTTAAGTGAGGCAATTGGGGTTAAGTGGACTTGCCAGGGTCACACAGCGAGTAAGTGTGTGTAAAGTATCTGAGGCCGGATTTGAGCTCAGGTACTCCTGACTCCAGGGCCAGTTCCTATACACTGCACCACCTAGCTGCCCCAAGACCATCACAATTAATCAACACACAATGTTGTTGTACTGTGTACAATGTTCTCCTGATTCTGCTCATCGCACTCGCATCGATTCATGTAAGTCCTTCCAGGTTTCTCTGAAATCTGCTGCCCCTTATTTATTCACATTGATTTTTAAAAACTTTGTGTTTGAATAGTTCTTCCTCCCTCCCCTCCTCATCCCTCCCTTATGGCATCATGCCAATCAATATAAGACATACGTGTTCAGTTATGCCACACATCTCATTAGTCAAGTTGTGAAAGAAAATAGAATGACTTTAGAAAGAGGAACAAACAAATAAAATTATATTTCAATATGTATTAAGTACCATCAGTTCTTTCTCTGTTGATGTTTTGCATTTTTCATACATCCTTCTAATAGCATCCTGTACCCCCATTTCTTTCACAGTTTTATTGCTAACTGTATTACCCTCCATTTTATTGCCTCCCCTTGATATTTTAATCTAGTTTTCTATTGTCCTTCACCCTATCCCTCCTCAAAAGTGTTTTGCTTTTTACTGCCCCCTGCCTCAATCTGCCACCTTTTCCCCTTCCCCTCTCACTTTCCCTCAGGGCAAAATATATTACGATACCCACTTGAGTGTTTATGTTATTCCCTCCTTGAGCCAATTTTGATGATAGTAAGGTTCACTCACTGCCCCAGTCCTTTACCCTCTTCCCTCCCTCCCTAAGCTTTTTCTTTTTTCTTTTATGTGAGCTACGTTTCCACAGTCCACCTCTCCTTTCTCTTTCTTCCAATGCATTCCTCTTACCTCTTAACTTTATTTTAAAGATGGTCATTATTGGTCATTCTAGGTGACACACGTGGACAAAGCACAAGCCATGGACTGAGGAGACCCTGGGCCCAAATCCAGCCCCAGACATAAGCCACCCCACCCTGCCTGCCCATTAAAACAAGTTTAAATTCTTTACAGATATTATCCCTTCATAGTAAATTCACACCTGTGCCCTCTGTCTAAGTACATTCCTTTCAGCTTCCCTAATACCTAGAAAGTTCTTATTAGTTGGAAGTATTATCTTCTCATGTAAGAATATAAAGAGTTTAACCTTTTATTGTCCCTCATAGATTTCTTTTTCCTGTTTGCCTTTTTATGTTCTCTAGGGCTTGTATTTGAAAGTCAAATTTCTATTCAGTTTAAAGTCTTTCAGCACAAATGCCTGGAAAGTCCTCTTCTTTCAGTTGAAGTCCCAATTTTCCCCCTGACAGATTATAATCAGTTTTGCTTGCTATGTGACTCTTTTTTTTTTTCCCTTTGCATACAAATATTTCGTTTTTTCCAGTTTTCATGTAAGGATAGATTTCAACATTCATTTCATAAGATTTAGAGTTCCAACTTTTTCTCCCTCCCTTTCTTTCCTTCCCCCTCCACATCAACCAGGTTATATATGTAAAATCAACAAGTGCTCTTTTTATCAGTTCTTTCTATGGGGGTGGATAGTATGCTTAGTCCCTTGTGATTGTCTTGGATCATTGTATTGCTGAGAGTACTTAAGTCATTAACAATTGCTCATCAAACAATACTGCTGTCACTATGTACAATGTCCTCCCAGTTCTGCTTACTTCTTTTTTTGTTGGGGCAATGGGGGTTTAGTGACTTGCCCAGGGTCACACAGCTAGTAAGTGTCAAGTGTCTGAGGCTGGATTTGAACTCAGGTACTCCTGAATCCAGGGCGAGTGCTTTAATCGCTGTGCCATCTAGCTGCCCCCTCAGTTCTGCTTACTTCACTATATATCAGTTTATATGAGTGTTTCTAGATTTTTCTGGGATCATCTTGTTTGTCCTTTCCTGTAGCACAATACCATTCCACTGCAATCATATACCACAGCTTGTTCATTCATTCCTCAATTGATGGACATTCCCTTGATTCCCAATTCTTAGCCACCACAAAGAGCTGCTATAAATATTTTTATACAATTTCCCCCCTTTTCTTTTTATCATGATTACTATTGTTAACTCTTTCCCTCCATACTATTCCCTTCCCCATGATATTTAATGTATGATCTATCTTCTTTCATCCTATCCCTCTTCAAAAGGGATTTGCTTCTGTCTGTACCCTCTCCTAATCTTCCTGCCCTTCTTTTTGCCCTCTCTCTTTATCCCTTCCTCTCCTATTTTCCTGTATGGTTAGATTACTCCTCCCAATTGAGTGTGTATGTTATTCCCTCCTTGAGCTAATTCTGGTGAGACTGAGGTCTTTGAACTAATTCTGATGAGTGTTAGGCTCATTTACTGCCCAGATTAAATAGATTACTCCACCCAATTGGGTGTGTGTGTTAATCCCTCCTTGAGGCAACTCTGATGAGATTAAGTCTTTGAGCCTATTCTGAGGAGTGTAAAATAAGTTTACTGCCCTGCTCCTCCCTCATCTCTTTCCCCACTCCATAAGATCTTTCCTATTTCTTTCTTGTGGGATTTCACTCCATGCTACATCCCCTCACCCCTCAATTTAACCCGAAAGATTTCATCATGGGGCAGGTAGGTGACACATTGGACAAAGCATCCACCTTGGACCCAGGGGGATCCCAGCCAGAACCTGGCCTCATACACAAGACAGTCACACACTTCATGACCCCAGGTATGTCCCCCAACTCCAATTTTTATGGTTCTCTAGGGTCTTGTATTTGAAAGTCAAATTTGCCATTCAGTTCAGGTCTTTTCATCATGAATACCTGGAAGTCCTCTTTTTCATTGAAGTCCCATTTTATCCATGAAAGATTATACACAATTTTGCTGGGAAGGTGATTTTTGGCTGTTGTCCCAGTTCCTTTGCCCTCTTGAATATCATATTCAATGCCCTGTAGTACCTTAATGTAGAAGCTGCTAGATATTGTGTAATCCTGACTGTGGCTCCACAGTATTTGAATTCTCTTTTTCTAGCTGCTTGCAATATTGTCTCCTTGACCTGGAATCTCTGGAATTTGGCTATAATATTCCTGGAAGTTTTCCTTTTAGGATCTCATTCAGGAGGTGATTGTTGTATTATTTCAATTTCTATTTTACCTTCTGCTTCTAGAATATTAGGGAAATTTTCCCTGAGAATATCTTGGAAGATGATGTCTAAGGTCTTTCCATGATCATCATTTTCAGGTAGTCCAATAATTTTCAAATTATCTCTCCTGGACCGATTTTCCAGGTCAGAAGTTTCACATTGCCCTTGATTTGTTTTATTCCTTTGGATTTGCTTTATTGTGTCTTGGTTTCTCATAAAGTAACTAGCTTCCATTTGTTCAATCCTAATCCTTTGGAAATTATTTTCTTCAGAGAGCTTTTGTATCTCCTTTTGCATTCGGCCTTTCAAGCTGTTGACTTTTTTCTCATGACTTTCCTGCATCACTCTCATTTTTATTTCCATTTTTTCCTCTACCATTCTAAATCTTCCATTTATCTCTCTTACTTTCTCTTCAAAGTCTTTTTTTAGCATTTCCATGGCTTGAGACCAATTCATTTTTTTTTTCAGAAGCTTTGGGAACAAGAGTTTTAACTTTGTTATTATCTTCTTCTGAGGTCTTATTCTGGTCTACATTTCCCCCAAAGAAGTTTTTGATGGTCTGCTGTTTTCTCTTCTTACTCATCATGACCACATATTTCATGGCTTTTAACTCCTTCTTAAAGTGTAGCTCTGCTTCCCGGACACATTGTTGCAAGCTCCAGATTGGCCCAGTGGGTGATTAGGCTTGTTCTCAGCCTGCCTTTTCTGTGAATAACAATAGCTATCTTTCTCTTTGGCCTGGAAATAAAATTCTGATTGAAATTTGATTCTCTGTGGTCTGAAAATTGGTGTGTCTGTGCCCCTCCCCCACTGGGTGGCTGTCCCTATAGGTTTTTGATGGTTCAGTATGTGGGAGCCCTGCCCCAGTTCCAGCAGAGATCACAGCTATTCCCCCCATCTGCTGGACCCCCTCACCATTCCACTAGCAGAGCTTCAGAAGAAGCAGGCTCTGGATTCTGAGGCTCTGGAAGCACTACCTGCTTGATGCTGGTCCTGCTCTGCATGCTGTACTCCTCTCTCATTCTGAAGAGCTGGTGATCCCAGTCACCTAATTAAGCTGTTTTTGTCTGGAAATGAGTCTCACTCGGTTCTTATGTGGGTTATGCTGTTCCAAGAGTTTTTTATGGCAATATTTTTGGAGGTATATGGACAGTTTGTTGGGATCTGGGAGAGTAACGGCCTTTCCTCCACAATCTTGGCTCCACCCCCTGTCTTTTATTCTTGGCAAAAACCATGACACAGGGGTAATGTCATGACTTGTAGTGAATTGGAATTAATGATAAAGGGCTGAGCAAAATCAACACTCTCACTCTCTCCTTCAGAGCATCTGTGTTCATTAGAAATATATATCAGGAAAACTGGACACATCCTGAGATGTTTAAGGCAACTGGAGTTAAGTGTCTGTCTTGCCCAGGGTCACACAGCTAGTACATGTCTGAGGTAAGATTTGAACTCAGGTTCTCCTAAATTTATGGCCAGTTTTCTGTACCAACTAGCTGCCCTCACTGAAGTTCAAGAACAAGAGGGTAAAGTAGAAAAATAAAAATAAAATACTATTCATCAGCTGTTAGAGATCCCAGGAGGAAAATTTACAGGAATCTCATAGCCAAATTTCAAAATTCTCAGGTTAAGGAGAAAACTTTGCAAATAACAAGAAAAACAAACAAACTTAAATATTGTGGAAATATAATCAGGATTTCACAAGAACTAGCAGCATTTACTGTAAAAGACTGTAGATTTCAGAATATTATATTTTGAAGAACAAAAGAGCTGGGGTTCCATGCAAGAATAACCTACCCAGCAAAGTTGAGTATAATCCTAAACAGAAAAAAAAAAAAGACAATTGATGTAATGAACGACTTTCAGGTGTTTATACAAAAAAGACCAGAACTCAATGAAAAATTTCATATGAAGATTCAGAGAAATATAAAGCAAACATTAAGACTAAATTAAGACTAATATAATGAACCAATTAACATCAAACTGTTTCACTTGTGTGTGTGACACATACACACAATGGAAATGCTATCAGTATCCTTTAAATTGTTATCATTGTTTAAGAAAAGTTTGAAAGAAAGGTTGAGGCTGAGTTGTTTATGATGGGATGATTTTAAAAACAATAATTGGGTATGAAAAGATAAAAGGGAATAATTATATTATACGAATGGGGCATGAAAGGAAGAACTAATACAGAGGAAGCAGGTGGGGGTGCGAGAACTGATAATGTTGAAAGCTTACTCTGATATGTGGTTGAAGAGGAAAGAATGTGTACATCTGGAAGGGTGAAGAAGCATTCTGAATATGTAGGGAGAAAAATATCTAGAGAATAGGTCCTCAGAAAGGTATGTAGATTGGGATTTTGAAGGGTAGGGGGAGAAAATAGGGGAAGGAATTTTGGAGGAGCATGTGAATTGAGATTGGGAGGGTGGAAAAAGAGGTTAGGGGAGTCTTGGATGGTGGGTGTGATGGGGAGTGGGAAAGTTGGGGGAGAAGGTAAGATAACAGGAATAGGGTAAAAAAAAAGAGCCTGAAGAAGAAAATAGTAAAAACAATGGAGGTAAATTCCCAAAATAGTAATTATAATTTTGAATGTGAATGGAAATGTTTATGAGCTATCTTTTTGTTGTGGCAAAGAACTGGAATTTTACAAGGTTTCCCCATCAGCTGGGGAATGGCTGAAAAAGTTGTAGTGTATAGTTTGTAATGGAATGCTACTGAGTGATGAGAAATAATGGGCTCAATCATCTTAGAAAAAGAAAGACTTGCCACAAAACTACTGAAGAGCAAAATGAGCAGAACCAGGAGAAAGAGTGTATATAGTAACAGCAATATTGATTTAAAAAATTACTGTGAGTGACTAAGGCATTTTGACCATTATGAATACACAAATTAAAAATAAAGGACATATGAAGAAAGACACTCTGTATCCATAGAAGGAACTGATAAATAGAAGTATGTATAGAATAATTTTATAGACACACACATATATATATTCATAAAAATATACATGTATGTATACATAACTTATACATATGTTTGTATATGTATAAGTGTGTGTTTTCCTATTTGTGTCTAATGGTAGCCATAGCTAGGGCAGGGTGGGAGGGGGTAGGTAAAAAGAAGAAAAATAAATTTATATAATAAATTTGTATTCTATTTAAAAAAATAGAAATTTGTACATTATAGATTTACAGTTTCATGTGCAATTATCTTTTTATTACACTATGTTATGGAGATGCTTGTTTTATTCCATGAAATAAGAAATATTATTTTCTAAAAAATAAAATTAAATTAGGGAGCATTCTGGAGGTCAAAAGACAATAGCTAGCAGAATTTTGATTCCTTGCTAGATATGGACTTAGGGAACCTCAAGGGAGGACAGGTCATTTCATGATGGAGGTAGAGAAAGAAAATTGAAGTGGCAATGGTCAGTAATGAATATTCCAGCTCCCCAACTTTGGCCATTGAATCAAGGGGAATGAAGGAAAGTACAGCCAGTGTTGGAAATGTTGTAAATGGAGACTGTATTATCAGAAGAAAGTCAGTTCTCTAAGAATCAAATGGTGAAAGGAATAGGAAAAGAAAATATTTAAGGTGACAAAAGTTTTACTCATAGAGCACATATTTTACAGAGCACATTGGAAGGCATGGTCGTTGTAAAATGTGTAATAATAGAGTTGGATTGAAAGGAATTTAAATAAAGTAAAGGGCAGTGAGATATGGAGAACAGAATTTCTATAATTACAATTATGGTTCAGGATCACTGGAATGTGGTGGATGTGACTGGATTCTAGTTTGTTGGTCATTGCCAAATGAGTTCAAGGGGGTTAAATCTTCATGTTTTTGGCCTTAGGGTGGTCCTTTCAGGATTTAGATCAATTGAGAAGACAAGGTGTGGAAGGTTGAAGGAATAGCTTTTCTTTTCTATTCGTATAGTAAGCTAGATGGGAGATAAGTGGAGCGAAAATTGAAGGAATGGAATATTTCTTACCCCTGAAGGGAGGACCCTGGTAGGCCTTTCAATTAACAGAGGCCACCCCAAGGGTCTACATGCAGTGGAATGACATTTTCTGCTGCACTGCTGTTAGGAAGAGGTCTGATCAGGATACTGACCCTATGGTATGTTTTCTCTTTAACCCCTTGTTGATAAGAAGAAGTCATCCCAAGAGATTGTCACACAATTGTCTTCTTGTCAGTAGTGGAAGAGCTTGTTGTCATAATTCTTCTTAAAGTAAAATATAAGTTTAAGAATTGAGCAGAAGTGTTTACCAGAAACACAATAATGACATGATGAACGGACCTTTGCCCCAAGGAATTGATGAACAGAAGTCAAAGGTCATGTTTTCATTATTGTGGGAATTTCATTCATTCATACAAATTTCTAACCCTAAATGGCTTGGTAGGTTTTAGTAGTTTACATAATAGTGAAGAAATATTGTCACATTACTGCTGATCTGGAAAAATCTCAATGTTTGCTAAGCTAATCTTCAGCCACCAGAAAACAACCTCCAAAACTGACCATACTTGTAGCATTAATGGAAAAAATGGGGAGGGAGGATTTAAATAATGACCTTCAATAAGTAAAGTCAAAAAGCATTAATTAAGCACCTACTATATGCCAGGACCTCTTCTGAATTCTGGCAAATTTAGTAAATAACATTTCTCTCTTAACATAAATTATTTTTACTTTAATTTTTCGATAGCTTGATACATTAAAAAATTAAAGATGAAAAAACTGTTTTTAATTTTTTAATAGCCCTCATGGGTTATTTTCAAAACATTAATTACTACATAGAGTTGAATAAGAAAAGTTTTGCACTGTCCAGGCTTCTATTATCAATGGACCTCCCAAAATGTGGGAGATGATTGCAAGACATACAGCTCTCATGTTCTCAACTTTGATTATCCTTGAAATGTTATACTTTCTGGCTTCTCATGAAGAATCACAAATGCAAATGTTACAAAGTAGATAAAAGGAATCAGTAAATTGAGAAGATCAAAAGGATGGCATAGAAAATTGATTGTCAAGGCAAAGAAAAGTTTCAATGAGTTGTTATAACTAACTGTCCTCAGAATATTAGGCCAATGCATATTTCTGTACAAAGGGAACATAGCAGGCTTCCACACTATAATACTTCATTTCTCAAAATTTCAATGGTACATGATTTCATAGAAATAGATGAAGCACTTTACTCTGTAGGAGGAGGTCTTCTAAGGCAAATGTAACTGAAATCTAAATGACAACACAGAATATTTTTACACTACTATATTTTGAGCAACCCAATTCTTTATAGACTCCAAACATGGTCCTATAAGCAAAACAGCCTGAACAGATGCTGCTATTTGTGAAATAAATATTAAAATTATATGGTAATCAGAAAGGTAAGAGTTTTGAGTCATCTTCAGACCTAGTTTTTTGAGAGTCACTTTCATCATAATTGAGGATCAAAATTTTGCTTTGATTCTGAATTAGAATATCTGTTGGGTTTTTTAAAAAATAATGCTTCCTTTTGACTCTACCACTATATATAACTAATAATGAAGATGCTGCTAACCTCTGAGAAAATTTTCAATCTGCTTCATTTGCAGAGTGATATTTACATTGGTAATAACATTTACAGTGACCTAATTTATAGTGTTCAAGAATAAATGCTAAACAAAAACAAAAAACAAAAAACAAGGGGCAGCTAGGTGGAGTAGTGCATAAAGCACTGGCCCTGGATTCAGGAGGACCTGAGTTCAAATCCGGCCTCAGACACTTGACACTTACTAGCTGTGTGACCATGGGCAAGTCACAAACTCCATTGCCCCACAAAAACAAAAAAAACAAAAAACCAAAAACCAAAGAATAAATGCTGAAATTCTGCATGAAAGCATACATTTTGAAATATATTCAGATATGTTTCATAACATAAAACATTGTTAAAGGAAACTTATACCTTAAATGGGTGACAGTAGTATTATGCTTAAGTCCACACAGAGACACACTGTTGTTTGCTATGATTTTGCAGTCCTTCGTAAAGCAAAGCAATTTATTAATACACATTATCATGGGTTTTGATGTAATTTGAATATTTTTTTCTGTAACCTTTGCCACACCTAAATCTGACATTTGTATAGTATATTATTCAAAAAATTGAATAAAATCCCCAAATTTATTATCAAATCATCCTTCTCACAGGAAGTAGGACAAAACAGAATAAAGTAACTAAGATGCAATAAAACTTGAATTTAATTCATACTTTTAATTTCACTTAATACTTATGTGGTTTGGGTTTAGAACACAATATTGCAAGAAAGTTAAGTAGATGGCTTCTAGTAGTTACATATTCCTTTATCTTTATGGCCATGAAACATATACATAAACAGAGAGAACTCATACAGGCAAATCATAGCAAGAATTTCGACTCATCCAAATTCAGTATTAGTGCCATATTTTTTTTTATTTGTTTTGTTTTGTTTTATCTGAAATATAACAGGGAGTGACTGGAGTCTTTTGAACAGGGAGATAAAATGGTCAAGCCTATGTTTTAGAAAGAGCACTTTGACAGCTGAGTGGAGAATATAATGGAGTAGGTTGTTGCTGTTGTTTGTCCTTCATTCTTGCAGAGGATAAATGACATAATACGAGTGATCTCTTAATTTGTGTGTGTATTGTATTCAAGTAAAACAGAGCTGCACAAAGTCATCAGCTTCACTGTCTCCTCCAGAGTCATCAAAAGACAAAGATCAAGATGACTGGTAATGGCCCAGGATGCAGTGGGTGACCTTTACATTTCTAAATTAAGGTTTTTCCCAAAGTCTCAGTTTTTTTTTAAACTTTTTATTTTATTATTTTCTAGTTACATGCAAAGACAATTTTCAACATTTGCTTTCATAGGATTTTGAGTTCTAAATTTTTCTCCCTCTCTCTCTTCCCTCCCACCTCCCCAAGACAGAAAGCAATCTGATTTGGGTTTTATATATATATATATATATATATATATGATCACGTTAAACATATTTTCACATTAGTCATGCTGTGAAAGAAGAATCAGAACACAAGGGAAAACCGTCAAAAAAGAAGAAAAAATCAACCAAAAAATACAAACAGTATGGTACAATCTGCATTCAGAATTCATAGTTCTTTTTCCTTGATGTGGAGAGCATTTTCTATCATGAGTTCTTTGGAACTGTCTTGGATCATTGCACTACTGAGAAGAGCCAAGTCTCTCAGAGTTGATCATCATACAATGTTGCTGTTACTGTGTAAAATGTTCTCCAATTTCCCTCAGCATCAGTCCACTTAAGTCTTTCAAGGTTTCTCTGAAACCTGCCTGATCATCATTTCCCATAGCACAATAGTATTCCATCACATTCACATAGCACAACTTGTTCAACCATTCCCCAATTGATTGGCATGCCCTCGATTTCTAATTCCTTGCCACCACAAAGAGCTGCCAAAAATGTTTTTAGTGCCATGTTTTGTGTAATGTAAGGCCTGTGCAGATAATTGAGGAAAATTTTTGAAGACCTAGAAGGAGAGGTATGTAGAGGCTTGACAAATAAAAATGGAGAATAGTTCTAGGAAGAGGAAATATCATGAAAGCACTGAATTCTGCTGAAAGAAGTAGATACAAACAATCCTATTTTCAATTTACCAAATGGGAGAATTAGAACCATTATGCCCTATTTGATTTCAACAATCCTCATTTTTCTTTTTAAAAAAAATATTTTTGGGGCAACCAGGTGACGCAGTGGATAAAGCACCTGGCCCTGGATTCAGGAGGATCTGAGTTCAAATCTGTCCTCAGACACCTGACACTTACTAGCTGTGTGACCCAGGGCATGTCACTTAACCCTCATTGCCCTGAAAGAAAAAAAATGAAAAAAAATTATTTTCTTTTTTTTTTTTGACAGCTAGTAAGTGTCAGGTGTCCAACAACGGATTTGAACTTAGGTCCTCCTGAATTCAGGGCCGGCGCTTTATCCACTGTGCCACCTAGCTGCCCCCCAAAAATTATTTTTTGAGGAAGATGTGTTGCTATATTATCTAGAGCTAATAACTCACTGGATAGAAAAAATATTAAAAAATAGATATTACACATATATACATACATACATCTACATACATATATGCATGTCATACACATATATACATAACTACATATATATATGCACATAAATACATATACTAGATTGTTATATGATGTGTGTATGTGTATGTGTGTATCTATATAAGTACACATACAAATTGCTGGCACCTTGAAACTAAACTATGCATAGCTGAATCTGTCTTAATTCTTTGGGTCTAAGAATAAAGTCAATATGGTTTTGCCAAAAATTCTTGATATAGAATTTCAGAAATGAAAGAGAACTCAATGGCTAAATGGTCCCACCCATACATCAGAAGGAAAATTTCCTGTGCAATCTGGCCTCATGTCATAACTTGAAGGACAGAATTTCAGGCTCTGATATATTGGCAGTGTTTGAAATTAAAATGAATCTAGTACAAATACCACCTCTGAGAATTACTTGCTGTCAGCATTTACCAGGAAGTAATTTAATTAAACCAGTTACATCTATATACAACTCTTGGAATGGGAAACTGGTGAGATCACACCATGTAGTATTTTGTCAACGAGTCCCTCCCTCCCTCCTTCCTTCCTTCCTTCCTTCTTTCCTTCCTTCCTTCCTTCCTTCTTTCCTTCTTCCTCCTTTTCTTCTTTTCTTCTTTCTTCTCCCCTTTACTTTCTCCCTCCCTCTCTTCCTTTGTCACTTTTTTCCTTTCTTCCCTCAATTTTTTATTATTTTCTTTTTTCTTTTTTTTTGCATTCCTTACCTTTCCTTTTCCCTCGGTCTTTCTCTCCTCCTTGCTTTCTCTATCATCCTTATTTTCCTTCTTTTATTTATTTTCCTTTCTGTATCTTCTTTTTTTTCTATTTCTCCTTTACCTAATTTTTCTTCATTGCTTTTCTTATGTACTTTTTTTATCCTGGAAGATCCCTCCAACCTTGTAGCCCCTCTTTCTGTTTCGTCATTTCTTCTTGGAGCCTCCACTTTTAAGGAAAATACTCCCATAAGACATGTTCACTACTTCAATCCTCTCTGGAATCTATTTCCATATTCTTCACCATCATGGCTATGTGGATTTTTCCACCCCACCACCTATCTTTTGTGTGTCATCTTCCTCCATTACATTGTTAGCTCCTTGAGGGCAAGACCTCTCTTTCTCTTTTTGTTTGCATTCTTGGAATGTAGCAGAGAGCCTAGGATATAATGTCATAATAAATGTTTATTGACTTGACATTCTTTCTTTAAAGGAATGGGGTAACATTTTGAAATTACTTATTAAAAAAATAGAAATTTGCTTTTCCTGGAGAGGCTGCTGCTGAATAGAAATATTATAATTTTTCTAATAGGATATTTAAGGGTCTGAGAGCTATTTTATTTATGTCATTAACATTATCCAAAAGAGCATGTTTTTAAAATTGACAGCTGAATGTTTATTTCCCTCTTATGTGAAATAACTCTCAAATGTGTCACCCAGTTTAAATTTTAAAATGCAACCTAAACAGCTGTTAAATATCCATTAAAGACTTATGAAATGTTAATAAGATATGCACCATTAAGTTCTATTGGCAAGTGTTTTATTGGTGACTGACATGAATTAGCTTTCTTATGGAAATCAAATTACATTTTTAAACTGGCACAACACCTACAATCTCCAGTGTGTAATTAGTATGATATTAGATTTTAGCTAATGCACTGTGAGACAACTATAGAAGTCTCCTACTGCAGGGATTTTTAAATGAGAAATATATGCCATATAACATCAAAGATCATTAAACAAGAAATAAAATAATAAATCATTCTTGACTTGTTCTATTACAAATGGCAAGTTTAAGTTCCAAATATTGATCTACTATTTTGTAAATGTGCTAACCTCTAAAAATATTAGACAGAAAAGTGCAATATAGTAGTTTCCAAATGTTTATGAATGTCTGGAGCCAAAGATTCATGCAAGATTCTTCTGTTCCAATGAATCTGGGAACATTTCCAGAGATTTCAGGCCTGTCAAAAAATTAGTTACCTATCAAAGTATCCATTGCTGTAAGATTTATATTTAAAACAAATATATTTTTTGTTAGCACCATTTGGATGTAACCTAGGGGGTTGTTTACCTAAACATTTTTCTTCACTGCTTTAAATAATATGTGAGGATGGTGTTTTTTCTACATTTCACTCCCTCAATTTTTTCATTGTTTAAAATCACATGACATTCATTTTATTTTATAGAACCTTAGTGTCATAAGAGACCTTAAGTGTCGATTAGTCTAGCTTGTATCTGAGTGCCCATCTTCTTTATAAAATTCCTGTCAACTGGTCATCAAAAGAGATAAATATAACTTTTTAACTGAGATTATTGCAGTATAAACTTCAGAAAGACAGTGACACCTAAATTTGATATTAAAGGAAAAGATACATTTTAATAGACACAAATGAAGTTAGGAAATAGCTGAACTTTTCTATTCATGAAAGCATGTGGAATGTCAAAATTTAATTGAGAAGCTTCAGCCTCCCCTCTCTGTATCCTTTCTCCCTTTCCCCTAAACGTTTAGGTGTTCGATACCCTCCTGTTTTCTTCACAACTATTTTGTCTGCAAAACTTTGTCTCTGGAATGAATTATCAGTAATTATGCCTAAGTGTTCATGGGATCTCCAAAGTGTATTTGCTTTTTTAAAATTTTTCATCAATAACTCTGAAATGAAAGACATTGTTTCTGGCTACATGGATTTTGAACAGGTCAACAGATAGATATAGGACATACTTTTGAGGGGGGCGGAGTAACGAAGAGGTTGTGGGAGAAGGTAGAAGGTAAACTCTCATCATGCTAAAAATAACTTTTACAAAGTCAGTGGCCTACTTGACCAATATGTAATATTGGACTTAGCTAGATTTCCTAGGCATCATTTGGATTCTGCTTGGGGAATGGATGGACAAACAGATTTTTTTAGGTTTCATCTAACACTTAGAACTTTAGCTGAACAGAGGAAATACCTCCCTGGATATTAGTACTCTTTCTCTAATCATATTATCTATTACTTACTTATCTGTGTAAATATTGTATTGTACTTATTACTTACTTATCTGTGTAAATATTGTATTGTATTTATAGAAGGCAAACTTCTTGATGACAAAAGTATTTTTCATTTTATCATTGCATCTCTTATGTCTAGCACAGAGTCTTGTCAAAAACACTAAAACTGTACTTACTAAGTAAATGTGTATTTGTTGAATCTTTTTTAAAGTGCTTCATTAATAACATTTCCTTTTCTTCCAGTTTGAGATTATATGCATCCAAATTAGGATATGACATAGGTGTTCTTAATTCAAGGTCAGCCCTTTATGAATTATAGGGCAGTACCTGGCCTTTTCAATTAATTCCTGGGCTAGTAGTAGACAAGAAATCCTTTCTTGTTCATAAAAAGTACAAATGTTATTACTTTACTAGTTATTGCTTGAGTCCTCATGGATAATTCTATATCTGAGAAATATTATATCATCAATATGAATATTGAAATGCATAATCTAAATTAGTATCTTAGTATAAGATGCCTGCTGTGCTTAACGGATCTTCTCTATATCACAAAATTCCATGGAGTTTCAATTAGCATAGTAAAGAGAATAAGGGAAAGGTGTAATGAAATGGGTTGTAATAGCTTTCCACAGACATGCCAGATAGAAGGATAATGATTATATTTTCTATACTCATCTTGCTTTTAAATTACATTTCTGTCTCAATAAATATTGAATAATAGGTCCCCAACCTGCCGTTCCAATCTAATTTCTATCTGAGAGATGAAGAGCTTGTGTATTTTTTGTTAATGGATGGAATTTGTAAATTCTGCTATGCTAAAATTTTAGCAGAGGCACTTCAGATCACAGAGAGATGACTATGAATTCCAGAATAATTGAGTCAAGTCTTAATTCTGATACATACTATCTTTGTGAATATGACCAGGTCATTTGAACTCTAACTGCCCTAGATATCTAAGGTTTTAAGCTTAAAATCAATTGTTGGGCTCTTTCCTGGGAGGGGTTTGCCAAGTCCAATCTGTTAGCAGGAAGCTCAGCAGCAGCAGCAGCAGCAGTAGCAGCCTCTGTGCATCCAGGAATGCAGCTAGCCCTGGACCCTAGAGCTCCAGCCACTGTCGCTGCCTGTCTTCACTGCCCGCCGCGAAATTTCATCAACTCGCCCACCACCATATCCTAGATGATTAGCATTCCAGTGATGCTGAGTTGGAGTTTGCCATCCAACCCAACACCACCGGCAAGCAACTGTTCAACTAGGTCATGAAGACCATTGGCCTGAGAGAAGGGTTCTGAGCTGTGGCTGGGAGTGGATGCCCTGGGGCTGAATATCTATGAGCAGAATTATAGGCTGACTCACAAGATTGGCTTCCCCTGGAGTGAAGTCAGGAATATTTCCTTCAATGATAAGAAATTTGTCATCAAGGCAATTGACAAGAAGGCTCCAGACTTTGTCTTCTATATCTGCCATCCACATCAACAAGCACATCCTTACACTGTTCATGGGGAACCATAAGCTGTGAATGCAGTGCAGCCAGTCATATACCAATGAGGTGCAGCAGATGAAGACCCAGGCCTGGGAGGAGAAACACCAGAAGCAGAGGGCTCTCCTGGAGAATAAAAAGGAGCAAGAGTTAGTTAAGAAGGAGAAGGAATAGACTGAGAGGGAGAAGGAGGAGCTGATGGAGAAACTGAGGCAGATTGAGGAACAGACCAAGAAAGCTCAGCTAAAATTGGAAAAGCAAATCAGAAAGCTATAGAACTGGAAGAGGAGTGGAAGTGAGCCTAGGATGAGGTAGAAAAGCTGGCAAGGAGTGTCAGGAGGCTGAGGACAAAGAGGCCCTGCTATGGGCCTCTCAGGACCAAATGAGATGCAGGAGAAGCTGGCCTCCAAGATGGCAGAGCTGACAGCCAGAGATGGCCTAGCAGAAGAAGGAGAGTGAGGCAGTGGAGTGGCAGCAGAAGGTGCAAATGGTCCAAGAGGATCTTTAGAAGACCTAAGCTGAGTTGAAGAATACCATGCACACCCCCTATGAAAATAAGCAGGATGATGAGCAGGATGAGAACATGGCCAAAGCCAGTGCCAAGCTGCGGGCTGAGGCTTCCAACAAGGACCACAGTGAGAAAAAGAATACTCCTGAGACAGAGAAGAATGAGTGGGGCAGAAATACCTGAAGGCCCTTCCTTACCTCAGAGCTGGCCAGTGCTCGAGATGAGACCAAGAAGACAGCCAACAATATGATTCACACAGAGAACATGCATCTGGGGGTTGTGACAAGTACAAGACCCTATTTCAGATCCCCCGGGCAACCACCAAGCAGCAAATTGATGAATCTGAGTCCTTGAATCCTCTGCTCCCCATCCCCCATCCCAGCTATCTCTGACATTTTCCACCCCTGATTTCAAACTTTCTCAATCAACTAACCAGCCAGCCAACCACCATCTAGCCAACCAACTGGGCCTTCCAGGGACCCTAGAGCACCCTCCTCCCTCCATAAGAAAGGAGGAGGGAAAACAATTAGAACCCCTTCCTTCCCTCTTCTTTGCCCTCAGTTGCCAGCTAAGGCCAGACCCTGATTGCCTTCTGCAGAATATCTGTTCCTACCCTTGATCCCCATGGTTCACTGCTGGACTTGTCCCTTTCCCCCTTCCTCCCAGACACAGGGCACAGTGTCTAAGCACATGTGGGTCTTCTCCAAGTTACTATGGCTCTGTGCTGGGCAGGAGGAGGAGGCTTAGCAGAAGAGAAAGGGAACTCACACCAAATACCAGAGGGAGGGAGACATCCCCCAGGCCTGCTCCACCAGGAGAGGACAAAGTAGCCTGGACAGGGGTAGAAAGGGAACCTTCCTGATTCCCCTTCCTAAACTCCATCCCAGTTAGTTGGGTTTGGTGAAAGAAAGAGAGAGAGAATGGGGGGAGGGGGACAGGGAGGGAAGGAAAAAGTTCCAAACAAGACACCAAAAACCATTTGACGTCTTGGCTGCCTAGCACCCCCAAGCAAAACAGTCCCTTATGGGAGCTGATTGGGTGCCTTATGGAGGCTGTTGGGGAAGCCTTCTGATTGACCACATGTGCCTTGGGTGCTGTCTCTTCTCCCCTACATGGGCCAGCCCCTTCCCCTCCCTCCTTCCCTAGCAAGGCTGAACAGAATCTTGGGGGATCTGGGGGAGTGTTTCCTCAGCCCATAGTTTCCCTATCCTGGGGAAGGGGCTATCCATGCAGCTCTCTCCTGGGTCCATGGCATCCACCCTACCCTAATGGCCTGAGAAAACAGGGGATCCCACCAACCTTGTCACTCCTTCTCCCTATGGGGAGATGGAAAAAGGTGTACATGGGACCAGAGATGCTCTGGTCCCCTGAGGCACACTTCTAGGGTGTGTTGTGGAGGTGATGAGACCATGCCTGCCACCTACAGGATCCCTGCAAACAGCCCCTCCCCCCCACTGTGTGTGTGTGTGTGTGTGTGTGTGTGTGTGTGTGTGTGTGTGTGTGCGCGCGCGCGCGCCGCGCGCGCGCGCGCTCTCGCGAGCTCGCTAGAGGTGAGGCTATCTATCTCTGGGTAACTTTTATTTTGGTTACCCCTCCATGGAGCTTCTTCTCCCTGTCTGGTCCTCTTAACAAACCATGGCAATCCATGTCCTGCATGCTGCTAAATCATCATTGCCAGGTTGGCAGGGGCGGGGCACCAGAACCCTCTCAACAGAATGCCTGAGTAATGTAACCTTCCCCCCATCTATTAAAACTGGAATTCCCTCCTGCATAAATACAATCTCATTCTCCTCTTGGAACAGTGCCCTTTTGGGCCTCTCACCCCTCTCACCCCTCCCACCCCTTGAAAGTGTATACTCTATTATAAAGAAGATATTTGGCAGGAAATTAATGTAAAACACTTTATGTATCAGTGATGACATCATAATAATAGGTCACACTATATTTTATTCTTATTCTTATTAGTTCTGCACCGTTTTTTTCCTGTTTCTGTATGGTCTCTCTGAGTTGACTAGACCTGACTTCTCCTGCTCTCCTTCCACAGTGGCCAGTGGGGCAGGGATGGAGTAGGGGGATCCACAGATGCCCTCTTCCTTCCTTCCAAAACATCCTGTTTTGCTGTAAAGTGTATCAGCCCTCAGGCTGTCCCTGGCCTCTAGAGGTTAATTTGATATGGTGTGTATCCCTGAAGGGAAGAGCTAGCAATAGTAATCTACCCCATGGTGGGAGGTGGTGTTGGGGGGGGGGGCTAGATTTTGTATGTGTATCTTAATGTGTATTTTTTTAGTTGCTGTTTTTCTTAGTCTGGAGGGCTTTATTCTATGGATACATCATTTTCAGTTTCAGTGCCAATAAAGGTGAAACTACCGCCCAAAATATAAAATAAAATAAATTATTGATTTTCGTCTATCTACATAAATGATTTATTAGAATAGAAAAAAACGTCATGTCCAGACCAACACTTACCTTTCTTAAGCCCAATCACCCCAAAAAATTTGCTACACTGTAAGAAGTAATCAATATGAAAATTGCACAGATGCATGAGAAGACTTAAATTTACAGGATTAAAGTGAATTAGGCAGAGTCAGCAAGAAAAAACACAATGCAAACACAAAAGAAAATAAAACAAAACAAAAAAATGGAAACTGAATGCTTTGTAATTATAATGACTGAACTAATTCCTGAAAAAGAGATGAGGAAATTGTACCTGCTTCAATTCTTTGCAGAGTTGGAAGATTATGAGTGTGGAAAACTGCATATAGTATTAGACTTACATGATGTGTTGGTTCCTTTTTCAGATGTACTTTTTTATTGTTCTTTTAAAAAAGGTATAGGCTCTCTGGGTGAGGTAGAAAAGAGGATATGTTGAGAAAAGATGGGTGAATTAAATACAAAAGACAAAATATAAATAAAATAATTTACATGACTAAAATTTACCTGTTGCTTATTGCCATAGACAGTGTATGAATTTCACTTGCACATGAATTTTACCCACTTAAAAAGCATTATTTAAGTAGCACTTTGTGATAAAAACAATATCCTAACCCTAATCTAAATGTATGTTAGACACCATTTCTGATAAAAAAAACAAACAAAAAGATTGAGACTATACCCATTTCAGAGCTAAAGAAACAGTTCCAGACAGGTTAAGCAGTTACTGAAAGAAATACACATAGAAGGGACTGATCTAGAATTCAAATCCAAAGCCCCTTACTTTAGAGACAAACACCCTGTAACATAGATGCCTTTGCTAGGGGCAAGGGGGAATGCAATTCATTAGCTATTCTTGGCATCATTGAGAAATGTCTAAACATACCTAACTAAGAGCTGTATTTCAATAAATAATTCATGTCACTGGTTACAGAAACAATATGGTGGGCACCTTTGACAATTCTATAAAGCACCATTTTGTTATCATGTGATTATAGATTTAAAGCTAGAAGGGACCTTAGATTGCCATTGACTCATACCCATATTTTACAAATAAGAAAACTGAGATGCAGAGACAATGCTTAAAGGAAGAATAAAATCTGCTTTTAAAGTAAACAATGAGGTGGATTGGCAAATGAGTCAGAACTCAAGAAATAACTGTTCTTTGTTTGTTTTGGAAAATCCCAGAAGTAAATTAAAGTAGAAACAAAATATTTGTTTTGGCAGCAATCCAAATATGAGGGAGTCTGTTGATAATATGGCTATTATCATAAACCATATCAAGATTCTTATAGTAAATTCAATTAGAAAAGTTCAATGGACAATTTTATTGCTTCCAATAAATCTTATATCTTTTTTAAACTTTAGAAATTAATTATCCTGTGTGGGCAGCTAGAGGTGATGGTGGAAGAATTCATCCCAGCAGCCATAAATATACTATATTTATCTACTGTTCTTTGTAATTTGAAAATGCACTGCTTCCCAACATTCAATTTTCTGTTCATGATATCTCTATTTTCCTAGACATCCTGATTAAGATGGATTCTCAAATTCTTGTCTCTTTCTCCACTTTAATTGGTCCCTTACCATCTTTAAAAATTCCTGCTCAATACGGAGAGTCTTCTCTTCTCCCTATGTTCACAAAATACGGTAGCAACTAAAGTGACTAGAATTCTGACACTGATTATTATTATTTTTGAAATTTGGAAAAATTATCTAACTTCCCCTTGCCTCAGTTTCCCCATTATCAAAATTAGGGGGGAGTTTTTGTAACTTTAGGCCAAGAGCAAGATCAAAAATAAGGAAGGTAATCTAGTCTCCTCTTCCCTTTCCAATGTCAAGGTCATAGAGGGAAAGGACCAGATGTGAAGCTCCTGTTATCTTCTCTCAGGAGCAAGGCAAGGCAGAGTTTGGCAGAGTTTGATTCTAGCTCTTTCTCCTTGCTTGCCTTCTACTTTTCTTCTTTTGATAATATTATTTTTAGTGATAAAATTGTTATTTTAAGGACTGCTTTAGATATATCCCACAAATTTTGCTGTGCTGAGATATATTTTTAAAATTTAACATAATTATTTATTGTACCCACAATTTGTACTTTGAGCTATTAATTGTTTAGGAGAGCGTTATATCCTTGGTCATGTTTCCTCTAAACTTGGCAATAGCCTATAATTTGCACTGGGTAATATTTCTATAGATTTATGTCATAAAATGATGGGTTTGGGGTAGATAAATCCTGAAAAGTAGACACTGTGGTTTCTTCTTATGTTTTTTAGTTTACAAAGGAATATTTTCCCCCAAGGAGAAACTGAAAGACAGTGTTATGTCTTGGTCAACTAGAATTACTGCTAATTTATACCATTATAGTCCCTACTTCAATTAGGGGCCATTTACTTCCTGACCTTTTTGCATGGTTTAGACCAATTCTTTGACACTGACCTTCATTATAAGGCCCTTACAGAAAAGTACTGAAGCAGGGATGGCAAATGCCTCACATAAAGTGATATGCATTCTCACTGTTTCTCTACTCCACTTTTATAGACTCCTTACTCTCTGTGAATTTACCTTAAACTTTAGACAATTATTTTTCCATTTCATTAACTTGTCTATGCACTTCCTGGCTTCATGGTTTGGTTCTGTCTATTGCTCTGCTGACTCTCAGTCAACTCTGGCATGTGCTACTGGTGCTTACCCTTGTGATTGCTCATCTGTTTCCTTTTTTGGCACCTGAAATACCTAAGTTTTTACAGTCCTGAAACATGAGTTAGCAAGGGAATGCTCCCTATTAAGCCAGGATGGTGGGTTAATTTGAAGGAAACTTAGAAAAATGTGGGCTAAGAAATCACCTTGTACTTTTTATATTCTGATCCAAGCCATACTTCACTTTTACTGGGGATAAACATTTCTTTATCCAAAACTCTGGATTTCTCTCCTTTGTAACAAATACCAACTAGAAACTTGAAGTCAGGGTGCAAGAAGTAATTTTTTTAAATGAAAATTTTAAACAACCATTATTTTAAATATTTTCACCTCTGTACCAGTTATTATCTGTGAATAGAATTACTTTCAAAGTGTACCTTAAGAACCAACATTTTCCATGATTGAAAAAGAATTATCATTCTTTAGTTGGTCAATCATGTCTGACTCTTCATGACCCCATGGAACATACTATACATGAAGTTTTCTTGACAAAAATAGTAGATTGGTTTGCCAATTTCTTGCCAGTGGATAGAGGCAAAGAGATGTCAAATGAACTGCCCAGGGTCACACAATACTAAGTTTCTAACCCTAGATATGAACTGACTCCAGGACAAATGCTCTATCTACTAAGCTGCCTCAGAAATAGAATACCTAGATTGGTCTTAGAATTTTACCATGATTTAAATTAGGCACTTTAACCCAAATGACCTCCTTATTTGCCCTTTATTAAAATTGTCCCTTCCACCCCAACACAAATTGTTGTATCATGATTCTATATTGCTCTTTAAATGAAATGGAGTGAAAAAGCAGAAACAGTGATGGTACTGGTCTATTTTTTCTTGCTATTTTAATATTTTAACAAGAGACTTTAGCAGTCTCCAGCAAGAGTTCTGAAATATGTGGGGAAATAGTTGAGAGCAGAAAAAGAAGAAGGAATAGAACTACAGAGAAAGAAGTGAACTTGGAAATAGTCCCAAGGGAAAGTTCAAAACGTTTGCTTCATTTCCTTTTTTGCTTTTTATTCCTATTTGTTTCTTCCTTTAATAGCCCTTGAGAACACTTAAATTAGTGCAATGGGCAGTCTTGTTTTTAAAGTAGGAACACAAGTAAATCCTCTCTTTGTTAACTGTTTGGCATCAAAGTGAAGTGGAAGGCCAGAACAGTACCGAAGCATTCAATTAGAGTATACTCAATTTCTTTTTAATTGATTTTATCAAATAGATTCTTTAAAAAAAATTCTAACAATCAAGATGCTTAATATTAATTAGTTTTGCAAATATATAATTATCCCCAAAGAACTTTCAACATAATGACCTCCAACACACACTCATCTATCTATCTATCTATCTATCTATCTATCTATCTATCTATCTATCTATCTATCTATCTATCTACCAATCTATCTACCTAAATATATGAATAGGACTGGCTTCTGAATTCCCTTCAAGCTTCAGAATTATGATTCTGTGATTCTTAGTTTGATATTATGTGATATAAGAAGAAATATAGTCAAAGTCTTATGAAAACATATGAACTTATTTTCAACCATGAGTAATGTAAAAGACTGTAAGAATACTATGGTTGTTTAAACAAGGTCTTGAAAGATATTTCATAGGATAAAATAAATGAATAAATGAAAGAATGAATATAGGAATGGAAAAAGCATGTATTCAAGTATTTATGCAAACCACTGAGATTATGGACAGGAAAAAAAATGGCCCTTTACTCACATTCTAAGCAAGAGACAACATATGTAGATATAGAGGGATTATGCTTCAAACAGGGAAGGAGGGAACCTGAATGAATGTGTTGAAACTAGGGCAGTAAGATATAAAGTAATAGCTCATAATTCAATCTGGATGTCAAGTAAAGAATATGAAGTTGTATGTGGCAAAAATTAAGATGAAAAATCCTATTAAAGACAGATTTTAAAAGACCTTACATTATAGAAAGGATGCTTGTTCTACCATAGAAGACGGAAGGACACTGAAAATATTGTAACAAAGGAATAACAGGGTCAGACTTGAATATTAGGAAGATCAATTTGGTATTGTATAAATTTTTGAGAAAAAAAGAAATACTAGTTGGGAGACCATGACAACAATCTCAACATATAGTAATGAGGTATAAAGAATATCAGTGGGAAGGGATGGAGCCAAGATAGCAGCGAGAAGCTTGGAAGTTGCCTGAACTCTCCCAAATTTCCCTTGGAAACAACATTAAATCAAACATCTAAATAAATTCTGGAGCTATAGGACTTGTTAAAAAGATGGAGTGAAACAATCTTCCAACCTAAGATAACTTAGAAGGACTTAAGAAAAGGGTCTGTTTCACCTGGGTAAAAGGCAGCTCAGCAAAGCCTGAAGAGAAAAATTCAATCTCCAAATACAAGACTAAAGAGAAGATGAAAAAGGAAAAAAATGTTATTCAATAAGGTTAAATTGCTTACATCCCTACATGGGAAGATCACGGTTGTACTTTTGAGAACTGTATGATTACTATGGTGATGGAAGAATTATACATATACAGAAGGTGTGGCTGTAAGTTGATTTTAATGAGATGATACAAAAAAAAAAAACCTTAAGGGGGGGAAAAAGGAATGAAGAGGAAAGGGGAGACAGAATGGAGTAAATCACATCATAGGAAGAGACACAAAAGACTTATTACCATAGAGGGAAAGAAGAGAGGAGATGAGAATTGTTTGAACCTGACTCTCATTATATTAAACTCGAAGAAAAAATAACATACACAATCTGTTGTGTTTAGAAATTTATCTTACCCTATAGGGAAATAGGAGGGGAAAGGGGAAAGAAAAGTATGGAGGGCAGGGGACAGCTAAGTGGCACAGTAGATAGAGCACCAGTCCTGGATTCAGGAGGACATGAGTTAAAATCTGGACTCAGACACATGACAATTACTAGCTGTGTGACCTTGAGCAAATCACTTAAACCTCATTGCTCCACAAAAAAAAGGGGGGGGGCTGGAAGAAGTAGGAAGGGAAAGGGGAATGAAAGAAGAAGGAGTGGGGCTGATAGGATGGAGGTCAGATTGAGGAGGGAGATGGTGGTCAGAAGCAAAACACAAGTGAGGAGGGACAGGGGGAAAGATAAGAGAAAAGTACAAAGAAGGGAGAAAATAAGATGGAGGGAAATACACGGTTAGTAATCATAACTGTGAATGTGAATGGGATGAAAATTCCCATAAAATGGAAAGAGATAGCAAAGTAAATTAAAAACAAAATCGTACAATATGTTGTTTACAGAGATACAGACAGAGTAAAGGTAAAAGGGTAGAGCCGAATGTTTTATGTTTTAACTGAAGTAAAAAAAAAAAAGGCAGGGGTAGTAATCTTTATCTGAAGCAAAGCAAAAGCAAAATAGACCTAATTAAAAGAGATTGGGGGGGGCAGCTAGGTGGCTCAGTGGATAAAGCACTGGCCCTGGATTGAGGAGGACCTGAGTTCAAATCCGGCCTCAGACATTTGACACTTCATAGCTGTGTGACCCTGGGCACGTAAATTAACCCCAATAGCCTTACCAAAAAAAAAAAAAAAAAAAGAGAGAGAGAGAGATAACGAAGGAAACTATATCTTGCTAAAAGGCTAAAAAGAGAAATAGTAAAGGAATCTTTTTCAGATCTTGATGCAATAAAAGTAACATGCAAAAAAGAGCCATGGAAAGCTAGACTAAAAACTAATTGGAGGGGGCAGCTAGGTGGCGCAGTGGATAAAGCACTGGCCCTGGGTTCAGGAGGACCTAAGTTCAAATCTGGCCTCAGACATTTGACACTTACTAGCTGTGAGACACTGGGCAAGTCACTTAACCCCCATTGCCCCACCAAAAAACAAAAACAAACAAAAAATACTAATTGGAAACTAAATAATCTCATTCTAAAGAATGAGTGAATCAAACAACAAATCAAACAAACATCAGAGAATGATAATACTGAGACAACATACCAAAACTTATGGGATGCAGCCAAAGGAGTTCTTAGGGGAAATTTTAAATCTCTAAATACTTACATGAAAAAACAAAAACAAAACAAAAAACAAACAAAAAACACACGCAAAAAAACTAGAAAGAGAAGAAATTAAAAATCCCCAATTAAAGATCAAATCAGAAATTCTGAAAATAAGAGATTAATGAAATTGAAAGCAAAGAAACTATTGAATTTAGAGCTTTTTTTAATGATAAAACTTTAGTTAATTTGATTTTAAAAAAAGAAAGAAGAAAACCAAATTACCAGTCTCAAAAGTGAAAAGGGTGAATGCAGAGGAAATAATGAGGAAATTAAGCAATAATTAGGAGCTATTTTGTTCAATGGCATATCAATAAATTTGTGAATCTAAATAAAATGGATGGATATTTGCAAAAACATAAATTGTCCAGATTAATAAAAGAGGAAATAAAATATTTAAATAAGTCCACTTTAGAAAAAAAAAATTGAACAAGCCATCAATGACGTCCCTAAGAAAATGTCTCCAGAGCCAAATGGATTTAGAAGTGAATTCTACCAAATATCTAAAGAACAATTAATTCTAATAATATATAAACATTTTGGAAAAATAGGTCTACCAAATTCCTTTTATGAGACAAATAGGGTGATGATACTTAAACGAGTAAGAGCCAAAACAGAGGAAAAAAGTTATAGCCCAATTTCACTAATGAATAGTAATTCAAAAATTCTAAATAAAATATTAGCAAGGAGATTAGAACAATTTATCATATGCATAGTACACCACAACCAGTTGAGATTTATACCAGGAATGCAGGGCTGATTCAATTTTAGGAAAACTATCAAGAAAATTGGCCACATCAATAACAAAACTAACCAAAATCATATTATTCTCTCAAAAGATGCAGATAAAGCCTTTCACAAAATACAGCACCCATTCCTATTTAAAAAACTTGAGAAGATAGGAATAAATGGAGCTTTCCTTAAAATAATAAGCATTATCTATCTAAAACCATCAGCAAGCATTATAGGTGTATGGTTCAACCCAATAATATAAGGGGTGAAACAAGGATGTCCATTATCACTACTATTATTCAATATTATACTAGAAATGTTAGCTTTAGCAATAAGAGAAAAAAGAAATTGAAGGAATTATAATAGGCAAAGAGGAAACAAAACTATCACTATTTGCAGATGCTTTGATTGTATATTTAGAGAATCCTAGTGAATCCATTAAAAAACTACTTGAGACAATTAACAACTTTAGCAGAATTGCAGGATATAAAATAAACCCACAAAAATCATCAGCATTCCTATATATAGCCACAAAGCCCAGCAGCAAGAGATAGAAAGAGAAATTCAATTTAAACTAACTGTAGGTAATATAAAATATTTGGGGGTCTACTTGCCAAGACCAACTTAGGAACTATATGAACACAATTACAAAACACTTTTCACACAAATAAAATATGAGTATTGTTATTGGTATATATATATATATATATGTTGTTGTTGTTGTTGTTACTACCACCACCAATGTACAGATGAGAAATATGAATTTCAGAAAAGTTAAGTAAGTTATACATGGCCACATAGCTAGTTAATTCCTAATGTAGGATTTGGGTTCACTCCAATTCCAACTACATGACATTATCTATTTTGCTCTATGGGAAACTCATCTTCAGATTTTTGCAATAAAAATCTGTGAAAAAGAGAAATTGAGACACAGAGTTCTTAGCATGATCAATTTATTAGCAAGTCTAGGAAGGGAAGGGAGAGAGAAAGATTTGAAACCCAATGTCTTGAAAAAATGAATGTTGAAATCTATCTTTACGTGTAATTGGTTCCTAACGTTTATCATGCCAGGGTGGGAGTGGGGATAAGCTTCCACTCTCTATAAAATGTTCTAATAGCATGTGTCTCAAATAGCCTCTGACAACCGAAGCCCAACTCCTGGCCTTCTCGTGTAGGAACCGTTTCCACTAATAGGAGAAGGGGCGAAGGTGAGTCACTGGTGCCTTAAAACCAGTCACTTCAGGCAGGTTGGACTCATTAGCCTTAGCAGGCAACCCGCCTAGGGGAAGGAAACCCTGATTTTAAACCTCCGCTGCTTTGCGGCTATACCCATATATGGGAAAGGCTTTGGGAATTAACCCCGAGGAAAAATCAGGAGTTGGAGTCCCTTAGACAGTTGGATGTTGGACATCACATCCCTCTGGCAACTCCTGCTGTGGCACTGGTGCCAAGCTGTATTGGCTCTGCCTCTCCTTTGGATCCACCAGTGTCACAGAGAGGAAAAACCTGCTGCATGGGCAACGGCTTGTTTTCCATATTGATACACCCAGGCCAGCTCCCTGGAGAGGATACTCCAGATACTCCTCATGGGGTAGATACAACATGGGATGCGGCAGTTACTGGTTATAAGTCACTCAGGAGCTGCAGTTCCCATATCAGACTGCACAGCCACACTGTGGCCGGTGGCTTTTCAAGGCACTGATCCATGGTCATCCGCAACTGGTAGAGGCCTACTACTACTACTACTATGTGTAATTGGAAAACAATGAAATAACATAGTATTATGAAAAAAATATTTACAAGCAGAAGTTGAGAGGAGACTGGGAGAAAAGATGATGCATATAATTTTAAATGTGTTGATCATACTGGCAGTGGGCCATAAATATTGAGATATTCTGAAGAGGGTTAGTGATGTGGAACTCTTGAATAGTGGAAAGATTTGTGTTAGATTTATAGAATTGTGTGTAATTTGCATATAGGTGAATAAAATATACATTTGTTCACATTCTTATATTCCCAAAGAAACAATGAGCATGCATGCATGTATGCATGTGTGTATGCATGTGTGTGTGTGTGTGTGTGTGTGTGTGTGTGTGTGTGTATCTGGCTTGGTCATTCTGCTGATTGAGCAAGGTGATTTTAGAAATATCAACTTAGAGGTGGAAGGTAATTCGCAGAACATCTAGTTCAAAACCCTCTTTTAAAGATGAGGGAAGAGAAACTCAGATAAATCTCTGCAACCTCCCATCTCTAACTGCCTTTCAAACATTGCCAAATTGATATCTAGTAGCTTATTTAAATTTAATATATCTAAAACACAGCCTATTATCTTTCTTCCTAAATCCTCTGCCAATTTCCTACCTTCCCTATTAACTAAAGAAACTAACACCTTCCTCCCAATCCTTCAGGCTTGCTATGTAGGAGGCATCCTGGATTTGTCACTATCTTTCAGGCCCTACCCCACTCACCCCCCCTTATCCAAGCTATTACCAAGGACAGTTGATATCACCTTTGCAGTATCTATCTTCTATATCCCCTTCTCTCCTCTGACTAGTGAAGGTCTTCATCACCTTATGCCTGGATTATTATAATAGCCTGCTTCATGGGTCTGTCTGGCTCAATTCTATCCCAACTCCAATCCATCCTCTACTAAAGTGATTTTTCTAAAGCATAGGTCCAACTTTGTCACACACACACACACACACACACACACACACACACACACACACACACACACACCACTATACTTAATAAACTCCAGTGGCTCCCTATTGCTCCCTTCATAATATTGCTTTTTCCTACCTTTCCAGTTTTCTTATGCCTTAATGCCAAATACATAATCTTTGATCCAGTTACACTATTTTAGGAACAAGATACTACCATCTTTAGACTCCAGGCATTTTCTTGGCAGTCTCTGAAGTCCAGAATGCTCTCCCTGCTCCCTTCCAACTACTGACCTCTTGTGCTTCCTGTGTCTCAACTAAAATCCTAATTGATATAGGATGCTTTCCCCAACCCCTATTAATTTTAGACCTTCCTCTCTATTAATTATGTCCTGTAGGTTGCTTTGCATATATTTGTTTACCTGTTTTCTCCTATATTAGGCTGTAAGGTCCTAAGGACAGGGATTAGTCTCTGCCCACTTCATAGGATAGTTTTATTCCCAATAATTGATTCTCTTTTTCAGAGTAAAGAAGTATTTGAAATATGCTCAGATATCATAAATATATGGATGTACAAAGTTGATTGAATCTGTCAATCAATTATGCACCATACTTAAAGTGACTATGAAGTGGGGGATGGGTTCAATTGATCAAATTGATTGTAAGGCATCCTAAAGAATTAAAAGTTTCCTAAGTTTTATTAAAAGACTGGTGGCCACAAAAAGAAGCACCCAAAGGGGAAAAGTAAGGTGTCTCAGATAGGGAGAGGAAAAGTGGTTATATTTATAGTGAGAAAAGTAGGTTATTTCCTCATGATCTTTATCTCCTTGTGAGAGGTTCACATCCTATTTTGGAATTTGGGGGATCCTAAGATGTCACCCAAGGTGGGTACCATTTTTTCTAGGGGTGTGTTTTTGGGGTTTAAATGTTATAAGGTGCACCTAAGGATATATTTGGTCCTTCTTCTAATGTTTCTAACAATATGTTTAAACTTGTCAGACCCCAAGGGTCTCTCTGTTTAGGATATCTCTTTACTTTAAGATTTGATTTCTAGGTATAGTTTCATTTTCCTGTCATCCAGGATTATTAATCCCTGACTACTGTTTAAGATTCTGTTGACAGTGTTTATTGATAGGGACTCTGTTACTGTACTATTGATAAGAACACAAACCTCAGGTTCCCTGTTAACCCTTTTAGCTAACTCAGGTCTTAGCTGATCTGTTAACCCTTTTATTCTCCTCCATCAGCTAGATGCTATGCATTGATACTTTATGTTAATAAATAGGTTCTGATAAGATCTCTATTGAATTCATTGTAGGATATATACTTAGTCACGGAAGTTGTCCATCAATTTAGGGTACCACTGAAGAGCACTGGATGAAAGGGGTGGTACTACACAAGAAATATGTTTATATTGACTGAGGAAATTTCATTACATCTTTTGGGTTATTTTATAGAAGAGCAAGTCAAGTCAGGATCTGAAAATTGAAGGGAAAATCAGGACACTTGGTTTTAGTGGTAAGGATCTCCAACCAAATACATGAGAAGGAATCATTTCATTAGCAGGAAAAGAGACCCTGCCTCAGTCTTAGCCTATGGCTTACCTCCCTTTCACCAGAGAGCAGAAGATCTTGTGAACTCCAGAGGACCAGAAGATACATCCTTTTTATCAAGATCCCTGAGACTGGGGGCAGTTAGGTAGTATAGTGGATAAAGCACTGACCTTCGATTCAGGAGGACCTGAGTTCAAATCTGGCCTCAGACACTTGACACTGTGTAATTTAAGATTCTAAATGTGGATTCTAATCTGTTCCCCCAGTTTTGGGGGAAACTGACTAAAATCATTGATAAAACGAGTTTAGGTTTTTAAGGGTTTATTGAAAAATAGAAAGAGAAAGATTGAGAACAGAATTCCAACAGCCTGGCATTCCTATCTTTCCTCAAATTTCCTGTGAAGTCCTCTGCTGCCACCACCACCATCAAGTCAGGAACCCAAAAGAGAGAGAGCTCTCCATGCAAGCCCTCTTTCCTCCTTCCTGTCTCCTCCCAGAAAATAGGAGGCTCCTCAAGTTGATTGGCTGGTAGCCTTGATAGACAGCACCCATGAGCAAATGTCACTTCCTGACGCCAAGGAAAAGCCACATGGCCTTGCCCTCTGAGGCATTTTCCTCATGGTGGAGCTTTCCTCTAGTAAGTCTCCAGTAGGTGGCATCATTCCAATCATTACAGTCCCCACTTTTGTTTCACTTGAAAAACGAATGCATTTGCTCAATGAAATAACCAAAAATAATATCCTATGCTAGCTAACAATATGTAAAGAACAATATAGAAAAGGAAGAGAGGAAAGTTTTGTCCAGAGGGGCAACTTTTTTTGTCTTCATGAACTGACGCTTTGACATTGGTCTTGCAAAGGGAGGGCCTCTGCAGAGAGTACATATTACAGATGGCATATAATAACAGAAAGGAGATGGTAAAAACTAACAAAACAAAACTGTTCATATAGAGTCTCTGATTTCTCTTGTCTTCTTGAAGTGGTAAGATGTCATCAGGAGGAAGCTGGATTCTGGTCTGGAAAACTGGATTCTGGACTCTGGTCTGGAAAGCTGGATTTTCTTTAACTGTTTGAATTGCTGTATTTTTTACTAAACCTTATCATAGCATTGTCAATGATCAAATTAATAAATTCCATTACATTTCCTCCTTTATATCCTTGGACTTCTAATAGAGGGTTGAGGTAGTTATGCAATCTATAACACTTTTTACCACCATGTGTCTGGATCAAACCCAAATTTAGTATGTGTTCATGACACCTGAAAAATGTTATGGAAAGATTATCATACCATATCTCATGGTTTTGAGACAGTCAGTGATTGTGCTAGGCCACAGGTGATTAGACTGAGTGAGACAAAAAGAAAACAAGTTCAGTTAAATTAGGTTATATTAGGAGGGAGAGAGGACAAAACTGGACTGTGTCTAGCAATTGTGCTCTACATAGTTGCCATCATAAGCAAACCATGGACTTACATATACCTGTCTCTCCTGTTGTTGCACATATATTCTTTCCAGGGCCTGCATCAAAGTTCACAGCAAGTTAGTCTCTGAAATGATAAGTTTCCATACTTCCTAAATCTCCTATTAATTTCACCAGACAGTATGATGGTAAAAATGTGTGCTATGCTACATAACTGAGAATATACTAGTGATATATACAATAATTCCAAACCATACTCAGAGTATAGTGACATATAAATAATAAAGGAATGTAAATAGCTGATTATATTAGACATTATTACATAATCTTCTTTTAGCAAGTAAACCACATCATCTTGTACATGAATTTTCTAGTATAACAGTAGCAGATACTTAAAGTGGTGATCAATTTATCAAAAAGAAATAAGACTTCAATTAGCAAGATTCAATATTCAATGTTTTCAGTGAGGTATCAAGAAATAGGGTTCAATAACTCTTTTTTTAAACATAATACCATAAAAGAAAAAAGAAGAAAAAAACTCATTAGAAACTCATGGTTCTCTCAAAAAGAAAGAGTAAAAAAAAAAAAATTCTGATAGCTTCTGAGGCCCAACGGTCCCACCCACAGCATATACTTAAAATGTCTTTGAAAAGTCACTTAGTTTACAAAATTGAATAAAAGCAAAAGAAACAAGAGTCAAAAAACAAAGCAAAACCAAAACCAAAAATAAAAAGCAAAAGATTTGCTAAGCACTCTTTTGTGCTCTTAAAGAACTTAAAGGTGCGGTGAATTCCAGGTCTTTTCAGTGCCTTTCAAAAGCCAAAACAAAAACAAAAACAAAAACAAAAACAAAAAGGATTAAAAAAAAAATAGGTATAGGGTACGGAAAGGGTGGGGGAGATTGTGGTGGGCCAGAAAACCAGGCCATGTGCTTCAGTGGTTTGCCTGTAGAAGGAAATGCTTGTTAAATTTTAAAGTATTTAAGCTGCTAGAATTTGGGGTATGCCACATTGTTTTAACTGGTTCCCCAATTCTCTGCATGCCAAAGTGGCAGGGGTTTCTGAATTGTCATTGATTTTTCTAATGCTGTCATAATGTTCTTTATGGTAGAAAATGTGGAGTTCTCTCTAGCATCAGTTTTGTCTGTGCCACTGATTTTCAATAGGGACTGATTCAACTGATGAACTACCACATTCAGCTGATGCTGTCTAGCAAACGCTACAATTGTATCATTTCCTCCCCACTTTCCAAATTTCTTTAATTCATCAACATATTCTTCAAAAGGGGAATCATTTATTCTAAAAGACTCAAACTCTTGTCTATGGTTAATCATATAAGAAGCAGATTCTTGTCTGTGTCTGAGATGATTCCTACAGTGACCTTCTAACTGGTCTGCTAAGGCCCTAAAAAGGCAATTTCCGTCTCCTGATACTTTACTAAGACTGAGTCCCAAAGCATTTAACTGATCAGTGGGACTAGCAAATGGGAACTGCCTATTTCCTCTGGGCTCTCTTTTCTCTTTAACAGTTGCTATCATTAGGGTTTTTTGTTCTTTAGCATCTACCTCAGGTTTATCTGAAATCTCTTTACCTATGAATGGTGCAGGCTTTACATGAGAGCAATGAATCCTTGAGTCTTTTTCACCAATTTTAATGGCAGTAGGAGTTGTCAATAATACCTGAAAAGGTCCGTCACAGGCGGGCTGGGTTCCACTGGTTCTCTGAAAATTCTTTACATATATCATCTCCTGGTTTGAAGTTATGCAATGAAAAGTCTAATGGTCCTGCCTGGACCACAGCTCCTGCCTCATGGAGTTCACATAGCCTGGTTTGTAATTCCTGTATATAGGAGGCAACAGAAGTATCACTTCCCACCAGTGATGTATAAACTGGGGAAAAAGTTTTAGCTTGGATAGGAGGGTGACCAAAAAGCATTTCATGAGGAGATATATGAAGTTCTCCTCTTGGTCTACTGTGTAGATAGAATAATGCCAATGGGTAGAACATAAGGCCATTTCAAATGAGTTTCAGTATATAATTTGCCAATCATACTCTTAAGCTCTTTATTCATATGTTCAACTTGGCCTGAACTTTGTGGATTATAGGGCGTGTGGAATTTTGGAGTTATTACCAAGAAAGAGTAGATTTGGGATAAAATTGAATCAGTAAAATGTGTGCCTTTGTCAGAATCAATGCAGGCTGGTGGGCCAAAACGAGGTACTATCTCTTTAAGAAGAATTTTGGCAACAAAGGCAGCTGTGGCTCAGGGGCTGGGAAATGCTTCCACCCACCAAGTGAGTTGATCAACTATAAGAAGGCAAAATTTATAATGTCCTGCTTTTGGCATTGTAATATAGTCAATTTGTAAGTGCTCAAAGGGTGTATATGCTAGAGGACGTCCTCCATAAGCGTTGGCCTTAAAAGCATGCTGATTATAAGATTGACATGTGGAGCAGCCCGAGCAGATTCAAGATGCTGTGTTAGTCACACCTGGTGCTATCCAGGTTCTTTTACTAGAGTCTACAATGCCTTGTGTACCAAAATGGCCTTTTCTGTGAACAGAGAGGCATAACTGGTGGTAGAATTTCTGGGGAAGAAGTGGCTTACCTTCCGGAGACACCCAGACTCCATTGATCTGTTTAGCCTTAAATCTCTTTTTCCACTTTTCTACTTCAGAATCATCATAGGTTAGGTTGGAAGGAATATCCTCAGAAGGTGAAAGGTTAAATCTTCCCTTTGGCTATATTACAGGCTTGTGTAAGAGCCACAAGTTCAGCAGCTTGTGCACTAAAATGGGAAGGCAGAGAAGCTGCCCAGACAGTGTCATAATCAGAAACCACAGCAGCTCCAGTGAAACAGCTAAAATGACAAAAAAGGAAAATAATAAATGTTGGAGAAGCTGTGGGAAAATTGGAACACTAATTCATTGTTGGTGGAGCTGTGAACTGATCCAACCATTCTGGAGAGCAATTTGGAATTATGCCCAAAGGGTGTTAAAGCTGTGCATACCCTTTGACCCAGCAATACCACTTTTAGGTCTTTTCCCCAAAGAAATCATGGAAGGGGGAAAGGGACCCACATGTACAAAAATATTTATAGCTGCTCTTTATGTGGTGGCAAGGAATTGGAAGTTGAGGGGGTGCCCATCAATTGGGGAATGGCTGGACAAGTTGTGGTATATGAATACAATGGAATACTATTGTGCTGTAAGAAATGATGAACAGGAGGAGTTCAGAGAAACCTGGAGGGTCTTGCATGAGCTGATGATGAGTGAGATGAGTAGAACCAGAAGAACATTGTACACAGTATCATCAACATTGAGTTTTGATCTACTGTGATGGACTACATTCTTCTCACAAATGCAATGGTACAGAAGAGTTCCAGGGAACTCATGATGGAAGAGGATCTCCAAATCCAAGAAAAAAAAAAAAGAACTGTGGAGTATAGATGCTGAATGAAGCATACTATTTCTTTTGGTTTTGGTGCTGTTGTTTTTTTCTATTTTGTGGTTTTTCATCAGTGCTCTGATTTTTTCTCTTACAACATGACTAATGCAGAAATAGGATTGTCATTATGTGTATATGTGTGTGTGTGTGTGTGTCTATATATATATATATATAAAACCTATATCAAATTACTGGCTGTCTAGGGGAAGGGGAAGGGAGGGGAGGGAGGGAGAAAAATCTGAAATTGTAAAGCTTGTATAAACAAAAGATGAGAACTATCTTTACATGTAACCGAAAAAATATAAAATAAAATACTTTATTTTATTTAAAATAAATAAATAAATACATGTTCAGGAGCTTCTAATGCAGTGAGCTTGGCTGCAGAATCAGCTCGTGCTCCCTTTGAAATGTGATCACTATTCCCCATGTGGGCAGGGCAATGCACAATGGCTAGGGCAGAAGGCAGTTTCAGGGCATCTAAGAGGTCCTTGATAAGGTCCCCATTGGCAATAGCCTTGCCCGAGGATGTTAGGAAGCCTCGTTGACGCCAAATCATACCAATAAAGTGTCATATGCCAAAGCCATATTTTGAGTCAGTAAAAATAGTGGCACTCTTACCTTTGGCTATATTACAGGCCTGTGTAAGAGCCACAAGTTCAGCAGCCTGTGCACTAAAATGGGAAGGCAGAGAAGCTGCCCAGAGGGTGTCATAATTAGAAACTACAGCAGCTCCATTAAAACGGGTTCCCTCTCTCATAAAAGAAGAACCATGTGTATAGAGGACAAGATCAGGATTTTCTAAAGGTGTATCAAAAAGATCATCACGGGGTTTTTCAGCCATATCAATTAAAGAAGCACAGTCATGCAATGGTTCCCCCGAGAATGGTAAGTTAGGGAGTAGCGTTGCTGGATTGAGAACTGTGCAGCGTTTTAAAGTGATATTCTCATTACCTAACAGGGTTATTTCATACTTAGCCAGCCTTTGATCTGGCTTGTGTTCTGTGACGTAGTAAGAGAGCCCCTACTTTGTGAGGGCATTGCACCGTTAGAGGGTTACCTAGGACCAAATCAGAGGCTTTTTCTACCAAAAGGGCTGTGGCCGCCAATGTCCTAAGGCAAGGTGGCACTCCAGCTGCTACAGGGTCCAGCTGAGTTGAATAGTAGGCTATAGGGCGTTGGTTAGGCCCCAGTGATTGAGTCAGAACTCCAGAAGCCACCCCACTTTGTTCATTCACAAAGAGAGTGAAAGGCTTACTATAATCTGGTAGTCCTAGGGCAGGTCCTGATAACAAGGCTCGTTTTAATTCTTTTATGGCTGAGAGATGCTGAGGAGCCAATTGTAAAATGTCTGGGACAGAACTTTTTGTTAGAGCTATGAGAGGTTTAGTAATTTCACCAAAAGAGGGTATCCATTGTCTACAGTACCCGGCCGCTCCCAGAATAGCTCTCAACTGCCTCTTAGTAGTGGGGGCAGAGAGTTGTTGAATGGCCTGGACTCACTTAGAAGAGACAGAGCAAATTCCAGGAGCCAAAATAAATCCTAAATATTCTACCTGGGGCAAACACCATTGTACCTTTGACGTGGAAACCTTGTGTCCTCTCTTGTGCAGCTCCAACAGTAAGTGACGGCTATCTTCCTGACAAATTTCAGCATTAGGAGAGGCCAAAAGTAAGTCATCAACATATTGTACTAGTGTGGAGCCTTTAAAGGTAATGGAGGCCAGATCCTGCTGTAAAATTTGGGAAAATAATGTGGGACTGTCTACAAATCCCTGTGGGAGTCTAGTCCAGGTCCACTGTCTATTTTTCCAGGTAAAAGCAAATAAATATTGGAAGTCCTCATATACTGGTATGGAGAAAAAGGCAGAGCAGAAGTCTACCACTGTGAAACATGTAGATTCATGGGGAATGGATGAAATTATCGTAGCTGGGTTTGGAACTATAGAATGTCTAGGAATAACATAATTATTAATCGCTCTAAGATCTTGCACAAAACGATAAACAGGTTTATCATCTGGCCCAGGCTTGGGTTTTTTAATTGGCAAAATGGGAGTATTGCATGGAGAGTGATGACATGGAATAATAATACCCTGGCTTTTCAAAGCCTCAATTATAGGTGTGATCCCTTCTATTGCTTCCCTAGACAATGGATACTGTGGAATGGAGGGGGGTGGTCCCCCCTTAACTTTAAAGGTAACAGGCATGGCAGACTTAAGGAGCCCCACCTCATTAGGGGATGAGGCCCATAAAGACTGAGGAATGTCAGAGGGAATTTTGGATACTTCCCCTACTTTTCCTTGAGCTTCTGTAAGTAAAATTGGTAATAAATGAACAGTATCCTCTGGCAATTGTAGGGAGACAGCCCCATCTGGAGCACAAGATATGGTTCCTCTAAGCTTGCAAAGGAGATCACGACCTAATAAATTTACAGGGGCATCAGGCATGAGTAAAAATGAATGTTCTACTGTTAAGGGCCCCATAGATACCATGCGAGGATTCAATTTTGCCACTCTCTGGCTCTTTCCTGAGACTCCCACTACATTCAAAAATCCTACAGGTCTACACCCAGCATCTGGTTTGCTTACTAATACTGATTTAGAGGCTCTTGTGTCTAGCAGACAATCGTAATAGGTCTCCCCCACTTTTAGGGTGACATGTGGTTCAATACTCTGGGGAGGTGAATGGACTGGCACAAGTGCATTCAAAAAATCCGGATCTGGGAATATATGGCTTTCATTATCTATGTTCCATTCCTCCCCAAGACACTGTCATTCCTGTGTCCTCCTCTGAGGGGGACCTTGGTTACCATTATTCTGCTACTGCCTTACTGTATTCCTCCGAAAAGATCTATTTCTATTTTGATTTTGCCTGTAATTACAATTTCTTCTCCAAGTCCTGCATTCTCTCAATTCATGCCCCTCCTTATGACAGTAACAACACACTTTAGTGTCCTTGTTCCCATGTTCACATGACTGACTAGGAATCGCTGGTGCCAGAATGCTCTGTTTAGGGTGATCTGGACCTTCCTCACGTGAGTCAAAGACATAATTTGCAAGTTCCTTAATCCTATCTACTGTGAGAGTTCTCCAATCTGGACATTGTTTCAGAAAGTATCTGCGTATTTCTGGCAGTGAATTATAAACAAATGTGTTGAGAACAATATAGGAATCTCTTAAATCTACTGGATCCTATCTGGTGTACTGTCTAGTGGCCTCACAAAGTCTATCATAAAATCTGTTTGGTCTTTCATTAGCCTCCTGAGGTAGGCTTAAAAATTTCTGCCAGTTTTCCGGTTTTCTAGAGCAAGATTCCATTCCCTTCAGAAGTGTTTCTCTAGCATCTTTTAATCTTTGGAAATCCCTATCATTATTATAATTCCACTCTGGATCCTTTAGAGGCCATTCCACATCAGCCTTACCCTTCACAACAAGGGCATTTCCTGCTGAGATAATATCTGTAATCTCAGTTGGGGACAGTAAAGTTTCCATAAGGCAAGTAACATCAGCCCAAGTGGGTTGATTTATATTAAATATAGTCCTTAACTGTGAAATTACAGTGTTGGGATTTTTCTCAAAACTAGGGATGATTGATTTCCATGCGCTCAAGTCACTTGGTTTAAAGGGGCTATATTTTCTGTCTTGAATTGGTGCTCCTTTTTTGGTATGTTCTATAGTTTCCTGCAGGGGGAGCAGTTTCTGCTGATCTGATTCTAAACTTGGATCATCTCTAGTAGAAAGAGCCATCTTGACAACTCTCTCCATATGTGACAATTTCCCCCATGTTATAACAATGATAATAGCAAAAATAAAATCCTTAGTCGTATGAATTATGGATGTGGTATTAAAAGGTATTTCAATTGCAGGCATAAAATTTCTACTTATATTAAACGTATTTTCCCAAAGATTCACACTTAGACTATTATAAAAAAAAACTTTTTGCTGCCTGAATGAGGAAAAAACCAATAATGTTATGAAGAACCATTGAGTAAACTATTCCTCTAAGTCGGGATGTTATGCTGTCCCAATACATTCCGATGAGAAAAATCAAAGGGATAGTAGAATATTTGAGCATCTTGCCCTGGCTTTTTCTGTTTAAAGCAAGGCTTTTAGAGACTTAAAGCAAGGGAGATTAGGCAAATGAGGCAAAGTCAGTGGGGGTATTTAAGAGAAAGTCCACTAAATGAGGTGGCTCATGGCCAAACTAGGGAGGGTGGGAGGGTCCTTAAGATCCATTCAGGGGTCGCCAAACTGTGAGATATAAATTGGATATTAGATCATAAATCTACCCCACTTAACTTTTCCCTTAATTTATCTCCCAGACTAGTAAATGGAAGAAGCTTCTGATTTTCTAGATAGACCTTTTATTGTATGATAGTCACAAGGTGATGTTGATTAGAAGGCTAGGAAAGTAGAAATACAATACAAATCGTCTTAAGTCTAGACTTAGTCTATATTCTGTATAAAACTCACCAAAAGCGGAAGGCAACCTTTGGGGCGAGAGACCGAGTCAAGCGCGTGCTGTTAACCAAGAGCTGGGCCAAGTCAAACTCCAATCCGCGTCTGTCTGTGCAGCGCAGCCAGGAGACCAGCAGAGCAGGAAAAAAGCCCCACTTCCGTTCTCTCCTTGCCTTTTAAGCTCGCACCCCGGAAGTCGAGTGCTTAGCAGGCAATCTGGCGTTCGTCGCAGGCGGACTGGTGTGCATAGCTCATGCTGTTGGTCTCCTCCCCAAAAGGGTGGTCCTAAGAAAAACTGGTGGCTCTCCATTATCTAACTGACTGTTAAAACTTTTTACCACATTCCCCCATTTTGGCAATGGCTCTCCCAAAAGTGGTAAGTTAGGGAGTAGTGTCGCTGGGTTAAGGACTGGGCAGGGTTTTAGAGTGATATTCTCATTGCCTAACAGGGTTACTTCATACTTAGCCAGCATTTGATCTGAAAAGGCTTGTGTCCTGTGTCGTAGTAAGAGAGCCCCTACTTCGTGAGGCCATTGCACCATTAGAGGGTTACCTAGGACCAAATCAGAGGCTTTTTCTACCAAAAGGGCTGTGGCCACCACTGCCCTAAGGCAAGGTGGCACCCCAATACTTAATAGCTGTGTGACCCTAGGCAAGTCACTTAACCCTCACTGCCCTGAAAAAAATTTTAAAAAATAATAAATTTAAAAAATGAGATGCTTCCCTTAAAAAAAAAAAAGTCAGCTCCAGGAGGTGGGGGACAAGTAATTTATTGGGAAATAAAAATATTGCTAGGACAGTAATAGCATATTGAATAAACAGGGGACCACTAAAATAAGCGCTATTAAAATATTCAGATTTTTTTTGGTAGCACTTATTATCAAAAGCCACTTTTCCCATGTTGTATTTGGATAATCTATTTTTAAACTCAAACAATCAAATCCTATCTTGTTAGGTTCAATTTTTCTAGCCAATTGCTTTTTAAATTTTTTTTTTTTTGCAGGAAATGGGGGTTAAGTGACTTGCCCAGGGTCACACAGCTAGTAAGTGTCAAGTGTTTGAGGCTGGATTTGAACTCAGGTCCTACTGAATCCAGGGCTGGTAATTTATCCACTGTGCCACCTAGCTGCCCCCAATTGCTTTTTTAATCATGATTCTGTCATTTTATATGTTAGTCATCTCTACCAGCTTCATGTAATATGTAATTTTAACAAGAATATCTTCTCTGCCTTTATCTAAACCATGATGTCTGTTCCTAGTAAAGGCATGCTTGATTTCTGTACTCACAATCTCATTGTGAAAATATATCCCTTTAATGAAGAATTTTAGAATTTTCCAAATCCTAAGATTAAGCTCCCTGGACTTGACTTTGCAAAATCTATTTTCTTTCTCAGCAGAAAGTCCTGTGTAAGGTCTTGAGTCTGCAGCTTCTACTCAAGGTTGCCTGTGAGCTGATTGAGGCTGATTCTTTGGTTTCTGACTTTGTTAGGCAATAAAATTAACAAGGGCATGTATTGTATCCCAGGCCATTGCCAAGTGTCTTTGCTTTTGTCCTACCACTGGAATTTGATGACTCTGGAAGGGACAGTGAGACAGAGGAACTTGTACAATTCTTTCTCACTTAAATCCAATTCAACAGAAAATGAATACATCACCTGTGATGTTATTGGTCCTCTGAAAATTAAGGTTATAGGAGGCAGCTAGGTGGCTTAGTGGATAAAGCACCAGCCCTGGATTCAGGAGTACCTGAGTTCAAATCTGGCCTCAGACACTTGACACTTAACTAGCTATGTGACCCTGGGCAAGTCACTTAACCCTCATTGCCCTGCAAAAAATAAAAATAAATAAAATTAAGGTTGCATCAGAGTGGTAGATATAACAAAAATTGAAAATATTGGGTGTTGGAAAGGGATGTGGGAAAGTTGGGATGCTAATCTGCTGTTGGTGGAATTGTGAAAAGATCCAACCATTCTGGAGCAAAATTTGAAACTATGCCCAAAGGGCTATAGAAGTGTGCATACCCTTTGATCCAGTGCTACCAAAGCTAAGTTTATATACCAAAGATATTCCTAAAAAGAGAAAAAGACCTAATTGTATAAAAATATTTATAGCAGCTCTTTTTTTGGTGGCTAAAAATTGGAAATCAATGGAATGCCCATCAATTGGGGAATGGCTAAACAAGCTGTGGTATATGATGGTGATGGAATATTATTTTTGCTATAAGAAATGACAAGCAGGATGATTTCAGAAAGGCCTGGAAAGACTTGTCTGAACTGATGTAAAGTGAAGTGAACAGAACCAAGAGAACATTGTACACAGACAGCAATATTGTTTGATAAAGAACTTTGAATGACTTAAATATTCTCAACAATACAATGATCCAAGACAATCCCAAAGGTCTATTGATGAAACATACTATACACCTCCAAAGAAAGAACTGATATGGGGGCAACTAGGTGCTGCAGTGGATAGAGCACCAGCCCTGGATTTAGGAGGACCTGAGTTCAAATCCACCCTCAGACACTTAACAATTACTAGCTGTATGACTCTAGGCAAGTCAGTTAACCCCAATTGCCTCACCAAAAAAAAAAAAAGAAAAAATAAAAAAATTAACTGATATGGATGGAACAGAGACTGAAGTATGCTAATTTTATACTTTCATTTTTTTCTTTTATTCAAGTTTTCTTATACAAAATGATAATATGGTAATGTTTTCCATAATTGTAAATGTATAACCCATGTCTGATTGCTTGCTACCTCAGGCAGGGGGAAGGGGAGAGAGGAAAGAAGGGATAAAAATTAGAACTCAAAATTATAAGTAAAAATGTTTATTACTTTAAAAAATGAATAAATGAATGTATAAAGAATTTTTTTTTTAAAAAAAGAAAAAGAAAATGAAGGATGAACAACAACAATAAATGTGCCTGTGTCCTTTGGACAAAAGAAGCTGCTTTCTTTTGTGATACCCCAGTTCTTCCCCTTTTATAAAAAACTATTACTTATCACACACACACACACACACACACACCATCCCACAAGCACAAATACTTAATAATATTTAGTGGCTTGAGCTTAACTCCAGGATCTAATATAAAATATTCAGTCTGACTTTTAAAGCCTTTCCCTATTTGGACTTTTCCTTTTTTCCCTGAATCTTTCATTTTATTTCTCTCAATGAATTTTATGACCTAGCTATACTGGTTTACATGCTGTTCCTCAGACATAACCTTCCATCTCCCCACCTCATATATTTGGCTACAAATTCCAAGTCTAGAACACTCTCCCTCCTCAGTCATTTTCTATTTCAGATGTAAAAGCTGCTGGCTAAATTTTATACCCCTCCCAAAAGGCTCAAGCAAATTTGCTGCTCTAAGGACTATAAATTCCTGCCTTAGGCAGTGATTAAATGTAGCAGCTTTGTCCCTAGATAATGCATAGACCAATTAAATATTTGACTAAATGGGTTGAGGACCTCCCAGGTCTCTCCATTGGAGTGGAAGATGCATAGGGAGATTTACATAGATTAGTTCTAGGTTTCCTTCCCAGTGGCTGGCTTAATGGAGTAAACTGCCTGCTCTGCAGGTCCACCCCCTACTTCACTGATAATAGCACTCTTTTCAAAGAGGGAGCAGGAGTTTCCTCTGGGAAGTTGTTCTCAGAGAGAAGGGCTTCTTTCTCAAAACTGGCTTCTTAACTTTGATTAGGCTTTAAGAGTTCAAACAGACTCTATAAGAAGATTTAAAATGTATTTTGAGAATTATTTTGAAAAATTAAGAAGACAAAATTCAAGTCATTTGTCCCAACTGTTCGATTTTCTGATTCAATCTTGACATAGGAAACATAACATTTTTAGAACTTCACACTTTCTTATTTTACTGATGATTGTAACTAGGATATATAGACCACTTTTCATGCTACTTCATTTGTTCTTCACTAGAACTGAGGAGATAATTGTTTGTTAACCCCATAATGCAGATAAAGAAACCTAGACTGAGAATGATTAAGTGGCTTTCCCACTGTTACACATCGACTAAGTATATGAAGTAGGTTTTGACCTCAGGTCTTCCTGACTCCAACTCCAGGCCATTCTCCACTCTATAAGTTAGCTATATTTAGAAAAGCAAACTGAGATATAGATGGTAATATTAGTAAGGGTACAGAAACTAGATATCTAAAACTAGATTAAGATTTGAACCTCAATTCCAAATATAGTGCTCTTTCCCCCATATCATGCTTCCCTAGCCACGAATATGTTATTCTGTTCAAATCAGGATTTTAAAATTTTAGTCACTGCAAAAATTTAGTGCCAACATGATGTGTTTACTCACTCCCCTTTCCATTTAGATACTGCCTCCTCTGTTTCAGGTGGAGATTTAACTTTATTGGTTCAAGTGCTAGTCACTGGTGGGCATAGGTTATATTCCTTTGTGACACAACTAAAAAATATAAATGATGTGGGATGGAATTAGGGTCAAATTGATCCTGAGTCATCCCAGAAGAATTACAAGACTCAGTGACTCAGTTTCCCAAGTTTTATTATAATACTTTGAGTGACCACAGGGAGATAACCAGAAAAGTGGAAAGGTATCTCTCAATTAGGGAAAGACAGTTATATTTATAGTATGGATAAATTGATTATCAGTCTCATTAAAATAATCCCTACTTTAGAGAGATACAGGGGAGGGCCTGTCCTTCTAATTATAATAATCTCCACTTTAGGGAGGTACAGAGGCGGGCTTATCCTAATTTGGAATTCCTGGGGTCTTAAGCCAACCCCCCCCCCCCCCATGCGTACCTTTTTCAGTGAAGGTATGTTTTGGAGGTTTATGTGTCATAAGGTGAATCTGGGGACAAATTTGGCCTTTTCCATGCATGTCACTAGTTTCAAAATATCTTTATTTCACATTTATTTCTAGTTTGAGTTTCTATAGCCTGTCAATTTATCATTGTTTTTTGTTAGTCTTTTTGACCTGCCCTTTATGTTCTTGTTATGATCTTGTTATGGGTACTGATTACTGTGGGTACTCAAGAAGCTAGGCCCTGACTTACATTAATAAAGAAATTATCCATAAAGTGGGGTCTGAATCCCTTTTAGAGCTAATATTGGAATTAAAGCTTGGACCTTAGGTTTTTCTGTTAACTCCTTTTTGCCTCCTACATCAGAAGCACAGAGAAGTTGAGTAACTTGTTTAAAGTCACATTGCAAGGCAGTTGCTATGTTGAGAACTAGAAACTAAGTCTTTGAAATACTACTATAATAATAATGTTACAATTATTATAATAAATATAAGAATGCATTTATTGAGCACCAACTATGTGTCAGGCACTGTGACAAGAAATTTAAATAGAATCACATTTGATTCTCAGGACAACACTGGGAGGTAGGTACTGTCATTATCCAGGTCTCACAGACAAGGAAATTTAGACAAACAGAAGTTGTGACTTTCCCAGGGTAATGCAGTTAGTAAATGTCTGAGGATCCTTTTAAATTCAGTTCTTCTTCACTCAAGGAATATCACTTTAATAACTGTGCTATCTACAATGAGTTGTAGAATACTAGATTAATGACTAATACAAATAATCTGTCCCTTTAAATTTTTTGATGCAGTGCTTGCTGTAGAGAATTCAAGGTAGAGAGACTATACAGTTCACAAAATTATTATAATGATAGATATCATTTAAAAAATACCTCATGGATTATACATCTTTGCTATGATTTTTATATTAAAAAGGATGTCTACTGACATTTAGAAAGGGGGAGGTCTTTTGTCATTAACATATGTTGACAAGCAAATAGATGAAAATCTATCTTGTTATTGATCTGATAGTCAGCCCTGATTTTTCTTTCTGGCCGTTAACTTGACTGCTAAAATATTCCCTAGCAAAGAAAGAAAATCTGCTGGAAATCTATTAAAAACCCTTGTTTTGACAGCCTGCTCAATCAAGTCATTTAGTCACAATATATATTTGATGCTGATTTGTATAGTATAGTGTAGTTTCAAGTTGCTTTAGCAAGTACTATAGAATTAGAATGAGATGATTTGATGCCAAATTCTCAAACAAGTGAGGACATTTTCCACCATATGTATGAAGATTTCTGTTGAACAGGATAAAGAAAATATATTTTGGAACTTCAGTTACTAGTGACAAAAGTCTTGATATTTCTTTAAGGGAATTTGGCAAACAATTCTGGGGGTGCACATATTACTAGTTTTGCTTGCTGGTTGACAGGCCTACATATGGGGGAGCTGTTTTTAGACAACAGTTGATGTCCTCATGTATTCCAGGTACTCTAAGTCTCATAAATATTATAATAATGGATACAGAAAATTGCCTTTCTCTTCCTGATAGCTCTGTATTTGAAAATGATATTGGAATAGATTTCTCAAAGGTGATTCAGAGACATTCTACTGATGTCAATTCATGGGGGTCACTCAATATAATTATACTTTCATTACTCTTATTTGTCTTGGAAACATGCTCCAACAGTGGTTTAGTTTATCTAGTTGATAATGAACTGAACTAACATATGTTGGTCAATGAGATACCTTCTGAGGAACTACCTCTGCATATTCTAAACCTCCTAATCAAGAAGGGACAAAGTGGGTTACTTGTTTTTATTTAAAAGAGGAAATCACTGTAAGAAACATAGCAGCTATCATTTTGATTGTCCTAACACATTCTTTCATAAGTATGATGATAAGATAGCCTCATTAATGTTTGGACTAATACAACCATCTGGCCATGAGTAATATAATTTTAAATAACTGCAAAATAACAGAGAAGAATGGGCAGAATAGATCTTGAAGCAGACAGCAATAATGTCTGTGAAAAAAGAAAATGATGATGATTATTAAAGAACTCACTAGTTCATAGGACAGTAAATTTGGAGCTATAAGGATGTTTCGAAGTCAGTGAGTGAAACCTCCTCATATAATAGAAGACAAATATAAGACATTGATATTTTAAGGAGCCCTCCCAGAATTACATAGGTAGTTAGTAACAAAAGGGAGATTTGAACCTTGATCATCCCAATACAAATCCAGAAGTCTTTCTATGCCCTATACTTTGGCCTATTGATATGTTGAAATCAAACATTCATGAAATCAAGAAGAAGAAGGTTTGATCTGAAAATTTGTAGAAAATGTTACTGTGGTGGAAATAAATTTTGTAGTTATTAGAGATTTTATTATATCTATGTGGACCTTGATAGTAATTAAAAGGAGATAGTTATCTCTTCATCATCATGTCTTTCCCCATCATGATTTTGATATATCACAGGTTACCATAAGAAATTAAATGGAAATTTGGAGGTGGGGGGTTGTGAAAGTCATAAGGTACTGTTAACATCCCATAATTAATCCAAATACTTAATCAAAAATTTACAATAATATAGTATAAACACCCAATAAAAAATAAAAAATTCAGGCTTCTCTGGTATGAAGGGAGGGGCCAAATTTTTTATGTGGATTTTCCAAATCATGGGATTGTCATGCCCCAACCACCACAATGTGGAAGCGATAACTGTACTGATTAGACATACATACATATGTACATATATCAGTTACAAACCTGGAATCTCTGTCCAGATAAGAAACTGAGCAGGTCAGAGATCCCATATGTTCAGTAATAGGATTTAGCCTGTGTGTAGCTCTAACACTTTAAGGGAAACACAGACATATGCACATATGCATCGGTATATATGCAAATATGTATGTGCATATATGCACACATGTGCACAAACATGTAGACATATATGTTTGTGATGCATGCCTATACGTGCATGCATATGTATATCTATACACATATCTGCATCAGTATATGTATGTACACAATATACAACATATATTCAAGGGCATGTATATATACCTAAATAAAATAAATGTGCCATATATGTAAGGTGCATATGTACATACAAAATGTATTAAACATGTATATAAATCCATACATGTTTATGTTTTATTATATGTTACATATACACATATATAAAAGTGTGTTTGCGTGCATTCATGTGTATAAGTATTTAAAGTTTTAGTTCAGTTGTAGGTTTTAACAGCTTAAAAAACTTAGGAGGAACCTGTCTCTATTAAGTGTATATTATAAACACACATGTATAAATAAATCTTTGTGTATACATACACATATATGTGTGTTGTGGCATTTGTATCTGTGCATACCTATATCAATAGCTATATATATGTTATATGCACAGAAATAATAAACTCATAAAAGCTGGTGAGTTCACAAAGATGTAGTGATTTTAACACAAAAAATAAGAAATTCAGGAAATGTCCAATAGAACAAACAATAAGCAGGTACAGGATGGTAGATATGAAGTGTAAAGTAAGAGGACATCTTTTTTATAATGTAATTTGAAATTGGGGCGGGGAGGAGCATGAAGTGGATGCAAAATACTAAATACTTTAGTCCTGTATCCAGGGACTAAAATTATTCTTGGAGCAGATGCTATTTTTTAAAAGAAAAATATAATTTATTTATTAGTGAAATGTATTTACTCATTCATTTATTTAAACATTCTATGTATTCATTCATTCATTAATACATAAATACATATATTTCTTTATTCATTTGCTAGAATTATTTTTTTTTCATTTGCTTATTCAAGCATTCCTTTTGTTATTTACTCCAGACACCTATGTGATGCAGTGGTTAGAGCATCAGGCCTGGACTCAATTTTCTGAGTTCAAATCTCTTCTCAGATAATCTCTTTCTCTCTCTCTCTCTCTCTCTCTCTCTCTCTCTCTCTCTCTCTCTCTCTCTCTCTCTGTCGCTTACTTTTTTTTTTTTACAGTGCAATGAGGTTTAAGTGACTTGACCAGGGTCACACAGCTAGCAAGTGTCAAGTGTTGAGGCCGCATTTGAACTCAGAGTTCTTCTGAATCCTTTGCCGGTACTTTATCCACTGTGCCACTTAGCTGCTTTCTCAGACACTTTCTAACTGTATAACATTGCCAGGGAAAGTCTTTTTAACCTAGTTGACTCAGTTCCTCATGTGTAAAATGATCTGGAGAAGGAAACTGCAAAACACTCTAGTATTTTTGTGGAGAAAAGTACAAATAGAGGCACAAAAATTGGATGAAATTGAAACAACTGAAAAGCAATAACAACAAATGTAATTATTAACCTTTCTTTTCTTTTAAAATTATAAATTCTAGGGGCAGCTAGGTGGGGCAGTGGATAAGGCACTGACCCTGGATTCAGGAGGACCTGAGTTCAAATCCGACCTCAGACACTTGACACTTAATGGCTGAGTGACCCTGGGCAAGTCACTTAACCCTCATCCCCCCCCCAAAAAAAATTGTGAATTCTAAGTTCTCTATCCCTCCCATATTTCCTTCTTTTATTGAGAAGTTAAGCAATATAATATTAATTATACATGTGAAATCAAGCAAAATATATTTCTACATTTTACATATTACAAAAACAAATCAAAACCAAAAAAATTAAGAAAATAAAAAAAAATGTATTTCAATTCATACTCAGAGTTCATAATTTCTTTCTCTAGAGGTGGATAGCATTATTTATAATGGGACTTTTAGAATTGTCTTGGATAATTGTATTGATCAGAATAGGTAAGTATTTCATAGTAGATCATTATTTACCATTGCTATTACTGTGAAAAATGGTCTCCCATTCTTTTCACTTTATTTTGCATCAGTTCACATAGGTATTTATATCAATTTATATAGGTTTTTCCATGAAACTACTACCCTCACCATTTCCCACAACACAATAATATTATATTACAATCACATGCTACACCTACCTAATCAAGGAACATTCTGTCAATTTCCAATCATTAATATCAAAAAATGAACTGCAATAAATGCTTTTGTGTACGTAGGTCCTTTCTCATTTTAATTTAATCCCTTTGATGTACAAATCTAGTAGTGTTATTGATGGATCAAAAGTTATGCATAGTTTTATGGCCCTTTGGATGACATAGTTCTAAATAATTCTCTAGAATGTTTGGAACAGTTCACAATTCCCCCAAAAGTTTATATATTTCCCTCAATTCTCTCCAGCATTTTCTTGAAGTTCTTTTAATATGCATTTCTCAACTCATTGGTGATTTAGAATATATTTTTATATGAATAGATAGATTTGATTTATTCATCTGAAAACTGCCTATTTATATAATTTTACCATTTTTCAATTGGGAAATTACTTATTTTTATGAATTTGACTGCATTTTCTATATTATTTTTGAGAAAAGAAGAGAAACAGTGTGTTTTTTATATTACTTCGTTGTCTCTCATACCTTTTATCAAAATGCAGTTTGCCTGCTTAGCTCTGTTAACTATCTCTTTTTGCTTTCACTTTGTCTGAGATCAGTTTGGCTAGGCTTGCCTTTTAAAAAAAATCAGCTGAAATACATTAGATATCCCTCTAGATCTTTATTTTAACTCTCTATGTATCTTTCTGTTTCAAGTATTTCTATTGTATACAATATATTGTGGGATTTTGTTTTCTAATCCATTCTGTTTTCCAATTACATTTTTGTTTTTGGATTAGCTCATCCTATTCATATTCACAGTAATGATAACTATATATTTCTCTGCATCTTATTTTCTTCTGTTTATTATTACTGGTTATCCTGTCCCTTCTCTAAAGTCTATTTTGCTTCTAACACTGCCTCCCTTAATCTTCCCTCCCTTTTATCATCCCCTCTTCCTTTTTTTCTGTCTAGGATTTTATTGTCCAAATCACATATAAAAACAAATTTTAACATCAATTTTTAAAACTTTGTGTTCCAACTTCTCTTCCTTCCTCCCATCCCACCCCACACCCCCAAGAAATCAAACAATTCAATATAAGTTATACATAAGTAGTCATGGAAAACCTCTCCACATTAGCTGGGTTGTGAGAGAAAACAAAGAAAACCAAAACTTTATGTCAAGGAACTATAAAAAAAAATTATGCTTCAATCTGTTTTCAGATACCATCAGTTCTTTCTCTGTAGATGGATTGCAATTTTCATAAGTCCTTCCAATTTTTATTGGATCATTGCATTGCTGAAAATAACTACATCCTTCCTAGAAGATCATTTTTACACTATTGCTGTTCTTTTGTATACAGTACATTTCACTCTGCTTCAGGTTATGTAGGTCTTTCCAGGTTTTTCTGAAAGCATCCTGTTCATCATAACTTTTATGTAATACCTTAAACTTGGCAAAGAATTTTCTTCATAATAGCCCAGAAAAGTAGGTGCCATACATTTTGCCATTATAATCAATCATCATAAGTATTTCCCTTCATCCTATTCCCTTCCCAATATTTTACCCTATTCCTCTTCAAAAGTGTTTTTTCTGACTGCCCCCTCCCCTGCTCTGCCTCCCTTATTTCACCCTTCTCTCTTTATCCTCTTGTCCTCCTACTTTCCAGCAGTGTTAGAAAGATTACTCCTCCCAATTGGGTGTGTATGTTGTTCCCTCCTTGAGCCCAATCTGATGAGATTAAGGTCTTTGAGCTAATTCTGTGTTCTAAATTTTCTTCCTCCCTCCCTCCTAAACCCTCCCTATGAAATCAAGCAATTCAATATGTAATACATGTGCAGTTATGCAGAACATCTTCACCTTCCTTTAAAGTGTTTTGCTTTTTACTGTTCCCTCCCCCAATCTTCCCTTCCTTCTTCTTTCCCCCAGCCCTTTATCTCCTTCTCCTTCCACTTTGCCTGAGGGCAAATATATATTACCATACCTACTTGAGTGTTTATGTTATTCCCTCTTTAAGCCAGTTCTGATGATAGTAAGGCCCCAGTCCTTCACCCTCTTCCCCTCTCCTCCATAAGCTTTTTCTTGTTTCTTTTATGTGAGCTACTTTTCCCTAGTCTACCTCTCTCTTTCCCTTTCTTCCAGTACATTCCTCTTACTCCCTAACTTTATTTTAAAGATATCATCATGGGTTAGCTAGGTGGTACAGTGGACAAAGCACCATCCCTGGACCAAGGAACCTTGAGCCCAAATACATTCCCAGACATAAGCAACCCCACCCTGCCTGCCCCTCCCCCAAACATGGAAAAAACAAAAAAAAATGCTTTACAAATATTATCCCTTCATATTCAGTTCAGTCCTGTGTCCTCTGTCTAAGTATATTCCTTTCAACTGACCTAATATTGAGAAAGTTCTTATGAGATAGAAGTATTAGCTTCCCGTGTAGGAATGTAAACAGTTTCATCTTTTAATATACCTCATGATTTCTTTTTCCTGTTTACCTTTTTATGCTTCTCTAGGGTCTTGTATTTGAAAGTAAAATTTTTGCTTCCTTTCACCATGAGCTTTTTTGGTTATGTGATATTTTTGTTTGTTTGTTTGTTTGTTTGTTTTTGCTTATTTTACAGTCCATTTCATGACTTAAATTTGAGCTATACTCCTGAGGCACAAGGGTACTGTCTGAAACTTCTTGCATTGGAAATCAGGAAGCTGACCCCTGGCTTGCTGCATAGAGCTCTCCAGACCTGGTTGAGCTTACTCGTCCAGGAGCTGGAAGCTTCACAGCTGGCCTGTTTTGCTACTGGCCTGATACATATGAACTGTAGGACTTTAGTTGATGATGTGTACTGGGGCTAGGGTCCTCCTGCTGGCTTGCCCAGATACTGCCTGCACTGGTGCTACCCTTTTGACTGAGTGAGACAGACGTTTCCTATAGTTCATCTAAGTCATCTTGGGCTGGAAGTTCTTGCCTTTTTTCTGGCCATCTTGGCTCTTTTGAGACTTTTAATTTTTAAATAAATGTCTCATGTTTATTTTCTTCTAGTTTGACTTTTTTAAAAGAAATTTCATATAACCAAAAAGGAAAGTTTACGTGGACCTATTCAGCTTGTTCTCAAAAAAAGGAGTTGGGAATGGTGGAAATACTTATAGTCAGAGTCTGTGGAGATAATTGAGTTCACTTTGATGGCTCTGACATTCACTAGTACTGTAACTCTGGAAGGTAAGTTCAATCTCTGTTAATATTAGTTTATTCCTTTCAAAAAGAGGATAATGCTTCAACTTCCTACCTTGCAGAGCTGTTGTGAGGAAATAATTTTGTATGTCTTAAACCATAGATATAATTTATGAGTTATTAATATTTTTACATTTTCTTTTATTTGGATATATCTGTTAAATACCAGTTAGCTTTAAAATAAATTATTTAGTTATTTTCTTAGAATAGAAAGAGAAGTAAATTAAGTATGTATAGTACCATGTGGCTTTCTATGTCTGTAAGTCCACTTTTTCCTTTAGCAAGCCCAGTTCTCTATTCAGTAATGACTTAATTTTTTTCTTTCTTTTGCATCCACTTTTCCCTTTCTTTTCCTTTCCTTTCTTTTCTTTTTTTGTCACTAGACACAGAATAAGAAAGATTTAAAATTTTTTTTAACAAATTCTATCTTAAATATTTGTTAGTGCAACTGTAAAAAGCAACTTACCTTTTATGCCCCTCAGTTGGTTTATCTATAAAAGTAGAGATTTGGAATCAAGTGCCTCTATATTTCCTTTCTGCTCAATATCTATAATCCTATGATCATTTGCTTTTAAATATCAATGTAACTTCCCAATGACTAATCTCCACTCTTAATAGAACTCATCTTTGTAATAAAAAAATTTACCTCAGAAAATCAAAGCAATACTTTGACCACATCTGACAATATTTACTTCTTTCCACATCCATCAACTAGCACCTCTAAAAATATATATATAGGAGATAATTTTCATAATTAGTTTTCTCCAGTCACAAAAGCTCACTGCACTGATCAGAGGGCTGCATTTTTTTCTTCTTTACACTACTGTTATCATTGAGTAAACTGTTCTTTTTTGTTTGTTTGTTTTTGGGTTTTTTTTTTGTGGGCAGTGGGGGTTAAGTGACTTGCCCAGGGTCACACAGCTAGTAAGTGTGGAATGTCTGAGGCTGGATTTGAACTCAGGTACTCCTGAATCCAGGGCCGGTGCTTTGTCCACTGCACCACCTAGAAGCCCCCTGTTCTGTTTTCTTAATTATTACTCTTGCTTTATATGTTTTCAGTCAATTCTTCCAAAATTATTTTTCATTAATTATTTCTTATTAGTAGCATAGTATTCAACTGAATTAACATGACACAATTTATTTTGCCATCCCTTATTATGACTACATTCTTTTAGTTCTTTAATATTAAAATAAATATTTTTGCATAAATGATTTCTTTTCTATATCATTGACCTCCTTGAGGCATATGTCAAATAGTTAAATAAAACTGGGTCATTTTTCTTAGTTTTTAACACCAAGTTCCTTAGTAAAAAAATATTTCATTACTTCCTTTGCTTTCCCAGAAAGTATGACACTTGCCTTATAGGAGTTTTAATGGAAATTACTAGAAAGCAATATAAGGAAATGCATGCTGAGAAAGAAATATTTTTAAAAGAAAAGATTTTGAAAGAAAGATTAACATTTGTTTTTGCTATTACTATATATTACATATATACACACACACACACAAATACACACACATATAATTTTTCCCTAGTCTTCCCTATTTTGTCTGACTTGGCTTTTGTCTCAGTTTCTACATAGTTCCAATTACCCAAGCCTCATCTTAGCACTTTATTTCTTGCTCTAGTTTATTTTGAAAGTTATCCCCATTTTCCTTTGAATGAATCTGAATATAAATCCCTTTCTTATTTTCTCCACTCTTCAAGAATATTTTGGACCAAAGACAGTCCACTCTCAAAACCCACTTGTCTGTGATTTAGCTATCTAGGTTCAAATAATTTATTGTTATTTCAGAGCTTCTAGGCCACTTCTCTGAAATGGCTTCCCTATGGTGTTACTACAATAGCTTCTACATTGCTCTTTGGATTTATAAGGCAAGTTTAAAAAAAAGAGTGTTTTACTTGTAGCACCATAATTCCATCCTCCCTGTCAGGTCTTGTTAAGAGGAAATAGGTAAGCGAGGACAAGTTTAGGATTTTTTTGGAAGGATCAGAGGGTATGCAACTTATCTTTCAGTCAAAGGAAATTTGGATTTAAAACCTCAGCAACAACCAGGTAATAAAAAAGCACTAGTGGGGTGGTAGAGCCTAGATGGTGGAGGAAAGGCTGTGACTCCTTCAATATCCCTAAAACCCATCCACACACTTCCAAAAATAATTCCATAAAACATCTCCCAGAGCAACCACACCAAAAAAGAATAGAATGAGACTATTTTCCAGCCAAAGACTGATTAATTGGGTGACTGTGACCACCTGCTTTTTGGGCCGAGAGAAGAGATTGTGGCATGTTGCAGATGGAGGCCAGAATAGACTGCACATCAATGGCCTCAGAGTCTTTGTGGCCAGTGGCTTCTTATGGGGCCAGAAGCTTCTTCTGAGGCTTGGTTCACAGACAGGTGAAGGGCTTTGGTGGTTGGCCAGGGTGAAGTAGCTGTGGTCCCTGCTGGAGTTGGGGGCAAAGACTCTGAAGCAGTGGGCTGACTTGAGTGGTAGAGGCCCATGGGCAAGTGGCACAGCTCCATGCCAAGCTTCTGACCATGGAGAATAATATTTCAATCAGACAGCTGCTTCCTGGTCAAGGTGAGTAAGCAGAGAAAGCAGATGATAGAAAGCTTCTTTGGGGGAAAGGTAGACAGGAATACACCTTCAGAAGAAGATAATAACAAAGTTCAAACTCCAACATCCAAAGCTTCCAAGAGAAATATTAATTTGTCTCAGGCCATGGAAGCACTCAGAAGGAACTGTAATGATTGGAATGATGCCACCTGCTGGAGACTTACTGTAGAAGAGTTCCACCCATGAAGCGAAGGTCTTTGAGGGCAAGACCAGGAGTCTTTTCTTTGGCATCAGGAAGTGACGCGGGCTAGTGGGAGGAGGAAGGAAGAGACTGGTGCTTGGTCTCACGCTCTTTCTTGGGGACTCTGGCAGAGAAGGGAGCTAAAAATGTGCTCTCCCTTTAATAGATAGGAATCTAGGCCTTTCTCTCTTTATCAAATTCTTATTCTCCTTAATAAACGCTTAAAAGTCTAACTCTTGCTAAAGCTTATAATTTATTGGCGACCACTCATTAGATATTTTAGACAGACTAGCTAGAATTTTAGCCTTAACAGGACTTTAAAGAGAAAGTAGGAGAGATAGAAAAAGATTTAGAGAGGTGGAGGAAAGGATGGAAAGAGAACTGAGAGCAATGCAGGAGAATCATGAGAAAAAAGTCAACAGCTTGAAGAGCCAAATGGAAAAGGAGATACAAAAGCTTTCTGAAGAAAATAATTGCCTAAAAATTAGGACTGAACAAATCAAAGGTAGTGACTTTACAAGAAACCAAGACACAATAAAGCAAATTCAAATGAATAATAAAATAGAGGGCAATATGAAATATCTCCTTGGACAAACAGCTGACTAGGAAAATAGATCCAGGAGAGAGAATTTGAAAATCATTGGACTACCTGAAACCCATGACCAAAATAAGAGTTTAGATATCAAGTTCCAAGAAATTGTCAGGGAAAAATTGCCCTGGTATTCTAGAAGCAGAAGGTAAAATAGAAAATGAAAGAATTCACCAAACACCTCCTGAAAGAGATCCCTAAAGAAAAACATCCAGGAATTTTATAGCCCAACTCCGGAGCTGCCAGGTCAAGAAGAAAATATTTCAAGCAGCTAGAAAAAAGGAATTCAAATACTGTAGAGCTATAGTGAGGATAAAACAAGATCTAGAAGTATCTACCATAAAGGACTGGAGGGCATGGAATATGATATTCCAGAGGGCAAAGGGATTGGGACAACAGCCAAAAATCACCTGCCCAGCAAAATTGATTATAATGTTTCAGATGTGTGGCTTGGCATCTGGAATTCATCACTATTCATAGAACCACCTGTAAATCATGTCAATCAATGCTACCAGCCAATTAGCTTGGAACTGCGTGTGGGGACTGCCATGCTTGCTCTTCCACAGGGGGCTTCTGGGCGAAACCACTGAGGATCACCTCTTGTTCATTCTGGGACTTCATGTTGGTGGCATAGAGAGAGAGAGAGAAAAGAAGATAGGCTGTACTCTATGTGTTATCTTTACATTTTAATAAATGCTTAAAAGCCTAAACTGTTGCCAAATTTATCAGTAAATATTAGCTAATTTCTCCCCCACAGTGGGGTCATTTCAGGTGACCACACGCTAGATTTTAAACATCACAATTCCTACATTCCTTCTAACTCATATGATTTTTCTCAGTATTAGGTCAGCTGAAAGGAATATACTTAGACAGAGGACACAGATGTGAATTGAATATGAAGGGATGATATCTGTAAAGCATTTATTTTTTGTTTATCCTTGTTTCTTGTGGGGCAGGCAGGATGGGGTGGCTTATGTCTAGGGCCAGATTTGAGCTCAGGGCCTACTGGGTCCTTGGCTGGTGCTTTGTCCACTGTGTCACTTAACTGACCCATGATGACATCTTTAAAATAAAGTTAAGGGGTAAGAGGAATGCATTGGAAGAAAGGAAAAGGAGAGGTGGAATGTGGTAAAGTAGCTCATATAAAAAAAAAAAAACAAGAAAAAGTTTATGGATTGGAGGGGAAGATGGGGAAGGACTAGGGGAGGGAGTGAACCTTACTCTCATCAGAATTGGCTCAAAGAGGGAATAACATACACACTTAAGTGGGTATAGTAATATGTTTTGTACAGAGGGAAAGTGGGAGGGGAAAAGGATGATGATATGGGGGTAGAGGCAATGGAAAGAAGGGCACATTGGGGGATGGGAAGTAAAAAGCAAAACATTTTTGATGAGAGATAGTGTGAAAGAAGATAGAAAATATAGTAAATATCAAGGGGAGGGAATAGTGTGGTGGGTAATACGGTTAGCAAGAGTAATAGTGAAACAAATGATGAGCAGGATGATATCAGAAGGACATATTAAAAAATGCGTACCATCAATAGAGGAAGAACTAATGGCATCTGAATATAGATTGAAGTATAATTTTGTTTCTTAGCTCCTCTTTCTAAAATTATTTTGTCTATTTTCTTTCACAACCTGACTAATGTGAAGTTGTTTTGCATAACTGCACATGTATGACTTATATTGAATGGCTTGATTTCATAGGGACGGTTGAGGAGGGATGCAGGAAGAAAATTTAGAATACAAACTTTTAAAAAATCAATGTGAAAAAATTGTTTTTTAATTCTTTTTTACTATGGGAAAATTCTAAATAATATTTTTTTTAAAATATAAAAAAGCACTAGTCATAAAGATTTTTAATTTGTACCAATCTACAAGTTCATGTCATGTCCTTGGAGGAGGACTTGAGTCACTAGGTTAGTATTCCTGAGTCTGCACCTAAATACTACTTGTATGGGAAGCTTGAATCCAATGGCAGTCAGCATCTTATTTTCTTTTCTCCACTCTTGTCCACTTGTAAGAGGAATTATTTGGGAATTAAACTAATGGAATGATGTTTTCCATAGTGCTGACAAGGTCAGAGTGGGTTATTGGTCTAAGGGATGCCTGTGTCTACATGTATAGCCATTCAATAGATTGTTGTTTTATTGATTTTTTGAAAAAGAGGAAAAGTTCTATACTTGTAAGCATGTTCCTTGTATTCCATTATCGCAAATTTCATTTGATTACATCTCAGTGAAATCTAGCAAGTTCTAGGAAGAGACAGGAAAAGCCAACTCCGTGAGGATATTAGCTAACCTGATAGTGTAAGTCTATGTAAACCATATTCCATATGCCAATGAGTCTCATGGCCACTCAAATAATGACTTGTGGGACAAAGGACTGTCCTTTCCTGGAGACCCATTGAAATAGAGAAATCTTATCATGTTCCCAGCAATTTTGCTGAGTGATGTGAAGTGCTGAGAGTGTATATGCATAAGACAGATTCACACTGAGATAAATCCTGCTGAGGTGGAACAGACTAATGGCTTGGCCTGCTATCTGACAATGAAATCACTTTTGTTATTGTTGTTGATTATGATGTTGTTTTAGAATTCTGATTTCATTGATTTTGATATCTCTTTCTTGAGGGAATTGAGGGGATTACTATAGCAAGTGGTTGATTGTGGGTATTGAGTGAGTCATAGTGACTTCATTTTGTGACTCAATTCTAGCATCAGTTCAATTCCATTTCTATTCATTTATGAGTCTAGTCCAATTTTTGTCTTATGAGAAAATTTTATTTAATTGTGAAAATTGCAAGAAAATCGTTTTGCATTGTTTGAAACTTCCACCGCCTGGCTGGGAAACTGGACCATCCCTACCTATTGCTTAGAGACCCTTAACTAAGGAACTTGGTTATGCTGATGAGAAATCTGCTCAGATCCAAAGACTGATGCAAGAAGTTTTCTAAGAACTGTATATCTCAAATAACCCTTTGGTGTTATTGGAAAACTTGCCCCATACCAATCAATCAGTTCTTATTTCCATCTCCCTTTGATTGTTTACAGACATATGGATGGTGGGATACTTGCTTTTGTTATTTCAGGGAATTGCACCTGTTCACTTTCCCGCTCCCACCTTGGAAAGTCTCTAATCTTTCATCAAATTAGAAACCAGATTACTTAATTGTTTTTGTTTCTTTTTAACTGATCAGTCTCATTTGATTAATTGTTTTTAATGTATAAAAGTATGTTTCTCCTGTTTTTTACATCCAGATCTAAACTGAGGAGGTGTGGTTATGGTTTTCTGGGCAATTGACGTGCATTGCTTAATAAATGGATATGATTTGGAGATAGAACCTTTATTTCCTGTATAATTTCATCTGCAACCAGCCAAATGCTGAGGTAACTTCAATGAAGGTATTCTATTCTTCTGTGATTTAATAGCCTAAGATTATTGCTTGGGGCATTAAAAGGTTGCCATTTGTCCAACATCACATAGTGTGTATGTGTCAGAGGCAGGAAATGAATACAGGTCTTTCTGAATCCGAAGATGTCTTTCTATCTACTACACCACAAAACCTCTCAATAATTTAAATCATCTATTCCTAAATTGAACATATCTTTTATCATAGCACTTACTAAAAAGCATAAGTGTCCCAATAAATTACTTAACAACTTATTGTGGTTAAATTAATAATAATAAAGCATCTATTGAAGCCATATGCTTTACATATATTACCTCATTTTTTCTTTATGACCAGCTTAATAGGTAGGTGCTATTTTTAATTCATATTCTATAATTGAGGAAATTGAAGAAGAGGTTAAATGACTTGCCCAAGGTCATACAGCTATTAAATATAGTATGTGTATGAGGCAGGATTTAAATTTCAGTCTTAACTCTTAGCCCCACCATTCTACACACTGTGCCATATAGCTGCCAATTAAAAAAAAATGACTATTTCAAAGTTACAAAATTGTGAAAGCAATTTAAAGTGTCTATTTGCTATTGATTACATAGTTGAAAAGAATAAAAAAAAATAGTTCCATCTCCACTCAATGCTATTTTTTAATTCAGTTACAGTAAAATGGGAAATATATTGTAAAATTCACCGTGAGAGTTTTAAATGTAACTTTTCTGAGATATTCATTAATTCCTTGCTTTGATTTTGCTTCATTCCCTGCGAAGGAATGACAGAGAGTTAATGAATCTTCTTCTTCCTCTTCACGACTCTACTCTGGTACCTTCCAATAAATTCTGGGTAAAACATGATTAATGGTGAAGCCCATGGGAAACCAAGGAAGACAATACTGAGATAATGAATGATGTTTGGGTAAAGAAAGACATCTCCAATTCGTTTTCCTTCCCACCTAGAGGAAGGAACAGCAGCCAAGGTCCAGGATAATCTACACACTAGATAATTAACTTCTGAAAAATGGGGAGTTTCCAGTTCTGAGGGAAAAAAATAAAAATAAGTATTCCATGACTACTAATGTAATGTAAAAGGACACATTATTGTTTCAAAGTTGTGATGGGAGTATTCTTTTCTGTTCTACTCTTGAAAATAGATGAACTAGCAGAGACCAGAGGACCACTTATATAGCCATATCACTAGGGCACTATTAAATAGACCTGATAAATATATTTATTATTAATTCTATAATATTTAATTTATATTATTTTTTTATAAAAAGATGCCAAATAAAGGTTTACATTCTCAATTGAATTAGTTCTGAGGATAATAATGTTAAAATTACTGAAATATAAAAATGTTAATATAAAAACCAAGATAATGACATCAATTTATAATCCTTAGACTGGCAATTCCTATGTTTCTTGTGACCTTTTACTTTCATGTTTAAAAATGAAGAAGAGGAGGTATAGTAGAAGTCCAGAATCCCCTCCTTTTTTTTTTTTCTAAATCACAGCCAGCAGAGTATTTTCCTGCACACTGCTGATAAGTGCTTTGAATATTTCAAATATGGTAGATGTTGTGGCCTATCCACCTCTAACTTGATAAGGATTTGGATTTTACAAATACTTCCAAACAGAGTCCCTGTGATTAAATTGTCCCAAGGCATCCAGATTCAGTAATTTCTGAAACAGGTCAAAAATGAGTCTTATGCACGGAGAGAACAAAAACAGCTACCATTCATAATTCATAGTGGTTAGACATTTATTATTTCCAAGGATATATTACCAAATGTTATTCTACATTATAGAAACTCATTTAGGCAAAGTTAACATTTTGGTTTAATTGTTGTTGTTGTTGACTTCTTTTACATATCTGTGATTTTTTATTTTATTTGGTTTTTAATTTAGTTTTTTTAAACACAGGATTTTGTTTTGTATTTTGCTAATGGGTATGGAAGGATTAGTTTTTTCTTTGTAATCTATTTTGACACATATGTAAAATACATACATACATATACATATATATACATGTGTGCATAAAACATGTACATGTATATATCTGTATACCATCTCAAGGGAGGAGGGGGATGATCTGGATCTTTATGGATTTCATGGATTTAAAGTATTTTGCTCATCTCCTGAGAAAAGGAATTAAAGTATAGACTGAAATTGTGTGGGATTAAAAGTAGCACCCTTGAAAAAGGAGAGAAAACCCATGTGGAAAAGAGGGCAAAGGAGGTGATGGAGATTCCTCTTTCCTTCCACCCTCAGCAATACAAATATCAACCCAACCTTAACAGCAGAATAAATGACATTGGCTTCTTTCTTCCTCCTCACCCTCTCTTAAAAATAAATACTTTTGAGAAGACTGGCAAAGTAAAATCTATAGGAGCAAGAAACATTATATAAGACATTTTTTGTTTGCTTGATCTTATTTGCTATTATTTTGCTATTTTTGTTTTTCATTAACAATTTTTCTGGTGACTGGAACACCAAATAAGTTTAGGAATTGAAGAACTGGTTATATTTATCCCCTCTCTGTACCTTACTTCAGTAGGATGTGGCTGGCACCCATTTCTATTTTTTTTTTTACATTTCAAAGGCTGTTTCTGTCTTGCTTTTCATATATACCTGTACTTACCCCTGCCTTTTACATCTTTTTGTGGTCCCTTCCTTTGCTGGGGGGAGGGCAGGGCACAGGCCTGCTATAGAAGACACATAGGAGAGTATGACCTTTTCCAGGTTCCACAGGTAGTAGGATTTCACATTTAAAGTACTTCCTCTCCTTCTCCACTATGGAGGGCAGCTACCAGTAACAGAAAGTCAGCATTGAAATACCACACTGATTCAAAAGTCAAATCAAATAATAACCCAGGTATTGTACTTAGAACAAAATTTGTGAATATTAACCAAATAATAAAAATTTCAAAATGTGTAGTTTGGGGCATTATTCATATTTTATCCTCCAGACCTTTATAAAATGGGAGTGAATTTTATAAATACTATAACTGCTTGAGCTGATTTCAGTTAGATTAGTTTGGGAGAGGAAAAAAAAAGGTAGAACGACAAGTAAGTATTAATATTAGGAAACATAATTATCCAGAAGTTATATATTGTGCTTTTAGTGAGTATGCTCACTGAAAGACTTATTCAGCAGAAATTATGTGTGACTTCTACACCTCTGAAGACAGAAATTGACTTTCTGCTGAATAGGACCCCCCAAATCAACATATTATTCTACAATTGAAAATGAAGGAACTAAAATAAAACATTCAGCTGTGTGCTTTTTATGTATTCATAAGATTCTCCCCTTCCTGGTTCTAGAATGTGCAATAGTAGTATTTTTTTAAACTATAAAGAGAAAAAAAAAATCCCTTCCTCTGCACTTCTCCCCAATTCACATTTGTGCCAAGAATCAAATATCCATTAGTCTTCACAGGCTCTGGGTATTAGAGTACTTACTATTGTTCACCTGGAAACACCTGTAAGTAATGTACATATTGCCCTTTCACCCAGATCTATATAACCAAATAAGATAATGTGGTAATATTTCTACTCAGGTACAAAACCACTGTCTATTACAAAGGGATGAGTGACATTTTGTAATATGGTATAAAAGAAATGTTTTTTGGAATTTTTGACCAGAAACTTTGTTTCAAATCCTGACTCACACTTGTTTGCTGTGTAACTTTAGTCATCACTAACTTATTTTGACCTTATTTTAGAGGTTTTTACAATTGGGGGAGGATGTAAAGGACCTTTGAGGTTCTTTGCTGCATGAAATCTGTCATCCCGTGATCCTCTTTCTCACAGGTTAGAAAATTAAGCATAGAATTAATAGCTGATAGAGGTACAATAAACAACATAGTTGATAGCACCCAAAGTGACCCTAAGGACGCCACTTGGAAATTCTGTGCCTCAGTATTCTCAGCTATAAAATGAGATAATTAAAGAAGAGCATTCCCAATATCCTTTCTAGTTCTTAATTCTAGCCTTCTTTAATGGATATATGTATCAAAAAGATTTGCATAATGGCTGCCAATCTGACCAGTTATCTGTTCCAACTTTCCTACAGTTGGTGACTCAATACATTAGTATACTGGGCCTGGAGTCAGGAAGAAGTGGGTTCAAATCCAGCCTCAGAAACTTATTAGTGTAACCACCATCTGTCTCTGTTTCTTCAGTCATAAAATGGGGATAAAAAATGTAGTCTATCTCTGAGGATTGTTGTGAGGATCAAATGAAATAATATTTGTAAAGCATCTAACAATACTTGGTATATATTAGATGGTTAATAAAAAAACATTTGTTTCCTTTCTAACTTCCTGCCCAATAAAAGAAGATTCACTCTTGCCACAAGGAAGAATGGTATAAAAACAATGGTTTTAGTAAGATGAGAATCCACAGAGAAAGGTCCTACAAAATCTTTAATTTTATAATACATATGAAATCTTTGATAGATTAATGCCATAATTTTTCTCATGGCTAAGTTTTTCTAAAAGTCATAACACATTAATTTACCTCCACTTTTAGGACTTTCAACCTTCTCAGCTACAATGATATGCTTCTTTACTCCAATTCAATCACACTGAACAGTGGTCTAACATTGAATTTTACTCTTTCAGAATTTCATATTCAAGATCTATAACTTTAAAATTTTACTCTGTATGTAACCACTTCTTTCATTGTCATTCTTGTACAGCTTAGTCTTTGCCTTTTCCACAATTTCCAGTTCTTCCACACAATTACTGGACATCAATGGAGAAAATTGTAATTTCAAAGTGACAACCATCCAAGAATGTTACATGATGTCATCTCATGAAAAGCTCTATATTACAGCATATAAACAGTTGGTTTTAAAGTTAGGATGTACTTAGTATCCTCATCAGACATGATAGCTGTGTGACCCTTAGGAATTTATTTAATCTCCCAGTGCCCCATACAAGTCTATAAAACCAGGATCCTTAGCCAGGTAATTGCTAGAATCTGTTTTGTTACTTAGTCATACTCTATAACTATGACATCATAGATGCAGACCAAGACAAACACAGAGTCCCTCAAACATCTTCAGGGTCCTCACTCCTGTTCTAAAGTTCTCTGCTCTTACAGACTTTCATTCCCCAAAGTATGAATCTGAATCTTCTTTCTTATTCCAATGTCCTGACACCCTCTTTCTTTCTACCTCTGTAAATGACCTAAACTTCAACATCAATAGGAAAACTGAGGGTATTCATTATAAGTTCTCTCAGCCCACTATATTTATTCTTCAAAATTTCTTAGCATTAATATCCGCTACTCTCTCCTTATATCTATTCACAGAATAAACTTACTGACATTAATATTTCTACTTTGAACACTTTTCATCCAGCGCCACATTAGCAACTACCCTCTATCTTTCATGCAACTTTTATCTCATCTTTTAAAATAGTTATTTCCCCCTGAGACACACACACACCTTTTAAAGGCTTACACCAATCCTTTAAAAAATCCTCCATGTTACCTTTTAACTCCATCCATATACTATGCTTTCTCTTACCCATTACTCCTGTTTGTTTTTTTAATTTATTTTGTTTTGTTTTGTTTTCCCCTAATCTAGTTGTAGCTGATGCCTGCAGTTTCTCTTCATTCAATCTCATCTCTCCTCCTTATATTTTGGCTTATATACCTACCTTTTGAATTAAATGTGTTATGAAGGTCACAACTGACCTTGAAATCATTAAAACAAAGGGTTTTACATTTCTAACCACTCCTTCTGTCCCCACTGGCTGGATCCTAATATTCTTCTTAACCCTTTAAAACTTCCTAAAAGGTTTGACCTTGGATCTCTTCTCTCTAGTCTTTACACTGTTTCCCTTGATACTGTCCTTCACACTGTAACTTCAGCTATCACTTCTATGCTTCTGCTACTCAAATCTCCAGACCTCGCCTCTCTTTTGAGCTTCAGAATCATTTCTCAAACCATGGGACACCCCTACCTGGATATTTTACTAGGACCTCTACCTTGTTGAGTTTATTGTTATTGTTTTTCCTTCTATGATGTCCTGAACATAATATATTCACAAAATCCAAAGGATGGCTTTGACTTTTGGTAACCATCATGTTCAGAAAAAAGTCACTATAGCCCATTTCTCTGGAGAGACTGATATATTAGAGAGCTTTACCTAGACAATGTCTACTAGGGGGTGGAAGGAATGGGGCAGTGGTGATAAAACTGTACAGCTAAAATTTTGTGTCAGAATCATAGAGATGCTTCCTATAATAAGAAATATCTTGTTTTCAACTCTTGGGCTTCTCAAATACTGACCATGACATATAAACAGATAATTTTATATTCAGAAGTTCCTTTTCCTCACTTTGTATCTAACATGTTACAAAGCTTCTGATGGAATGGTAAGAAATTTTAAAAATTTAAATTGAAACACATTTGATTATGCTTAAAAGCACAGTCATATTTAGATATTTGGCATAGAATTATATGCATATATAAATATGAATATATATACATATGTGTGAACTATCTGAATATATATGTAAATATTTATATACAATATAAAATGCTTATTTTCTTCCATAAACTTGTGTGTGTGTGTATATGTATACCTAAAAGTATACATATAATATATACGCTTTACAAGTATATATTTATACATATATAAGTACATTTATGTATATAAATATATAGTCTATCTATATTTATAAAAACATAAGTATATATTTGTATATCTATATGTAAATTATGTAGATTAGTAGAGGGCTGACTTTTCCAGGAGGAGCTGCAACCAAGTCCATCTTTTGATCTATACAGGATATATGATCCTGGCTAAGTCACCTCTTGTTTCCCTTGGCAGCACTCTAAGTCTATAGATTGATAAAGGGAAATTTCTTATCTGGAAGTTCACTATGCCAATTCAATCACAACTCTACTTTCTATCCCTGTTCCTATATACCCATGCATACATACATATACACATGTATACTATATTCAAAAAATGATAGGGCATTTAGTTTCCAAAATGTGTAGAATCAGCCTTAGGTCATGTTAAATTTTAATAATCTTATATGCGCATTATATAAAATACTTTAGTTAACACTTGATTTTTTTAACCAAAACCACTTGAGTTCATTCTTTTTTCCCATTTGTTAACTTAAGATATGAAACTCCTCATTAATGTAAGTCAAAAGCTTAATGAATTCTTTGTTTACAATTGTCTTTTGTTTTTCATTTTTTAAATAAGGGGACTTCGGTTTATAAAAGACAAGTAGCTCACGAAGTGTGCTGGTTATTCCAAGAAGAAAACATACACTTTCTCAGAATCCAGGTAGCAACATAGGAGAGAAGTCTAATGCTGATAAAAAGTTGCATTCAGAAGGGGTGATTTGCACATTTGAAAATCCCGTTTTTAGCCACTCTTTGCTCAGTAAATCCTGACCAACTTAAAAACAAAGAATAGAGAGAGCCACGTGATCAAGGATGTGCTAGGATCATATGATTCTTAATTTTTTAAATGTATTTATTTATACCTCTGCAAATGCTACAAAATCAAGTCTTATTATATTGTATTATGAATTGTTTAGACTTAAAGTGAAGTAGAAAATAATTTAAATTTGTGCTAGGAACTATGTTAAATGTCTTTACAAATATTAGCCCACTTAATTCTCACAACAACCTGTGAGGTACTTGGTGTTATTCCCATTGCATTTGTGGAAACTGAGACAAATAGAGATTACTTTACTTACTCAGGGTCACTCAGAAAGTGACTATCTGACATGGTATTTAAACTCATCTCTACCTGATTCTGGGCTAAGAGTTCTTAGGCACTGTATCACTTAGCTGCCTCTGAGAAAATGTTAATAATGCAGATTAAACTAATTTAAAAGTTTGTTATAGGTATATATTTGTTACAATTTTCTAGCTCATTCCAGTTTATGATTCATAATGGGAGGCAACTGAGGCTTTGTTTCAGGGTATTGCAATTTTAAGAGATCTAATAACACACTCCATCAAATAGGAACAAAGCTTAATATTTAGTTAGCAGTCTTTGTTTTCTTTTTTCATTTGTTTTGGGCATAGATGTCTAGACCTAGAATTTCATCCAATTATAGAAATTCTGCAATTTTTATATAGCTTTAGAGGGTAACATAAGTCCCTGAGAGTTTGTTACTTTTCTAAGATTACCTCTCAAGTATCATTGGGAAAATATGAGCCCAAGTCTTCTTGAGGTTGTCTGCCTTTCTATTCACTACTCCATTGCTACCTTTAGTTGGCAAGCATAATTACAGAAAGTATGAAACTTTTTGCACCAGAAAACCACATCCCAGATAAGTTCCATTTTGACTCAGACACCTCTTATTCCCATCCTATTCTTGTCCTGGGAAGGTAGGTGGCACAGTGAATAAAGTTCTGGACTTGAAATCAGGAATACGTGAGCTCAAATTTGTCCAAGAGACTTAATAACTAGGTCCCTCTGGGTAAATGACTTAACCTATCTTTCTCAGTTTCTTCAACTGAAAAATGGGCATAATAACAGTATCTCCCTTTCAGGGTTGATGATATGAGCATCAAATGAGATAACATTTGTGAAGTATTTAGCACAAAGCCTGGAACATAATAAGTGCTTAATATATCCTCCCTGCCTCCCTTTTTTTTCCTTCCTTCTTTCCTCTCTCCCTTCCTTCCTCTCTCCCTTCCTTCTTTCCTTCTTTCCTCCCTTTCTTCCTTTCCTTCTTTCCTCCCTTCCTGTTTTCCTTTTTCTTTCCTTCTTTGTCTTCCTTCTTTCACAATTCCTTTCTTCCTCCTTTTTTATTTAGTTCATGTCTTAGTTCCCTCTCTCTTCAATAAATGAAATCATTTTTTAATGCATGAAAATTATAAATGCCTTGTAGTTCATGGTTTTCTGTAGGATCGCTTATTTGTAACTTATTTAAAATTTTGTTTTCTGTTTCAGAAATGACTTCAACAGTAATAACTTGATCAAAGGACCTTTTATCTCAGGGTTTCTGTTTCTCTCCCACATGTCAAGAGACCAGGGTTTTTCATCCCAGAAAAATCTTACTTCTGATGTGTCCTCTACAAGTCTTTCTATTGCCTGTCCAGTCAATTTGTCTAAAAATGTTTGAGAATTTTTAAAGCTGTTTTTATCGTGACCACTTTTATAATGCTTTCAAATGGATCTGCTTGTTTATACTCAAGGTTTTCATTCATCTAAGTTACACTGCTGTTCAGTTTGTTGTTGTTTTTTTTAATTCTGCCTGACTCTTTGTGACCCAATCTGGGGTTTTCTTGGCAAAGGTAATAGAGTGGTTTGCCATTTTTCCCTGCAGTTCATTTTACAGATGAGGATGTGGAGGCAAACAGGGTTAAATGATTTGCACATGGTCACACAGTTGGTAAGCATATAAAGCTGGATCCAAACCCAGGTCTTCCTCATTCCAGGTCTGGTGTTCTATCCACTCCACCACCTAGTAATCAATCAAAAGCAAAAGTACGATTTAGGGATTGAGGTGGACAAGATTCCCAGAAGGCATAATTTATACTTAATAAACTATGCTTTCCTCTTAGGTCAGAGGAATAAAGTGGAAGTTTCTTTTGCTGGATCATTATTAAGTATATGCCTGCTAATCACGAGTGTAGTGACATAATTAAAGACATGATCATAAAAAGTAGAGGCTTTTCAAGGTAATTTAGAGGGAAATAGTGCCAGAGTTTTACACCACCCCATTTTCAGTGTTACTACTTGTTTTCCTTTATATTTCAAACTACATTAAAGTGGTAATGTAAAGGGTTGAGACATTGTTCAGAAGGAAGGAGAGGATGGAGAGACTAAATATCTGGTGCATTACAAATACATGGAATCATACTCTGATAGTGCCAAACAAAGTAGGACATTTTTTTTTTCATTTTGGGATAGAGGGTCTAGAGGCTTTGAAACCTACATGTCAATCCCCTCTTAAATAAGGTCGTAGTTCATAGAATTTATGCATAGAAATCAGTGATGTAAGATTGGCCATGGAACAATACTGAGTAATATTTTTTAAGATTGTTATAGTTGTGTCAAAAATAGTTATCTTTCCAACTATCAGTTTGTTTTTACCTGTACCCCCTTCACCTCTGTAAATAAAAAAAATCCCCTATTTGCCCTGAACTTTGAGTTGCAAATTGCCCAGCTCCAGGTAGTCACAAATATCAGGGTTTTAACTATCCCACTCTAAGCTAGGTACCTTGGAGTATATTTATTCTTCTGCCATTCCTGTGGGACCAAGCCTTCTCACTTGAATAGACCACTTAAATGAATCCATCCCCTTGTACTCCCGAAATACAGTGCCACTCTTATGTGTTTTATTTTATGTTAAGATGTATATGTATAATTTGTATATCTGGTCCCTATTTCCTCTTCTTACCTTCCTCTTCCTCTCTCATTCATCTCTATTATTTGTCAATCAATCTTAAATCTTGAAGTGACCCCCCCCTTGTTATGATTTATTATTCACAGCAATCTAATTCATTAAGGGGTTACTTTACCTAAATGTCTCTAACTGGCCCATATGCCTTTCTTTAGATATAAACCTGGTTCTGTGACAGGGGTTTTCCTCTGGTAGGGGTAAAGGCACTGTGACCCCAAGACCTAGAGAGCAAAGGTCAAAAGTAAAAACTCTATCCTCTCAAGAAGGGTTCTCTTATGGCAGAAGACTGTGAAAAGATAGAGGGCCTCGAGTTTTAAGCCTTCCCAGGGTAGTCAAATATATACTGGTGTTCTCTCTGTATTCTTTCTTTTCCTGTTCTTCAAATAATCTTTTCAAACGTGTCCACCCCACCTCCCACCCCACTACATTTCCTGTCATCCAGATTCTAGATGTAGATATTTGTAAATATATAACAGAATAAATTAGGGAAGGAAACACGGTATTCCATCAAACATAATTCTAAGAGACTAAGGAAATCTGCTTGGCTTCTTGTTTCTGTATATGCTTTTTGCACTGATAAGCGATAATGAGAATATTGGCAGTAAAATACATATTACATACAAATTGTGTCTATCTGGTTACAACAAATTTCCTGTCTTCTAGATGATGTTTTCTAGATAAAAGCATACACCTTAACTTTTTATTATATATATATATATACACACACACACACACACATATATAATCCATATAATATTTATAGTATTCCCCCTCACATATATATACATACATATACATACACATATGTATATACACATGTGTATGTATATGCATATATATGTGGGGCCATATTATAGACAGGTCTGTGAACAGAACAAGAATATAAATGTGAATCTACAGCATATATACCACTGCCTGAATAACTAAAGTTAGTGTCAGTCAATCAAGAAACATTTATTTTCAAAAGGGGCAAAAGAAAATCCTTGCTGCCACAGAGTTCATTATCTAATGGGGAAGATAGGAAGCAAACTTACACGTAACATATACACACTCATGCAAGAAAAATTGAAAATAATTACAATTAAAGGAGGGAAGGCATTGGAGTTAGGAGTTCGGAAAGGCTTTTTGTAGAAGATGGAATTTTATATGGGTCTTGGAGGAAACCAAGAATCTGAAATAAGGAAAAAGAGTATTCCAGGCCAGGCATGCTGTGTGGGGGTGGGGTGGCAGCTATAGAAAATGCTCAGATGCAACAGATGGTGTATCATTTCTGGAACAGCAGAGAGTCCAGTGTTACTGGATTAAAGAGTATGAGGAAGATAGTATAAAAGACTTAAAAGGTCAGATGTGTTAGATGATGAGAGGTTTTACATTACAAATAGAATTTTAAATTTGATATTTGTAAACAAAAGGGAAGCACCACAATTTAGTAGGTAGAGGGGACCTGAGCTTTATGAAAATAAAACAAAACAGAAACAAAAAAATTCTCAGTAGCTGAATTGAGGATGGTTTTGGAATGGGGAGATACATGAGATTAGGATGGTTAACAGCACCTGCTAATTACTCCAGTAAGTTTATTCTATTAGCCACAAATAATCACCCTTGGAAGAGGATGACTGAAGCCAGCTTAGCAGTGACTTTGACATTCTGTACCTCCCCAATTCTTCCTTGTCTCTTTTTCAATTCCATCTGTTTGCATCCTTGGCAACAGTTGTGAGACTTAGGGTTTAAAAAAAACAGAATCAGGAAGAAGAGTAACACACAAAGCAATGTATTTCTCTTGATTGATTTTTAACTTACAAGGAGAGGCACAAGGCCCAAAAGAAAGCAGGAACAGAAATATTGTAGTGGGTATAATAAAGGAATGATAGAACCAAAGTGACTTCCAGAATGCCAAATTTTATTGTCTTCAGATTATGGTAGAAGAAAGAAGGGCACTAGAAAAACTCTTTTGGAAAAAACCACACTCAGACTTGCTACATTTGGATTTAATAGGCTCTCAATCAATCCTGGTTGGCATGGGATATTGGGAGAACAATTACTTTTAAACCATGGCATTCAATAAGATAGACCAAGGTCATTTCTTTTATAGGTGATATATAGGCCCTCTCTTACTCAGGTTTGGTTGTTATTATATCTGCAATGACATTGGCAGGGCAGTGTTAAACATTGACCATGGGAGGTCTGGGTGAATCATATAGGGAGCAAAACAAGGTGATATAGAAGTTTCCAGAAATGGGGAAAGGGGAAGAGTTATTAGAGAGGAAGTGGGCACAGTACCAGTGTCCAGAGTCTAGACATCCTGCCACACAACAGTAATGTGGTTCTCTGAGAACCATAAGCAATAGCTCTTTATGGATTATCATGGTATCTTCTAGGTATATGTACGCACACACACACACATATATATACACATATATGTATGTAATATATTATAATTTTATATTATAATATATAATGTATATAATATATTGTATATGTATACATATTCACAGGAATTCCAAACCATTTACTTGCCCTAATTTCTGGTAGTAGGAGACACTTTATTACTTATGTTCATTTCAAATAATTGATTGTACACCTACCAAACAAAAGTAATTAATTATGCCACTTCTATCTTACTAAGATGAATATGATATATTCCCTACTCCCAAATAAATTAAAATATAGTTATCATAAAACAGGAACACACATTACTAGAACACATGCTACTGTACTGTAAGAGAAGGGGCACATAAGTGCTCAGTATTTTATGAATCCAGAAAAGAAAGAAGTGAGTTCTGGTTGAGGAAAAACTTCATGGGAGAGATGGTATTAGAGCTGGGCCTTTAATCATGGATAAATTTTTGATAAGGGGAAATAGAGTGGAAGGCTTTTCAGAAGGAGATATAAACAAATGCATGAAGGCAGGAACATATAAAACATTTTTCGTGGATTTAAGTTAAACAATTTGACTGAAGCATCAGGCTATAGTACAGAAGTAGAGTGAGATATTGTTGGAAAGATGAGGTTAAACCTACCATAAAATATCTCAAATGTCAGGCTGAGGTATTTGAATTTGATATGGCAGGCAGTGGGAAATCATAAAATTATAGATTAGAGAACAAAATGGGCAAGTCACTTGTCACAACCATCTCATTTTACAGATAACTTCATGCCCAGAGAAGGAAAGTTACATACCTAAGATTACATGAGTAGTAAAGAGCAGAGCCAGCATAAGTTCATAAATGGTTAAGAACAGAAATTTCACATGATCAAGGCTTTACTTTAGAAAAAATGTGAAAATATGGAAACAAAAATCCATATGTAAAAGAAGAACATTTAAAAATATTGCAACATCAAAATATAAGTTGGGAAGACCCTGGGGCAGAACCAAAATTGTGGAAAAGTTCAATAACCATTGAACAACTGACAAATAAATTCCAATGAATATATACTTATTCCTTTAAAGGAAATTTTAAAACAAATGTCAAGGGGACAGAGAATATGCTGCAATATAAAAAGAAATACTAAACTTGTAAATGTTGTAGAGAGAGTAAAACCATGGATTGAGGCTATAATGAACAGAATTCATGTAGCAGAACACAAAGAATCTATGATGCCGAAGACCCATTAACAGAGAAAACTGAAATCACAGTGAAATTACACAGATGAGATAATAATAATCCAAGAGAAATGGAAGGACAAAGAAACTACATCTAGGAGATCCACTTTATGAATAATTTGGATACCAGAGGCAATAGAGAACTCCAGTGATGTGGAAACTAATCAGGGAAATAATTAAAGAAAATTTTCCTGAACTGAAAGACCATTTCATCATAGACATAGGGAACACAAATAGAATCCCATTCAGGAGAATTTATGAACAAAATGCTAAAATAAACAAACAGAAAACTTTGCAAATATTGGGCAAAATTTTAGACTTTAAACATAGAGTTTCAGAAACTTCAATATAACAAAAGACACAATATTTAAAGATGTAAACTTTCTATTTCTCTCCTCTGCCTCTGTATTTTGGAAAATAGAACTACTTTGGAGATATGCAATTAAAAGATATGACAGCATTAAGAAAAGTGTAATATCTGATGTATATACCATTATTCTCTCCCCCCAATAAATAAAAATTTTCCTACTTCTGATGGATTCATAATGTAATAAAAATATTCAAAAATAATTGTCATAGTTTTTTCGCACAACAAAGAAAGAAATTTTAAATTGCCTAATTTGCAAAGCAGGTAAAGTTTTAATCTCTGAATTTGACAAAGACAACACTGCCATTAATTTCTATAAGCATTTCTCTTTTGCAACTGCCATAAGCAAATGTTAGTGTGGAGAGCAGTAGTTGCTTGAAGGGGACTTTCTGCTTCTTTGCAGAAAAAAAGAAGACAGACTTTACCCAAAGACCAGGGGCGGCTCCTGCCATTGGCCTAGCTTTGGAAAGAGCTTTCCCTTTAGGCACTGCCATCTTTTGCTTTAAATTCCCCATTATCTGAGTCTTTTAGGTTTCCTAGTGCTTCTGAATTACAAAGGAACTTGGTACAGCAAATAATAGAAGCTCATAATTTTTTTACTCAAGGGCCAATGGCTTTCAGTTCAGTATGGTTTCATTTTTTTTTTTTTGCTTTTTGGGAGAATTTGACAGTAGAGATAATTAATTTTAATATCTCTTCACAGTTCCTTAAGTCTCCAGTTAGGGAAATCACTAACAGTTGCCAGAAGAAGAGAATCTCTGACATATTAAATTAATGATATTCAATCTAGCCAATGTCATCTTGTTGCATTATGTAAAGAGAGAGCATTATGCTTCCTTTGCACAATAAAGATGTATAAATATAAAATCAATTAACATTGGTCTTATCTCTGATATTAGGAATAGCTATCATCACATAGACTTTAAAGTTTACAGAGTGCTTTCAGTATTATTGCACTTGATCTTTGCATCAATAAAGTAGTTGCTATTATTATCCTTGTTTTGCAGATAAGGAAACTGAATCAGATATTAGAAATGTGGTTCCTAAAAAGAAAAAAGAAAACTGTCCAAATATAGATGTCATCTCATTTGATTTTTAAGTGATATTCTTTTGCATTTTTTCTTTCTGTTAATACTTTCTCAAATATACTTTAATTATGTTTCATTAAAAGAAACTTAATTGACTGTGGCCATTTTGTTATATTGTTTCAGATTTATTTCAGAAATAAATTAGACTTCCAATTTTGGACAATGAAAACATTTTGTATATATTAACTTAGAAGGCTTTTTTCTAGAATGGTTTGTGTATATTTTCAGCAATATGGAGATATAAAACAAATTCATTATAAAGGTAACTTTTGGAGAGTGCCCATTATCAACTCTATAATTTTTTCCTGGAAAGGATAAATCAATTTATTCATTTAATATTCTAGTAACTTTCTCAATCAAAATCCCTAGTCACCTCTCCCTTACACTATTGTCCTTACCACTGAAAATGTATTCAGAGTATCCCCAGTATTTGAACAATTTGGAAACCCTTTTAGTAGATAATGAACCTTTCTTAAATAATCAATTCATTTGCTATTTCAAGAATGCTTCCAGATGTACTCCTCTTGTAATAAAATTTTGATTTTATAAAAAAATCGATATCTTTTCCTCCAGTTCTTCTAATTTGGTGCTGGATCATCGTGTTGATATTCACCAAACACCTTTACTTTGCCCTTTTTATGAAATTTACATTTAGTTTTTCAAAGATTGTCCTTTTTCAGTATTCCTGTCATATCACATCAATGGTACTAATAAACTGAGTGGTTGCATTCTTGAGAAGCTTGGGATCAGTAAAAGAGCTGTTATTTCTGTCCATTCACCTCTTCCTCTTTTATTTCTGGGTCTAGCTCATTTATCTTTCCATTTGTATGGTTTATTGAATATTGAACAAACTCTCTAGAAAATCCATCCAAATGTATGTTGAAACCTGGACAACAGTCTTCATCCATTTGGTCTTTTCAACATAGATGGATAGATCAAATCTTTTGAATGATTACATATTTCTTCAAGGAGGCTGCATGATATATTCAGCACTATGATATCCACAAATAGGAGCACCTGGAGGTCATTGTCATTTACCCAGAATCCCTTCTTGCACTTGACTCTGCATTGGATCTCCTCTATCACAGTGGTGAACCCATTTGAAGAGCATGCTTCCTTGTTTTATTTGTCACTTGATATTATTTTTAGATTTTTTTGAATAATTTTTTTTCTGTTATCATAGCTTTCAAGAAATTCTGAAAGATCCTAATATATGGAGAACAAGATTTTTCTATAAAATAGTTTATAAAACAATGTTTTGTTCTACTAAATTAAAAAAAAACCTTAATCAATTGACATTTACAACAATGGGATTTTATATTTCCTATATTTTATTAATTGTGCAATTGCAAAAAAATGTGGTCTCATATACTGTCTTTAGTCAAAACCTGTTTGTTCTTATTAATACTCTCATTGATGATTACTTTTATTCATTTATAGATATTTTATAAAGTTTATATATAGCTAGCATAAAGATTGATAGTTATTGACATTTCTCTGACAACTTATTTTTGTTATCAAAAAGGCCTGTGGTTTTCTCTTTGTAGATTTCCCCCACAGATTCCTTGCACTTGTATTATAGGAGCAGGTAGGTGGCACAGTGAATAAAGCACTGGCCCTGGAGTTAAGAGGACCTGAATTAAAATCTCACCTAGAACATTTACTATCTGTGTGACCCTGGGTAAGTCACTTAATCCTAATTACTTTAGACATCTGGGGCCATCTCCAGTCATCCTGATATATATCTTGCCCCTTGGGACAGATGGCTCTAGAGGAAATAGTGAGGTTGGTGACCGTTCACAGCCCTGCCTCACTTATCCAATTCACTGCAAGTCATGACATTACCATGATGTCATGGTCCTGTTTAATAATGAAGGATAGGAGATTTGGTACCTCTGAGCCATGTGCTTTATGCCAAATCTCCCCATGAAAAGTCCAAGGATTTCTTTCATGGTTTCCCTCCCCTCACCCTTCCCTTCCCTTGCTCCTCAATAAACTATCACCTTGTTATAACTAAGTTTTGTGTGCAAGAGGGTGTAATTCTTTAAAGAGGAATTCCCAAGAACCCCAACCCCAACCCGTACCCATTTCCCACCATATCATCTGGCGCCTGAACGTTGTAGGGACGTAGGATTTTCCTCTTTCCTCTTAGCACACAAAACTGGGGGGTGGGAACCTCCCTTCTGGGTTTCCTTTCTCCCTCTCCCGCCTGACTCAACCTCCCGTTTGAGTCACAGAGAGGTAGAGAGAGGGTCAGCTTTCGCACGCGACAGTGGAGGGCAGCCTGAGTCTCCCTCCCTCGCTGAAAGCTCAAACAGACGTCTGGACCACGCTTGGCACAGAACCTGGAGGTAAGGCCCTACCTTCTGGGTTTCTCTTCTCCCTCTCCCACCGGACTCAACCTCCCGTTTGAGTCACAGAGAGGTAGAGACGGTCGGCGTCTGCAGGACAGCAGAGAGCAGCCTGGGACTCCTAGATGTCCGAACCACGCTCAGACTCTCAGACTACACGTTTCTGGGTTAAAGAGAAATTGGGGAGCTATTATTCTTGCCAGCTGTTGTACCCCGGATGAGAAAAAACAGATTTGGGACCTGGCGGTACAAGTTGGGGATGAACACTCACAGATTTTTAATAACAGGGACCTTGCAGTAGCCAAAGAGAGAGAAAAGATGGCTCATGCCCGCTCCATAGACCAAGCTTCTATAATAGCAGCAGCCATCACCACGTCTGCTACCAGCAGAACTCCGGCTGGCCGAGATTCTGGCAGCTGCAGTAAACCGGGACACAAAAGTGGGGGACGCCACACGAAGGCTCAAGGATTCATGACACTGTGCCTATGTGTTGCCTCTGGACTCTCTGGGCCCCTCACAACTCCGAGCATTCCAGGCCTTCTCCACTTCTCTCCCCTCCCCATCCCTTGCGCCGTGATTCTTCGACCCCCGGTCAGCATGAAGCAGTTTCAGAAGAATCTTCGTCCCCTTTCCTTATATATAGAGAAGTGGGGAATGTCATGGGGCGCAGAGTACCCCAGAATTTCTCTGGGGCACACCGAGGAATCTTCTCCTTGAGAAACTAAACCAGAGGACAGATAACGCCTAGAGGAACCAAATCGGACTGAGCTAGCTTGGGATTCCTACCCTTCATTCTGGTCTCCCTTACCCTGGGGAGATAAGTTTGGGTGTGGCTGTGGCCTTTGTGTCCAGAAGAGGGATCCGTAGCCACCCCTCACCTAATTCCTCTAGTCACTACTAGTGGGGGATGGTCCACTTTCACTAAAGGAACTTTCCACAGGCAGATGGTCCACCCCCATCAGGCCTCTATAAAAGTACCTTCTAGTCTCCTGTTCGAGGAGATTTGGTACCTCTGAGCCATGTGCTTTATGCCAAATCTCCCCATGAAAAGTCCAAGGATTTCTTTCATGGTTTCCCTCCCCCCACCCTTCCCTTCCCTTGCTCCTCAATAAACTATCACCTTATTCTAACTAAAAAAAAAATAAATAAAAAAAAATAATGAAGGATAAACAATAACAACAACTTGTATATAGGCTCCAAATGCCCTCACAGTGGTATTGCTTTCAAGATGGATTTCTTGTGTTTACTTAATAAAATTTGGCTGCTTTAATTGTATCTGTCATCTTTAGTGCCATTTCTGCCTTATCTATAAGCATATTAGTGACTGTGATATTATGGTTCCAATATCTTTGATGGATAAAATAATTTGTTAAAATGCTGCTTGAAAATCTTTTGTATTTTTTGTGTTTGTAGTCCTCCTTCTACTTTCATTCTGAATGTCCTCAGGAAAAATGTGTTTACTTGGATATCATGGTATAGTTTCCTTTAAACTAGCTTTACTTCCGACTTCTCTCTGCTTTATGAGAAAATATTATCTGTAATTTTCCACTTTTTTTCTTCTTAAGAATATATAGATGAATTAACATTCAAACGTGCTGTTGCATTTTACAATTTTCTCTGGATTAAAACTAATTCTACTCATTCCCTGGGTTTGTTAGTTTAGGTTCACAAAAATGAGCCATTCATAATCATTTTTTTTTAACAAGGCAATGAGGGTTAAGTGACTTGCCCAGAGTCAAAAAGCTAGTAAATGTCACATGTCTGAGGTCAAATTTGAACTCAGATCCTTCTGCTTTACCCACTGCGCCACCTAGCTGCCCCATAATCATTTAACAAAAAAGAGATCTACTTAGAAATAGAAAGCATTACTTAAACATTGAAGAAAGATCAGCTGAGTGAAACTCTGTTGGCTAAATTTCTTACTGCAATAGATGGGCCTAAAGCTACTTGTGCCAATTTTGATGTAGGCACCCTAAATTTTTCATGACCCTAAGGCAATGTCTCTTAATGATGGTCTTAATAAGTTTATTAAAAAAATTTTAAAACCTAGCTTAACTTTCATGTGTAAAAGGGTTAGAACATTCCTCCTACTGTAGCCACCATATCCTTGCATTTGGGTAATAATTTGGATATTTGTTGACTAATGTTCTTCCTGGTCTTATTGTTATGTTCATTAATTTAGGATGATTAAAACTCTGGATGAATTTATTATACTCAGTTTACTGTCAGGTCCATTGTTCAATGTCAATTTTTATTTTCTAATTATTTATTTAAATAATTCATTGTTATCAAATAATTAATAATCAATTAAATAATTTAATAATTCATTTTGATTGCACTCAAAGGCTTTTAAATAATTCTTATTTTATGTATTTGTAAAATTTATCTTAGTTCTGATTACTCAGTGGTTTAACTTTACACAGTCCTTTGTGTCAGTTAAAACTGCTATATTGATTACAAATATTTTCCCACCTATTAAAATAACACCTATATCATTGTTTAAGTTATTATTTGGTTCTTACCCTTTCCAGGACCCTTTTGCACCCTTTTTGGGTGTGTTAAAAAGAGTTCATCATATAGAGGATTGAAATATCCATGAAATAATCAAGTCTTTAGTGTTTCTCATTTTTTTCTGAACTATATATTTTTTCGAATATTTAACCTGATCCTCACGTCTGATCAGAATATAGAGGTCACCACATATTATAGTGAATGTTGATTTCAGTTTAGTGGGTCTTATCAAGTTCTTAAATTTTCTCTACCAAATTATCCTCAGGAAGTGATATATTATTAACAAGCTGCAATTATTTTCATTGTAGTATTTTTTTTTCAGGGCAATGAGGGTTAAGTGACTTGCCCAGGGCCACACAGCTAGTAAGTGTCAAGTGTCTGAGGTCAGATTAGAACTCAGGTCCTCCTGAATCCAGGGCTGGTGCTTTATCCACTGTGCCATTTAGCTGACCCCACATGATAGTCTTTATGTAAATATTTATCACTACTAAATTAAGACAAGACAACTTATCCCATAACATGATGTTTCTGGAAGCTTCTGTGTATACAATTAATCCCATTTTAGCATCTCCTTTTTTGCCCTCCCTCCCACAAAATAATACCTATGAACCATTCTTACATTTAGCCTTAACTTCCTTCTTCTTGTGGTTTTCTTCATCCCAATAATATCATGATTGATATGATACAGCATTTTCAGCAAGAAGTCCACTTGTTGTTATTTAAACAAGGATCTCAGATCCAGGATACTAACAGTTAAATCGATATATTTTGATAGCCTAAAAACACAACCTGTATTATTTTTAGCAGCTCTCCGCCATTTTCTTTCACTCTGCTACCATTATGGCAAAAATAAAAGCATCCATAGACATCTGAGGGTTATTTTAAATGTTTACTTTGTTTTGGAGGTTACAATAGACAAAAACGTTTAATCATGAAATAATCAGCCTACTAGACATATGCTTTTCTGTAATTCTCCAGTTGATTCCCATTTAATTACCAATAGAACAACAGACTTGGTTTATTAATTAGACCTTGCTTAGGAAACATTTCCTGAAAGGCCAAAGTTTGTGCTCTACTGGCCTAACATATATTTATATATGTATTTTATAATTCTTTCTATCCTTAAAGGCTCTTCTGTTTGTGAAAACTTCTGATTGCCTAGGAGGTATAGTTTCAATGTGCCTCTGTTGCATTTAGTACTTCAAATGGAGTTGGTATCTATTCTTCCTCTTCCTTTTCCTCAGGTTTTATGGAAAAGAGATATGACTGCTGTTTTCACAAAACATTCACACTTATCCTAAGATTTCTATCCATGCCATCATTAATCATTCCATACAAGGACTCAGCTGCTTTTCTATAAAGCAAAAGGATAAAGTGATAGAAATTAAAAGAGTGTGAACAATGGTACAGAGGAATAAAGATTCCTTTAGATAGAAAAAAGCCAGAGATTCATTTGGCAGACTACCAGGGCAGAATCAGACTTTTCCTGGACTCATATCTCTCTCCTGTGGGAGAAGAAGTTGTCAACTAGCTTAACAGAAATAACTTTAAGCTAATCCCTCTGTCACAGGCAACTGAGAAGACATATTCACAATACTTCCCTCTGGCCAGTTTACAGTCTTACTAAACAAAACTCATTGGTTCTCAGAGGAATGAAAGTTCACTTCTAAGCTTCTGATTTCCATTATCTGAAACTGCAGTACTTCCATTAGCAGAGAAAGGGACAAGGGAACCAGGACTCAATAATTGGGGATCCGACTCTCCCTCCTTCATGGTGAAGAAGCAGAGTTACTATTCCTTCTGGATTCTAGCTTTTGTCTAGCTAAAGATTCTAAATACAATCCCACAAGTAGTTATTCAACTTTTGCTTAAAGAGTTTTGATGGGCAGAACCAACAGCTGCAGAATGTAGTCTGCTTTACTCTTGGATGGTTTTAATTGTTTGGGAATTTCCCCCATCTTATATCAAGTCAAGAGAGATAGATAACTTATATTTATGTGTGTGGGGTGCTTGTGTATGTGTGTGTAATATATATGTATACTAATTATAACTGTTTATAATATTTAAGTGGTTTATCAATTTCAAAAGACAAGCTGTTGTCTTAGATCAAGTTATTGGATTCAAAACATTTTCACGATCTGACAAGTGAAGCAGACACATTATTGGCACTAGTTGTCTTTCAAAAATTTAAGAATAGATGGCTATAGAGAAAAATTAGCTGTGTCTAGATAATTCTAAGTAATCATAAATTTCTCATCTCATTAACATACCTTGGGTCATCTTTAGATAAGAACACCAGGTTTTACTACATTCAGATGTTATGAGTCTGCATCTTGCAAGAAAATTTAAAGTTGTGACCAAACAAATACTCAAAAATCGAAGATCAGTTTTGAAGGGGAGATAACTTGAACTCAACCCAGGGCAGATGCTGTTTAGATTAAAACTATTTCATCTACACTGGGATCTAATACCAGGCATGTATCTAGGTTCAAATAATATGTGGAGGTTGGTGAAAGTAACAATTACTCTCAGCCTGGAATATTTACACAACAGGAGTAATATAAATAGACCAATTTAAAGTTCATCTATCTTGCCCAGTTTCCCTTCCTTTTAAAAATATGATCCATTCATTATTTGTGAAGTAATATTCCTACTTTTTTGTTTTTTTCAAAATTATCATGTATTTTCTTTTTTCTTCCATCCCCCTCCCACCCTAGAAATAGCTTTCTCTCCATATATGTATGTATGTACGTGTGTTTATGCATATGTATACACACAAAAGCATATATGTACACACATAATACTATATAATATGAACATATATGTATATTTATACATATACATATACATATGTATATATGCAAACTTATTCTATACATCTATTTATCAGTTCTTTTTCTGGATGCAGATACTATCTTCATATGTTTTTCATAATTAATTTGGGCTTTTATAAGGGACAAAATGACTTATTCATTCAAAGTTGTTCTTAAAACAATATTGCTGTTACTATATGCAATGTCCCATCTTCAATATAAAAAGGAACATAGTTGTAGTAATTGTATTTTCATTTTTTTGTATATTTTAAATTTATTTTAATACAAAATGTCTACTTTAAAGCTCATTCTTTCTCAGAAATATCTAATCAGTGTTTTTACCAAATTATTCAAAACATTCACAGGACAAAGAAAAAATAAAAGTTTTTGTAGAAAAAAAGGTCCACCATTCATTATATAAAGATTTATGAGTAGAAAAGCATAGATAGTCTGTTCATGATATATAACTTAAGAATTCATGACACTGTCACTAAGCTACTGAATGTGGTATCACATAGACAATAGACTTTCTCTTGCAATTACCATCATTTCCCCAAGTTTCTGATTATTTGCAAAACAATAAACATTTGGGCAGAAAGTTAATTGTCCCAGTTCAAACATTTGACACATTCTTCATTACTTTTAGTGGATGTGAGTCTTTTACTAAGCTACAGTTATAATTAAGACTGATGAAATCATTAGACTTGTTGTAAACATTCAGTTTGTCCAAATAGAATTTGGCAACAATTTAAAGGTCTTCTGTCAGGTTCATTCAATGTTTAATTATCTATTGTTGATGCTGAATTCCTGCATGACTGTTGTCATTTGTCATTATTCTCTATTGGAGGTAAATTGACAAATTTTATTTATGTGGTGGGTGGCTCTAAGAAGCTTCTGTTTAAATGACTGACATAAATGATATCTTTTAAAAGTCTTTCATTGTTTTCAGGAGTCAATAGGCATTTGTCTTCAGTGGATACTAACCCTGTGAGATTTTTTTTTTTTGTGGTTATGCTCACCCATATAATGGTCCATATTTTTACTGAAAAGTTTTTTTTCCTGTTAATATGAAATTTGTAGGAGAATGCATTAGGATTGATACATGATGCCAAAATGAAGTAATTATATTACATTTTCAGCCTAAAATTAATAGAACACAATTATTGTAACAATAAAGAACTTGATTTTCATGAATGCATTGATGGAAGTATGGCACATAGAGTATCATTTGATTTATTTTATCTGCCTGTATTGTTACTGAATGACAAAATACCTTCATTAGAGAACATGTTATAATAGTGGTTTCAAATGTGGTACAACTCTGATAAGTGAGCATTTTCCTTATTTTCCAAGGGACCAGGCCTCTCCACTACTTCCTGAGCATCACCTCAACATATCACCTGTTTAGTTATTATATTCATTTTCTTCCTTCCAGAAAGCTACACTCTGTTCCTGAGACCCTGGGTTATCATAGGTGAAGTTTTTTCCACTGTATCTTCAGGGACTTGGTCTCCACATATTTTTCTAGCTATCTCCTTACCATGTCATCATTAACTAAAGCAACTCTCCTATCCATTCCTATTAAAAACATTAAAGAGCATAGGAATAAATGGAATTTTCCTTAAAATGATAAGTAGTATCTATCTAAAATGATCAGCAAGCATTTTCTGCAATTAGAATAATGTAGAGGCCATCCCAATAAGTTCAGGGGTGAAACAGGGATGCCCATTATCACAACAATTATTCAGCATTGTACTAGAAATGTTAGCTTAAGCAATGAGGGAAGAAAAAGCTATTGAAAGAATTAGACCAGGCAATGAAGAAACAAAACTATCACACTTTTTAGATGATATAATGGTATGCTTAAAGAATCCTAGAGAATCAACTAAAAATACTTGAAATAATTAAGAAATTTAGCAAAGTTGCAGGATATGAAATAAATCCATGTAATTCTCTCTTTTTTTGTGGCTTTTCTAATATGGAAATATGTTTACATGATTCCAGATGTATAACCTATATCAAATTGCTTGTTGTCTTCGGGAGAGGAGATGAGGAGAAAAAATGTAGAATTCAAAATATTATAAAAGTAGTTGTTGAAAACTAAAAAAAGAAAGAAAACCTCTTCTCTGTTTCAACTCCCTTTTTCCTATTGTCTTCCCCCATTTGAATGTAACAGCCTTGAGTCCTAGAACTGTTTTGCTTTCTTGGACTTGTATTCATAGTATTTAGCAGAGTTCCTGGCATAGAATATGTGCTTAACAAGTTATCCATCTATCACTAGTCATTATAATACGTTTTAATCAGTGATATTTTATTTGCATATCTTTTGATAAAATATTTATGCATTTGTAGTTTGACAGATGGATGGCTTAGTAAGGCATTGGAAGTCATTTCATTTCAATGAATCTTTTCATAAATCCTAAGGATTTATGCCTAATGTATTAGAGTCCTTTCACTCTTTTAATAATTTAGGAATATCACTATATCAAGTAGTTTGTGTTTCTCTTTTCTTTCTTTTTTATTTTATTTTGGTGAGACCATAAGGGTTAAGTGACTTGCCAAGGGTCACACAGCTAGTAAGTGTCATGTCTGGGGCTGGATTTGAATTCAGGTCCTTCTGAATCCAGGGCCAGTGCTTTATCCACCGTGCTACCTAGCTGCCCCCTCTCTTTTCTTTCTTTCTCCTTTCATGTTGTTTAATCTGCTTTCCAGTTGTCCAAGTCTTCTAAGATGTCTTTTAAATCATTTATTTAGTCTGTTATTATCACTACATGTATACCCTATTCCCCTCCTACTTTTCTAATCTTTTTATATATTATTCTGTGATACATACTCTTCAATCCACTCACACTGGTCTCCTGGCTGTTTTGTTAATGAGACACTCCTTCCATAGCCTCTGCAGATTCTTTCTGCCTTTCCCCTATTGCTGGAATACTCTACTGACCTCTGTAACAATTGGAATGATGCCACCTGCTGGAGACTTACTGTAGAAAAGCTCTGCCATGAGGTGAAGGTCTCTGAGGGCAAGACCATGCATCTTTTCTTTGGTGTCAGGAAGTGACTTCATGGAGGATCAGATTGCTGAGTTCAAGGAGGCCTTCCAGCTGTTTGACTACATGTAGGATGGAAAGATCTTATACAGCCAGTGTGGGGATGTGACGTGAGCTCTGGGCCAGAACCCCAATAATGCTGGGGTGCTCAAGGTCTTGGAGAATCCCAAGAGTGATGAGATGAATGTGAATGTGCTGCACTTTGAACATTTTCTGCCAATGCTTCAGACTGTAGCAGAGAATAAGGACCAGGCACATATGAAGACTACATAGAGGGGCTTCAGGTGTTTGATAAAGAAGGGAATGGCATAGTCATGAGGGCTGAAATACAGCATGTCCTCATCACTCTGGGTGAGAAGATGACAGAGGAAGAATTGGAAGTGTTGGTGGCAGGGTATGAGAACATCAATAGTTGTATCAACCATGAAGAGCTAGTCTGGATGGTGCTGAATGGCTGAGAACAAAAGTCCCCTTTCCACAAAGAATATCCTAACTTTCTTAGGGTGAAAATGATTCTCTTCCTTCTGAAGCAACTAACTACATAGTCAGGATTACCATCATCCTTACTTCCAACCCCACCACATGTCCTCTTTGGCTTACCTTCTCTCTGCTTTCACCAAATACATTTGTTAACTGCTCCTAAAAAAAAAATGTTCTTTTCTTCAGTATTATTTTATATCTCCTTCACCAAGCTATTGACACAATTTTCCTGATTTTCTTACATTACTATCTTTTCTTTTCACAATTATTCCTTCCTTTCTCTTATGTGATTTTTAAATTCTTTTTGAGTCGTTCATGGAATTCATTGGGGGGAGGGGTGTCAAGGAGCTGAGACCAATCCACATTTTTCTTTGAGGCTTTGTATCCAGGAGTTTTGACTTTATTTTCTTCTTCTACATTTGTGCTTTGATCTTTTCTGTTACCATAGTGATGTCTTATGGTCAGGTTCTTTTTTGCTATTTACTTATTTTCCAGCCTGTTTATTGACTTTTATCTCTATGTTAAAGTAAAGGTTTGCTCTATGGATGGAGAGGACACTGTCTCATACTTCATTTTTTTCTTTTTCCTTTTTTTTTTTTTTTGTTGCTGCTCTCAGAGTTAGTTTAAGGGTCTGCAATTTTTCAGTATTCAAAGATGATATGATCTAAATAGAGGTGTGGTCATTCCTCTCCTGTCCTGTGCCCTGTTCTGTGAGTAACAACAAGCACTCTTTTCTACCCTGGAATTTTGACCATTGTCCCTGTTCCCTTGGTATCATAAGATCTTATGTTTTAGTGATCCTCATTGCCTTTGTGACCCAGATCTACATATGGGCAATGCTACAATGCCAGCCAAGAGACCTCTGCAACATCCTTCGGACAAGTTGTTGGACACCTTTACTATATGGATGCTGAGATCACAGGAAAGCACTGCTGCAGCTGTTGATTCATTCATCCCCAAAGCCTATTGCTGGTTTGCTTGGGCCTGACCTGCACTGACACTGGATTGAGCTCTATTCTCATCCTGGTGCAGAAAACCTTTCCTTTCTACCCAATAAGTTGTCTTAGGTTGGAAAATTATTTTACCCCTTGTTTTTGTCGGGGCTGCTACTCCAGAATTCATTTTGAGGTATTATTTAAAGTTGTTTAGAGTGGAATTTGGGAGCACTCAGGTAAGTCCCTGCTTATTCTCAGACACTTTGGATTCTTCCCCAATATAGCTCTTTAAATGATAAATGATTTTGATAATATTGATATCCTAAAATCATTTTCACCTTAGATATGCTACCATTTAAATTTCTGAAGCATTACTTCCTTGTGTGTGAAATGAGAATAACAATAATATTATTTAGCCAGAGAGATTTTTTTTCAAAAAAGTATTGTATAACTTAAAGTGCTTTATAAATGTATTAATGAAGTGATAAGTAATAGATCTATGATTTAATTGCAATATGCAAACCCTTGATGAGAATACTAATGTTGCTAACGTAGCTTAGTACATTCTTGGCAACTTATAGTCTTAGAGACTCATAATATAACATGTGTATATTAATAAATATCATTATATATAGTGCAAATATATGCTTTTAAATGACTTCTTTTCCATGTTTCACTTTGTTTTGTCAAATAATGTGAGCTCTAACACAACAAGGAATTCTATATTAAATTGGCATGTGTTCCCCAAAAGTATTATCCCATAATATATCTTCTGGCCTGAAAGAGACCCTAAGTTATTAAAGGATATGCTAGTAGAACAAAAGTGTAACAGTCTAAAAAGCCTATACTTTGTGTGTGGGGCGAGGGCACTAGATTTTCTTGTAACAAGAGGTCCTTTCTAGACAAGCTTTTCATCTCTTGTCTAGTACTACTTTTATTGGGAAACTTTCTTCTGGAACCTCTCTCTTCCATGCGAAATGAAAATTTATTGTTGTTTATTATTATAAAGATAAGTCAGGAGAAGAGGGGAGAAAACACATTTCTATTCTACACTGGTTAAATTTGGGATTCTGGCTATGTAAAGTAGCATATGTTCTCTGGTGTCAATGTATATTTATTTTTGTTTTGTTTTGTTTTGTTTTTGTTGAGCAATAAGGGTTAAGTAACTCGCCCAGGGTCACACAGCTAGTAAGTGTCGAGTGTCTGAGGCTTGATTTGAACTCAGGTCCTTCTGAATCCAGGGCCAGTGCTTTATCCATTGCACCACATAGCTGCCCCTGTCAATGTATATTTTGTTTAACCCCTCATTTTTTTAGATCTCTATGACAATAAAAATACTTTTTGTTTAATATTTTCCAATTACATTTTTTAACATCTTAAATTCTTTTAAAATTTTTGAGTTACAAATTCTCTCCCTCTCTCTTATCTTTTTCACACTCATTGAGAAGGCAAGTAATATTAAATCAGTTATATTTGTGAGGTCATGAAAACATATTTCCATATTAGTCATATTACTAACATACTCACATACACACACACACACACACACACACACAGAGGCAACATGGAAAGATCATTTAGTACAAAACATTACCCTAAAAGTCTGTGACACAATCTTCTACAAGTACATGCAAAATGCAGGGGATATTGGCCTCTGGCTGAGAGTGCACATGTTGAAAAAGGGGTGATACAGCTCTGAGAATCTCCTTTAATGTAATCTTCAATATATTATCATTAGGTATCATATTAGTTTTCTGTTGGACCTTTTATAGAGTCCTGAATCTGTTCCCCATCTATCCCAGCCTTTCAATGCAGACACTGATGTTTGCTGATTCAGAAATACTGTTAGCATAACAATGGGAAGATGGGAAGTCCCTCAGGCAGCCAAAACTCATGAGATTGTTCCCTAGCAAAGGGGAGAAACTAAGACCAAGAATAATGTTGAAGGGTTCTGTCATACTAAACAAATGAATAAATGAATGAATAAAAAAATCAATAAATGAATTCATTCATTCATTCACAGATGCAATATTCTTTCCTCTCCACTTACTCAAAAATTCCAGATTTTGAACTAACTCCTTCAATTCATATATCAACCAAGAAGTATTACCAAGTTCCTCAACTTCTATGGACACATCATTAATAAAAATCACCTCTATCCATAAAGATATTTTTTCACATTTAATTAGTCACACACCTGTGATTAATTGATTGAGATTTGTTCTCTACTAGTAAAAATGTTTGCAAATGCTATTTTTAACCTAAAATAATAAGGTGGGTTAATTTTATTGTTTTACTCAAACCCCACCCTTAAAATCAATTTACTTTACCAAAGACTTATCATGTACAAGTAGGGGAAAAAATAAAACTCTTGTATGTCAACTGGATTCCTCATTTATTCCTGAAAATGCCTTCAACTTTCCTACTTTTGTGTTTTTGCTTATCATACTTAGCTCATAACTGGAATCCTGAGAATCAGCACACTCAAATTATTTGTCTGAGGCAAAATAGTGTCCAAGGTAAAAAGAGAATGGAAATTTGTATTCCTAATTGAGTTTTCTTCATTTTCTTTCTATTCGTTTGTAACAAACAATCAGGACAGAGCACATGAGTTTAAGTACATTAAGATTTTAGCAAAGATGGCAAGCAGTTGATCTACCTTTGATACCTCCCAATAAGCAAGTCAGGTAGTGTACAACAATATCTTTCACTCCCATGGATTGATCTTAAACATTTCACTTCCTTCAATTGCAGTTTTAGTATTTCATGCTAGGGATAGAGCATGATTTGATGAGGTTTGTCCTTCCTGTGCCCTGAACTGCTACTCACCACTAGGATAGCGTGGCTTCCTGTTGCTTCACTGGCTCTGATATTAAGCAAGCTCTAATTATGTTATTTCTAATGAAGTGCTGCTGCTGCTTTTAATAACTGATCTCTGACCCAACTTTTTTTTTTACTGTAAGCACATAGGCAAAATGGCTTAGGGCCAAATCACTACTACTAACATAATTTGAGTTATAAGAATTGTTTCATTTAGGAAAGATCCAAGTCCAGAATGTAAAATGTCAGGAAAGTTTCCAAAACAACATTTTGTTAGTTATTACATAAATGTAAGTAGTATAATATTACTCATCATATTCATATGTAGTTGTAAGACTTTTTAAATATTAACTAGATGTGTCTCTTTGAATGGGAAAGAGCACTAGAAATGGTATAAGTAGTGTTGTAATAATATTGTTGGCACTGTCACCAACTTGCTATGTTGTCTTGGGAAAGCCACTTAATTTCTACAAAGTTGCCTCAGCCACAGGTTACAGTAAATCTAAATAGAACTATGTTAGTCCTTCTTCTCTAGGGACTTATAATCTAATTTAGGAAGGAAAAATGTGAAACAAGCAGCTTTATAATAATACATGGTTATATGTGTGTGTATTTATAGATGCAGAGATAGATAATAGTTAGATAATACATGCTGACATATATGATTCAATTAGTAATAGATTTTAGAATTTTAGAGAAAGAAGAATGAACTCAGTAAAATCTAAGCATGAGTACAGGAGAGCTTGAACATCACAGCCAACATTTTGTGACTGAGAATGGTGTTTTTTGGCTCAAAATGTTTATCTCCCTATCAGTCAGTAAGGGTGGGTGTCAACCAAGTATATCCTGGGAATACTTCTTTGGGATGTAGGAGAATTGTAATGTAATTCAGTTTTCTCTCAACCTAGTGGCTATTTCTGGTATCACTTGGGGAGTTGGAGTGAGTTGTTAGTGAGGTTAAAGCCCTAGGTTGCAGAATTAATAGAATTATCCTATACCTTCACATAGATACAAATATTTCAAATCACCAATCAGGCTATATTATCTTCCAATTATATGTCCTGAAAATATGGAGATCAATGGAAGATTATTAAGGAAGATTATTTTCATTGGATTTTGTTTATAAGTGTACTTTTATAAATTTGATTTTCCACTTCCTTTGAGAGTGTCATGAATTATCAATTTCCTTCAAAAAATTAGTCAACATGAGGCATGCATAAGGGAGACATGCTCTGAAGAAAAGTATTTTCTACTGTGATGCAAGTGATCCTAGCATAGAACCCAAGTTGCATAATTCTTATGGATTGTGAAGTATGTGGTATGATGTGGTTTTGCACTGAATTCTGTGACATTGCAGGTACTTCTGTCAGAGAACTGAAACTACTCAAAGGTTTGGCCTAAATATAGACAAGAGGAAAACTGGTTGGTGGAATAATATTCATTTTGAAAGAATACATGCATTTATATGGGAAATCTATCAAATTGAACCACTATCATTAATATATACATGTATCATTAACACACATACACATATGTACACATATACATGTGTGTATTTTTATTTTACGTATATCTATTTCTACATGTCCATCAATTGGTGGGCAATTCAAGTGGATGAGTTGCCAATATTCTACTGATAGTGTTGTGTGTCTGTGAGTTATGGGGGATACTTCATTTTCCAAAAAAAAAATCAATATTAGTCGATAGTCAATGTATAGATGTATATTTGGTATGATAAATTTGCAACATGAAACACATAAGGAACTTCAAAGAAGAATGGTAAATATAGAATAAGAAAAAATGTATGATAATAAATGGAAGGTCTGTTGTATGAGGTATAGTTGGTAGACAGACAATGTGCTCCACTGTTATCCTCAATATTGCAGGACACCTTATGTTAAGTCTTCATAATATTACATGGATGCTATGTAAACTCGTGGAAGTACATGCATAATTATCTTATAAAATTAATAGGGATGGTTTTATTATAATCTGTATTAGTGGAGAGAATATTCCTATCCATGTGATTATCAACCAGTTTGAACATTTGAATGAGGGCTTTGTTTGTGACCAACAATAGAAGATTTCTTTAGGCAGATTATTGTGTACTGAGGTTAAATATACTGAAGTGACACCTGTGAATTTGCAGCACTACTGTGTGAGTATTTAGTTTGAAGTAATTTCTTACCAACACTCTTCCTAATTAAAAATTGAGAAGGGAAGAGGCAAAAATAAGAACAAAGAAAAACCTTTAATTGTTAAGCATAGCAATTCCAAACAGTGTCCATATCCAAAAATTTATTCTTCTTTTGGAAATGAGCCAATATCTCTCTTTCAAGAAGTGGGTAAAATGCTTACCTATATAAGTCCATGTAGATTCATAGTTGGTCATTAGAGCTATCAGAGCTCTTCTTCTTTCAGAGTAGTTTTTCTTCATAGTGTTGTATGCTATGTAAATTATTCTGATTCTGTTCTCTTCACTGCAACAGTTTGTGTTACCCAAGATTTCTGTCACAATAATGGTCCTTTACATTTATATACAACACTTTATTTGGTAATTCCTGAATTGCCCATGCTTTATAGTCTAATTATTTGATTTTCTTCTTTCTGTTTTTATTCTTTTTGTCAAGTCCATATTGTTCATTTTGCTTACTCATTCTCTAACATTATCCCCCTCCCATAAAGATTCTTTCCCTAATGTTCCTGCTATGTTTGACATATTTTTAAACCAAAGTGTATGTGAGCTTTTGTGTTTTTATGCTCAAGTTTCCTTTGTCCAGTTTAGATAAGATTGGTTTACTTGTTACCTACTTTATACACCCATTTCATTATGTTTTTATACTCTTTTCTTATTGCTCAATCATTCAATTGTGTCCAACTCTTCATGATCCCCTGAAAATACATGGCAATGATACTGGAGTTGTTTACCATTTCCTTCTCCACTGTATCCCCATTTTACAGATAAGGCAAATAGATGTTAAGTGACTTGCCTAGGGTCTCACTTCTAATAAGTGTCTTATTAGAACTCAGATATTCCTGACTCCAGGCTAAGTGCTCACCTAGCTTTCCATAGGTACATTTCTTTTACCACACCTTAATTATGAATAATAATAAATCCCATTCTCTTCTTTCTCCTTTCTATGCTTGCATATTCTTGGGAGAGTCATGGTTTATAAATTTGTGTGGATCCTGAGACTCTAGTCTTTGGGTCCTAGACCTGATACTAGCTTTATTGTGAGAAAGTATCCCTCTAAATAAACTTATTTTTCCTTTGGCTTGGAAACTTTGGGTTTTTCTTCATCTAGTACTGTGACTTAGAAATTTTCACAACACTATAGTGTTTGTATCAGGCATCATCTATACAATTATGTAATATTTATTTTCCCCTAAATAATTATATTCAGTTTTGCAAGGTAAGTAATTTTTGGTGATATCCTTATATCTTTGACCTTTTAGAATATTGTTTTCCAAGATCTCTTATTTACAGTGCAAACGTCTGTTTTTTTTTTTTATATATATATAGTCTGCAGTTCCTTGGTACTTCAATTCCTTTCTGCAGAAATGTTGTGACTATAAAGGATTATATGATGTAATTTAAATTTTTTTATGAAATTGTTTTGTTTAGACAGCTTGATTTCTCCAAAAAAGAGAGGACACTCTATTAAAGTTCACTAATCAAGAAGACTTAAATTTTTGCACCCAAAATTCAACAATAAAATATTTTTGCTAAATATAAAATACACAAGAATTATTGATAGCCTACAATATGTTGTAAAGCCTTTTTTCAAGCTACTAAATTGTTATTTCAATATTGAAAGGTGTTTCATTAAACTCTAATAAAAATGAAGATTAAAATGTGTTCTTTGAAATTTTCCATTCTCTTCATAAATTAGATTCTGATGTTTGAGTTCCTTATTATAATAACTTCTAATTATGCAGTGCTATATAAAGCATTTTACATTGTATTTGTTCTTAGAACAGTTCCATGAGGTAGGAAATATAATATTAGGATTACAAGATCCCATAGGGATACTTTGATGTAACTCCTCCCCTCCCCACCCATTTGTTCATTTTCTTGGTGAAGAAATTGGGATTTGGAGGAATTAAGCTATTTGTCCAAAATGATTTATTTAGTAAGAAGTGCTAGTATTGGAGCCCTCACCTCATTCCCAAGTCCTGGCTCTTTCCATTTGACAATACTTCTTTGCTTTTACAATGCTATCTTGGGCTATGTAGGATGTTATCATTGATGAATGGGAAAAATTCAGCATCACAGAAGAATTTAAAAAAAGGAAAATAATTTTCCTTATAATTGCTGGTATTCTGTCTATGTTTCTTTGTTAAACTCAGGGGAAGTGTTATTCAGGTTTACAACTATTTTCATCCCAGATATCTATTCCAGGTTCTTTTGTATGTAAGATTATTTTTCTATTGGATTATTTGATCTATGACTATGCCTTTTACTCCTGTTCTGTTTGCCCTTTTCCTTGTGGAGTAGAATTTGATCCACACTATCCTTAAAGGCAGAAACTGCTGATAATCATTTCAACATTAATCTCACTCTTATTACTGAATACATCACTCCCTCATCATTTGCTCTTGTCTACCCTGCCTTTCTCTCTGGTAACAAATAAATGAGTCCAATGTATGAACCTCCAGTCAAAACATTAAGTGGCAGTGAAGGATCTCATGATTTCAAGTTCATTATTTTCTCTGGAAACAGTGTCAGCACGTTTATGTGAATGGCATTTGGACAAACTTCCTGTTACTCAGTGTTAATTGTTATTGGAAAAAGCAATCTCAATTTTCCCCTGTTTAAAGCTATTTATGGAAGTTGCCACCCATTTACTAATAAAAATCTTTGCTACTTTAGTAACATAGCATGGACACTCAACATATATATTTAGTCTGAATATATTAAGGCTTATGTACCACTATTCCTTTTTCATATTTTCCATCAGAACTATCTTCTCTAAGTAAACCTATCATTCATAAAATACCTAAAGTGATGGAGATATCATCTAGTATAGTGAAGTAGATCTTTTCTACTATGGTGAAAAGTCACAAAAGCCTCACTTCAATGAATCTTTCATATACATATTAACATAGAATAGATAAATCATAGATAAATAACAGGGCATTTATTTAAAAAAATAAAAGAAAAATAATCTATGCGCCAGACACTATGATTAGTATTGGAGTCAAAAATATAAGAGTAGGCCAATCCTTTCCTTCCAGAATCTTAAAATCTAATTGGAGAGCAAATTTTGGGAAATGAATATTAATAACTAATATGTTGGGGAGATTCTGTATTCCCCCTTCTTTCTAAATCCTTTAGTTTTTTTTATTTTAATGAAGGATTTTAATGATATGATTTATATTAACTTTTTTTGCATCAGGCCTTTATGTGGAAATTATTGTGCTCTACTCAGTTTGGGTGGGGTTTATATGCTCTGAATTGATGACCTCATATAGACATACTTTCCAAATCCAAGTAAGCCTCTGTTTTTCATTTTAATATAGCCCACCCTTAATCATGTCAACCAGTTAGATTTGATTGCTATTTGATGGGCCACCTACTGTTTGCAAGGTATTTAAGTTGAGAGTCCACCACCATTTTGGTCTTCAGTTAAAGACAGAAAGGTAATGCCCATCCTTTTATTAATAACCTGTTGGCATAATTAATAAAATCATTATATTACCCCAAAATGATGTGTCTTATATTGTAATCATCAAAAAATGCATAAAGGAGTGCTAAAAAGTTTGGGGAACAAGTATATAGGGGCATGGTATGGGACTGCCTGAGAAGTTATTTAGGGGCAGTTAGGTGGTGCAGTGGATAGAGGACAGGCCCTGGCTTCAGGAGGACCTGAGTTCAAATCCAGCCTCAGACATGAAACACTTACTAGCTGTATGACCCTGGGCAATCCACTTAACCCCAATTGCCTCACCAAAAAAAAAAAAAAAGTTCTTTAGAGTCTTAGGACAAAGCTAAGATTAAGAACCAAGGGAATTAGGGACAGAGTCCAAGGTTCTCCTAAAAGAGTTGAAGATGATTGATGTCTAAAGATCAAGCAGCCTGCTTGTTCTAATATTTGAAATAAGTAGTCATTGTGCCATTGCTAAACATAATTCATATTTGACGAAGGGTCATTATAGATTAATGGCTAAGGTGACTTTATTTTTCAGATTCACTCTACCTAACATGGAAGTGTTACTTATAGATTTCTATTAGTAGATTTTCTAATTAGATATAGTGAATAAAATTTTAGTGAAATTACATTGACTTAAGCCTTGGTGAAACAACAAATGAAACTTAATGGGCTATAAGATAATGAAAAAAATACTTAGCTTTCCTTTAAAAAGTCAAGAAAAGTGTAAGTAGAGAACTGCCCTCAGAATTAGGAAGAACTGAGCTCAAGTATTGTCTTTGACCCATACTGGCTGTGTGTTCCTCTGCAATTTGCTTAAATTCTCAGTGCCCCAGGCACTGCTCCAAGCATATCAGTCACAGAGAAAATTCCAATCTGCAATGATAGAGCACAGTTCATCCTTTGGGAAATCTTTGAACTAATGACATAACAGATACTGTCCCTATCCTTCTCCTTTTTCTTTGATGTATCTTAAATAGAAATGTGTCATTCTTTCCCTGAAATCTGAAGTTACCATTGATCAAAAGTGAATTAGGGGGCAGCTAGGTGGTACAGTGGATAGAACACTGGCCCTGGATTCAGGAGGACCTGAGTTCAAATCCAGCCTCAGACACTTAAAAATTACTAGCTGTGTGACCCTAGGCAAGTCACTTAACCCCAATTGCATGACAAATAAAATAAAGTGAATTAGAATCTAAATACATATATCTCTCAATTTCAGAGACAGATATTACTCAGAGAATTGAGTGTAAAACTTTCTTTTTTACATAATGAAACTTCATTTTCTTAATATTAAAACAAATTTTTAGGAAATGGAAATCATTCCTATGGAAAATGGACCTGTGGACAGGATTTCTCATATGGGGGAAAGAAGTTGGACCTTAGCTTAAGGGCACATTGTGTATTGCTATACCTCAGTAGTCATAGATATCAGGATTCAGTCCCCACTATTAATTTCCTTTTTTGCCCCTTAGAAAAATTTTAAAACAAATGTCTCCATAGATGATAAAATTCAATGCCATTATGGATGTAAAAGTTTCTGCTGTTCCATAAGATTAAACTTGTCACTTGACACCTAAAATGGAGTAGGACTTGAGGGTAGGATGATACTCTTTGTTAAAACACAACTTCCAGATATTATGATAATAGACTTTGATCACATGGATTCATAATCAGGACAACATGTCAGCAGAGTATATGGATCATCAAATGGGGAAATTATATATTGATTCTGTTCATCACATTAATAATATTTTAAAATTGAACTTACCCATTTGAAATTAATTTCTTATGAAAAATTATCTTTTTTTCCTAATTGTTGTTTCTAGCTCTCTATATATATGAGATGAAACTAACATTTTATAGAATCAGTCCCATTAATGGTATTGTGGGAGAAAAAAAATCGATTTGGAATCAGTAGACGAGTTCAAATTCAATCTCTTTCACTTATTACCAGTGTGAACTTAAAAATATCACTTTATCTCATTGAAATTAATATTACTAATCAGTAAAAATGGGCAACTGGGTAGTACAGCAGATAAAATATTGGGCTTGGAGTCAGGAAGACTTGTCTTCATTTAAAATCTGGGCCAGACACTTACTACCTGTGTTAGCCTGGGCAAGTCACTTAACCCTGTTTGCCTCAGTTTTTTCATCTGTAAAATGAGCTGAAGAAAGAAATGGCAAAATACTTCATTATTTTTGTCAAGAAAACCCCAAATAGGGTCATGAAGTTGTCAACTTTAATGACTTAACAACAACATATCCAATTATTTGGACTACCTGATCTTTAAAGGCCTTCCAGGTCCTACTCATGATACTAAAGTTATCTTTGAATAGGTTACAATATCAAAAATTGAAAGTAAAATTAGATTATGATCTGTCAAGTCAAGAATCGTGACTTGCTGAGTCAACCTATTGTGAAAATGGCTGGTGCAGCTACATTATTTGTCAAATTTGCCCTTCAAAAGTCCATTCCATTCACAATGATATCCAGGGTAAAGTAGATTAGATTGAATAATGTATACATTTAGTATTCCAATGAAAAGTTCACATTTGAGTATATATCCTTCCAAAAGCATTGTCATCATATGATTATGGCCATCAATTAACTCCCCCCCCACCCCATTTCAATAACTTCTGACTACAAGATTTTGAGACTTTCCTCTCCCACTTAAGTTTGGCTTTTGTTATTGACTTCATTTGAAGGGCAAAGATTTTGACAGCATCTCTTTACTCCATTATAACTACTAAAAACCAGGTCCTTTGTTCTGTGCCTAGCAATGTTTCCACAGGGTCAACCTTTGGCAGAGCTAAGAGAAAGGGGGACACTATTCAGTATTGTACCTCCACAATAGGTATATGTTATGAAAAAAAATGGAGATTTCTTTCTGGACGATAGTTGACATTTTAAATTATCTTGACCTCTGTGATGAGTCTCAGTTTGCATTATCCTCATTAAATAGGTGAATTAAGCTGGCAAATGGTTGCAGAAACTAACAAGTATAAATATTAGAATCTTAGATTTAGAAACTGCAGGGATTCAAATTAGACATATAAAGTCTTTGAAGTAGAGTGGGAAACTGACCCTATGCTTTCTGAGATATTCAGAAAATGGGAAGATAGGTATGGGGATTTTGCAAAATTAATGAATATCAAGCATAAAATGTTTCAAAATTTAAATAATAGGTAATATCTCATAAATCGATTTTCAGTTAAGAACATAGAACAATAAAGGACTATTGAGTTCCTAACTGCCATTTACAACAAGAGTGTAAAAATAACCTATAATAAAAACTTGTGTACTCTCATAACTATGATTTCATGTGGCAGGTACACAGTAAAGCCTAATATCACTCTAAAACATGTTTGAAGTTATTTTCTCAAAGCTATGCTAAAGGTAAGACAATTTAATAGTGATGTTAAAATAAACTCTTCAGGATGAAGTACAAGGTATTCCCTACTATGTTATTGTTTAGATAACAATGGCTAGTATTGTTGTTTGATTCAAACAACCATATGTTCAACTTTGGAGTTCTTATAGTGAACAGTACAAGGAAGAGAAATTAAGTGGTGAGTACAGGTTTTCTAGAAGAAATATATCATAAAATATAATTGAAATATATTTGATAATATTTTAAATAATATTTATATGTATTGAAATTTGTAATTAATGATATTTGAAATGTATTTTATATTTTATTTTATATTTGCAAATGTAAATTATAGGTAATCAATTATAAGCAATATTAGTATATTAATTTGAAATAAAGTTTTCATGTTACTACCAAGTGATCCTTCAAGGTATTTATAATTCCAGTTCTTGTAGCATTTATGAACAACTATATAATGCAGCATATTGGCAGGGGAAGCAATATGGAAAGTCAGAAAGGAGAAGAGGGTTTCTTCCAGACAGAGCACATAGTACCTTGAAAGTATGTTCCTTGGATGAGAAAAGAAATTTCTTTTTCTCACTGACTAGAAAAGAGGATTATAGATTTAGAGTTTAAAGCAAACTTTTAGGCTTCTTCATTTTATAGATGAGGAAATGGAGGAGACACAGAGGTATTACATAAATTGCCTAGTGTACACAGGTAAGAATTAACAGAGGCAGAATGTGAACCCAGATACCATGGCTCCTCTTTCCAATGGAACACATTGAAGGTGATCAATAAGATTATCTAGTTATGTAGAGCTCTAAAAAGTATAATGGGGATTTTAAAATTCAGTTTGACTAATTAGAAATAGCTAAATTATAAGAAGGAACTTTCTTTAAAACTGCTTCTACAGACAAACATTTTTATAATATTTTACTTTCTTAAATATCCAAGAACATGTTCCCCAGCTGTGACTTGAATGATCCTTTCACTTTTTTTGGTTCAATTTCAGAAATTTTAAAAATTTTGGAAGAATACTACTTTGCTATTACCTTTTCTATGAAATATCATCTTGGGGATTTTGACTCTCCTAAAATGTGTTTCTGGGCTTTGTCAAATTTGAAATGTTTTAGAATCACCAAATCACAATGGCAATTATTTTCCCTTATTTCCTTCTAGAAACTATGTTTCTTTATGACATTTCACTTCTGTATAGTTCCACTCAGAATCTTTGACTCTTTATCATAGGCTGCCTAGGCCAAAGCTCTGTTCCCTAACCACCACTGCTTTCTCTCTCATATTCTTTCTTTCTTTCTTTTTTGTTTAAATCTTTTTTTTTTGGTGGGGTAATGAGGGTTAAGTGACTTGCCCAGGGTCACACAGCTATTAAGTGTCAAGTGTCTGAGGTAGGATTTGAACTCAGGTTCTCCTGAATCCAGAACCAGTGTTTTATCCACTGGGCCACCTAGCTGCCCCCTGAGAACTATGTTTCTTTTTGACATACCGATGACCTGGAACAATCAGTTTGCTTCCTTCCTAAGTAAAAAATTGCCTTTATTAGAAAAGAAAAGATACATTATGTGTTTATGAGTAAATTACTGAAAGGGGAGGGTATAATATGCACAACTTCAGTAAGTTATAAAATTGAAATTACATTTTACTCAAAAATCTCAAAATGCCATTTAAAATGTAATTTCATAGTGTGCCTTTTTATTGATCCACCTGTTTGCATGTATGTTTAAGATGTCTGTTGACAAACAGAATTAAGATAACTTTGCTCAGAGAAATGAAATTGCCATTATATGCTTTTAAGTACTTAAGGCAACAGGGTTTTTTTGTGTGTTCATATGCATACATGTGTGTTTGTATTTCTTTGGAGGCAGGCAATATGATAGCATTTTTTAAATAAAAACTTTTCACTAAGGTTTTTATTTTATTTTCAGTCAATAATCTTTGGAAAATGGAATATCTTAAAGAAATAAAGTAAATATTAATAACTTAATTTGAATAAAATGAAGTTTTAAAAAACTGCTTACATAAACAGCAGCTTACCTCTGTGGGTTTGAGTGATGAAGAAAGCACTGGAATATGAGTATTGAGTTTGAATCCTGCCTTAGAAACTTAGTAGCTATGTGACTTTGAGCAGTCTCATCATCCCTAGGCCTCATTTTTTACTTTATTTGTAAAATAAGAAATTGTGTTTGAAGGCCTGTAAGATTCCTTCCAATTTTAAATCTATTTGACTTTATGGTATTTTTCTTACAGAAAAAAATAATACTGAAAAACTGGTTTTGGAAAATATGTTTCTCAGAGTCCAGGAATATATTTCTGTGTTAACCTGGAAAGAATTTTTCAGAAATGATGACCTGTTTCTTTCTGCTTGATGCCACCAACATTCACCATTACCACAAGAAGATTAGAATCTCCCCAGTGCCAGCACTAGAATTCCTCACAGATGTTCTTGTGTGGATATCAGAAAATTACCTTTTCCTTGGTTTATTTGAAAAAGAATGGCAGAGATTAAGAAGCAAACTAAAAAAAAAATCAAAATAAGGTAGGAAAGCACAGATTTTTTTGAGTTTGCTATTGTACAGACTGTTTTCATATTAGCTTTGTCCGGAGACCAAGTGGAAATCTAGGGTAACAGTTTCCTTTCCTACTCATATTTGCCAACTTTCTCCCTGTCTGTATGAAAATATATTTGGGGAGTGGAAGAAAAAAGTAGGACCGTAGCCACTTCTGTAAGCTCAGTAACACTGAGTATATATAAAGGAGGAAAATAGGGAAATTATCAATCAACAATATTTCAACAGACATTTATTAAACACCTCTTATGTGAGATGAATTCTTATAGTTGCTGTGGAAACAAAGGTGAAAACATCTACGCCCTTAAGAAGGTAACATTGTATGGGAGGTGGTGGACATGATGGGCATATATGTTCAACCATTTATCTCTTTATACATTCATATATAGGCATACATGTTTCTATATACATATGTGTGGGCAAATGTGTACATATACACCTACAGTTTGGTATGTGTATGTGTGTACACACACAATCACAGGATTAGAAATCAAGTCTTTATTGTTTCCAGTTTAGAGCTCTCTTTATCACATAAGGTAAGCTGATGTTTCCTTAAGTTGAGTTTTTATTTCATTTTATTTCATATTTATTTATTCTACTTCCTCAAGATATTTAATTTTCCAGTTACTGACTGTGTAAGTTTTAAAAATCTTTTTTATTGAAAAAATATCTATCTATCTATCACCTATCACATTTCTAAACCCAACTTCAATAACATATACCACAAGGATTTGGATATTATTTGTGGTTTATTTTTTCTTATGAGAGGGGATGGTATTTTAGAGAAGAATAGTTTAACTGTCATCTCAAGAGAATTAATTATCCTAAATGAAAACAACTGTGTGAGAAGAGAAATTTCCAGACCCTTTGAGAGACACTAAAATGTCATTTATGGAGAGCTGAATTTAATTCTTATCATGTGGGAAGTATATCCTGAAGAGAACTCTTGAAAAACTTTGCCTGCTATCCTAACAGAGCCAAATGATGAAGTTGTGATTTCAGTGTCTCTAGGGAAGTCTGAAGCTGCAGTTGATGAGTAGATTTCTCTGCCCATGATCACTTTCACAGATGATACATTATTGGAATAGTTTAAATATATTATCAGCTATACTCTTAACAGATTTTTAATAAATTTTATAGGCATATAGGTAATGCTATTAATATATATGAAAAAGAGAAAACCATAAAGACAGACAGGCACAGAAACAGTCACAGAGATAGACAAAGAGAATTAGAAAGAGAAAATAGAAAGATAACAAATGACAGATAAAAAGTAGCATAGAAATGAGAGAAAAAGAAGGAAGGAAGGAAAGAAAGAAAATTATTATAGCTCTTTCTGTTATGTGAGGGATGAAGAGAAATGGGCAAAAGTTGAGAAGAAAGAATTATTTGAATATTATTGCAGCAGTCTAGGCAACAAATGTTGAAGTCCTAAGCTGGGGTATGTACCTATGTGAGAGGGAGAAGGAAGCAGATGAGAGAGACTTTGTGTCAATAGACAGAGAGCTTTGTAGTCCAATATGAAATAAGGGTTTAGTGATATTCAGTCATCAAGAATGACATAAAGGTAACAACCTAAGTCCTTAGGATGCACCTAGGTGGCACAGTGGCACTGGGTGTGACACTGGGCTTAGAACCAGGAAAAACTTGAGTTTAAACTTGAACTCATATATTTGTTATGTATTCCTGGGCAACTCACGTAGGCTCCCCCTGCCTCAGTTTCATTACCTGTAAAATGGGAATAATAACATCTTTTTTTGAGGTTTTGAAAATCAGATAAAGGTCTCATCTAAATATATATAAATTGTGTCAAATCTATAAGAATAAGAGTCATTCCCCAATTGATAAATATTCAAATTATATGAACCATGATGAAATCATGAAATCAAAACAATTTGTAGCCATGGTTGGGGGGGTATTCTAAATCATTATTGATTAAAGAAATGCAAATTAAGAAAAGCTTGAGAGATCATTGTGTACCTACCAGATTTGTTTAAATGACTGAAAGGAGATGAAAGGATGTGGAAAAATTGGGACAATGATCATTGTTGGTGGGATCATGAATTGATTTAACCATTTTATAGAGTAATTTGGAATTTTGTCCAAAGAGTTACTAAACTACCTATAACATTTGACAAAAAATGTCACTACTAGGTCTATCTCCAAATATGAGTAGGAAAACTCTAAAAAAAACCTGTATGTTTTAAAATGTTTTTAGTATCTGCCTTTGTGATGACAAAGAAATGGAAAGGGGGAAATGACTGAACAAGTTGTATTATATGATTGCCACGGAATACTACTGTAGTATAAATTGATTAATTCAATGATATTAGAAAAACATGGGAAGTTGTTCACAAAATTATAGAGTAAATTGAGCAGAATCAAGCTTATGGATGGGTGTGGAAGAGAGGAAAGGAGTAGGGGAGTGAGTAAACCTTTCTATCATCAGAATTGGCTCAAAGAGGGAATAACATACATACTCACGTGGGTATAGTAATATATTTTGTCCTGAGGGAAAGCGGGAGTGGGTGGAGATGGGGAGGAGAAGGGAAGAGGGGAAGGAAGGAAGGGCAGACTGGAGGAGGGAACAGTAAAAAGAAAAACACTTTCAAGGAAGGTGGAGATGTTCTGCATAACTGCACATGTATGACATAATGAATTGCTTGATTTCATAGGGATGGTTGAAGAGGGAGGGAGGAAAAAAAATTTAGAACACAGAATTAGCTCAAAGACCTTAATCTCATCAGAGTGGGCTCAAGGAAGGAATAGCATACACACCCAATTGGGAGGAGTAATCTTTCTAACACTACAGGAAAGTAGAATGGGAAGAGGGTAAGGAGGGTAGGGAAAAAGGAGGGAGGGCAGAGTAGGGGAGGGGGCAGTCAGAAGTAAAACACTTTTGAGGAGTAATCGGGTAAAAGAAGATAGAAAATACAGTAAATATCATGGGAATGGAATAGGATGGAGGGAAATAGTTATGATGATTGATTATAATGGCAAAATGTATGGCAGCTACTTTGCTGGGCCATTGTGAAGGAAGTACTTTGTCAAGTTTAAGGTACTATATAAAAGTTATGATGAACAAGATGCTATCAGAAAAACCTGGAAAGACCTACATGAACTGAAGCAGAGTGAAATGCACTTTGTACAAAGTAACACCAATAGTGTAAGATGATCTGTTGGGAAGCATGTGGTTATTTTCAGCAATGCAGTGATCCAATATAACTCTGAAGCACTTATGAAAATTGTAATCCATCTACAGAGAAAGAACTGATGGTATCTGAAAACAGATTGAAGCATAATTTTTTTTTGACAGTTCCTTAATCTGAATTTTTGTTTTTATCTGTTTTCTCTCACAACTTAGCTAATGTGGAGATTTTTCCATGACTACTCATGTATAACTTATATTGAATTGCTTGAGTTCTTGGGGGCATGGGTTGGGAAGGGAGGGAGGGAGGGGGGGAGAGAAATTGGAACATGAAGTTTTTAAATATTTATGTCAAAATTTTATTTACATGTTATTTGGAAAATAAAATTCTATACAGAAAAAGGAGGTTTTACAATGATAACAATACAAAATTGAAAAGGGTGAATGTACATAATATAACTGTCTGAAATACCATACAAATAGAATCCAAACCAAATTTCTCTTGGTTTGAGTCCCCTACACCTTCCTTTCAAATGAAAACTGGTAAAAAGTACATCATCAGAATGGCATATTTATATGATGTTTTCCACACACTGTCTTTTCATCTTCATGCCAAACCTTTGAGGTAGATCACTAAAGTGTTTTCATCCTTGTTTACTTATTGAGGAGATTGAGACTCCAATAAATCAGGATCAAATATTTGAGATTGTAGAAATCATTCAATAGATGAAGAAAGTGAGGCACAGACAGTATAAGTGACTTTAATAAACATAACCATCCTTAGTTTTCTTACCAATAAACTGATATATTGGACTAGATAATCACTAATGTTTCTACAAGCCCGGTAACTTTTTGGAATCCATGAGATATCTTCTTTATAATGAATTTAGATGTAATTTTTTCTTGCCCAATGTGTTTGCTCAGTTTCCACACCCCATTTATGCATGATCATTTGTACATGGCTAGCCCTTCTTCACTTTGTGATTATACTCCTCCTTTGGGTTTTTATGCATTATTTTATTTTATTTTTTGTTTGCTGAGGCAATTGGGATTACGTGACTTGTCTAGGGTCACACAGCTAGTTAAGTGTCTGAGGCCAGATTTGAACTCAGGTCCTCTTGACTCCAGGGCTGTTGCTCTATCCACCAGGCTTCCCCTTATGCATTATTTATTCAGTGGATGAATTACGTTATTCTTTCTAAAGATGAATGTTCCCATCACTCTAGTTTTTCCCCCCTGAATATAATTATAATTCAAACATACCAAGAGTTACAGTGCTTCTAAATGCTAGTTAGTTAGTTATATTCCTATTTAAAAATATTTTTGCAATAATTCAATTATTTTAATCAAAAGATACACTCCTTCACAAATACTCCAAAATGCCTCCAAAATATGTATTCTCTGAAAAAAAACTAGTTTCTTTAAAATACTAGAACATTATTCTAGTGCATATTCGTGCACATGCATGCACATGTGCTCATGTTCATATGTGTATGTATGTGGACATCCTTAATTCTTTTCATAGAAGATATGTATTCTAACATTTATCAGATTGAATCCAAGTAATTTTTATTGAAATTGAATTGTTTTTTCTTTTAGCGTTGTATTCATATATATTCTTTTAGCCATTCCAAATCTTTTTTATTTTTCTGTTTGTTTTTTGTTCTGTTTTCTTTGATTTACATTGGTTGATAGGCTTATGAATTTAGAGCTAGAAGAGATTTTAGTCTTTATATATTCACAACTCCCAGTCTCACAAATCAGAAAATTGAGCCCCATAGAGATAAAAATATTTTACTCTATGTCACTCAAATGTTACATAATAGAGTTATCATTTGAACCTATGCCTTCTGACTCTGAATTCAGAAGTCTGCTCAGTCATGCTGGGCATAGTCTATTCAAATTTCTCTAAGTTTCTCATGTTTTTAATTTTTTAGCATACAATAATATTCAATTATATTTATAAACAACACTTTATTCAGAAATTTACCTATTGTTTCTTTGTTCTTGTCTTTTTGTGACTCAGAAGAAATTGCCATGTATATTTTAGTATGTATTATAAATTTCCATCACTGAACTTCATGGACTTTATGTGTAATACTGCTAAATCTGGGTTAAATTTTAAGTTTTAATAAGTTTTCAAATATAATATCAAAATATTTTCTATAATGGGTAGACCAAATTTAAAAATCCACTACCACTACTAGAATAATTGTGTTCTCTCATGAATCTTCCAACATCTATATGTTAAATGATAACCCTAAAATCATGTCTTATTCTAAAACTTTCACTCTTTACAACATGGCCCAAAAATTCCTCCATCTGTATTAACCTTGGCTTCCTTATCAATATAAAGTTAGACTGTACTGGATAATGTTGATTTCATTAATATTTTTATTATTGGTCATTTAGAAAGTGAAGTCATATGATCACTGACAGCTTGAAAATCTTTTTTAAATTGTTTATATCTTGGGTAAAATATGCTTGAGATTATTGCAGACTACTAATAACCATACACAAGATTAATATAATTCTTAAGTAAAAGAAAAATGCAAATGAAAACAAATGCCAGGTTTTTTTTCCCATGTTGGAAAAAATGACCAAATATGGGAATAGTCGGTATGAGAGGAGTCATGAAAATAGATGCGCAATAAAATTGTCTTAGTGGAGCAAAAAGTCTTCCCCATTCTTTTAAGTAATTAATAATTATTCAAAGAAAATAATTTAAATCAGAATTACCAACATTCTCTCATCCCTAAGTCCTTTAGCTTTCAGGAACCTTCTCATACCCCTTATTCAACATGAAAAGAAATAAATTATAGTATTTACATATATATAAAAATAATAAAATAATGAGAATAATTTCAATAAGATAATATGATTACTTACCAATTATAGGGTGCGCCAAATGTGGCAAAGTGGTTTCAATACTTAATAACTCCTTTATTTTTTGCATTAAATTTACAATACCATAGCGTCATATACAGTATATATAGGAAATGAATTTACATTATGTGTGAAAAATGAATTCTAGGAAATGGTGACGAATAAAGGAAAAATAACATAGGAAATATTACAATAATGATTTCAATAATGTAAATAAAAAGCCAACAACACTCCCCCCCAAAATAGTGGTATGCTGAGGTTTGCAAAGTGTGTTATACAAAGTAACTCATCTTAAGCTCACATTATTTGTTTTTACCAAAAATATTTTTATCTATCCTCAAAAGCACCTATTGTTCCCCTTCTACTCACCCTATCACATGAGAATCTTGTCCCATATGTTACTTAGAAAATTGATGCCATTTACCAAGGCCTCCCTTCCAATTTAAAAATACATGTTAACTCACAAGAAGTTTGGGTAGTCAGTGCAATTCTATCCATTTCTCAATCAAGGAAACTAAGAGTCAGAGATTGTGATTTGCCCAGTAAATGTTTGCATGCAGGGTATTAATTCAGGTTTTCAATTCTCCAAATTTAGTAATTTAGTCATAAAGTCACCTGGCTGTGTACTAAAATAAAATACTGTGAAATTACAATGAATAAATATGCACCTGGAGAAAAATTAAGAAAATGTATATTCTTCCATTGTTGTAGACATAAAACATTATGAAAAAGGAGTATTGAAAGCACTGTAGAACTTGGTAGATATCTTCATCCAGGACTTCATACAAGAAAGAATGTGAATATTTAAGTTGCTCTGAGAGGTAAGTAGACTTGGAAATAAATTTCTCCAATCCTATAACCTGTACAATTTGCATTCTAATATGTTAATGCTTTGATATAATTATTTCAATTCCTTATATATTTTGGATAATTATTGTTGTTTTGGTCATTTTCAGTCAAATCTAACTATTCTTAAATTTTAATTTAATGTAATTTTTAATTTTTAAAAATTTAATATATATTTCTAATTATTCTATAATCCCATCTATGGTTTGTATAGTTACAAAATCCTTCCTAATTATAGTTGTTAAAGATAACTCCTTCCTTTCACCATTTAAAAAATATAAGTGAACAGTTTATACAAAACACAAAAATGGTATTATTAAACTATCCATCTTTACTTCATACAACCTGATTTAAATATACTTGAATACATACATACACATTTGTGTGAAAGCATACAATCAATTCTACATATTACTTTAAATTGTTTATGCTGACCTCCACTTCTTTTAGAAGTACCTTCTTTTCTCTGCATTTTAAATTATGTTACAATGGCTTCTCTTTTAAACATCATAATTTTCCTCTAAGTACCCCTCCCCAACAAATTACAAAAAAAACAAAAGAAATAAAGGGAACAGAACAAAAATATATAGAGAAATAAGGATATTCCAGGAAAAAATCTCTCACAGTAACTATCTCCAAGACTTGGTCTCTGTCATTTTTCTCTTAGCTCTCCATCAGAAGGTGATAGATTATTTCATGAGAGGTCTTCTGGAAACATATTTAGTCATTCCAAGGTTCAGGGATCTTAAACTTCTTTTTTATCAGTATTGCTAACCTCATATAAATTTTGCCTGGTTGTGCTTAACTTTACTCTTTATCAGTTCATGCTACTCAAGAGAATTATTTTCATAATTCCCTTTCCAATTTTCACTGAATTACTAGGTTTGTATCCCAAAATTACTACTAAGACCTAGTCTTTCTATTAGAAATATATAAATTCTAAGTCTGGGTGTGCTATGTGGTATATTGAGAAATAAGGCTACACAGGTAAACTGAATGCTAAACCAATGGTCATTCTATACATGCATGTCAATAAGCTTGTTGAAGTTAATCTTCCTGAGTTGGAGTTGATCAACACGACAAAGTTCCATGAATTACCTTGTAGCATTCTTAATAAGAAATAATTCATGGATTTAAATAATATACATGTATGGATCATATATTAATTTTTTGCTCAAGAAGTAGGTAGTACCATAGATTCCACTGTAGGCATCAATAAATTTTGGCCCCTGCTTTCCTTAGAAATCTAAAACTTTGAGCTTATGTATTATTGAGATCTATTTTCACTACTCCCTCATTTTAATTACCCCTTCAATTTTATACTTTTGCATTTCATGTAACAAGGAGAAGATATTAAGAATCAAATCTGGGACTGACAGTTGAATAGTTGATAGAACCAAGAAACATGGAAAGAATAAAGTGTTTGTATAAAGACTTATTATAAAGAAAATGCCAGATAGATAAAAGACAGAATAAAGGTAATATAATATAATAAGTACATTATAGGGAGAGTTGCAAAGACCTTCATGTTAAATATCATAGATTGTTTTTCCTCTGAAAGTCATGGGTTTCAAATAATTTTTCTCAAATATACCTGAATTACATGGTGGTCTCAAATGGCAGAAATATGTGTTCTCTAGTATTGTGATTAAAATACATAAACATTTTTTTAGATTTAAAATGAGAAAATCATTATATTTAGGTAATTTTTTTACTCTTACATATCAAGGTACTAGAACAGGAACAGAAGAGACAAGTGAAAAGTAGGTTACATTTTTAGGACAAACTGATAGAGTTGCTGGATTTGGTTTATGTGAAAATTATTTGCTTTAGAACAGAAATAATAACTCCTTAATTGTTGACACCACAATTATTCCAATAATACCCCCTCTTTAAAGATATACTTAATTTGTTTAATGTATATGGAGGATAATGAATTTTCCAGTACTTTCAAATGGAAAAGGGACGAATTTAATTTGGGGAGCGATTTGAAAAATTTAACAATTGAAAACAAATCAGTAAAAATTGCCATTTATGTTCCTCAAACTACCATAGTAAAAACCTTGACCCCATCCTACTCAAATGTGTACTACATCACAGGCCAATGTGTGTGTGTGTGTGTGTGTGTGTGTGTGTGTGTGTGTGCGCGCGCGCTTTTAGGATTATAAGTGTATTTCCTGTTCTTACTTAAGGACATAATCAGATTCATGAACTAGTGAGTGAAATAATATTTGTAGCCAGTGGGGAGGAAAATGAAGAAGATGAAAAGATAGTCTAATGATGCAAGCATCTGAAGTGCAACTACTCCATGATTTAATGACTTATCTTAGAGAGGTGTGTTAGTTAAAAAAAATTACCCTTCAGCCAGTCCAACTAGTGATGACCCTTTCTGAAAAGGAACAAGATGGTTCTTATACAAGAGATAGAGAAACTTCTTGCTTCATGAACATATTCAAAATCCTTCTATCATGGCAAAAATTATTAGAGCTCATAATCCACTGAGACAGCATTCCAGAAAAGGGATAATTTCATGTAAAAAAATTAAAAATTTATTAGAGAGTAGTTTGGCTGGATCCAGTATGGTTAAGAACTAAAATAATTGGATCACAATTCAGTTTGCTGTTAGTTTTGTTGTATCAATAAATAATCAAAGTCTATAAACAATTATTAAGCACTTACATATTCCAGAAACTTTATTATTTTTCTGGGGATGCAAAGAAAGGAAAAATTCAATACATGAAAAATAAATTGAAAACTATAGGGACTAGAATGTTAAGGTGGAAAGAGCAGTTGCCCTGAGGGTTCTCCTTAAATTGAGCATCAAGGTGGATATCTCCAACATCTACTCTACTCTTTCTAGTCAAAATAAGGTTGGTGGTACAGGGAAAGGGTGTACTGAGGAGGTACGAGTTTCATAGTTTCTGTCATCTTGAAGGATGATGACTTTCTGAAGATCATAAATTCCAGGAGAGCATCCATGTAAATACAGTTTTATGTTTTTCAAAATATTGGTATGCTCAAAAATATTTTAATAATCATTAAGTGAAGTATATGTGCAATACTTTTCTAGGTGTTCAACATATCTTTTATGAATGTTTTTTAATGTGGTTATGTTCACAGAAAAGAAAGGGTACTGTCCTATGGTAGAAAAGGCTAATAATTATAGATTAGTATAAACATAATTCATCAACAAACATTTGTTAACTGTCTACCATGTTCTATGCACTGTGTTGAGTAAAACTAATTTATATAGAAATAGTTTGTAAAGAGCTTATATAATCTCAAATGATTTTAAATAAATCTCACAAATTAGAGAACCATAATTTTGAAGACATTATAATATATTAATCTGATTTTTGATAAGGAGACAATTATTTTATATGGTAGAGTGAAAAAAATTCTAAGTACTGAATCAAGAGTCAAATTCTCAGTACAAATCTTGCTTCTCCCAATTTTACATCAGTGTGGACTTTGCGATATCACATAACATTTTGATGTATAAGTTTGGTCACCTACAAAATAATGGGGTTGGCTTAACTCACCTTTGACATAGATACCTTCCACCTTTTTAATTTATGAACTATTAGAGGGCAGCTTGTTGGCACAGTGGATAAAGCACCGGCCCTAGATTCAGGAGGACCTGAGGTCAAATGTGGCCTCAGACACTTGACACTTACTAGCTGTAGGACCCTGGGCAAGTCACTTAACCCTCATTGCCCCACAAAGAAAGAAAGAAAAAATAAAGCCACCTAGAGCTCCTATTATTTTGAAAAAAATATTATGAACTATTAGGGAGAGAGAGAGAGAGAGAGAGAGAGAGAGAGAGAGAGAGAGAGAGAGAGAGAGAGAGAGAGAGAGAGATTCATTTCTTATATATAATAATTGTACCAAACACATTATTATTTTCACATAAAGTCTTCTGACTTTGGGAACAGCCTCAAAATCATGAAAATCTGGGTTCAAATTCCAACTCTGATACTTACTAGATATGGAACTTTAGAAAAATACTTTACTTTTTATGTTCCTCAGGCAATTTCTTAGGATTTATCTACTATGGAATAGGTGGTTATGGAAGCTTCCCCTGTTGAAAAAAATCACAGCTCATTTTGGTAATGATATATATTTTTGTGATCAGTAAGAATTTTGCTTTTAAAATATCACTTAAAATATAATTCTTTATCATGAAAAATTAAGATGCTAGGTGTGTTTTGCTATACCTCTTTAGATTTATCATACTTTGCCAAACTCCTGAAGTGTTAGAGGAAAGAAACACTCAAAAGCACTGGCACAGTTTTGTCAGATAGAAATTCATTTGGAATGCAATGAAAAAAGACTTCTCTCTGTCAGTGTAATCTGCTTTCAGTTATTCATTTTCCTTACATTCTGCAACATGCTGATTGTCTCCATGGTATTGCCTCAACCAAGAAACAAACCATAGGGGAGAAAACAACATAAAAAATCCTCTCTCCCCATCTGCTTGCAAGCCTCTCCATTATTACCAACTGTGTTCTAAATCACCTTGTGTCTGATGACATTAAATCAGGGAGAACAATCAATGGAGGCCTTGTCAGCACTCCCATAATGTGACTACTGTACTCTGTCTAGCCAGTTTATACTCTTGTCACTTCCCATTTAAAGGGCACAGAGTAAGGAAGTCTTGATTTGGGGCAGCTTTGGGAAAGTATTTTCATTTTTTCTAGACACTGGCAGCAATTAGTTGAATCATAACAATTGCAACCTTGCATGTGTCAGACATTTTAGAAAAAGAAATGTTCTTTCATTTGTTTCTTAACATCACTTGCATTCTCTTTCACAATATTCCCTCTGATAAAGTCAGCTCAAAATATTCTCTTGACAGCAGTTTATAATTTGACTTTCAAGAGTTAAGCCTTGAGAAGATTTTTCAAAGGCAAAAGGTCTTCTAAACTTTAGTCCTCTGGATGAATATCTGGTTCCCCTTCCATTTCCCATCTCAAAAATAAAATATGGTTAGCTCCTTCTTATCTCTAGGATATACAGTCTACCTAAGTATTGTGAGCAGCTAGGTGATGCAGTAGACAGAATACCAGTCCTGAAATTGGCAGGGCCTGGGTTCAAATTTCAATTCAGTCACTTACTAGTTATGTGACCCTGGGCAAGACACTCAACTCGAATTGTCTTAAACATAGGGGGCTATATACAGTCATCTGATATATATCTTGCCACTGGACCCAGATAGCTCAGGAGGAGAGAGGGAGATTTTTTGACTGTGCACGGCCCTCCCCCACTTAAATCCAATTCACTGTAAGTCATGATATGACCCTGATGTCATGTTTTTCTTCAAAAACAAATGACAAACAAAAACAGCTAAGTATTTTACTTTGGAAGAACCCTTACTGTCTAGATGACAGCACTCTCAAACTTCTTCTAGGTCAGTATCCCACTTTCTGGACTTTATGTTATGGAAAACTAAGTAAAATATTTATAGTTCTTAATTATTTATATGAATATTTGGCACGTTATTAAATAGTCACACAGCATGTAGCATGAAGGGCTATCAAACAAGAAACCAGTTTTTAATAAAATGTACCTTTATTTTCTTATCTTCCTCTCCTCTTTTTTCCTCTCTACTTCCGTTTTTTTCTTTTCCTTGTCCATCCCAAATGTTTTCTCCATTCCCTTCCTCTACTTTGGTCTTTTTTATCCCTTTATCTCTTCTTATCTATTATCTACATTTCCTCTTCTCATCTCAATTATTTTATTTTATGTTTTAATTTTTTTTCTTTTTGTTTGGTTTCCAACACAGATTTCATAAATACTGCCAATCTCTCAAAAAGAAATTTCCATACATCAGAAACTGATCAGTACCTTATACACTTAGAAAATTGCATGGAATTTTCCTGGGGGGGAAGGGAGAGAAGACAGCCAAGATGGCAGAGAAAAGCCAGGAAGTTTCCTGAGCTCTCCCAAATTTCCCTCAGAACCAATATTAAATTAAGCCTCTAATTGGATTCTGAATCTACAGAACCTACAAAAAACCTCCAATGTTATGGCTTAAGACAACCTAGAAGGACGTCAGGAAATATGTGACTCATTTGGGTGAAAGAGCAGCACAGTGCAATGCAGAGTGGGTCTGGCAAGTCAGCAGAAGCTCTTAGCCACAGTACAGATCAGTAGCTGATGATTCTCAGTCCTGGTTCAGCAGGCTAGTGGCACAACAGGGTACCTGTGAGGTAATCTTCCAGCTGGGATTTCCCCTACAAAACAGGTGCAAATAGGCCAGATCGCCTAGTACTGTGAGCAAATTCTCAAGCCACTGAGGCCTCAGAGCAAAAGTCAGTGATCAGACACTGCCCCCCTCCCAGCAAAAGTAGCTTGGCACAGTGGCTGCAGTACCCAGGAACAGAGTTGAAACTTTAAAAGGCACGGAGTAGATTAAATATGACTAAGAAACAGAAGGAAGCCTCACCATGGGAAAGCCACTATGGGGACGGAAAGACCAAAAGACAAGTTAAATGAGGACAATAATGTCAAAATGCCTAAATGTGAAGCCTCAAAGGGGAAGATAAATTCTTCTCAAGACGAAAAAGCTCTTGGAAGATCTCAAAAAGGATTTTATTAATCAAATGATAGGTACAAGGAAAATAAGAAGAGGAAAGGGAGTCATGCAAGACAAGGTCAATAGCTTGGAAAAAAAGAAATGACTCCTTAAAAACATACAATTGACGGAGGCAGCTAGATGGCGCCAGTGGTAAAGCACCGGCCTGAATTCAGGAGTACCTGAGTTCAAATCCGGCCTCAGACACATGACACTTACTAGCTGTGTGACCCCTGGGCAAGTCACTTAACCCCCCATTGCCCAGGCAAAAACAAACAAAACAAACAAAAAAAACCCATACAAATGAAATAAAACATACAATTGGCCCGAATTGAAAATGAGGTGCAAAAGCTGACTGAAGAAATCATTCCTTAAGTATAAGAATTGGAGGGAGTGCATGCTAAGAACTCAATAAGATATCAGGAAACAGTAAAGAAGGAATTGAAAGAATGTAAAACTAAAAGAAAATGTAAAATACCTCATTGAAAAAACAACAGACATAGAAAATTGATCCAGGAGGGACAATTTAAGAATTATTAGCATAACGGAAGGTCACGATGGGAAAACAAAGAGCCTGGACAGGATGTTTCAGGAATGTTATTAGAACCAGAGAGGGAAAATAATCATTGAAAGAATCTACCCAATCACATCCTGAAAGTGACCCCAAAAGTAAAACTCAAGGAATATTGTAGCCAAATTCCAGACGTATCAGGTTAAGGGAAAAAAAACACTGTAAGAAGCAAGAAAGAATAATTTAAATATCAAGAAGCCACAAATCAGGATTACATAGAACTAGAGTGTCAACATTAAAGGATCAGCGGATGGTGGAAATGTAATTCTGGAGGGCAAAGAAGCTTGGATTACAAGCAAAGAATTTACTAACAGTAAAACTAATCATAATCTTTCAGGGAGAAAGATGGACATTCAATGAAATAGGGGACTTTAAAAATTTCCTCAAAAAAAAGTCTAGAAACTGAACAGAAAATTCAATTTTAAAATATGAGACTCAAGAGAAGCATAAAAAGGTAAAACAGGGGGAAAAATGGTATTCAATAAGGGTAAACTAGCCAAAGATGGCTTAGAAGTTTTGTGAGGAGGGGATGCTGGGCTTAGAGTGGAGCCCAAACCCCATGATAGTGCTGTACGATCCAGCCCTAGGTAGGCTGAGCCAGAGAAAGTTACCCCCAAGACCCCAAATCAGCTGCCAGATTCAGTGACTTCTGGAACTCAACTCACAGGTCGGGTGAGAGGACTGAATGACTGGCTGGGGGGAGAGGGATGGGGAATACAGGGGTGTCTACAGGAACTGAGGAGGAATTCTGTAGTTCTACCCAGCAGGAAACTATGAAGAAATCTCAAGAGTAAGAGGTCCGGATGGCAGAGGGGTGCAGGCTCATTGGAGCTAACAATCACAGCACCACAAAGTTTTGCTGCCTGGTTAATTAGCAAGTTGGCCTTTGGTTATCTATGGATCAGAGAAGAGGCCAGGTGAGAGAAAAACCTGCCTTCCTTAAATTGTTAACACCTGGGATGCCCTGAAGCTTGGACAGTGTAGCTCAGAAGAGAGCCTCACTGTAAGAAGGAGTTAAAAAGTAAGTAAAAGATGGGAAAGATGAACTAGGAAAGAAAGTTGCAAACTAGAAAGTTTCTTTAGAGACAAAGAAGATAAGGTATACCCTCAGAAGAAGGATATCAATGTCAGGTTCCTACATCCAAAGCTCTCAAGAACATAGGAATTGGTTTCAGGCCATAGAGGCTTTCAAAAAGGACTTTGAAGATTAAGAGCAGGTAGGGGAAAATTGCGAAGAGAACTGAGAAGTGGTGCAGGAAAGGACATGAGAAACAAAGTCAACAACTGAAAAGCCAAAGGGAAAGGAGATACAAAAAACTATATGAAGAAAATAATTGCCTTAGAATTAGGATTGAACAATGGAAGCTAGAGAATTTATGAAAAACCAAGACACAATAAAGCAAATCCAAATCATTAAAAAAAATAGCGGGCAATGTGAAATATCTTCTTGGAAAAAAACTACTGACCTCTGGAAAATAGATCTGAGAGAGATAATTTGAAAGTATGTACTACCTGAAAAACTATGATCAATAAGGGTAAACTGTTTACATTCCTGCATGGAAAGATGAAACATAATTTTTGAGTACTGTTTCTCTATTAGGGCAAATAGAAGTAGTACACATAGAAAGAGGATGTAGGTATAATTTGATTTTGATGTCATGCTATTAAAAAAAACTTAAGAATTTGAGTTATAAAAGATTTTACTGGGAAAAGAGGAAGGGGGAGGCATAATGGAAAAATAATTTGACATGAAAAGGAACAAAATACATTACAATGGAGGGGGAAAAAGGAAGGGATAAATATTGGTTAAAACTTGCTCTCATCAAATTTGGATCAAATAGGGAATAAACATACACACTTAGTGGGTATAGACATAAATATGTTACCCTATAGGGAAGCACTAGGTGAAAGGGGAAAGAAAAAGCTAGGGTTCAAAACATTTGAAACACAAAATCTTATAAAAATGAATGTTTAAATGTTTAAAACTATCTTTACATGTAATTGGAAAAAAATAATGACTGGCAAACAAAGATGGCAGATTAGAGGCAACCCAGATGACCTTCCTCAATATTCCCCTGCAATCAACATTAAAATAATACCTGAAACCAAATTTGGAGAGGCAGAGCTAACTTAAGGTAAGGTTAAAATATTTTTCCAGGGCGGAGCCAAGATGGCGGAGAGGAAGCAGCAAACTGCCTGAGCTCTCCTTCTGTTCCCTCAAAAAGAACATTAAATCAAGCCTCTGGACGGATTCTGAAACTACAGAACCTGCAAAGAGACAGAGAGACACAGTCTTCCAACCAGAGATAATTTAGAAGACTTCAGGAAAAGGTCGGTCTGACTCGGGAAAAAGGGAGGCCCAGCGCATGGCAGCAACCCAGCGCCGAGGGGGTCAGGGCAAGTCAGCAGGAGCTGTGGGCCACAGCCAAACAATTGAGGCCCCTGGAACCTGGTTCAAAAATCTGGTGGCCAAGAAGGACAGTGGATAAACCTACCTGCACCGGCAGAGAGGGCCACGAACGGGTCAGGCAGGAACAGACGCCAGGAGCGGGTGCCTGGCTGGCTGAGCACAATCAGACAGGAAGTGCAGGGCAGGGGATCTCAACACACCATAAAGGCCTCAGAGTAAAAACCCGGTCACACAGCACCTATACCCCTGCACAAGAAGCCCAAAGCAGGGACCCTGGTTGCCCCCCAGAGCAGACCTCAACTTTAAAAATAAATAAACAAGCTGCAATAATGAGTAAGAAGCAAAAAGAGCCCTCTCCATTGAGAGCTTCTGTATCAATAGGAAGAAACCAACACAAATCAGATGAGGACAATCCCCTCAAATTGCCTACATCTGAAGCCTCACGAGGTAAGGTGAATTGGTCTCAGGAACAAAAAGCCTTCCTGGAAGAGCTCAAAAAGGATTTTAAAAATCAATTGAGAGGGGTAGATGAAAAAATGGGGAGAGAAATGAAAGCAAAACAAGAAAACTATGAAAAGAATCAGCAGCTTGGAAAAGGAAGCACAAAGATTGACTGGCCAAATGGAAAAAAAAAGTGCATAATTTCACTGAAGAAAACAATGCCTTAAAAAATTCACTTGGCCAAATGGAAAAAAAGGTGCATAATCTTACTGAAGAAAACAATGCTTTAAAAATTAAAATTGGACAGTTGGAAGATAAGGAATCGTGAGACACCAGGAATCAATCAAGCAGAATCAAAGAATGAAAAAATAGAAGAAAATGTGAAATACCTCATTTGAAAGACAACTGATCTGGGAAAACAGATCGAGGAGAGAGGACAATTTGAGAATCATTGGACTGCCTGAAAGCCATGACCAGAAAAAAGAATCTAGACACCATATTCCAGGAAATTATTAAGGAGAACTGCCCTTAGGCAATCAGAGGATAAAATCAGCATTTGAAAGAATCCACCAACTCACCTCCTGAAAGAGACCCCAAAAGGAAAACTCCAAGGAATATATGTAGCAACTTCCAGAATTACTATCGGTGAAGGAGAAAAATACTCAAGCAGCAGAAAGAAGCAACTTAAATATCATGGAGCCACAGTCAGGATTGCTCAGGACCTGGCAGCTTCAACATTAAAGGACCGTAATGCTTGTAATATGATATTCTGGAAGGCAAAGGAGCTTGGATTGCAGCCAAGAATCTATTACCCAGCAAAAATGTGCATTTTCTTTCAGGGGAAAAGATGGACATTTAATGACATTGGGGACTTTCAATCTTTCCTGGGGAAAAGACCAGAACTGAATAGAAAATTTGATCTCAACATACAAGACTCAAGAGAAGTTTAAAAAGGTCAACAGAGGGGGAGAAAAAAAAAAGGTTACCCTATTAGGTTAAACTGTTTATATCCCTACACAGGAAGATAATACTCATAACTCTTAAGAACTGTAAATGTATTTGGGCAGAGAGAAGGACTTTACACAGAGGATATAAATATAAATTGTCTTTGATGTGATGATACAAAAAAAATTTATTTAAGGGGTTAAAAAGGGAGTCTATGGGGAGGAGAGGAAAGGGGAGGTGGAAGGGGATGAATTATATCATATGAAGAGGTGAAAAAAAAAGCTATTACAGTAGAGGAAAAGAAAGGAGGGGTGAACATTGTTTCAACCCTATTCTCATTAGATTTGACTCAAAGAGGGTATAACATATACGTTCATTGGGATAAAGAAACTTAACTCATTCTTTAGGGAAGCAAAAGGGGAAGGGAAAGGGGGGGACTGATAGAAGGGAGGACAAAAGCAAGGGAGAAAAGGGTAAAGAAAAGAGAGGGGGGTGATAAAAAGGGAGGACAGATTGGGGGAGGCAGGGGTAAGAAGTAAAACGTCAGTGAGGAGGAATAGGGTGAAAGAAGGGGGGGAAAGTACAAAGGGGGTAAATAGAATGGAGAGCAATAGACAGTCAGTAATAATAACTGTGAATGTGAATGGGATGAACTCTGCTATAAAATGGAAGTGAACTGCAGAGTGGATTAAAAACCAGAATCCTACAATATGCTGTTTACAAGAAACACATTTGAAGCAGCGAGATACACACAGAGTAAAGGTAAAAGGCTGGAGTAGAATATATTATGCTTCAGCTAAAGTAAAAAAAGCAGGGGTAGCAATCCTTATCTCAGACAAAATGCAGGCAAAAATAGATCTCATTAAAAGAGATAAGGAAGGAAATTACATCTTGCTTTACAGTACTATAGATAATGAAGTAATATCAATATTGAATATTTATGTGCCAAGTGGTATAGCATCCAAGTTTTTAAAGGAGAAGTTAAATTAATTAGAAGAGGAATTAGACAGTAATACTATACTAGTGGGGGATCTGAATCTCCCCCTCTCAGAATTAGATAAATCTAGCCAAAAAATAAACAAGAAAGAAGTGAAAGAGGTGAATAGATTACTAGAAAAGTTAGACATGATAGATGTCTGGAGAAAATTGAATGGGGATAGAAAGGAATATACCTTTTTCTCAGCAGTACATGGCACATTTTCAAAAATTGACCATGTATTAGGGCACAAAAACAATCATATTAAATAATCTTCTACATTTATTATGTTGTGATAGAAAAATCAGAAACAAGGAAAAAACACAAAAAGGAAACAAAACAAAACAAAAACATAAAAAGTAAAATTATTATACTTTGATCTGCATTCAGACTCCACAGTTCTGTTCTTTCCTTGGATGTGGAGAGCATGCGTTTTTTGGAATTATCTTGGATCATTGTATTTCTGAGAGGAGCTATGTTTACCAAAAGTGATCATCACAAAATGATACTGTTGTCGTGCACAATGTTCTCCTGGTTCTACTCATTTCACTCACCATCAGTTCATGTAAATTTTTCCAGGTTTTTCTGAAATCCTTTGATCATTCGTTGTACGACAAGAGTATTCCATTGCATTCATATACCACGACTTGTTCAGCACTTCCCCAATTGATAATCATTTGCTAAATTTCCAATTTTTAGCCACACACAGAAAAAGCAACTAAAATATATTTGTTCATGTAAATAATTTCCCCTTTTTAATTATCTCTTTGGGATACAAACCTAGTAGTGGTATTGCTGGGTCAAAGGGTATGCACAGTTTATAGACTTTTGGGCATGCTTCCAAATTGTTCTCCAGGATGGTTGGATCAGCTCACAAATTCACGATCAATGCATAAGTGTTCCAATTTACCCCATCTCTGCAAATCTATCACTTTCTTTTTTTTATTATTAGCCAACTGTAGATGTGAGGTGGTACCTAGTGTTGTTTTACTTTGCCTTTCTCTAATCAATAATGATTTAATGCATTTTTTTCATAAGATAATAGTTAGTTAGCTTTAATTTCTTCATCTGAAAACTCATTCTTCTCTTTTGATTATTTATCAATTAGGGAATAACTTTTATTCTTATATATTTGATTCACTTCTCTATAAATCTGAGGGAAAAAAAGCATTTATCAGGATCGCTGCTAAAAATTGTTTCATGGGGGTGGCTAGGTGTGCAAGTGCATAAAGCACCGGCCCCTGGATTCAAGAGTACCTGGGTTCAAATCTGCCCTCAGACACTTGACACTTACTAGGTGTGTGACCCTGGGCAAGTCACTTAACCCTCATTGCCCCACCAAAAAAAAAAAATGTTTCATAGCTTTCTGCTTTCCATCTAAACTTGTTTGCATTAGTTTTGTTAATGTAAAAACTTTTTTTAACTTAATGTAATCATAATTATCCATTTTGCTCTTCATGATATTTTCTATCGCTTGTTTAGTTATAAATTATTCACTTCTCCATAGATCTGACAGGTAAACTTTTCCTTTATCTCCTTATTTGTTTATGCTATCACACCTTTATGTCTAAATCATGTACTCTTTTTGACCTTACCTTAGTATACTGTATGAGATCTTTTTCTATGCCTAGTTTCTGCTGTACTCTTCTCCAGTTTTCCTGGCATTTTTTCACAAATAATTATTTTCCCAGAAGCTGGAGTCTTTGGGTTTATCAAACAGTAGATTACTATAGACATTCATTGCTGTGTCTTATATACCTAAACTATTCCTCTGATCCATTAATTTATTTTTTAACTAGTACCAAATATTTATGATGATTGTCACTGTGCTATAATTTTAGATCTGGTACAGCTAGGTCACCTTACGTGGAGTATTTGGGGTCAGTCAAAAGAGAATAGAGACCCTGGTTACTGTTTTAAGGGAAAATAATGCTAATATTTATGGCTACATTGGGAGTAAGGGTCATTCATGGTTAAAGATCAGAGCATAGTACAGGACAGCAGTGATCATGACCTTCCCCTTATCACACCATCTAGGAAGTGCTAAAAAAGAAGGAAAGAAACAAACTTTCAGACATCCAGAAGTACCTCTGAAAATAGTAGCAAAAAAAACCCCTAAAACTTAGGAAAATCCTTCCTCAGATCTGAACTTATGCATGAAGCTAAAAAGCAATAGACTGGAAAAATGAATAAATTAGAAGAATAAAAAAGAATTTTACTATAAAAAGTTATAATGGTGGCAAGGAAGCCCAAGGCATAAACTCAGAAGAGGATAACAATGTGAAAACAGGTATGAACAAAGCTTCAAGGAAAAATGTTGATTGTACCCAAGCACAGCCATAATTCCTAGAAATATTAAAGAATGAAAATCCATTTGAAAGAACAAAATGTCAGGAATTTCAATGGAATTAATTTCAAAAAATGTAAAGGAAGGAGGTTGAGCAGTACCAGATCTGAAACTATAATATAACACAGTAAGTAATGAGCAAAACTGTATGGTACTGGCTAAGAAATTTTTAAAAATATGTACATCAATAGAAGAGATTAGACATACAATTTACTGCAGCAAATGACGATCATAAGTTTGTGTTTGACAAGTATAAAGACTTAAATTGGAGAAATAAGAATTCATTATTTGGTAAAAGTTGTTGGAAAAACTGGAAAGCAGTTTAACAGCATCATCTTACATTATTTTCCAAGATAAAGTAAAAATTGATACAAGACCTAGATATAAATATATGTGTGTGTGTATGTATATGTATACATACACACATACACTTATATAATAATACAGAATCATCTATATGTATTCATATGGAATAATGCTCTAAATCATTACTGATTAGATAAATGCAAATTAAAATAACCTTTTGATATCATGTTATACCTACTGGATTGGTTACAATCATTTAAAGGGAAAGTGACAAATGTTGGAGGGGATATAGAAAGTTAAAACACTAATTAATTGTTGAGGGAACCATGAATTTATCCAATCATTTTGGAGAGTAATCTTGAATTATGCCCAAAGAGTATTAAATGACATATACACTTGACTCAACAATACCACTACTAGTTCCATTTCCAAGGATGATTAGGGAAATGAAAAGCACCTATATCTTATGAAAATTTATAGCAGCTTTTTTTTTTGAGTATGTGTGGTAGTAGGGAGCTAGAAAGCTTACAGATTTCTATCAGCTGAGGAATGACCAAACAAGTTGTGGTATATGATTGTGATGGAATACTAATGTAGTATAAGAAATAATGAGATTAATGATCTCTAGACACTTTCTATAAGCAAAGGAAGAACTGATAAATAGAAGTATGCATAAAATGATTTTATATTTTTAAACATATTTGTGTCTAATGGTAGCCATTTCTACAGTGGGGGAGAAGGAAAAAAATTAAAAGATCCTTACATGATTTCTTAATATATATTTAAAAGGATTAGCAAACTGTAGACAATAGATTTGCAGTTTCAGGTGTAATGATTTTTTCCCCCTATTCTACTATGTTAAGAAATGCTTACTACATTTCTTAAATTCAGAATAATTTTTAAAGAAAGAGTTAAAGAGGCTGCTGTCTGGACAGTTCAGGCTGGGATCAACCCATCTGCACTTCCTATCATCAGCCAATACCATTTATGAAGCACCTACTATGGCACTGTGTGGGAAAATCACACATAATTGTGTTTAAAATAATGTATAGAAAACGTTGGAGGAAAGGCAGTGGGCTCTCATAACTCATTACACAATCACTCCAAAAACCATCAAAATGGTGCCATAGGACAATTCCTGGAGCAGCAAAACACACAGAAGAATGTCCTGAGATAATTTTCCAAACAAGGACAAATTGGAAGGTCAGAAGGAGGGATCTGCTGTGCTGAGACAGAAGTGGAGCCCAACCCACAGTTACCCTGACATAGATCCAGTCCCAGGAAGGCTCCACCAGAGAAAGAGACCCCCAGAGACACTGAATCAGCTGCAGTGCCAGTGTCATCTGGAACTAAGCTCACAATCAGGTGAGAGGGCTGATCCCTTGCCAGGGTGTAGATTACAGGGGTCTCTGCTGGTGCTGAGGCAGAACTTGGGTTTTTCCACCCTGCTGGGAACCAGTAGGTAGGCTTGAGTAACAGTGGCCCAGGTGAGGGTGGGGCACAGGCTCCTCAGAGCTGACAACCACAGCACACAAAGCTAGTTGATTAGCAAGTTGGTCTGGGGTCATCTACAGACCAGTAAAAAGGCCAGGTGAGTGAAGAACCTGATATTCCTTAAATCATACCACCTGGGACCTCCTGAAGCGTCGGATAGTGCAGCCTGGAAACAGTACCCCATATTAAGGAGTTAAAAGGCAAGTAAAAGAAAGGCAAAATGAGCAGACAGAGAAAGTTGGGGACCATAGAAAGTTTATTTAGTGACAAGGAAGATCAAGGTGCATCCTCAGAAGAAGTTGTCAATGTCAGGGCCCCTGTATCTAAAGCTTCCAAGAAAAATATGAATTGGTCTCATGCCATAGAGGTGCTCAAAAAGAACTTTGAAGATAAGGTTAGAGAGGTAGAGGGAAGAAAAGGAAGAGAAATGAGGGTGATGCAGGAAAGACATGAGAAAAAAAGTCAACAGCTTGAAAAGCCAAATGGAAAAGCTCTCTGGTGAAAATAATTGCCTAAGAGCTAGGATGAACAAATGGAAGTCAGTGACATTATGAGAAACAAGACACAATAAAGCAAATCCAAATGAATAAAACAAATCAAGGGCAATGTGAAATATCTTCTTTGGGAAAACAAAAACAAAACACTACTGACCTGGAAAATAGATACAGGAGGAGAGATAATTTGAAAATTATTGGTCTACCTGAAAACCATGATCAAGGAAAGAGCTTAGACATCATTTTCCAAGAAATTATCAGGGAAAACTACCCTGATATTCAACAAGAAGAAATTAAAATAGAAATTGAAAGACTCCACCAATCACCTGAAAGAGATCCCAAAAGGAAAACTCTCAGGAATATTATAGCCAAAGTCCAGAGCTCTCAGGTCAAAGAGAAAATATTGCAAGTTGCCAAAAAAGAAAGAAATGAAGTACTGTGGAGGCCCAGGAAGGGTAGCACAAGATCTAGCAGCTTGGACATTAAAGGACAGGAGGGCATGGAATGTGATATTTCAGAGGGATAAGGAATTGGGATTACAACCAAGAATCACCTATAAAGAAAAATAAATTATAATCTTTCAAAGGAAAAATGGGACTTCAATGAAAAAGAGGACTGATAGGTATTCATGATGAAAAGACCTGAACTGAATGGCAAATTTGACTTTCAAATACAAGACCTTAGAGAACCATAAGAAATTGGAGTTGAGGGACATACCTGTTGTCATACAGTGGCTGACTGTCTTGTGTCTGAGGCCCGGTTTTGACTGGGATCCCCCTGGATCCAGGGTGGATGCTTTGTCCACTGTGTCACCTAGCTGCCCCATGATGACATCTTTAGGGTAAAATTGAGGGATGAGAGGAATGCACTGGGGGAGGGATCCCACATTAATGAAACAGGAAAGGACTTGTGGAGTGGGGGAAGAGATGGGGGAGGAGCAGGGTAGTAAATGAATTTTATATTCATCAGAATAGGCTCAAAGACCTTAATCTCATCATAGTTGGCTCAAGGAGAGATTAAAACAGGCACCCAACTGGGTGGAATAATCTATTTAATCTGGGCAGTAAATGAGCCTAACACTCATCAGAATTGGCTCAAGGAGGGAATAATATACACACTCAATTGGGTGGAATAATCTATCTAACCCTGCAGAAAAATAGGAGGGGAAGGGGATAAAGAGAGAGGGGCAAAAGAAGGGAGGCCAGATTGGGGAAGAGGACAGAGAGAAATAAATCCTTTTTGAAGAGGGACAGGGTGAGTGAAAATAGATAATAGAGTCAATATCATTGGGAAGGGAATAGGATGGAGGAAAACAGTTAACAATAATAATTGTGAAAAAAGAGAAAGGGGGGAAATTGTACAAAAAATATTTATAACAACTCTTTGTGGTGGCGAAGAATTTAGAATCAAGGGAATGTCCATCAATTGAGAAATGACTGAAGAAGCTGTGGTGGTATATTATTGTAGTGGAATGGTATTGTGCTATAGGAAATGACAAACAGGATGATCCCAGAAAAACCTGGAAAGACTCATATGAAATGATGTATAGTGAAATGAGTAGAACCGGGAGGACATTGTGCATAGTGACAGCAGTACTGTTAGATGAGCAATTGCAAATGAATTAACTACTCTCAGCAATACAATGATCCAAGACAATCCCAAGAGACTAATCATGAAGCATACTATCTACTCTTGTAGAAAGAACTGATAAAAAGAACACTTGTGGAATGTACATAGATAACCTATATCAGATAATTTGCTGTCTTGTGAAGGGGCTAGGAAAGGGAGGGAGGGAGAAAAATTTGGAACTCTAAATCTCATAAAAATGAAGGTTTTAAACTACCCTTACTACTAAGGAAAGAATAAAAAAGAACATAAAATATTAATAATAATAATAAACATTGTAATATAATAAAAGAAATGTTTATTGAAAAAATAAAAAGAAAGAAAGAAAGAGTTAAAGAAAGAGATGAGTGTTCTAGGAAAAAATGGGAAGAAAAATGAGAGTGATAAAGTTAGAATTGGAAAATTTGAAACTAAGTAAAATCATGATATATCCAGAAACAAAAATTAAAAAGAATGAAAAATAGAAGAAAATGAGAAATATCTCTTTGAGAAAACAACTGATCTGGAAAATAGATAAAGAGAGATAGCTTAAGAATTTTTGGACTACCTGGAAGCTGTAATCAATAAAAGAAAAAAACATTAAATTTCAAGAAATTATTAAGAAAAACTGCCCTGGTGTGTAATATTCAGAGGGTAAAATAAAAGTTGTAAGAATCTATCAATCACCTCCAGAAAGAGATCCCAAAATGAAAACTTCCTGGAATATTCTAGTCATCTTCCAGAGCTTCTAGGTCAAAGTGAAAATACTTCAAGCCCTCAGAAAGACTTTAAATGCTGTGGAGCCCAAGTCAGGATTACACAAGATTTTATAGCTGTCAGTTTAAGGAACACATGGCTTAGATCATGAAGGCAAAGGAGCTAGGATTACAAGCAAGAATAATGTATCCAGCCAAACCAGTTTAATCCTTCAGGGGAGAAAACAGAAATTTAATGAAATAGAGGGCTTTCTAGCATTGCTGATGAAATGTCCAGAGCTGAATAGAAAACTTGACATTTAAAAATACTCAAGAGTTATCATAAGGGTCTTGATACATGAAACTAAAACTTTATCATTATTTGGGTGATTCAAGGGAGACAGAAGGCAAGGATATGATTCATTTTTGTTGGAATGATCTCCAAAGGAAATGAAGGGTCAGGGAAGAGGGATTCACTCTCAGAGGGGAAAAGGGAGAGGTGGAAAGGAGGAAATTTTTTCACATAAAAGAGGTGGTGAGTGGAGAGATTTTATTGTAGGAGGGTAAATAGGGGGTGATGGTGGACAATTATTGAATATCTCATTGTAATTCATTCAAAGAGGGAACTTGTGTGTATGTATGTATGCATGTACACACAGAGAAACACAAGTGTTTGTGTTTGTGTTTGATATCATCCCATCCTATTCCAGACAGGATCAATGTGATTAAGAATTGTGATGTTGGGCAGCTAGGTGGCACAGTAGATAAAGCACTGGCCTTGGATTCAGGAGGACCTGAGTTCAAATACAGCCCCAGACCCTTGACATGAACTAGCTGTGTAACCCTGGTCAAGTCACTTAACCCTCATTGCCCTGAACAAAAAGATAAAAAAGAATTGTGATGTTTAACATCTATATATGTGGTCACCTTAAAGTAGAAGCTTTAGCACCAGTCTTTGGGCATTAAGCAATTATTAAAGTATACCTGGTATTAGTAAAAAGAGAACCTATGGAGTTAAGAAAGTTAAGAAAAGGCCTATCTAGCCCAGAGCTACAGCCTGGTCTAGTTCTTCCTTAAGTCCTCCACCACAAGCCTGTTTCAACCATGAATGGCTCCTGCAAACTGAGTGTGGAAACTTTTTATACGTATGGAGGAGAAGCAGTCCTTACAAACTGTTTTAACCTGATTGGTTAGGTTCATCCAAATCCATTGGCTCACTGGACTTCAGGTTCATCTCCTGTTGAGTTCAAAGTCCTTAGCTTCTGAGAACAATACTGTCTTATGGGATGGCCAGTTGTGGTTACAATCTAATTAACTTTAAGTAGACTAATCAGCAAAGGCAATCACTCCCACTTAATTCAATCAGTTTAGATTAATCTCCAGGTGGGACCTTTGAGTATCTGCCAAAACCAATTATTTTCTTACATTACCCCTGTGCTTCATTTAGAAACATTGTTTCCTTAATGAAGCAATAAATTTACAGACACATATGACTAACAATGTAAAGGTAATGAAAAGAGAGAAAAGAAATTGAACCCATTGACAGAAGCTAAAGGGGGAACTCCTCTTTAGTAGGTGGTGTAAGGAGGTAAAATTCTAGCTATACTGTCTAAAATATCTAATGAGCCATGAAGGAGAACAGATCAGGAGAACTGTAGCTTCCTGAGATAGGTAGATGAATCTAGGCCTTTCTTTCTCTCTTCCCCAAATTCTTCTTCTCCTTAATAAGTGCTTAAAAGTCTAAACTCTTGCTAAAGCGTATAATTTATTGGCGACCACTCATTAGATATTTTAGACAGTATAGCTAGAATTTTAGCTCCTTACAGTGGTCATTACAATTAATGTATGCAATGGAGAAAAGGAAAACAGGAAAATGTCTATTTAAGTCTTTGGAAGTCTTATCTCAGATGATTATTGTGATGTAATTTGGGTGTGTTTGAGAATTAAAAGTTTTTCAGGTGTGGGTGATGATGATCAGCTAGAAAGTCTCAACTGGAGAGTTTTGGGTGTGGTTATAAAGTCTTTCAGTTGTTTCAGATACTGATAATCAGCTGGAAGATTTCCTACAATATTGATCTTAACATAACTTTAAATAGCTTTATCTCCTGTTTAATACACTTAGACCAAGTTATATTTATACCAAGAATGCAGGGCTAGTTTATTAGGAAAATATCAACATAATCTACCATGTTGATAACAAAACTAACCAAAATCATATAATTATCTCAATAGATTCAGAGAAAGCTTTTGACAAAATATAGCATCCATTCCTATAAAAATACTAGAGAACATAGGAATAAATGGAGTTTTCCTTAAAATGAGAAGCATTATCTAAAATATCAGCAAGAATTATATGTAATGGCGACAAGTTAGTAGCATTCCCAAGAGCAAAAGAAGGATGTCCAGCATTAAAATTATTATTTAATATTGTATTGAACTGTCAGCTTCAGCAATAAGAGAAGAAAAAAAATATTGAAGGAATTAGAATAGGCAAGAAGGAACCAAAACTATCACTTTTTACAGATGATATGATGGTATACTTAGAGAATCCTAAAGAATCAGTTAAAAAACTACTTAAGCAAGTAAGAACTTTAAGAAAGTTGCAGGATATAAATTAAACCCACACAAAGCATCAACATTTCTATATATAACCAACAAATCCCAGCAACAAGAGATAGAAAGTGAAATTCCATTTAAAATAACTGTAGATGGGACACCTAGGTGATGCAGTAGATAGAGCACCAACCCTGGAGTCAGTAGGACCTGAGTTCAAATCTGGCCTTAGACACTTGACACTTACTAGCTATGTGATGCTGGGCAAGTCACTTCACTACAATTGCCTCAACCAAAATGAATAAATAAAATTTAAAAAAATAAAATACAATACAATAACTGTAGATAACAAATATTTGGGAATCTATCTGCCATGAAATTCAGTGATGATCATCAATTGGGGAATGGCATAGAAAATTGTGGCAAATGAATGCAATATAATAGTATTGTACTATAAGATATGAGGAGCAGCCAGATTTCTGAAAAACCTTGAAAATCTTACATGTGATGCTGAGTGAAAGCAATAGAACCAGAAATAAACACCTGTACATAGTAACAGCAAGATTGTGTGATGATCAACTGTGAATGACTTAGCTCTTCTCAGCAATGCAATGATCCTACACATTCCAAAACACTCATGATGTAAAATGCTTTCCACATGCAGAAAAAGAACTATAGATTCTGAATGCACATTGAAGTAATATTATTTTAACTTTTTAATTTTTTGGTTTCTTCTTTCTTGTTTTTTTTTCCTTTCGTTCTTATTTTTCTTTTACAACAAGACTAATATGGAAATATGTTGAATATGATTATAATGTATATCATATATACTTGTATATAACTTATATCAGATTGCTTGCTATCTTGGGGAGGGGAAAAGGGAGGGAGGTGGAAAAATTTGGAATTCAAAATCTTACAAAAATGAATGTTGAACACTGTCTTTACAAGTAATTGGAAAACATAAAATAAAATACTAGTAAAAAAAACCTTTTAAAATAAAATATTAGGGTACCAGCTAGGAATTACAGTGGATAAAGGACTAGCCCTGGATTCAAGAGGACCTGAGTTCAAATCTGACCCCACTCACTTGACACTTACTAGCTGTATGACCGAAGGCAAGTCACTTTAAGCCTCATTGCCTGCCAAAAAAATAATAAAATAAAATAAAATATTAGCAAAGAGATTAGAGCAATTTATCACTAGGACAATACACTATGGCTGGAAGGGATTTATATTAGGGATACAGGACTGTTTTAATATTAGGAAAACTATTAATATTTCAAAAGACCATTTCAAAACATAACCAATCAAAATCTATTATCTCAATAGATGCAGAGAGAGCTTTTGACCAATTACCCATTTCTATTAAAAACACTAGAGAGAATATAAATTAATGGTGCTTTCCTTAAAATGATAAGGAGTATCTATCCAAAAAACCACCATGATTTTTTTCATCATCAATTCTTATATGTAATAGACACAATTTAGAAGTATCTCCAGTAACTTTCAGGATGGAACAAGTATACTCATTATCACCACTATTACTCAATATTGTACTGTAAATGTTAGCTTTGGCAATAAGAGAAGAAAAAGAAGTTGAAGGAAATAGAATAGGCAAAGAGATGATATGATACTATACTTTGTAAGGAATTAATTGTGATTTGGGGTATTCATAACCCTATCATTGCTTTATTATGGTCAGACTGAAAAGACGTAAGCTTGGGTGTGTACTTTGGGAGATAATAGAACAAACAAAAGGAACTCTGACCACGGTGAACATTTATTGAAAACTATGTATCTAAGCCTCCTCCCCTATGCCCACGTGAGTCTGGCAAGATTATAATGGTACAGGCCATGTGGGTGTGTTGAGCCAATTAGAGACTCAGCATGGCTAAGAAATGTCCCTCACCCCCTTCCTGTGGGGATGAGGGGTCAGTTAGATTCAGTTGGATACAGTTTAGGAGGTGGTTAGAAAGGGTTCTGAGGGAAACAGGGAAGGAAGGAAGGCAAACAATTAGAGGAGCTGCTGGTGTTTTACCTTTGGATCAAAACAGAAGAGACTACAACTAATTATCCTTAGATCAACAGATTTTGGTTGTGGTGAGCTTGTTTTGTTTTGTTGATGCAAAACTAGCTCTTTGGAGCTAGCTGGGCCGAAGGCAGGTTCTGATGCCTGGGGCCTTTTTACCCCAGAGATTTATGCATTGTTTCTAGTTCTATTGATCTCACTTGTGTTTTAAAATTTTTATCATTAATAAACCTGCATTTTGTGTTTTTGAAAGAGACTGTTTCTTTTCTTACCCCAATATTAGGGCAAGATGCCCAATTAACTCTTTTCATACTAAATTTGGCCCTTACAACTTAGAGAATTCTATGGATTCAGTTTTGAAACAACAACTTATCAAAGTTGCAAAATATAAAATAAACCCACACAAATCATTAGCATTTCTATATACGACCAATACAGCTCAAAAGCAAGAGATAGAAAGAGAAATTCCATTTAAAATAACTGTAGACAATACAAAACATTTGGGCGTCTACCTGCCATGACAAACCAATCTATTATATGAACACAATTACACACAAAGTCAAATATAAACAATTGGAAGAATATCAATTGCTCATGGGCATGTTGAGCTTATACAATAACAACAACAATTCTACATAAATCATGTACTTATTCAGTGCCATACCAATCAAACTACCAAGAAATTTTTTACAGTGTTAGAAAAAAATAACAAAATTCATCTGGTAGAAGAAAAGGTCAAGAATATCAAGGGAATTAATGAAAAAATAAGAGGAAGGTGGCCTCAACATGCCAGATCTAAAACTATATTATACAGTGACAATCATTAGAACTGTTTGATACTGGCTAAGAAATAGAGTTGTGGATCAATGGAACACATTAGGTATATAAGATACAGTAGTAAATGGCTATAGTAATATACTGTTTGATAAACCCTAAGGCTTTAACTTGTGGGGTGAAAACTCAGTGATAAAAACTGTTGGAAAATCTGGAAAATCATATGGCAGAAACAAGGTATAGAACAACATCTTACACCATATGCCAAAGTATGGTTAAAATGAGTACATGATTTAGACATGAAGATATAATAGTTGACCTGTCAGGTCTATGGAGATGGGAAGAATTTATGACCAAACAAGATATAGAGAACATTATAAAATGCAAAATTGGTCATTTTAATTATACTAAAACAACTAATATAATCAAGATTAGAAGCAAATCAGAAACCTATGAAACATTTTTTTTGCAGATAGGGTTTCTGATGTAGCCCTCATTTCTCAAATTTATTGAGAAATGAGTCAAATATAGAAGAATACAAATCATTCCCCAATTGAGAAATGGTCAAAGGCTACTACAAGCAGTTTACAGATGAAGAAATTAAAGCTCTTTCTAATCATATAAAAATGTTCTCAATCACTACTGATTAGAAAAATACAAATTAAAAATACTCTGAGGTACTAACTCACACCTATCAGATTGGCTAATATGACAAAAAAAAGGAAAATGATAAATGTTGAAGAAGATGTGGGAATATTGGAACACTAATGCATTGTTGATGGAGTTGTGAACTGATCCAACTATTATGCAACTTGGAACTGTGAGAAAATAATAATAATAAAACATCACAGAACTATGCACATAGGGTTGTAAAACTATGCATGCCCTTTGACCCCAAAATATCACTATTAGGTCTATATCCCAAAGAAATTATTTTTAAAGGAAAATATTTACATGTATAAACATATTTATAGAAGCTCTTTTTGTGATGGCAAATAATTGGAAACTTAGGGGATCCCCTTCAATTGGGGAATGGTTGAACAAGTTGTGGCATATAAATGTAATGGAATACCATTGTGTTTTAAGAAATGATGAGTAAGGGGGCAGCTAGGTGGCATGGTGGTTAAAGCACCGGCCCTGGATTCAGGAGTACCTGAGTTCAGGTCCGGCCTCAGACACTTGACACTTACTGACTGTGTGACCTGGGCAAGTCACTTAACCCTCATTGCCCCACCAAAAAAACCAAAAAACAACCCCCCCCCCCAAAAAAAGAAATGATGAGTAAGCAGGTTTCAAAATAACCTGAAAATACTTACATGAACTGATGCTGTGTGAAGTGAGCAGAACCAAGGGAACATTATACAAAGTATCACCAACATTGTGTGATGATCAACACGATAGACTTAGCTCTTCTAAGAAATACAATGATCCAAGGCAATTCCAAAGGACTCATGGTAAATATTATCCATAGCCAGAAAAAGAACTATGGAATCTCAATGAAGAGTGAGGCATGTTATATTCACTTTTTTTGTTCTTTTTCTTTATTGTGGTTGATTTTTCTTAAACAACATGGATAATGCAGAAAGGTTTAACATGAATATACTATATAACATATATTAGATTACTTGCTGTATTGGGAAGGGAGGATGCAAGGAAGGGAGGGAGAAAAATTTGGAAGTAAAAATCTTCCAAAAATGAATGTTGAATACTAGCCTTACATGTGATGGGTAGGGGCAGCTAGGTGGCACAATAGATAAAGCACCAGCCCTGGATTCCGGAGGACCTGAGTTCAAATCTGGCCTCAGACACTTGACACTTACGAGCTGTGTAACCCTAGGCAAGTCATTTAATCCCCATTACCCTGCAAAAAACAAAACAAAACAAACAAGAAACAAAAAACAAACAAACCTTCTTGACATGTAATTGGAGTGAAATAATATTAAGTGTACACTCCCCACCCCACCCCACCACATAAGAATAGAGACAGGTCATTTCTGTATTCCAACATTAAACAATTTTTATAGCTTTTCTCTATTATTTGAATTATCTCCTTCTTTATTTCCATCTCTTAGCTTAAAAAGTTTGCTGCAAATCTCTGCTAAAGTAACACTCTCTGCAAAGTGCCTTTTTCAGTCCCCCTTAATTTTACTGCTTTCTGTTGATCTTCTCTAATTTCATGTTTGTGTGTATGTCTGTATAAATAATCTACAAATAATTTATGATTTTTATATATGATTTATTTTAAATTATCTTTAGTGTGTATGTAAGCTGGACATAGCTGTTTGCATGTTATCTTCCCTTTTTGTATTCTGAGATCAATGAGAGTAAGGAATTTCTCTTGACAATTTTTGTTTCTGAAATGAATAACATAATTCCTGATACATGATAGGCACCCAAGTAATGTTACTTAAATGATTGATTGATTTTACTTTGAAAAGGACATTTTCTATTTCTATTGAGATAATTAAGTTGTTTGGGGTTGTTTTTGTTTTTAATATGATTAATTATGTTGATTTTCTCCCTAATGTTGAACCATACATGCATACCCTGTATAAAACCAAATTGGTCATGATGAATGATTTCCTGAATAAATGGCAGTAGTCTGACAGTTTATATTTAAATTGAATCAATATTCATTAATGATATCCATCTATAATTTCCTTCTGTGCTTTATCCTCTGATTTATGTAATAGGGCTATACTTATCCAATAACAGGAGTCTGATAGGATGTATTTAGCATAATAAGTGTTTTTTTTAACTTCAGTTTTATAAAATTCTCATATCTTTTTAAATGGTTATCTCAACATGTTATCACTATCTTGTTTTTAAGTCAAATTTTTGAGCTCACATCTAAGGCTTTTTGCTTTTTTCTATTAAATTCATATTATTAGTTTTGGCACAGTGTTTAATCTGTCAACATTCTTTTGGACCTTTGTTCTCCCTTTGGCTCTCCCTACTAGTTTAATACCATCTGCAAATCTGAAAGTTTTCTTAAAGTGTCTTTTTCTGTCAAGACTAAAAATGTTAAACAAAACAAACTCTTGAAGTAATTAATTCACTGGTTAACTTCCAAGTGGATATTGTCAGGCCATTTAATCAATTCCAAATTCTTCATATAATGTTCTGCTGTAGCCCATTACATTCCATCTTTTTCATAAGGCTAGCATGATAAATTTAAACAGTGGTTTGTTTGTTTTTAAATTCTAGTTAAACTATAGCAACAGCAGTCTCTAGAAAGACTCTAGAAAGACTAGTTTCATAACAATTTCACACCAAGCTTTTTATGACAGATGATCTATTTTCTCTTTAATAATGTTTAACAATTCATGGTGCCTTTGAAAATGATAGGGAAGTTTTAAAGGGAAGAGGTTTTTGGTAAAATATTGAGTTTAGTTTTGGACATGTTCACCTTAAGTTTTCTAGAGAACACATAGTTAAAGATATCTAATATGCATTTAGAAACAGGAGAATGTAGGTCATAAGAGAGATTAAGTTTTTTTTTTCTTTTTTTCTTTTAGTGAGGCAATTGGTGTTAAGTGACTTGCCCAGGGTCAAACAGCTAGTAAGTGTTAAGTGTCTGAAGCCGGATTTGAACTCAGGTCCTCCTGACTCCAGGGCTGGTGCTCTATCCACTGCGCCACCTAGCTGCCCCTAAGAGAGATTAAGTTTTGATAGGTAGACTTCCAAATCATCAGCATAGAGATAATAAATAAACCAATGCGAGCTGATGAGATTACCAAGTGAAATAATGTAAAAGGATTCAGAGCTCACACAGTTAATCACTGTGACTTGAATGAGTATCCAAAAAGGAGAGTGAGAAGTAATGTTCAGACAGTTAAGAGAACCAAGAGAGAGTAGTGTCCAAACAACCTAGAGAGAAGAGACTATCAAGGAAAAATGATGATCAGAGAGGTCAAGAAAAATGAGGACTGAGAAAAGGCCATTTACTTGAATAAAGTACATTCTTTTAAAATCTAAGTAGTCATTTAGAATTTCCTGAAATTCCTTTTATATATTTAGAATCTTTTTTCCCCCAAACTGTGGGGGCTGAAATTTAATACGCAGAGCATTAATTGGGTGACTTGCCGAAATATTAGGGTCCTGGAAATAATGAGGGACCTTTAGTTTCAAAGCTCCTTCCCCTCTGAAGTGCCCTTTTAGATATTTCACCCAGGCCAATAAGAAAGGAGCCTTACAGCTTTTTTTCCACAAAAGGATCAGATTTTATTACTTGGGAATTAAACAACAAAGGTGAAATTAATAAAAATCAAAGATAAGGAAATAGGAAAAAGATATACAGATAAATTCTCTTAATTCATCACACCTGGAAAGTCTGCTTGCTTTCTCACATCACTGAGAAGACCAAGGAGCCCGTTGGCAAGCCTGAGAGCCTTCTGGAAGAGCCTCTCCTACCCTCAGAGATTATTCAATCTCCCCTCCCCAAAAGGGGAAGTCCTTCAAAACTGCCTATGGAGAGTTCTCCTTCTGACCTCAGTAGCATATGTAACTTCAGGTTGGGCCTGGTGTGGCCCCTCCCAAATGAGTCAGCGAAAACTCCAATAATTTTTTACCACAAATAATTTTTACCACAAAACCAAGCCTGACTACCTGGCTTTAACAATGTTCATTACCCAATGTGGCTGCATAGTATTCAATGAAGTATAATTCTGGTGAGCTTTTAAAAATCATTATCATAATCTAATTATAAAATGGAATTAGATGATGATGTTCTCCAGTGGAAGTTTCTTGGAATTACCCAGTACCTGCTCCTACCACAGGAACTTGAATGTCAGTGAGATGGCTAAAATATCTCCTCAGGAGTCAGTACAGAGTACCTTTTGATAGTTGAGAGGAGGGGTGATATGACCAGGTGTATGCATAGAAAAGACTATGCAAAATAATGTCAAGAATTTCCAGTATAGGCAATATGGAGAAAGTTAAAAAATTAAACAAGAAAATAATATTATTTTTCTAATAAAAATAGACTGCTATTCTCATCAGAGTGATTAAGGTAAATTTGTACTGTAAAAATGAAACAAAAGAAACTAAGTGTGGACCTACCTAATTTAGGAGGGAAAAGGTGAAGGTACAAAAATGAACAATTAATCAACATTTAAAAAGGACATAAAAGTTGACACTGTTTTACTGGGGAAAAAAAGTTAAGGAGTAAAAAAGCAGACATTAGGAAGGTACTTTTTTCCATCTTAAATATAATCGCTAAACCATTTGAGATATTGAACTCATTTTACTGCCTTTACAGAGAAAAAGTAAAACAATAAATCTGGCTTATAAAGGAACTACAGAAAATTCTCATCATCATCAAATATTTATGGCTCATGTATGATGTGCATGGATTCTCAATTACAGTCATTGATCAAAACAGGTAGGGAATGCTGACCTTGGAAATTTAAAAAATAGTGATAATAACTAGTCAACAAGCATTACAAATTCTGGTAGAACATAGGTCATATGTCTACTTGACTGGGGAAATGCTTAAAGAATGAGTACATATATAATTCTCCCTTCTGTTCACCTGTATGACTAACAATCATGAAGTTCCCTTCATCAGACACTATATATGAAAAAAAAACTGATGCTAGACAAGCATAGAATTTAGTGATAAATAATAAATTATTACTACTACTACTACTACTACTACTACTAATAATAATAATAATAATAATATCCTAAGATGAATAAGGACAATTACACGGGACAGTGCATATAGCACTGGGCCTGGAGTCAAGAGGACTTGAGTTCAAATCTGGCCTTGGACTTTTACTAGCTGTATGCCCCTGGGCAAGTCACTTAACACTATTTGCCTTAGTTTCCTTATTGGTAAAATGAGGTGAAGAAGGAAATGGCAAACTATTCTAGTGTCTTTTCAAAGAAAACCCCAAATAGGGACATAACTGAAACAACACATCAACAACAACAAAGATAAAAGGTAAATGACTCAGAGTTCATTTCATTTCTGAGAATTTAGAGCTAGAATGCATTTTACAGAGCATCCAGCTGAATATTGTCACTTTGTGGATGAGGAAACTGAGTCCCAGAGACAGAAATGGCAATATGTGCCTCTGAATCAATCCTTTAACCCAAATTTAATTAAGCAGAAATGGTGGACTTTGAGGAGATTTCTAAAGACATAATTACCATTAACTAAAGATAGAAATGTGGGTTGTGAGGCACTGGAAGATCATGAAGATAGTGCTGGGTTAGATTTTTGTCATAAGTACACTGGTGGGGTTGACTGCTTCAAGGAGGAACTTACTTAGAGGAAGACAGCCAGTGATGGAAGATTTGGGAAGAAGCATGATGTTTTTATTACTTAAATTGTCTCTATTGCACTTACTATATATTAATCTTAATTTTTCTAAGTTGCTAAAGAGATAAAAGTGCTGTCAGCACCTACAAATTATTGGAGGAGGGGCAGTGAGGGAGAAGGCCTCTAGAGGAAGGCAACAGTGTTCAACAAAAAGGCTGATACTATTTTCATTACTTTGAATCTCATTTCCATCTGAATTAAATATTTACCATGACATTGCTGTTCCTTGTCTTATTAATAGAATGAGCAGCTACATATTGAGTTCTAAATTCATTTCAGAGGCTCTGATATTTTACACCTAACTTGATGAAGAAACAGAGGGATGACAGATAAATTACAATGAAAAGTTTTCATGATTTGAACGTGAGACCTATTGTGTTCACAGAATAGAATGCATTTTAATTTTTTTTTCCTTTGCTATTTCTCCCCTTTCTTTTCTTACCTTTTCCTCCCCTTTTCCCCTCTTTTCTTTTGACTAGATATTTAATTTTGAACATCAGTTTGACCTCTGAAAGGACAGGACTGAAGAGGAGAGAAATGTGAAGCAGCAAAACTAATGAGATGTTGTAATAGTCCTAACATGAGGTGATAAGGGCCTGCAAAAGGATGATGGTAGTATCAGAGGAGAGAAGAGTCAACAGTCATAGCTAAGGGGAAAGAGGGAGAAGGACATGAGATAGTTGACATGAATAAATATGTTTGAAAGAGTCTCTCTGGTGCGAGAGGTAGTGAGATAATTAGTGAGGTATAAAAGAATTCCATTACAGTATTAAATGGTCAGTGGAGGTTATATAAAATAATTTTTAAAAAACCCAAACATTTCCACATTAGTCATATTATTAGAGAAGAACCAGAACAAGAGGAAAAACTACAAGAAAGAAGAAACAAACAAACAAACAAAAGCAACAAAAAAGTATAAGTAGTATGCTTTGATCTACATTCAGAATCTATATATCTTTTTTTCTGGAGGTGGAAATGATTTTACAACATTTTGTCTTTTAAAAATATCTTGAAAGTGATCAGAACCAGGAGAACATTGTACACAGTAAAAGCAACATTTTGTGATGATCGCCTGTGATAGAGTTGGCTCTTCTCATCAGTGCAAGGATCTAAGACAATTCCAAAGAACTCATGATGGAAAATGTTCTCCCCATCCCAAAAAAACACAAACACACATATACACAGACACAAAAAACCCCAACCCTGTGGATTATTAATTTAGATCGAGCTATACTCTTTCAATTATTTTGTTTTTTTTTTCCTTTTGAGGTTTGTTTTGATTCTTCTTTCATAACATGACTAATGCAGAAATATGTTTAATGTGATTGTACTTATATAACCTATATCAGATTGCTTTCTGTCTTGAGGGGGAAGCAGAGTGAGGGAGGTAGAAAAAATTGGAACTAAAAATTTTATGAAAATAAATGTTGAAAACAATATTTACATGTAACTGAAAAATAATAAAATTTATGATTAAAAAAAGAAAATGTCTTGGATCGCTATATTGCTAAGAAGATCTAAGTCCATCAGAGTTGATTATTATACAATGTTGCTGTTCCTGTGTACAATGTTCTCCTGGTTCTGATCAGTTCACTCAGCATCGGTTCATGTAAGTCTATCCAGGTTTTTCTAAATTCCACCTCCTCATTATTTTTTACAGCAGAAGAGTATTCCTTTACATTCATATACCACAACTTGTTCAACCATTCTCCAACTGATCACCTCAATTTCAAATTCTTTGCTACCACAAAAAAGCACCTATAAATATTTATGTAAATGTGGGTTCTTTTCCCTATTTTATGATCTCTTTGGAATACAGACCTAGATTTTGTATTACTACGTCAAACAGCATACACAGTATAAAATAAATTTGTAATCACACTAGTCAGCATGGCTTTAGGGTGTTTTTTAATCTTTTTTTTTCAGGAGCCTGTGTATATGAGAAAAGGCAATGGATGGTGTGAATGATACATGGCTGAGGCTTGGTGATACAAAATAAGAAATATAAAAAGAGGCAAGGAAATCAAGAGGAAAGAATACTGAAAAGTTAAACTAATTCACTAAGAAATCTAGATGTGAAAAAGTGAGTAAACCTAGTACATTGACAATGGCAAGGGAGAAAAAATAAGTAATTGAAGAATTAGAGGTCAAATTGTAGACAAAAAACAATGTTTCAGATCACAAGGCAGAGGGAGAGGTGCAAGAGCAATAGATTGTTATCGTTTAAGGAAATTTGAAACTTCATGAACATGGAAGTGGAATATTAGCATTAGAAAAATCAATGGTATTATCATCTTTGTATGTAGCTAAGATCATGTGAAGTGAGTAATTTGAGGAACCTTTACAAGTAAAAACAATAGCAAGTAGAAAAGTCCAACTCTTCTAATCCCACCCACACTTGGTTGATGAAAGTTATTCATGGCAAGAAATCTCAGAAGAAGATCTTTACTAACATAACACATGTTGTGGGGCTATTGTCTGAATTCCTACTTAAGTTGACAATTTAGGTCCCTGGAGCAAACTTCTTTATAACCTTGCTTAGAATGTTAGAGGTAGCCTGACTACTACTAGGTTTGTATCTAAAAGAAGATAGGAAACAAAAAGGGAAAGGAATGATATATACAAAAACATTTATAGCAGTTCTTTTCTGGTGGCAAAGAATTGTAAATTGAGGGGATATCCATCACTTGGGAAATGGGTAAGCAAATCATGGAATGTGATTATCAGGGAATAATATTGTGCTATAAGAAATGATGAGCCATATGCGCTTAGAAAAACCTGGACTTACATGAGCCAATACAAAGTCAAATGTTCTGTGCAGAAAGTAACAGCAAGATTGTAGGATGGTCATCTGTGAATTACTTAGTTATTTTCAGCAATGAAATGATGCAGGACAACTCCAAAGGACTCATGATGAAAAAGGCTATCCATGCCTAGAGAAAGAACTGGTGGTGTCAGATTGCAGATTAAAGCATAATTTTTTAACTTTATTTTTCTTGATGGTTTTTGTCTATTTTCTTTCACAACATGACTAATATGGAAATATTTTGCATGACGACATATGTATAAGATATATTGGATTGTTTGTCTTCCCAAAGTTGGGGGATGGGGAGGGAGGAAGGGAGAAAATGTAAAACACAAAGTTTTTAAATGGATGTTAAAATTGTTTTTAAATGTATTGAGGAAAATAAAATGATAAATAAAGAAAAATAAATTAAAGAATGTTAGAGGTGGTCTGAAGTGGGTGAGGTTATTTCCTAATACTATAGGTCACCTCTCCCCCAGTGTATTTCACTCCACAATTATCACTGGATATCACTGTCATCCTGACTTAATTAACTTTGAGAAAAGTATATTTATTAAGATATTATCCTAGGAATGGTTAGTACAAAACTTATTCTCCAAGATTTGATACATGTTCTAACAAATACTTATGAAACCCAGAGCAAAACAGGTTCAAGTTTATAGAGAATACGTGGCAAAGTGGTAACTGAGAGCTACCAAAACTGCTTCAGATAGAATCCTAACTATGTTTCCCTTATATATAGTGGAGCTTTTCTACAGGGTTCTTTGTAGAGCAATGAACACATGCTGACTCCAGCATTCCAGAGATTATAGTAGGATGGTGATTGGAAGATGGTAAGTCCTTGAGACTCTAAGGTTCATTAAGTCTTTCTCTTATAAAAAGGGAAGGACATGTTCAGTATAGAGACTTGATTCCTTCCTCCTATTCCCCTTTACTGTAATTTAGCTAGAATACATTCTTCTGAATTTCTTTTAATCTTTTGGTTTTAAAAACTAGTCTCCATTAGTCCTTTGTTTCACTAAAATGTCCTCAAATACTCTGAACTCTCTTCCTGTGTAATATGACTTCAGCTGATCAAAAGCTTTCCACACAGTTAGTATAAGTCTATGATTGATTGACAAAATATCTGATATATGTTCTCTTCTGGTTAAGACATCAATGTGAAAATTTTATCACTGAAATTATTAGGGTAATGATTGATTTATTTAATTAGTCTACTCTCTTATATAATAATAAAGTATTAAAGTTGAAGGGAGATTCCTAGGAAGAATGATTGTCTGGCAGGAAGGTGTACTACTACTTAGGAAGGCAAAGGAAAACTCAAACCAGGCAGTTTGAGTTGTGGTAGATGAAAGAACCTGCCAAGGTTAATTTTAGGGGGCTTCAACATATCAGATTATAAATGTCCTTTATGAAGCATTAACATATCTTATGGTAGTGAGTCTTCAGTTTTGTTCTCCCAATCAAAAGCAAGATCTCAGTGTAGTATCTTAAACATTGAGTTAAGGTAATTCAGGTTAAGAAGCTAACCAATGTAGGGGCAGAGGCAAGATGGTGGAAGAAAGACTGTGACTCTCTGAGCTCTTTAAATATCCATCCACATACCTCCAAAAAATGCCATAAGACAACTCATGGAACAGCAAAATCCACAAAAGAACAGAATGAGGTTATTTTTCAGCCAAAGATGACTGAAATAGGCAGCAGGGATCATCTGCTGTGCAGGTGGAGAGGGGAGCTCAGTGTGTGGTGCAGATGCATCCCCAGGCAGGCCATGCCTCCTAAGCCTCATAATCTTCTGCATCAGTGGCTTCTTCTGAAACTTGGTTTGCAGGCAGTTCAATAGGTCCAACAGTTGGCCAGGGAGAAATAGTAGGGGGTCTCTGCTGGAGCAGAGGTGGGAGCACTTTGGTGTCACTAAGGAAGTGTACTTGAGTGGCAGTGGTCCAGTGTGGGAGTGACATGGGCACACCAAGCTTTAGACCATAGAGAATCAGATTTCAATCAGATTTCTGCTTCTGGAATAAAGAGCAAGCATGCCTGTGGTTACTTATAGGCTGGGCAGGTTGAGAATGAGCCTAAATCATACCACATGTGATGCCCTATAGCTTGGGACAGTACATCCTGGAAACAACTCTGCACTTTAAGAAAGAGTTAAAAGCCAAGAAATAGGTGCACAAAATGAGCAAGCAGAGAAAGCAGCAGATCATCAACAGTTTGTTTAGTAGCAAGATAGATCAAAATATGAACTGAGAAGAAGATAACAAAGTCAAAGCTCCTATATCCAAAGCTTCCAAGAAAAACATGAATTAGTCTCAGCTCAAGCACTCAAAAAGTACTTTAAAGATAAAGTAAGAGAGGTAGAGGAAAAAATGGAAAGATAAATAAGAGAGATGCAGGAAGGTCATGAAAAAAGTCAAAAGATTGAAAAGCCAAATTGGCCAAATAGAAAAGGAGGGAAATATACTCTCTGAAGAAAATCATTGCTTAAGGATTGGGATAGAGCCAATGGAAGCTAATGACTTTATGAGAAATCAAGACACAATAAAGCAAATAGCGGGCAATATTAAATATCTCCTTGGAAAAACAGCTGACCTGGAAAATAGATCTAGGAGAGATACTTTGAAAATCATTGGACTACCTGAAAACGATGACCAAAATAAAAGTTTAGAATCATCTTCCAAGATATTGTCAGTGAAAATTGCCCTGATATTCTAGAAGCAGAAGGTAAAATAGAAATTGAAAGAATTCACTGATCACCTCCAAGAAAGATATCCCAAAAGGAAAATTTCCAGGAATATTATAGCTAAATTCCAGAGCTCCCAGGTCAAGGAGAGAATATTTCAAGCAGCTAGAAAAAAAATAATTGAAATACTGTGGAGCTACAGTCAGGATAACACAAGATCTAGCAGGATGTACATTAAAGGACTGGAGGGCATAGAATATAATATTCTAGATGGCAAAGGAACTAGGATTACAACCAAAAATCACCTACCCAGAAAAATTGAGTATAATATTTCAGGGGGAAAATGAGATTTCAATGAAAAAGAGGACTTGCAGGTATTCATGAAGAAAAAATCTAAACTGAATAGAAAATTTGACTTTCAAATACAAGACCCTAGAGAAGCATAAAAAGGTAAACAGGAAAAAGAAATCATGAGGGGTATTAAAGGTTAAACTGTTTACATTTCTACATGGGAAGATAATATTTCTAACTCATAAGAACTTTCTCAGTATTAGGAGAGCTGAAAGTAATATACTTAGACAGAGGGCACAGGTGTGAACTGAATATGAAGGGGTGATATCTGTAAATCATTTATTTTTGTTTATCCTTGTTTTTTGCGGGCCAGCCAGGGTGGGGTGGCTTTTATCTGGGGCCAGATTTGGGCTCTGGGCCTCCTGGGTCCAGGGCTGGTGCGTTGTCCACAGTGTCTCCTAGGTAACCCATGATGACATCTTCGAAATAAAGTTAATGGGTAAGAAGAATGTACTGGAAGAAAGGGAAAGGGAGAGGTGGAATGTGAAAAAGTCGCTTACTTAAAGAAACAAGAAAAAGCTTATGGAGTGGAGGGCAAGATGGGGAAGGAAGAGGTGATTAAGTGATCCTTACTCACATCAGAATTTCCTCAAAGAGGGAATAACATACACACTCAAGTGTGTATCAAAATATATTTTGCCTGAGGGAAAGTGGGAGGGGAAGGGGATAAGGGAGGAGAGGCAAAGGAAGGCAAAGAAGATTGGGGAAGGGGGCAGTAAAAAACATAACAGTTTTGAGGAGGGATAAAGTGAAAGAAGATAGAAAAAAGAGTAAATACCAAGGGGAGGGAATAGGATGGGGGTTAATACATTTAGCAATAGTAATTATGAAAAAAATGATGAGCAGGATGCTATCAGAAGGATGAATGAAAAATACAAACCACCCATAGTGAAAGAACTGGTGGTATCTGACTACAGTTTGAAGTATAATTTTGTTAGTTCCTCTTTGTAAAGTTATTTTTTTCTGTTTTCTTTCACAGCCTGATACATGTGAAAATGTTTTGCATGACTGCACATGTATGACATATTAAATTGCTTGAATTTTTAGGGAAGGGTAAGGAGGGAAGGAAGAAAAAATATTTGGAGCACAAAGTTTTAAAAAATCAATGTGAAATTTAATTTTTTTCATGTAACCTGGGAAAAATTCTAAATAAATAAAATTTTTAAAAAGCTGACCCATGCTATTCTCTCTAAAAGGCTGGTAACAGAGATAGTCTGGAGGACTTTTTAATATAGCTAATTCACCCATGGCATAACATAACCTAGTGACTATAGTAATATTTGTATCTTTTGCTGCCCAAAAGCACAGAGGTGGAGACTATCTAGTTGAGACAATTTCACTTTCATAAAAAGAATCCAAAACAAAGAAAAGAAACCATAAGAGATTGATTAGGCTGTACTCAGTTATAGTAAAAAGTAAGGTAGCCAAGGAGTAACCCTGACATAAATATTTGAGTTCCAAATTTTATCCCTCCTTCCCTCCTCCCCTTTTCCCCTCAGTGAGGTAGTAAGCAATCCATGTGCAATTATAAAAAAAATTACAATATTAGTCATGTTGTACATTAAAACTTGAATAAAGGAAAAAATGAAAGAAAGCAAATAAAATAGCATGTTTTAATCTGTGTTCAAAAAATATCAGTTCTTTCTTTGGATGTAGATAGTATGTTTCATCATTAGTCCTATGGGATGGCACATAGACTTTCTACATGATATAATCACTTGTACATGCTCTTCACAGCCATAGTTTTGATAAGCAAGCTTCTTAGTGTATATAAAGATGTTACTGATAACATAGTTCATTTATGGTTTTTTGAACAGAGCATTTCCAGTCTTTCATTGTAAAATGACTTGAAATTTTGATGATGTTTTTGTTATGCTTAATAGCAACATTTGTACAAATATAGTGCCTGAAAGGAAAACTACATGAAAAACAAATAAGCAAATGTATAAATGAATTCATAAATGTACATACAAATAAGCAAATAGATAAATGAATGGATGAATAAATAGATACATAAACAAAAAATGACCAAACATTGTAGGCATCAGTTGTGTAGAATTAACCTTGTCAATTTAATTTACTTTCTTTACCCTTGATACTGGACACAAAGAAACAAATACAAACTGTATTTCATTTCCCCTCTGCCTATAAATATGACCAGTCTTAAAGTGAAGAAACAAACAAAATACCTCTTCACTCTGCTACTTATCTCAATCCATTAGTTGTCTCTTACCTGCTTCTCATAGCAAAAAAGAGCAGTTTACACTCACTGAGCACTGCTTCAACCCTTCTTCAACACTTTAGTTTATTCCTCATCCCCTCAAAACCCACATTGACTCTCCCAATTATTAAACCTTATCACTTAAAATTATCTCCCTGAAAGTGCCTCTTCCCTTGGTGTCTATGACACTTTCCTCTCTTATTTCTCTTACTATTTTTACCACTCTTCTTTGAATGAAATTTGGCTCCTTTGCTTCCCACTAGCATATAAATGCAAGAATTTCCCAACTTTGTATAACCCCAATTCTGTTGGTGGTCTCATATACTGCTATAATACCATCCATCACCACTCTGCAGATGACTAATTCAGTATGCCCTACGTTGTGTTATTACAGTGATATTTATAACATTATTTCTTGATTATAGTTAGTTCTTGTGTTCAAGTTATATCTTCTTGTAGTCTGTGAGATAAAAGACTATCTCTACACCCATATTTTGCCTCTGTCATATTTTCTCCAACCTGTAACATGGAGTATGATGAATACTGTGCACTTAATAATCTTTAGATCAATCAATCTATCAGAGACCATTTATGTTCCACCTACCATATTTTAAGTTCTGAATGGAGACACAAAGGCAAAAGTTAAACAGTTTCTATCCAAAAGGATTGGATGAATAGGTGGACAAATAAATAACATGATATCAGTGATGTGAATTGCAGCATTGTACAGTATGCTAATTTTTACTTTAAACTTTTTTATGATGTTCATAAATTTAAACTCTTTATTATAGTTGCATATGGGTGCCTTCATTTCTTTGATAAAATGTACTTGTGGCTCTATCCATCTGTTAAATAATATAATTCAGAGAAACAAAATATATGATTATAAAAAATTAGCTGATAAATCCTTAGCTCTTGGTTCTCTGTGTTGAAAGGAAACCAAATGTAATAGCACATATAAAGTTGTTTTTCCCCCTGAAATAGAACACACTCAACAATTTTATTCATTTAATGGAAATTTAATGAACAGTTGTTTATTTCAATGTTTACAGTTTGGTGCAGAGATAAATTATCAGTATGAATTCTAATTCTGTGTTGGTTATTTATGTAAGTTGACTCCATTATAGTGACACTGCAAGCAGTGATGCACTTCAAAGATTGTGCTGATGCAGATGTGATAAACTAGAACAAAGTTTAAATGGCCTGTAAATGTCAGCAGAATCTCAGGAGTAAATTATGACCTTGCTATTGACTTCCTGAGCACTTTTAGTTACATTTTATGTGTTTCATATAATGAAAGTATAACACTATTCAAATGACATAAACAGACGGGAACAGCAGCAGCTGAATAACTTCATGAACAGATATTTAACTTTGTATTTTTATCACTGGTTTTAAATTTCATAGTAAACCCAATTCCCTGGGAATAAGTTATCCACTTTTCAAAGCTACATTAACTCTACCAGTTGACTAGGGTATTTTAAATGAACCTAAATAGAATTTTTCTAAAAATGTAATTCTGAAAATTCCCTTAAAGGAAATAGTTCATTGAACATCTAAATATGAAAGGTACATCCTGAAAACTGCATAGAAATACTGACTCAGAAACCCACAAAATCAAAGATATTAAAAATTAATAGTGAATCATCATCCCATAGAGCTGGATTGGTTTTACACATATACCTATTAAAAAGTGGCAACTGCATCTGGAAAAGTGGACGGTTGTAGAAAAGAAGCCTAAATTCTTTGTCACCACCAACAGCAACTGCTAACCGGTACCAAAATGTAGTTAAGCAGAAGAGCCTTGGGATTAGCAGCAATTTCCAGATCACCATTTCTGTTTCCCAGCCAGCCTTCAAAGACATCTTCCAGGGAACAAACTCTTGTGGAAAACATTATCAATAATCCCAAAAAATTGTAAACCAAACTCCATGCATAAGGGAATAAAACCAGCATAGATGATGTTATAAGACATCCATTGGAAGAAACAGGAGACAATGTATGCCAGATAAATCAAACTGTCACCAATACTTTGACTCAGAACTTAATGGGGACAGTTTAGGACTTTGAACCCAAGAACATTGTATATAGAAAACCATCTAGTCCATTGTCCTCAAATATTATCCTTTTTTCTTTTTTTTTTTTTTTTGTAAGGCAGTTGGGGTTAAGTGACCTGCCCAGGGTCACACAGCTAGTGTTAATAGTCTGAGGCCGGATTTGAACTCAGGTACTCCTGAATCCAGGGCCGGTGCTCTATCCACTGTGCCACCTAGCTGCCCCAAATATTATCCTTTAAATTATGACTGTAGAGATGCAGCTTTATATTTGCTCATGTAGGTATTAAAGCAACAACTTTTTAAGACTCAGGATAAAAGTTCTCACTACCAAAGTCTGTGTTACTGTCAAATGATTCCAAATGAAAAGCTGATATAATTTTACCAGTGGAAATGACATTTAAAAAGAAGTATTACTATGCTTTGCTGCTATAGCATAAAAACAATTATAATTTTGATCTAATATGCAGCTGAAACCTTTCTTATGTCTTATCTTCCCCATGAGAAGATGAGATTTTTTGATAGTGGTGACTAGGATTTCTATTTGTATCCTCAGGTTTTAACATATGGCCTTTATATATATAATAAACATTTAGTAAATGCTTTATCCAATCATTTTTCACCAATGTGAGGCCCTGAAGGGAACAAAGTATTAACTTTTTCTAATATTCAGTAATTACATTTATATTGCTTAAGGCAATATAAGTTTTATCTATGTTCTACAGCAGAAGTAGGTAGTATTTATGTGATTATTATTATTATTTTAAATCTTGAAACTTGTCATGTCTTGGATAAGCTAGAGAAAAGAGAATAGTACTTTGAGTCATTTTACCCTCTCTCAAATGAGGGAAACCCCTTTCTATTTTGAATATTGGTAGCTATCACCAGGATAAGGTAGAAATGCGACCATTGCATGATCAATACAAGTTAATTCATTTTTTTCCTAATCTACATACTTACTGAAAGTGAAAACCTTCAAATTACTGGTGAGTGGCCACATAATATGTCAATGATACCATGAAAGACTTCTTATCTCTTTAAATAATTGAGAATAATACAAATTTTCCTTTCTTCATTCACTAAAGTTTTCCATATATTAAAACTCATATCTTAGAATTTTATTTTCTAAATTACATGTAAAAGTAAATTTTGAGATCAATTTTTTTAAACTTTGTGTTCCAACTTCTCTTCCTCCCTCCCTTCCCACCCCCACCCCAAAAACCCAAGCAATTCAATATAAATTATGCATAAGTAGTCATGGAAAACAACTCTATATTAGATAGGTTGTGAGAGAATACAGATAAAAACAAAACTTCAGATTAAGGAATTGTCAAAAAAATGTTTCAGGCTGTTTTCAGATACCATCAGTTCTTTCTCTGTAGGTACACTGCAATTTTCATATGGGGGGACTTAACAAGAAAGAGAAATCAGTTTATAAGTGTTAATATATGAAAATTGCAATGCACGTACATATAATTAACACTTATAAACCAATTTCTCTTTCTTAAGTCTGACTCAAATCTTTACCTCATTAACCCTGAGTTCACCCTTCTTCAGATTTTGCCTTGCTTCTTCAGTTTGAGTTCTTCTTCTTATACTTTTCTATAGCTTTCCCAAAATGTAATATTTGCAAATTCAGTCAATGAGTTCATGATAATTCCAAAATCCCTCAAGATCATCGTGACAGGTTAACCTTTTTATTGAATTTAAAACCTTCTCTCTTTACAGTAATTTCTGTCACATAATCTCTTTTTAATGCTAGACCACATAGTAATTACACATAAATTCAAAAAGTCAGAAATAACAATTTAGTATCATTGTGACATAAAATATTAATTAATATATGAAATGTGAGAATAAAAATATGATGGGAACTAATCAATATAATTTTGAATGTTAGCTAGATAAAAACAAATCATAGAACTAAACAAAAATTTTCTTTAAAGAATAAAAATGAGGCAAATTATCAGAGCTTATGGGATGCAATTAAACACTATTACCAGCTAAATGGAGAACTATATACTTACATATATTTATTCATTATGTCTATAAATACATACATATAACATATGTATATAAAATAAATAGGTTAGTAAATTTTTCATGCAATTTAAAGGGAAAAGACAGATGAAGTAAACTGCAAAGTAAGTGCAAAAGAAAGCTTGAAAATGCAGTAAATTAGAAAAGTTTTAAAGAGTTAAAAGTTTTGAAAATTTACAATTTGAAAACAAAATCAAGTGCTGATTTTAATGAGTAACAAAATTTTTAAAATAGGAAATTATATTATATTGCTCAGTAGAAATAAATTAAGAAACTGAGATATTAAATAATTAGAAAAATCTTAAAAGCAAAAAATTTAAAATATATATATTTAGTGATGTAAATTTAACTAAAGTAAAAATAATGATTCATTTCTTGAAGCATATTTATGAGACTTTTTATATAACACAATTTTCTATAAAAATTATTCTTTCCAGGTAAAAAAGACAAGATTTAAAGATAATAGCCATTTGAAAGATTTTTCTTCTAATATACTCTATATTAAATACTTTAAAAATTCTTAAAAAAACAAAGGCTTAACACAATTTAAAATTTAATGATAATGCAGGATAATAAAATAATATTTTGTAAAGATTTTTGTGAACTATAATTTTTATAAAAAAATCATTTAAAAAAATATTTGGTATAAATAATCTTTGAAAATCCATATGAGGTATATGGGGAAATTTACTATAATGCAAATAACTCTTGGCTGCTTTTTCTATACATCTGCCTAATTTTTACCATTCTTTTCATCATGAATAACTGCTATCTATAACTTCTCACTGTAGTAATATGAAATATCTTCTTTACTATTGCAAATTTTAACACATTTTATGCAATCACACTTTTCATAGAGAGAGGAGTATAGTTGATTTACTATCAACTTTGTGATGCGTTTAAAGATACTCAGCTTTAAAACACCCGATGTGGATGAAAGCAGCAAAATTCCAAAAACATACATCAACTGTCAACACAAAAAGAAATGATATAGAGACAGAGACATAGGCAAAGATAGAAACAATAAGACAAATATAGAAACAATGAGATAAAGATAGAGAAGGAAATTGAAATGGAGAAATGTAAAGATAGGCACTGAGACAGATGCAGACACACATAGATTAAAAGACATAGGAAGAGACATAGACATAGACAAAGAGATGGATAGAGACTAAAAGATTGATGCTCATAGATTGCACAGTGGGCAGAATGCTGGATTGTAGTTAGGAAAACGTAAATTCAAATAAAGCCTCAGACAGTTGCTGGCTGTGTGATCTAGGTCAATTCACTTAAACTTTTTTTTTTCCACTGTAAAATGAGGATAATAATAGGATTGACCTCCTAGGATTGCAGTGAGGATCAGTTTAGGTAATATCTGCAAAGTGTTTAGAATAGTACCTGGTACATAATAGGTACTATAGAAATGTTAGCTCTTATTAACACTGTTATCATTATTAGATTTAGTCTTAGTTTTTAAGCTGATGTTAGGCTAGGATTATTTATGGTGCTAAGTATTTCAGAGAGATGAGACGGGGGAACATAAACATTTATATAATTCTCAAAAGAAGTTATTTATGGATTTATGGGAGAGAGAGAGAGAGAGAGAGAGAGAGAGAGAGAGAGAGAGAGAGAGAGAGAGAGAGAGAAAACCAAACATTAATATGCTGGAGAATTTGGGTCTCCTTTCCATGTGCCTGTTTTTGTGTGCACCTGTACTGTATATATCCCTGTGAGAATTGTTTGAATTAATCTCACTTTAATATTCCCGAGTTATCAGAACTAGAATTTATCTAAGGGACCTGTAGTGTGAACTCTATGTCCTAAGTTCAATGACAGCTCAGTTCTTGGGTATACCTCCTTACTTTCAGTAGTATTTTGAACTCCAAGGAACAGAGTAATTACAGTATATGAGACATTAGACAAAATCAAAAGAAGCATGTTTCCTAAATTTCTCAATAATAGAGAACAGCTGCTATAATTTTTTTCTGAAGAATGCTTTTAACTTATTTACTTTTTTGCACTGTAGCATCAGAAAAGAGATAGTGATGGAGAGTCATTCTTCATACCTTTATTTGGTACTTTATTGAAAATATATTTTTTCCACTAAAAATGTTTCATTTTGAACAAATCCTTGTTACACTGAAGATTTAACCAGGGATATTGCTTTTTGTAAAGAAGGAATATTAATTCTCTAAAAATGAAATCAATGTACTCCTTTATTATTTAAAAAAAAAACCCTTGCAAAACCATAGAATGTTTTCTAACTTTTCTACCACCAAAAGCAGGTAAGATCATTAACATCCTTTAGAAGACACACTTGGAAATGGAGGCCACTATCAACAAATAACACAATAAAGTTGACCATAGTTAATGACAGAGGAGACTATAGCCTGGCTGTTTCTTATGCAGACATAAAGGAAAAAAAAAGAACTTCAAGATGGTGTTTTTAAAATTACAATGTGTGAAGATCATTAAAAATCATTTACAATGTAAATGATTAAAGTAGAATGGTTTCCATATCTATAAGATTTTCTTGGTCCCTGGATTGCAGCATTCCTAACTTTTTCTTTACTCAGTTTTTGGCAAGGAAGAAACTGTATTGAGAACTGAGTTATTTTAGAAATTTTTCATCATCATTTTCTATTCTCTGTAGAGAGAATATTTAGAATTTTATTTTCCTCTACTACATGTAAAAACAATTTTAATGTCGTTAAAAAAAACCTGTGTTCAAAATACACTCTCTCCTTTTAGGAGTCAAGCAATTCAATATGTTATACATGTAGCATCATGCAAAATATTTTGATGTTAGTCATGTTTTAAAGGAAAACAGACAAAACATAAAGAAAAATAGAGAAAAAATATAATTCTATCTATATTCAGACACCATCAGTTTTTTTCTCTGGGAACAGATAGCACTTTTCATCATAAGTCATTCAGAGTTGTCTTGGATCAGTGCATTGATGAGAAGAGCTAAGTCATTCATAACTGATCATCTTACAATATTGCTCTTACTTTGTACACAGTACATTTCACTTTATAGCAAGCCATATAAGTCTTTCCAGGTTCATATGAGCATATTCTGCTTATCACTTCTTATACTAAAATAGTATTTCATAACAATCACAGAACACAGGTTCAGCCATTCCCCAACTGATGTGCATACCCTCAATTTCCAATTGTTTGCCAAAAGAAAAGAGCTGCTATAATCTTTTTGTATATGTAGGTCCTTTTCCTTTTTGTATTTTATATCATGGATTTATAGCACTTTGGGGAAAGTTCCTTGTGATACTACAGAATAGTTGAATCAGTTTATAATTCTACCAACAGTTATTGTCTCATTTCCCCCATAACCCCTATGATATTTGTCATTTTCCTCTTCTGTTCTATTAGCCAAGCTAATAGGTATGAAGTAGTATTACAGAAAGGTCTGACTTGCATCTTTCCAGTCAATAGTGAGTTAGGGATTTTTTTTTCAATATGGCTACATATAGCTTAATTACTTCATCTGTAAATTGTACATATTTTTTGGTCATTTATCAATTAGGGAATGGTTTTTATTTTACTAAATTTTACCCAGTTCTCTATATGTTTGATAAATGAAACCTTTATCAGATAAACTTGCTTCAAGTTTTTTTTTCACAGTTACTATTGCTAACTTTATTGGCCTCAATCTGATTCCATCCTTCCCCCATTTATTCTCTTCTCTCTCCCCTTTTGACTCATCCCTCTTCAAAATTGTTTTGCTTCTGACCACTCCCTTCCTCAATCTTCCCTCCTTTCCAACACCCCCAGATTTCCCCTTTCCCTTCCTACATTACAGCAGGGCAACATATATTTCTATACCCAAGTGAGGTTGTATGTTATTTCCTCTTTGAGCCAATTCTGATGAGAGTAGGGTTCACTCTCTCTCATCTCCCCCCTCCATCTCCCCTCCACTGAATAAGCTTTTATTCTTTTATGTAAGATAATTTATCCTATTCCAACTTTCCATGCCATTTCTACCAGTGCATTCTTCTGTCATCCCTTAATTATATTTTTAGGTATCATCCCTTCATACTCATCTCACACATGTGCCCTCTGTTTATATATAGTCCATTCAGTTGTCCTAATATCAATAATATTCTTAGGAGTTAGAAGTTCCATCTTCTCATGTAAACATTTTAACCTGATTAAACCCCTGATGATTTTATTTTCCTGTCTAACTTTTTAATGCTTCCTTTGATGAAAGGCATATCTTCTTTTTCCAGCCCAGGTCTTTTTATCATTAATGCCTGTGTGTCCTCTCTTTCACTGAATGCCTATTTTTTCCCTTGAAAGATTTTACTCATATTTGCTGGGTAGGTGATTCTTGGTTGTAATCCCAGATTGTATTCCCTCTGGAATAACATATTCTAAAACCTCCAATCCTTTAATGTAGAAGCTGCTAAATCTTGTGTTGTCCTGACTTTAGTGCCATAATACTTGAATTGTTTCTTTCTAGCTGTTTGTAGTATTGTCTCCTTGACCTTGGGGGTCTGGGAATTTGGCTATATCATTCCTGGGAGTTTTCATTTTGGGATATCTTTCAGGTAGTGATGGATGGATTCTTTCAATTTCTATTCTACCCTCTGGTTTTAGAATATCAAGGAAGTTTTCCCAGACTATTTCTTGGAAGATGATGTCTTAGTTCTTTTTTGATTATACCCTTCAGGTAATCCAATGATTTTCAAATTATCCTGGATTTATTTTACAGGTCAATTGTTTTTTTCATCAGATATTTTACATTTTCTTCTATTTTCCATTCTTTTGGTTTTGTTTTATTGTTTCTTCATTTGTCATAAAGTCCTTAGCTTCCATTTGCCCTATCCTAATTTTTAAGTAGTTATTTTGTTCAGAGAGCTTTTGTAACTCCTTTTTCATTTGGGTGATTTGCTTTTATAGACATTATTTTCCTCATTGTCTTTTCGTACCTCTTTTGCCATTTGGCCTAGTTTCTTTTTTAATGCATTATTTTCTTCAGTATTTTTTTTTGGTATCCTTTATTAAGCTGTTGACTTTTTTCATAATTTTCTTACATCACTCATTTTCTTTCCATTTTCCCCTCTAGTTTTATTATTTTAATTTTAAAATCCCCTTTGAGTCCTTACATTGCCTGAAACCAATTCATATATTTCTTGGAGGCTTTGGATTTGGGAGCTTTGACTTTATCTTCTGAGGATGTATTTTGATCTTCTTTGTCACCATAGTAATTTTATATGGTCAATTTTTCTGTTTTTTTTTTTTGTTTGTTCATTTTCACATCATATTTCTTGACTTTTAACTCCTTGATAAAGTGTGGCTCTGCTTTCAAGGTCAAGTATGCACAGTTCCAAGCTTCAGGGGCTTTGTGCAGCTGTTTTCTGGTACTTCTAGGGATTGTATGTTTTCAGTCCTTCTGAGGTGGTATGATCTAAGGAAAAGTGTTTTTACTTCTCTCCTGTCACATGCTCTCATCTGTGAGTAACCACAAGCCTGATTTTCTGCCCTAGATCTGTGAGGAGCATTCTGACCTACTGTGGCTGCAAACTCTGGTGTGATCATGCTCTTTCCCAGCCTTGGACTTCCACCTAGGACTATAACCTGGATCTGACTATGGGGAGAGGCTCAGTGCCATCAAAGAGATACCTGTAATATCCTTCTGGCCAATGGTTCAAACCCTTTGCTATATGTGGGATGAGTTCCAGAAGCATTTGCTGTAGCTGCTGATTCAGTGGCTCCCAAGGTCTGCTCCTAGTTTGCTGGGGCTGGGACAGCCAGCTGGACTTCACTCTCACCTGGGTGCAACAGACTTTAACTAGCAACTTTCTAAGTTGTCTTGGCCTGGAAAATCATTTCACCCTCTCCTTTTGTGGGTTCTGTTTCTCTAGGAATTGTCTTATGGCATTATTTGTAGTTATTTTAAGAGGTCTTGTGGAGAGCTGAGATGAGTCACTGCCTTCTCTCATCTTGGCTCCACTTCCCTGTAGGTCTTTTAAACAGAAGATGATTTATTTTGATTTTTAAAAATTTAATGAAAGCAATTTTCACATATAATGTTTTTTATAATACATAAGATGCCATATTTAACTTCCTGGATTGTTTTTTTTTTCAAATAGGAACCTGATTCTATTTTGTTGAAACATTACACAAATACTAATGAGATTCAAATTTTAATGTCATATAATTTTCTTTTAATTAATACATTTTTCCTTTGATATAATCATTTTATCAAAGCACCCCCATAGTACATTCCAGTAAAGTGACAACCAACACAAATAGCTTGATAAAGTAATTTCAGATGAAAACAAATGTTACTTGATGGCAATTATGTATATTGTTTTCATGGTTTTACATTTTTTAATCTGTATCAGTTCATACATATTTTCCTATATTTCTCCAAGTTATTCATACGTGTTATTTATAGTGAAACTATATTTCTTTGCATTCATGTAACACTATTTATTTCATGATCAAATAATTTGTTTCCAGTGTGTGTGTGTGTGTGTGTGTGTGTGTGTGTGTGTATAAAATTGTTTCCATTGATGTTTTGGTATGCATTATCTCTTCTTTTGTCATTACCTTATTTTGAGAATAAATGTAATACTTGAAAAATAGATTCCACTAGGTGAAAAACTGTGTAACTTCTCTTATACAATTGATTTTTTTGTTTGTTTGTTTTTTTGGTGAGGCATTTGGGGTTAAGTGACTTGCCCAGGGTCACACAGCTAGTAAGTGTTAAATGTCTAAGGTTAGATTTAAACTAAGATCCTCCTGAATCCAGGGCTGGTACTTTATCCACTGGACCACCTAGCTGGCCAATATGATTGATTTGTAAAAAAAATAATAGACTAATTCATAGTGTGACCAACAACATAGCAGTTTGCATGTTTTCTCTTAGTGACTTAAAAACTGACATTACATTTTGAATACTTATTTGTTCATTCTTGATGCAAAGGTGTTCTTAATTTTTTATGCTTTTCAAATATTCTGATTCTTAAGTAAAAGTTTGCATTTATTCTCTTGTAAAGCATTCATTTTAAAAATTGTCTATTGAAGAATGGCTCTCCATCTGAAAGTTTATCTACATACTGTGGATATCAAACAATTGTAAGAGATGTCTGACGAAAATGTCACAGTTACAAATAATTCAATTATTCTTTTACTTCTGTTTTCCTTGCAAAGGAGAACAAAATGGAAAAACAAAATTTGCTAAATGGGAATGGAAATCCAAGAACATGAGTGAGAGAGCAAGAAATACAATCAGTTGCTCTAGATTTGGAGCCAACAAGATAGATCAATTATATCCTGTGGTACTAAAGTAACTGACAGATATATTCATTAAGTCCCTATTAAAATTATCAAAGAACTTTATATTCTGGTGAAATGAAAATGACTGTGTAAAATAAAGATATTCAAATATTAACTAGTTGCAATTACTCCAAAAACAGTCAAAAGACAAACCCTGGAGCAACAGAACCCACAAAAAGATGGGCTAAGATTATTTTCCAGCCAAGGACATCTTAGAAGCTTGACAGGAGGGGGCACCTCGCTGGGCTGGGAGAGGAATCAAACACAGAGATTGAGCCAACACAGACCTAGACTGAGGTAGGCTATGCCAGAGAAACTTAACCCTGAGACTCCAAATCAGCTGTAGCACCAGCATCTTCTGGAACTAAGCTAATGGTCAGGTGAGAGGGCTGAGTGAGTGGCTGGCGAGGGTGAGGGGATACAGGGGTGTCTGTGGGACCTAAGGGGGAATTCAGCTATCCCACCCCATCAGGGAACCAGGAATAAATCTTTTTTGGGGGGGTTGGTGTGGTGAGGGTTAAGTGATTTGTCCAGGGTTACACAGCTAGTAAGTGTCAAGTATCTGAATCCGGATTTGAACACAGGTCCTCCAGAATCCAGGGCCAATCCTTTATCCACTGTGCAACCTAACTGCCCCAACCAGGAAGAAATTTTGAGCAGTGGGAGGCCCAGATGGGGGAGGGGTGCAGGCTTGTCACAGCTAACAAGCACAGCACAAAAAAAAATCTGCTGTCTAGTTAATTAGCAATTTGGCTTGAGGTTATCTTCAGATCAGAGAACAGGCCAGGTGAGAGTAAAATCTGCATTTCCTTAAACCAAAACACCAGGAACTCTCTGAATCCTGGGAAAGTATATAGCTTAGAAGTAGGTCCCCACTGTAAGGGGGAGTTAAAAATCAAGTAAAATATGGGAAATATGAGCAATTAGAGAACATTGAGAACCATAGAAAGTTTCTTTAGCAGCAAGGAAGATCAAGATGCACCCTCAGAAGAGGATAGCAGTGTAAAGGCCCTTACATCCAAAGCTTCCAAGAAAAATATGAATTGGTCTCAGGCCATAGAGGTGCTCAAAAAGGACTTTGAAGACAAAGTAAGAAAGGTAGACAGAAAAAATGGAAAAAGAAATGAGAGTGATGCAGGAAAGTCACGAGAAAAAGTTAGCAGCTTGAAAAGCCAAATGGAAAAGGAGATACAAAAGCTCTCTGAAGATAATAATTGTCTAAATATTAGGATTGAACAAATGGAAGCTAGTGGCTTAATGAGAAACCAAGACAAAAGGAAGCAAATACAAATCAATTTTTTTAAAGGGCAATGGGAAATATCTTCTTTTAAAAAAACTGCTGACCTGAAAAATAGATCCAGGAGAGATAATTTGAAAGTTATTGGAGTAACTGAAAATCATGATTAAAATAAGAGTTTAGACATTATCTTCTAAGAGATTTTCAGGAAAAATTGCCCTGATATTCTAGAAGCAGAAGGTAAAATATAAATGGAAAGAATCTACTGATCACCTCCTGAAAGACATCCCCAAATTGAAACTTCCGGGAATATTATAGCCAAATTCCAGAGCTCCCAGGTCAAGAAGAAAATATTGCAAGCAGCCAGAAAGAAGCAATTTCAAATACTGCAGAACCACAATCAGGATAGCACATGATCCAGCAGCTTCTATATTAAAGAATTGGAGGGCATAGGATATGATATTCTGAGGGAAAAGGAATTGGGATTAAAACCAAAAATCACCTACCCATCAAAACTGAATATAATCTCTCAGGGGAAAATTGGGACTTCTGTGAAAATGAGGACTTTCAGGTATTTGTCATGAAAAGACCTGAACTCAATAGAAAAAAAAATGACTTTCAAATGTAAGACCTTAGAGAAACATAGAAGGATAAACAGGAAAAAGGAATCATGAGTTGTTTTAAAAGGTTAAACTGTTTACATTTCTACATGGGAAGTTGATATGTTGAAACTTTAAGAACTTTCTGAGTATTAGTACAGATGTTAGGAATAAATTTAGACAGAGGACTGTAGGAGTTAAAATTAGTCTCAGGTTGGGGGCAGCTAGGTGGCAGTGGATAAAGAACTGGCCCTGGATTCAGGAGGACCTGAGTTCAAATCCAGCCTCAGACACTTGACACTTTCTAGCTGTGTAACCCTGGACAAATCACTTAACTTTCACCACACCAACCCCCCCAAAAAAGATTTATTCCTGGTTCCCTGATGGGGAACCCAAGTCCCTGGGCATTGTATGGCATGGCCTGTGCGCACAGTGGAGATGCACACAAAAAACCAGAGGGACGCCAGGTCTTGCTTCGCCCATCCCCCAGCTCCTGGCATGTAGCATGGGTAGTTAATAAAAAGAGTCACAGGGAGATGAGAAGGGGGCTTTTAAAGGGAGGATGCCAGAGGAACAAGGACACTAAGGAGACTCAGGGAGGATGCTAGAAGAGGGTTGGTTGGTACAGAGACACTAGAGACACTGGGGTGTCACTACAGTACAGAGGGGGAAGTTAGATGGTCAGAGGAATGCTAGAAGAAGGTAAGTTGGTATAGAGATGCTAGAGACACAGGGGGGTTGCAACAGTACAGAGAAAGGTTTTTCAGTTAGACAGTGGAGGTTGACAAAGTGAAGGGGGCTTTGAGTTAGAAGAAAGGAGTGGAGCAGTGAATCAGAGGGCTTTTGAGTTAGAAGGGAGAATGCTACAGGATCCTACAGGAGGATGCCAGAGGAATGAGGATGCTAAGGAGATGCAAGGGGGGATGCTAGAATAAGGTCAGTTGGTACAGAGATGCTATTGACACTGGGGGGTTGCTATAGTACAGAGAGAGAAGTTAGAAGAGGAGGGAACTCTAGAAGAATGTCGGTTGGTTCAGGGATGATAGGAGGACTAACAGAAGGACGCCAGAGAAATGGTACAAAAAGGAAGGGGGCTTGAAGTTAGATGTTGGAAGATGACACTAGAAGAAGGGGGCTTGCAGTTGGAAGATGTAGTGAGTGAGAATTTAAAGAGTGAAAGGGAGAGAACTAAGAAAGTTGGAGAGGACTGAAGGAGAACCAGTCTGAGCAAGGTGTGGATGCAGGCCACAGCAGCAGCAGCCAGCAAACCCATAGAGGAGAGATGGGGCTGGGGGTAATAAGCGAAGTGGCAACAGCAAGAGAGAAAGTTTAAAAGTCAGGTCATATGACTTTGTATTTCTTTACCCTTATCTCTTACATTTATTTTTATAAATAAACCCTGCTTTGATTATTTAAAAAAGAGGTTTTTGCTTATCAATTTGGGAGAAGCAGTTGTGGGGGAATTTTTAAATGGCTCTAACATACTGGCTTAGGAATTAATAGCAGTCAGATAGCCAGCCAGCCTAAAGTCCACAGATTAGCCCCCCTCCCCAACACACACACACTCCAGTTAGTTAAAATATTTTTACAGAACACAGATGGGAATTGCTTATGAAGGGATGATATCAATTTTGTTTATCTTTTTTGGAGGGGCAGTCAGGATTGGTGAGTGTCTTCTGTCTGTTGCTAGATTTTGGCTTGGGTCTTCCTGGGTCCATGGTGGGTGCTTTGTCCCATGTCACTTAGCTGCACAATGATGACATCTTTAGGGTAAAATTGATGGGGGAGAGGAATGCACTAGGGGAGGGGAAAGCGGAGAGGTAGAAAGTGGTGAAATCTCACATGAAAGAAACAGAAAGAGTTTATGCAATGGGGGGAGAGATGGGAGGGGAGTGAGGAAGTGAATGAACCTTACACTCAACAGAATTAGCTCAAAGACACTAATATCATCAGAATTGGCTCAAGGAGGGAATACCATACTCACTTAATTGCATTGAGTAATATATCCTACCCTGCATGAAAGTAGTATGGGAAGGGGATAAGAAGGGAAGGGTGAAACAAGGGAGGACAGACCAGGGGAGGGGGCAGGCAGAAGCAAAACACTTTTGAGGAGGGATGAGGTAAAACAAGATAGAAAATAGAGTAAATATCATGGGAAGGGAATAGGGTGGAGGGAAACAGTTAACAATAGTAATTGTGAAAAATATTTTTTAAGTAGAGGAAAGAACAATGTAGCAAGATGATTGATGCTGATGCTGATGGATTGATTCATTGATGGATTGATGATGATTGGAGAATTTGAGGATTGATAAGGATTGATTTATAAAGAGGATTGACTGATGATGATGAGCATTGAAAGAAGGAAGATTGATTGACAATGTTGAGGATTGACTGAGCATAATGAAGAGGATTGATGGATGATGCTTGATTGATTAATAGATGATTATGATGGCAAAATGTATGGTGCTTATTTTACTGGGCTGTTATGAAGAAAATTCTTTGTCAAGTTTAAGTTAAAGTTTGTCTATTGCTGTTGTTGCAGTGATCAACCTCATGGGCTTATTGTAGGGAAATCTCTCTTTAAAGTATTATGTGAATGTTGTTTACTATGAGAAAAATGATGAGCAGGATACGATCAGAGAGACCTGAAGGGACCTGCATGAACTGATGCAGAGTGAAAGGTACTATATACAAAATAACAGTAATATTGTGAGTTGTTTTGATGTGAATGACTCAGTTGTTTTCAGCAGTGTAATGATCCAGAACAACTTCGAATGTCTTGTGAAACATGTGCTCCATCTATGGAGAGAGAACCGATAGTATTTGTATGCAGATTGAAACATCATTATTTTTGTTAGTTATGCTATTGGAAACGAACAAAAGAAAATGATGAGCAGGATACTATCAGAAAAATGTACATGAACTGATGCAAAGTTAATTCTTCTGTATACAAAATAACAGGTATAATTTAAGTTGATCTGCTGTGACTGACTTGGTTATTTTAAGCACAGCAAAGATCCAAGAGAACTCTGAAAGACTTTTGGAAATTGAAATCCATCTACAAAGAAAGAACTGATGGTATCTGAAATCATATTGAAGCATACTTTTTTTTTGGATATTTCCTTAATCTGAAGGTTTGTTTTGTATGTTTTCTTTCACAACCTGGTTGTTGTGGGGTTGTTTTTCATGACTTCTCATGTATAGCTTATATTGAATCGCTTTAGTTCTTGGGGTGGGGAGGAGGGAGGAAAGTTTGGAACACAAACTTTAAAAATATTGATGTCAAAAGATTGTTTTTCCATGTAATTTGTAAAAAGATAAAATTCCATGGAGAAAAAAAAAATTAAAAATTATTAGCTAGTGCTATCAGGTGTGTATATCTGTATATGTAAGTATACATATATTTTTATATACACATATATACTTACACGCACAGCTAAGATCAGAAGGTACATGGTGGTGTTGGGATTTATTCCCTGTTAAATGGTCTTGAGGCAGATATCTATATATCATATAACAATTATAGATCTGATAATATGTTGTCCTCCTCTTAATGTATATTTATAACAAATAATATTAATATTAACAAAATCATTAAGAACAACAATGATCTATTAATTTATTTCACATTTTAATGTTTCAAAAACACTTTAAAATAAAATCAAGATGGTGAAATAGATGGAACATTCTAGCTAAACTCTCCCAAAACTCCCTTCTAAACAACAAACTAAATAACATTTCAAATTGAATTCAGGAGTAGTACAGCCAACAAAAGGTCAAAGTCTTTCCAGACTACAACAACTTAGGATGTCAGAAGAGACACTAGACTAAGAGCTGGCCATGAATTCAACATGATAATAACACCAGTTGTGAGTCTTGGAGAGAGTGGCTATGACAATGGCCTACATAACAAAATAACTTCTTGGTGCTCAGAGAACACAGAAAAGTTAAAGGTATTGACAAACTGGTCAGAAGGATATTATAGAGGACCTCTTTGTGGGCTCTGAACATAGAACAATATGCCATTTGGCAACTCCATTGCCCATTATGCTGTTCTTAGTTATAGTTCCCGAGCTCAGATAAAGTGGGACTCCTAATTACTGGTCTCAGTTCAAGAGCAGAAAAAGCAAGGGTCCCAGTTTTTGGAACAAACAATGAGAGCAACAATAAGACCTTTCCCTGGAACAAAACATTCACAGAGCTCCAGAACTAGTTGTGGAAATGGCAGGGTATAAGCAAACATGGCAGGGTAGCAAGAACTACTTTGCACTCTTCCAAATTCCCTTCCAAATAAGTTCAAAATAACACATCAAATTCTAGAATGGCAGAACAAGCAAAAGATTGGGTTGAAATAATTTTCAAGCACAAGACATATGTATATATGTGAGTACATATATATATAAACATATGTTTGCATATGTATATCTCTATATAATATATAGAGATATACATATGATATATTAGAGCATAAAAACCTCACAAAACTGAGGAAAGGCAGAAACATTAAATGCATTCTTTTTGAAACAATACAAAACATTTCTATGAAAAAAACTTGGGAGCATAGATTAATTTGAAAGTAAATTATCTAATCCTAAAGAATGAGTTGATGAAAGAACAAATCATAGACTTCAGCAACATTTTCATTGAGGATAATGACATCAGTGATGCAAAATACCAAAATTCATGGGATGCACCCAAAGCAAAACATGGGGAAAATTTATATCTTTAAATATTTATATTGATAAAAGAGAAAAATGTAACCAATGAATTAGTCATGTAGCAAAAACCGCAAGGACAAGCATAACAACAAACTAGTAAAAAGGTACACGTTTAACATTCCCAACTAAAAAATAAATTGGTAATCCTGAAAACCAAAGGAGACATTAATAAAAATGAAAACTAACATAACAGATAAAACTAGGATCTAGTTTTATGGAAAAAATAACTAGATAAAATATTGTATAATTTGATTTTTAAAAAATTAAATTTAAAAAACCCAAATTACTCATATCAAGAATGCAAAGGGAGAAGACATGTATGAAACTGAAATTAAAAGAATTATTAAGAAGTGTTTTGCTAATTTTTTGCCAAAAATGATAATTTAAGTAAAATAGATAAAAGTGTATTAAAAATAAATTGCCCTGATAAATAGAATAAATAATGGAATACTTAAAAAATCCTATGGCAGAAAAAAATAACTTAAACAAGCCATTATTTTTCTCCATATGAAAAAATCCTCAGCACCAGATAGATTTACAAGTGAATTCTACAAAACATTTAGAGAAGAATTTATTGCACTACTAAATAAAACATTTGAAAAAATTGGGTAAAATAGTACTGCTTATTTCCTTCACTGATACAAATATAGTGTTGTTATCTAAATCAGGGAGTAGAAAAACAAAGAAATAAAACTATAGACCAATTTACCTAATGAAAATTGATGTAAAATTTTTAAACAAAATATTAGCAAGAAAAATATAGAAATATATCATAGTGATCAAACATCATAACCAGGTAGAAATTATGCCAGGAATTCAGGGCTGGTATGATATTAGGAAAACTATAACCATAATTGACCCTAATAATAACAAAAACAACAAAAATCACATGATTATAAGAATAAATGCAGAAAATGATTTTAACAAAATACATCATCCATTCTATTAAAACACTAGAAACCATACGAATAATTGCAACTTTTCTTAAAATGATAATAACTATTCACCTAAAACGAAGACAAAATATTATTTATAAAGAAATATAGTGGAAGTTTTCCAAATAAGATCATTGCTGAAGTATGTATGTCCAATATCACCATTATTATTCATTATTGTCCTAGAAAGTTAACTATAATAATAACAAGGAAAAGAATTAGAAGGAAAATGAATAATCTGTGAGAGGGAAAAATGAACATTCTTTGAGGATTATATGATGGAATAATTAGGTATCCCTAACTAGTTGAAACCACTAGCAACTTTAGAAAAGTTGCAGGATATAAAACAAACCTTCATATATACTGGCATTTCTCTGTATTATCCGAAAAAGATGACAAAAAGAAATAGAAAGAAAAATTATATTTAAAATAATGGCAAATAACAAAAATTACTTGGGAGTCTATATGTTAAGTCACACTCAGAAAATATGTGAGCAAAATTATTAAGCATTTTTCAGACAGATCTAAACAATTGGAAAATATTAATTATTCACATTTAGGCTGAGCAATATAATAAAAAAATGAAAATTCTACTTCTATTAATCTACTTATCTAGTGTCGCACAAATTAAGCTACCAAAGCATTATTTTAGAGATGTGTAGAAAATAATAACAGAATTCATCTAGAAGGGAAAAATTTCAAGAATATTAAAGCAATTAAAGAAGGCAGTCTAGCAGTAGCTTTAAAATTTTTTTTATTACAATGAGGTAATCATCAAAAGAAATCTGGTACTGGATAAAAAATAGAGTAGTTAATCATTCAAAGAGATGAGTTATACAGTTTCCATAAGCATGTGGCCTTAGTAATCTATTTTTTAAATCCAAAGAATGTTGCAAAGTGAAGTAAGCAGAATCAAGAAAACATTGTACACAGGAACAGCAATATTACTATGATGATGAAATATTAAAAGCTTTGCTACTCTGATCAAGAAAATGATCCAAGGCAATTCCAAGGGACTCATGATAAAACTTCTATGGACCTACTGAGAGAGAGAGAGAAAGAGAGAGAGAGAGAGAGAGAGAGAGAGAGAGAGAGAGAGACTCAGAATGCAGATTGAAAAATATTTTTTCCACTTTTCTTTCTTTTTTTTTTTGCAATATGCCTAATATGGAAATATGTTTTGCATGACTTCAAATATAAAATGAGTATCAAATTGCTTAATTTCTCAATAGGGAAGGGAACAGCTGTTGGCAGCTAGAAAATCTGAAACTGAAAATTTTAAAATAAGAATGTATAAGTAAATAAATAAACAAATACAAGCACTCTATATATGTTAATTCATTCCTTACTCCAACTGCGCAATGTTCAGTGATTTGTCCAAGATGATACCTTTTATAAGTGTCTGAGACAGGCTTCTACAGCAGGCTTTCCTCATTCCAAGTCCAGTACTAATTATCAAGTAACATACCTGCATGCTTACCTCCTGAGACTCAAAAAAAATCACTTTTCCCCAATTCTAATATTCACATGGGTAAAAATGATAATTTGGGAAGGAATCTCAAAGTATTTGCAAAAGATTATGAAATCTTGGTCCAGAAGTTGAAAATAAAGTGGGCTGAGGTACAGCTTTCATCTCTGGTGACAATTAATAGCATAAGATCTACGTGCTTCTCTGCACTCTTGAATAATGTTTCTTAAGATGAAAAAAATGAATAGTGGGAAGTTTTCATTCTTTTTTTTTTTCTGCATGGGGAGACAAGCCACACATACAAAAATACTTATGGGCTTTAATGAAAAGATCTAGCAACATTCTTGGACGTGATTCAATGAGCATATGATTTTATCTACAAAGAATATCTGGAAGACCTTATTTTACAGAAAGTTAGCTTTTTAACTTGAATTATTTGCTGAAGATATTCTGTGATAGTACAGAACTTTATAGTTCACCTATATATTATCAGATATGATTTACTATGAAGTCTTGCTCAAAAGTCATTGTGCTTCCTATTAATATTCTCAGTCTTGATATTTTTCATGCATATGTCTATGCGTGTGTGTTTGTGTATATACATATTCCTATTTTCCACCTAAAATGTATATGGAATGCATGTGAAAATATGATTTACATATATATACACACATACACACACATTTTATATGTGTATATGGAGGGCAGCTAAGTGGCACAGTAGATAAAGCACTGGCCCTGGATTCAGGAGGACCTGAGTTCAAATATGGCTTCAGGCACTTGACACTTACTTGCTGTGTGACCCTGGGCAAGTCACTTAACCCTCATTGCCCCACCAAAAATAAATAAATAATTTTTAAAAATATGTATATATGGAGACAGTGAGGGAGAGAGACTGTATAGAGGTATATATGAATGTATATGCATGTGTATGAAATATATATGTATATACCATGTTATATCATGTCTTATTCACTATATATTAGATGTTTCATCATATATGTTATAAATATTATATTATATATTATGTTATATAAAGTTTTTGTCATAATTTTTTTTTAATTAGGGAACATAAGAAAACACTTAACAAGCTCTCACCACCTATACAGGGATTCTTAAGTGTGTGTGTGTATGTATTTATAATGGCCCATTGTGGCAGTTTGATGAAGCCTATGAACCCCTCTTAAGAGTAATGAATGCTTTCATTTAATAGAATTAAATGTTAGACTTATGTTGGAAATTAATGCATATAAAGATGGAATTTTGTTTGTTTGTTTTTTCCCCCATTGAAGTGCATGGACTTCCTGAATCCCTCAGGATATATGGATAAAATTATTTGAGATTATAGCTGGGTATCTTCCATGACAGTGTCAAGCACCTTGAATGAACAAATTCCTCCCAAAAGTCCAACATGCTTCATATTATCAATCAAATATTTTGTTTTCATTTTTTCAGGGCAATGAGGGTTAAGTGACTTGCCCAGTGTCACACAGCTAGTAAGTGTCAAGTGTCTGAGCCTGGATTTGAACTCAGGTCCTTCTGAATCCAGGGCTGGTACTTCATTCTGCACCACCTAGCTGCCCCCAATTACATGGTTTTCAAACAAAATAATTTTATTTTTTAAAGGGAAGCTTTGATGACTTTAATGTATTGAGCACAACCTCTAACCTCTAAAAAGGTCTTTTGCTCCATTGAATGAAATTCTCTTTTATACTTAGCGGAAAATATTGAAAAAGGGTTCTTGTATTCTCTGCAACTTTCAGTCAACTGAGTCACTATCAAGGTCTGATTTGCTATAGAATATCATTTGTAAACACATGCCTATTCCTTTTATACAGTCACTGAATGATATCTGTTATGATTATATGTTATACTATATATAATATATACATATTATATACTATATATAATATGTTATTTTGTCAAGATTCAGAGGAATACACATATTCTTTCAATTGCCTTTTTCAAATAATGTCTAAGAATTTCTTTTTTTTTCTTTGACAGTTCAGTATTTTATTATTTTCCAGTTACATATAAGGATAGTTTTCAACATTTGTTTTCTTAGGATTTTTAGTTCCAAATTTTTCTCTCCCCTCCCTTCCCTTCCTCCTCCCCAAGACAGAAAGCAATCTACTATAGGTTATATATGTGCAATCACATTAAACATATTTCTGCATTAATTATGTTGTGAAGGAAGAGTCAGAGCACAAGGGAAAAACCTCAAAAAAGAAGGAAAAAAACAGCCCCAAAGTAGAAACAGTATGGTTCAATCCGCATTCATAAAACACAGTTCTTTTTTCTGGATATTGAGAGCATTTTCTATCATGAATTTCTTTGAAATTGTTTTGGACCTTTGGACTGCTGAGAAGAGGCAAGTATATCCCCATTGTTCATCACAAAATGTTGCTATTACTGTGTACATTGTTCTCCTGGTTCTTCTCCTCTCAGTCATCAACAGTTCACATAAGTCCATCAAAGTTTTCTCTTAACTCCTCCTGCTCATCATTATTTTTTACATTGTTTTTTTTTTAAACATTGTGTTCTAAATTTTCTTCCCCCCTCCCTCTTCATCCCTCCCTATGAAATCTAGCAATTCAGTATATGTCATGCATGTGCAGTTATGCAAAACATCTTCTCATTAGTCAGGTTGTGAAAGAAAATAGATAAAATACCTTTAGAAAGAGGAGCTAACAAATAAAATTATACTTCAATCTGTATTCAGATACCATCAGTTCTTTCTCTGTTGATGGTTTGCATTTTTCATACGTCCTTCTGATAATCATCCTGCTCATCATTTCTTTCACAGTTACTATTGCTAATGGTATTACCCTCCATCTTATTACTTCCCCTTAAAAAATTTCACTAAACATTAGTGATCTTCTGTTTTAGATATGTTGAGAATTCATTCAATAGTTTCACAGCCCTGGCAGCTATACCACAGGTCTTCTTTATGGATGTGTTCTAGTTCAGTTTCTTTGGACACAATTGTTTTTTTAAAGTCACCTACCTTCTCATGAAACACACTAGGTATGTAGATTTTAAATTTCAAATGCATCTATATACATTCTTTTTTGTTGTTCCATTTTTAATTTAAATTTTTATTTCTTCTCAATTACATGTAAAGATACTTTTTGAGTTCCAAATTTTTTCTCCCACCCTCCCTTCCCTCCCTCTTCACAAGGTCAGAAAGCAATTTGATATAGGTTATATATTAAATCATTTTAAACATATTTCTCCATTAATCAAAACAAAATTGCTTAAAGCACAAGAAAGAATAACCAAGAACAACAACAAAAAGCAAGACCAAAAGTGAAAATAGTAATCTTCAGTCTGCATTCAGACTTCATCACTGTTTTTCTGAATGTGGAAAGCATTTTCTACCTTACGATTTTTGGCATTGTCTTGGATAAGAGCTAAGAGAAGTTAAGTCTATAACAGTTGATTATCACAAAATGTTGGTTATACTTGGTATACACTTCTTTTTTTATCCAGGACAATGAGGGTTAAATGACTTGTTGAGGGTCACACAGCTAGCAAGTGTCAAGGTTCTGGGTTTTTTTGTTTTGTTTTGTTTTGTTTTTTTGAAGTTTTTTGCAGGGCAATGACAGTTAAGTGACTTGCCCAGGGTCACATAGCTAGTAAGTTTCAAGTGTCTGAGGCCAGATTTGCACTAAGGTCCTCCTGAATCCAGGGATGGTGCTTTATCCAGTGCACCACCTAGCATACTCTTATGGATAAAAGTTTCTTATCGAAATCTTGACACATCATTTCCATTTTTTGCCATTTTGCTGTCATCCTCAATTTTCATTTTAAAATTCTGATATGTGACTTAATTAGGTCTCTTCAGCTTTCTCCAAACTTCTTTCCCCCATATGTTTCTTGTTGCCTTTAGGTGTAGTATGACATAATTTTGTATTATTTAAATTAGTATTCTTTTCTTTAAACAAGTTTATTTCGTAAACTTAGATGGTTTGTCCAGATACTCTATAGCTAGAAATAATTTGAATAATATATCATTCTGTTTTCTTTTAAAATTTCTTTATGGTTTTATAGTATACCTATTATTTTTTTCTCTACTAATTTCTTAAGATGATCACTTCTGCAGTCTTTAGTATCATCCCATCTTTCTTTCCCTAGCAATAAGCTACATAAACACAGTTTTGACCCAAGGTCATATTTTGTGTTTGTGTATAACTATCAAGCCTCTGTTCAGAATTCTTTATTTACCTGAGATTTATTTAAAAAAACCTGCTCTTTAGCTATGACAAACTTAGTTCAAAACAAGCCTCACAAAGTTGTTCAACTCTGTACAGAATGTGCTACATTAAGAGATGTGGATTATTGATTTTATAATCTTTACAGGAAAGAATAGGTTGACAAAGGGGACACAACCCACTTTCAAGCAGCTGTAAAATCTGTATTTCTTCTCAGGGAGTGAAGGGGGAAAATGCTGCTTTAAAGGCCCATAGGGTTGTTCTTATTGCAAGTTATATGTGTGGTTTCTCTTCAACCCCAAATTTCTACACCAATTTATTACTCAAATCCCCCTGGAATAAGCAGACAAGGACTATATAGCATGTGTGCAGCTCTATAGAGAAAGACAGGCCACAGACGAAAGTGGAATTTAAAGGCTTGTCAGTCATTTTAATATTGTGGTCTCTTGGTTCTAGGCATTGTTCTAAACACTTTTCTAGGTACAAGAGAAACAGACAAAGACAGAACATTCCTTGTGTTCAAGGAAAAGATAGACATTTGTGAGAAGTCAAATAAGGGGGTCAATCTTAGTAGTAAGCAACATAGAGAGTGGGCTCAAGAATAAAGCATTTCTATATTTCATGGATACTGGTAATGGAGTATTAGTTTCAGAAAATAGACACCAAACTTGGTCAGTAGATAATCCATATTCACTTCAATATTACAATTAGCTTATTAATTACCTTATGGCAAACCAGCTATAGAACTGAAATGACATTCATTAGTTAGGAATGAATTAGGCTTGAAAAATTGAGATTTAGGACAAGGCAATGAAATGGGAGAAGGTGTTGATATATGGAGATTCCAAAAGGGGATGGCCTATTTTCATTCACAGAGATAGATTTGACAGTATTTTCAAAACATGAAATCTTGCTCAAAAACTGTCACTGACTCTCCACTGCCTACGTAATTTTCTTCCAAATTAAAAAAAAAAAACAACCCAAAACAAAACTCCATCACTAGACCTTGCTATCTGTTCATGTTATCATCCCATAGTGTTCTTCCCTGTCTCATTCAAATATTGAAAATAATATATGGGGCAGGTAGGTGGCACAGTGGATAGAGCACCGGCCCTGGAGTCAGGAGGACATGAGTTCAAATACAGGCTCAGACACTTAACACTTAATAGCTGTGTGACCTTAGGCAAGCCACTTAACCCCAATTGCCTCACCAAAAAAATTAAACAAATAAAAAAAAAAGAAAATAATGCATATACTTGATGAGGTCATTGTTTCTCATCTCTCTCCCCAGAACATTAAAATCTGGATTCTTATTATTAGTCACATGGAACTGCTCTTTCCAAAGTTACTATTGATCTCATAATTGTGAGATGTAGTATTCTCTTCTGCAGTTTTATCTCGTTTGACCTGCTATATTTGTCACTTTTGACCATCCTTCCCTCCTATTTATTATCTTCTCTCTATATTCCCTCTGAAAATGATGGTTTTGTGATACTCTCTATTTTGTCATTGCTTAATTCCTACTTGTCTTATTGCAGCTTCTGAGATGCATTTACTAGCTCATCATCTCTATTACCATCCTCTAATTGTGTGGTTTCCTCAAGATTCTTTAATGGTTCCGCTTTTTTCTGTCTCTCTACATTCTGTCATAGTAAGCACATCCACTTCCATTAATTAAATTTCTATGTAGGCAACTCCCAGCTTTTTATGTTCAGCCTGTTTCTTCATTGAACCTTTTTATATACATGACCAATTACTTCTTATACATTTCAAATTATCAATTTAATAAGTATAAAACTGTTAGAAATATTATAACCACATACCAGAGCTCTCATATAAAGGAAAAATATTTCAAACAGCCAGAAATAATTAGAAATAATGTAGAGTCACACTCAGGATCACACAAGATATATTTTCTTCCACCTTGAAGTAGTACGGGGCTTATGATGTATTTGGGAAGGCTAAATTGGTAGTATTATAACCAAGGATAATCTAGGATGATCTACTTAGGAAAAGTGAGCATAATCTACTGGGGTAAATGGGTATTTAATGAAATAGAGGATTTTCTATCATTTAGGGTGAAAATACCAGAGCTTAACAGAAAATCTGACTTACAAACAGAAGACTCAAGAGAATCATAAAAAAATGAAAACATAAAAGTGACTCAATAAATATAAAATTTACATTCATATATTAAATGATAATAAATGTAATTCCTAAGGAACTTTATCATTAGTTGGGTAATTGTAAAGAGTCTTAGAGGGAATAGGTGTTAGTTGATTTTCATGGGATGATCTCTGAGAAAATTAAAGGGTGAGAACGAGTGATACATGGTGAAAAAAGGAAGGGAGGAGTAGAATGGGGAAAATTCTCACATAAAAGATTCATAAAATGCAGGACTTTTACAATGGAGGAGAAAATGGTGGGGTTACAGGCAAAGATTGAATCTCATTCTCGTCAGAATTGATGATTGAAGGAAGGATACATGCACACACTTGTGTTTATTAATCTATTTTATTCAATAGGGAAATAGAAAAGGAAAAGTTAAAAGAGATGAATGGGAGGAGATGAGAAAAAGGAGAACACATTAAGGTAGTCAATGATCAGAAACAAAATAGACTTTTTAGGAGGAACAGTACATAAAAAGAGAGACGTAAACAAAAAATAGGATAGAGAGAAAAATATAGGTAAAAATCAAAACTGAATTTGAATAGGATGAACTCACTCATAAAATGAAAGCAGACAAAAGTCTAGAGTAGAAAGAAGAATCCAACAATATTTTTAAATATGCTTTTTTTATGAGACAATTGAAACAGGAAGAATTTCCAGTTAAAATAATGCTCTGGGGCAGATTTTTTTTTTAATTTTGCTTCAGATGAAGTAAAAAAAAAGCAGACATAGCAGTCATGATCTTAAACAAACCAAACATAAAAAAAATAGACCTAATTATATGAGATGAATAAGGAAATTACATTTTGCTAACATGTATCATAAAAATGAAGTTAAATTTATAAAAAATAAAAAAGAGATCTTCCACATTTTATAAATGGTCAAAGAATATGACGTTTCCATAAAAAGAAATCAGTTATCTGTAGTCCTAAAATATATCACCTATTACTAATAATTTTATTGTTGTGTCTTTTTAGCTGTGACTGACTCTTTGTGATCCCATCCGGGGTTTTCTTACCAAAGATACAGGAGGGGTTAGTCATCTTCTTTTCTAGATAATTTTATATATGAGCAACTAAGACAAACAGGGTTAAATGATTTGCCCAGGGTCACATATCTGAGACCAGATTTGAACTCGTTACTTTGAGTCTTCCTGATTTCAAGTCCAGTGTTATATCTTTTTCTGTTGTCAAAGAATTGGAAATTGAGGGGATGCCAATCAAATCAGGAATGGCTAAACAAGTTGTGGTATAAAATTGTGGTGGAAAAATATTGTACTCTAAGAAATGGAAAAAAAAGAAGGGATGGTTTCAGAGAAACAAAACATCACCTGAAGAGATTTTTATGAACTGATCGAAAGTGAAGTGAGCAAAACCAGGAGAACAATGTGCATAGTAAGAGTAATATTGTAATTATAATCAGCTGTGAAAGACTTAGCTGCTCTCATCAATACAATGATCCAAAACAATTCTAGATTACCCTTGAGGAAAAACACTATCCAGCTTCAGAGAGATAAACAGAGAACTTATAAAGTCTGACTCGAGATTTAAGCATATTGTTTTTCACTCTATTTTACTTCCATGTTTTTTTGCAATATGGCTAATATAGAAATGTTTTGCATGGCTTCATATTTATAATGCATATGATATTGTTTGCATTCTCAATGAGTGGTGGTAGGGAGACTGAACGGAAGGGGGAAATGGAATTAAAAAATGAATGTTAAAATTTGTTTAAAAAAAGAAGGAAATGAAAATAAAAAATGTAATGTATGTCCTATATAGCAAAAAAGATGGCAGGATAGGGAAAAACAAAATAAAACCAAACAAAAAATAGCCTTAAGTCTGTGATGGCATTTCCAACCAAGGAAACAAAGCTTAAATAAGTGATAGAAAATGCAAATACAATGAAGCAAAAGAAAATCTAGAAGAAAGGAAGTAAAATAAATAATACAATATATGCTCACTATCCAAAGAAAAAAATAATAATATTTTAGCCAGGATGCTTAGACAAACTAAAAAGCAAAACAAAGCAAAACAAAACAAAACAAAACAAAAAAAAAACAACCAGGACAATCAACATGATTTTAAAATCCTGAGCAGCCTAATTAAGACAAATACAGGAAAACTGTCTAAAACATGTGAATGCAGAGCATGAAATATCAATTGAAGGATTCCATAGCTTATATTCAGAAAATAAAACAAAAATGAACAAACAAAAACCACAAGATTTCAAACTCCAAGACACATAGTGGTTAAATTGAACAATTCAATTCAGAAACAATTTCTATAATCCATGAAGTGAAAAAAACTTTAAGCACAAAGGAAAGAAAATTTAGATAGCACATTACAATTTTTATCCATTAGAAAATGAAAGAGATAATGGACCTCAAAATATAGCATAAAGTGACCTATTCTAAAAATCTTAGCTTAATCAAAAATAAAAGTAAGAATGAATGTTCAAAAATAAAGAGACATTTGAAATATTCTTAGGAAGAAAAGGAGACCTAGAGAGATGATTTACTTCATAGATTCAGGAAAAGTGAAAGAATATATATATATATATTAATAAGGTGACATCCTTATTTCTCTCTCTATATATACACATATATATACATATATATACATATATACATATATATATGTGTGTGTATATATATATATATATATATATATATAGGACAACAAAAGTTTTAGGGTGACAGGAGAGACCAAAAAGACATTTATTTTTAATTATACACAAGAAGATAGAGATAAAAGGAGAAATCAGCTGATGACTATAGTGGAGAGGTGAATTTGGGGCATTTTTAATAGAACCTTCTAATATGCCTACAAGTCAATCACTCTTGGATTTTTTTTGTTTTACTTTAGGGGGGTAATTCATTAAAAACTGGAAAGTGCATGAAAAAAAGAAAAAGATAAAGGGGATAGAGGGGGGTTTGTGATACCCTCACTTCAAATATTAGCCTATCAGTGAGGGAAAGGACACCGACGTGGTCTCTCAAGACTAGATGAGCTTTTCTTTCACAAGATGACTAATGTGGAAATATGTTTAACATGATTGTACATATATAACCTATATCAGGTTACTTGCTGTGTTGTTTAGGGGTGGGAAAGAGAAAATTTGCAACTCAAAATCTTACAAAAACGAATATTGAAAACTATCTTTACATATAATTGAAAATAAATGAAATACTATTAAGAAATTTAAAAAAGAATAAATTAACTTTGAAGAGAAGTCAGTGAATTGAATGGAGATGAATTGAAAAAAAGTAGGAGGAAGTGGGAGGTTTTTCTTCAATGATTGGAGGAGTTTCCTCTGATGAATTCTTTTCAGGTTTGAAGAAATATCAAGTGTAGCCCTTGTGCTGGTATTATGTCGCAGACTTGGTATTTGAAAAAAAAATAGTTCTATCTGAGAGAAATGGTTATGTATATCTTTTATTAATAACCAATTATTAACTGAGATTAAAACTTTCCCTAATTTCTCTTTCAGAAATAAACCCCTGTAGATTATTCAGCCAGTATTTGAAGGACATTACTGATACATCAAATTGCCCAAATCTTCAAGGTACATACTTTTCTCTAGGAAACCTTACAAAGAGATTCCAGTCTAAATGAGATCTTGCTCTTGGAAATAATCCCTAGTTGTCCATCGGACTTTCCACTATAATTTAAGGTGAGATAGAAGATAAAGGGGAAAACAAACCACTAAGATATGGTTAGGGGAGGATTATTTTGCACAGAATACTAGAGGTAGATCAGTCGTGACATTCTTATTTCTATGTCAACCCCTCATTAATTGCTAACCAGAATTGATTAGCCACCTTCACATATACCCCTTTTTTCCCAAAGATTTTTTTAAGAATTCAGAGCCCCCCAATGGTCATCTTTGGTTTATAAGGAAAAGCCAAATGACCATCCTAATTATTTGCTAGGCATAATTAATAAAATGATTGTCAATTACCAAGACTTTATGTCTCTTGGACATTTTATACATCATATTTCTCAGGAGGAGGATGACATTTAAATTCAAAAGAACAACTGGCACAGGTATGAATAGGAGTCTGTGGATCCAGGGAGAATGTTTAAAGTAAATTAGGAAAATAATAGGTAACTAAGGAGAGGGTATGCATCAATGATGAGAAGTGTAACAAAAATAGGTTGGTACAAGGGTGGGGGACAGTCCGACCATGGTGCAATATTTGCTTTATCACCTGCAGTACTTGGCATTGTGTTAAGAGTGAAGAACAATGAAAAAAGAGGAGGGGTCCTTAAAAGGGAGAGGCCATAATTGATCACTCTGAAGTTGTTTCCATTAGGAATACAGAAAAGACAAAGGCTTAGATAATTATTGGGATCGTGGAACTGAGAATGAATATCTAGAATAGACAGAAAGAATGATAAGGAAGAGTAAAGAACATAATTTCTATAAGAGGGGTAGAAAAATAAAGTTAAAAAACTAATGAAAATGATTAATTGATGGAGAGGGGAAAATCTACTTGAAGAACAGGGAAGAGGAACAATCAAATCACCAGATGTAAGTGGGGAAATTAATAAGCAAAACTATAAAGGGAAAAGTGATAACAAATGAGAGTAGGTATAAAGGGAAAAGAGTTAGTGACAAAAAAGTCAGCTTTAAAAAGATTATACTAAAGTAAATTAAAAAACAGTACTGTATTTACAGTAAATAAGAAAAATTACAACTTGCAATAAAGTGTTAGAGAGAAATGAAGAGAAATATCATTTTGATATAATTCTAATTCTCATTACTATAAATGTGACTGGATAAAACAATTCAGGAAAATTTAAAAATAGTACATTGAATAAAGAAACCACACCCTAGGGTCTGTTGCTTATAAGCAACACTTTAAAAAAGTATGTAAAATAAAATATAAGGAAATACTTTTCTATGCACCCAGCAAATACTAAAAAGTAAGAATGGCAAACATTCTGTGTGACAAAGCAAAAATAAATAATTAAAAAGTGATAGACTAGGAAATTATATTACTCTGAAAGGAATCCAAGACAATAATTAAATATCTATAATAACTTTATACACTACTAATAAATTAATTGATCTATTAAAAGGCAATATAATGATAATAAGAAAATTCAATATCAGGAATGCAAAGACCAGATGATAGAGAAAAGGTAGGCACTCACCAAAGCTCCCCTAATACACTTGTAAACAACTTAACATGTTACCTTAAAATTAATTCTGGGGCCAAAAACCCCATAAAAATGAGATTTTTTTTCCTATTCCAAAACAACTTTGAAGAAAAGAGTAGACTATTGTCCAGTGGAGGTTATGCTTCACAAGCTGTGCCCCAGCAAACCAGCAGCAGACTTTTGGAGCAATTGAATTAGCAATCCACAGATGGTAAGGGGGTTAGAAGGGGATTTCAGGAGTCACTTTTCTGGCACTGGATACAATGCTCTGTTTCTTTGTCCATATTTACATCTGGGTAGAAGTCCTGGTTTGAAGTTTCAGGGTGACTACGAATACTACAATATCAGAGCTTGTTGCACAGGAGCAGGGATCCTGATCAAAGCTCCAAAACAGAAAGAATGTTGCTTACGTTCATTCACAGACCAGAACACAGGTTAGGAGAATAGTAAACACTCTTCTCCTTAGATTATGGCACCTTGGAAAAACTAAAAACTGATATATCCCCAGAACTAGCTCTGAAAACAGCTCCCAAAACAAAAACAAAAACAAAACAACAACAAAAAACTGAAATAGGGGATGATTCCACTCCCACCATAAGAGCAGAGCCCAAATATAACAAAGTCAAAAATATGCTTGAAATATCTAACCATAGAAAGTTATTATGGTGCAAGGGAACATCAAAACAACAAAGTAAAAACTGATACATCCAAAGCCTCAAATAAAAATGCAAATTTTTCTAAGGCCCAAAAATAATTCCTAGAATGACTCAAAAAGGATTTAAAAATCAATAAGAGAGACAGAGCCAAGATGGTGGAAAGAAGCCAGCAAGTTGCCTTAGCTCTTCTTTGGTTCCCTCAAAAAGAACATTAATTTGAGCCTCTAAACAGATTCTGAAACTACAGAACCTACAAAAAGACAGAGAAACACAATCTTCCAACCTGTGGTAATTTAGGAGACTTCAGGAAAGGTCAGTCTCACTCAGGCAAAAGGGGAGCGCAGTGCAGCTCAGCACAGGGCAGTGTGGAGGAGGTCTAGGCAAGTCAGCAGGAAGCTCTAGGCTGCAGCCAAGCAACAGAGGCCCCTTGATCCTGGGTCAGCAAGCTGGTGGCACAGCAGGCCAGTGGTGAGATCTACCAGCACCAGCTGAGAAGGCCAGCTGCCAGCTAGAGGGCCATCCACAGAACAGGTGCAATCAGGCTGGGAGCAATCACAGGGAGCAAGCCCAGGGTGGTGAGAAATCCATAAGCCATAGAGGACTCAGAGTAGATAGCCAGTGACACAACACCTATATCCCAGCACAAGAAGCTTGAAACAGTGACTCTAGTTTCCCAGGAGCAGACCTCAACTTTAAACAAAATAAGCTGCAATATGAGTAAAAAACAAAAAACAGCTCTTACCATTGAGAGCCTCTGTATTGAGAGGGAAGAGCTAAAAGCAAACTCAGATGAGGACAATACTCTCAAATTGCCTACATGTGAAGCCTCAAGAGGGAAGATTAATTGGTCTCAAGGCCAAAATGCCTTCTTGGAAGAACTCAAAAAGGATGTTAAAAATCAATTGAGGGGCAGCTAGGTGGCGCAGTGGATAGAGCACTGGTCCTGGAGTCAGGAGGACCTGAGTTCAAATCCCACCTCAGACACTTAACACTTCCTAGCTGCATGACCCTGAGCAAGTCACTTAACCCCAATTGCCTCACCAAAAAAAAAAAAAAATCAATTGAGAGAGGTAGAAGAAAAAATGGGCAGAGAAATGAAAGCAACATATTCCAAACTCTTTGATTCTTTAATGTAGAAGCTGCTAGATCTTGTGTTATCCTGACCGTGGCTCTATAATACTAACTCTGTGAGAACTTGACACTGTTAGTAAGGGTTAGGAGAAGGATCCCTGGAAATGATGCATAATATACTTACTTGTGTTAAAGAAAAGTGGAAAGAATGTGAAAAAGAAATGATATCCTATCCCTCTTCTTTTCCAGTATAGTTTAAAATAGGGAAATAATGTAATAGGATTTTTGTGCTTGAAAAAAAAAAAAAGTGGTATTGTAGACTTCCAGGAGTGAACTCCTTACCCTACCCTATTTTAAGCTGTGATTAAAGTATTTAATTGAAAACTACATAAGAAAATTAATCAGTATTGTTTTATTTTTTCCTCTTGCAAATGTTCATTCTCTATGAAGCGATTTTCAGAATGAGGTTAGAAAGGAAAGCCAGATTGGAATCTGGAAATTACTGCCTGTTATTTTTGTCAATCAGTGCTACCAACCAATTAGCTTGGACTTGTGTGTGAGGACGGCCTAGCTTCTAGTGTCAGATGGGGCTTCTTGGAGAAGCCACTAAGAAGTGAAGGTCTTTTTGTTTCCAGATTTCAGCTTGGCAGCAAGGGAGGCAGAATAGGGAGAACTTCAAATGGGCTATTAGGAAAAGACAAGTTTTTCTCTCTGGCTATACTGAATAGATCCAAATTATGGTTTTCCTCTCTCGCTCTTTTCACTAACTTCTAATACACTTTAATAAATACTTAAAAGGCTAAACTCTTGCTAAAGCTTCTAATTTAAGGTGACCACTCATTAGAATTTAGACATCACAGATAGAATTTTAGACCTTACAACACATGTCCAGATGCATGTAATTTTATACACTTTGTATTAATGCAAATGTCACAATAAATACTGACTTAAAAAAAAACACCTTATTTGGAGACATATTTCATTTAAAATAAGATGAGAATAAATTCAATTACAACTGGATCTATATTCCCAAATGGTATAATTCTCAATTTACCTAAGGCTCATTCACTATTACATTTCAATATGAAACCATCATTATCAATAAACTCATTTTTACAGGGTGAAAAGAAAAAAAAAAACCTTCTGGTGACAGAGAAGTCAGAAATTTCCCTAAATTTAAACTGAAACTGATCTACCAACATTGATTTAAAATTACTAATACTGGAGAACAATTTCCAAATAAAGTTTTGCCAATGTTTTAAAAACTAGTTTTCAAAGAATCAAGCTATAGCCACCCTCTAACTACCTTTCTGTGCAAATTACTTTTCTGACAATTCTACTTTGAGTGACAGAGATAATTGTATTACTTAGAAAAAGGTAAGGGACTTAGCTTGGATAGCAAGGGGGAAGAAGAAAAACAGCTTGCTTTTTTTGTTTGTTTTTGCTTTTGTGGGGCAATAAAGGTTAAGTGACTTGCCCAGGGTCACACAGCTTGTAAGTGTCAAGTTTATGAAGCTGGATTTGAACTCAGGTCCTCCTGAATGCAGGGCCAGTGCTTTATCAACTGTACCACCTAGCTGCTCCAACAGCTTGCATTTTCATCAGGGATACACACATATATATAGAGAGAAAATTTTGACACAAATAGCAGTCTACAAGGACAGACACAAAAACATTAAACAGTAATTGTTAAGACTCAAAGTAATTTAGTATTCAAAAATTAAATCCTCCTCTATGTACTCAAAGCCCTATTAATTTGATCCAGATCAATTGTTCTTTTTAGAGAGAGAGCCTCCTGTCAGAGAAGGGGAGAAGTCACTGGGAGGTTACATCCTACACAGGGCCCTCATTTTTGGGCCAGCAGAATCAAGAATAAATTCAAAAAGGAGACTCCACTGAGTGTACATCCATGTTGCAGCTCAGACAGTCAACTTTTACCAATTTCCCATATACTTAAAAGAACATGGTTGGAAAACAACCTGCATGATAAAAACTGTTCTCATGGACATGTCAATCTTCCTATCTCAGATAAGCCCCTAAAATTCCAACCTGAAAAATTATTAAAGCAATCAATATTACAAAATTAAGGCCTTTAATCAGAGTGGTGGAGTTGTAACTCATGACACCACCATAGGAAGCTAGGCATACCCAAAGGGTGCAGCTAAAAACAGTTTACATAGGGTAAAAACAACAAATAGAGCATATGAAAAGGCTGTCCTTGGTTGATTACCTTTTGTTTCACCTGTTAGAATTTTTGTTTGTTTGTTTACATGAGATGCTAATTAGAGTCTCTAATTGACAGTATGATCAACCCCATACAATTCATTGGTTTGGGGAAATGAAACTAAGAGAAGTCAATCAGTTCTCAGTAAATTTTGTTGGTCAACAGCCTGGAAAAATTCTCTAATATCATTGATCAATTTTGGTGTATTCTCTCCAAAATTATGAAGCAACAATTGGCACCTTAATTAATATAATTTATATTTAACAAAGGAATATTTTCTGGGAAGTTAGAGCAAGGTCAGCAGTACAAATCAAATGTTGAAAATGAAGGTGAATTCTCCCATGTACAAATTCATTCCTTAGGGAGATTGAGTTCAACCTTAAATCTTAATACATTTGCTACAAATTATTATTCCTTTTTTTTTTTTTTTGCGGGGCAATGGGGGTTAAGTGACTTGCCCAGGGTCACACAGCTAGTAAGTGTCAAATGTCTGAGGTCGGATTTGAACTCAGGTACTCCTGAATCCAGGGCCGGTGCTTTATCCACTGTGCCACCTAGCCGCCCCCTATTATTCCTTTTGAAATTTACTCCTGAATATGGCATAAATGATAATTTGATGCTGCTTTTTCTCTGTTTTCTTCGATCCACCACTATGTAAATCAAGGAAGTCATTCTGCTTAGGAATTCATTCTTCACTGACCTCACTATTGACAAAATCAGGCATGGACAACTTTTTAAATTTCACTGGATCATGGTCTAATCTAATCCTCTATGTGCAAGGAAGAAGAGGTTCAATCAGTTCAGGAATAGAGGACTATATTCCTTTACATATTGATCTGAGTTTGGAAAGCCCTGTGTCCCTTTCCCACCCACAGTTTTACAGCAAGTACTCATTCAGATCAGTAAGACAGGAAAGAGGATGAAAGACTCCTATTATAGCTTTTTTTTTGTCTGCCTCTCAGTCCCAATTCCATAGCCAACTACAAAGTGCACTCTTTACAACAAGGTGATGGGATCAGTAACAGTAAGAGCTATCCATGCTTTGAATTAAAGAACAGAGTCTTTCATTATACATTAGAAGCTGACTTTCCCAACTTCTACATGTGTAGCATCAGCTAAGCTTGCTGCACATGTTGATAAAAGCTTGGCTTGGCTGGGCCCACTATATTACATAGGAACCATACATATCTCTTAAAGCAGGAAGAGATGCACTATATTCCTATCAATACATTCAGATGTACTATCCTAAATTCACAAGAAGAGGAATTTCTATTTGTCCTACTCCTCAAACATACACATATACATGCAGACATACAAGAAGTATTTGATAGGTCAGTTTTAACCACATTAAAAATTATCTGGATTCCAGTTCATATGACCTTAATTAGGGATTATTTACTTTAGGTTATAAAGTGGTAACACATCTTGAATGTGTCTCTTGAGCAAAGGTCTATATTTATATGTTTCTATGACACAGTGCCCTGGAAGCACCAACAGGTAGGGAAGGGTATATCATGGGAGAGGTAGACCTATCCCCTTTGAAGTGAAGGTATATGAAAAGAGAAAGGTAAAGTTACCAAGAACTGCCTCTAGTCCCTCAATTAAAATATATATTTATTTTTGAAAGTATCAAAAAAACCACATTGCATCCTTTGGGAGTTTTGTTTATGAATGGATAAAATATTGAGGAACAGTTTGCCTTTCCAGCTCTCAGAGGGAGTGATATAATACTTGTGAACTCTTTACTTGTCTTTCTTGGCATAAAATCCGAGTGGAACTACAACCAGAACCTATCATCCTCTTGATAAAACAAGTATTCTGGAAACAAAGTAAAATTTTTGGCCTTGCCTCCCATGAGAGGGTCTTCCCTCTCTAGCAACTGCTTATATATATATATATATGTATATATTAGCTCAGAAGGAATAAGTCTTACTGGCACTTTGCTTATCTTTCTGGGCTTAAGGCTTTATGAAGCTCTATCTGAAAGAGGGGGGAAGAAAGGGAGAGAGGAAGGAAGGAAAGGGAAAAAGAAAATAGGGAAGGAAAGATGGGATGAAAGGAAGGATGAAGGGAGAGAGGGAAGAAGAAAAGAAATGTGTGATTATAGTGAAAATAAGCAATCTTTCCTTTATGTATGATTGTATAGATGAAGTATGGAACCCACTTTGTAGTACATGGGAGGGAGGGGGCAGAAAGGGGAGGGAAAATCTTGAATGAATTCATTGCCAAAACCTTGGCCTCTGGGCAAGAGGCAAATAACCTGGAGAAAAAGAAAGGCTGTGATGTAACCCACTCAAAAGACATACACATATGCACACATTCAGAGAGATACCAACAAAAGGATAGGAGGGTGTGTGTCTGTGTGTCTGTGTCTGTGTCTGTATGTGTGTGTGAGAGAAAGAGAAATAAAAAATGAATTAAATTAAAGAAATATGTCTATATTAAAAGAGGATTAGAAAAAATAAAAATTTTGAAGTGACTCAAGCACCCAATTCTTCCACAGGACAGAGATAAGAAGATATAGTCTTGGGGCAGTTAGGTGGCACATTGGATAAACTACTGGCCCTGGATTCCAGAGGATCTGAGTTAAAATTCGGCCTCAGACATTTGACACTTACTAGCTGTGTGACCCTGGGCAAGTCACTTAACCCTCATTGCCCTGCAAAACAAAACAAATAAACCAAAACAAAATAAACAAAAAAATAGTCTCTAGTGTTTTGCATTCCACATTCGTACACCAAGAGTATCTGAAGTCATAAAAAGATATTCTCAAATTCAACATTAGTGTTTAGATCCTTTAACCAATGCTTCCTTCCTCAGTTGAGATATATGCCATTTGAACCTTTATAGATATTCTAAAGGTATTTCTGTTGACAATGTGCTATATGATTCAATTTTTTTTTTAGTGAAAAACCAAGAGTATTCATCCTCCATGTTTGAAATTTACAAAAGAACTAGAAAATTGCAGAGACTACAACTGTAATTATTTATTAGATTTGAAGAGAAGATCTACAGGGTTGTTGTTTTTTTCTTTTGCCTATATGAAGCAATTAAAGTACATGGAAGTGTGTGAACCCTAGCTAAAAACTGCAATGCATGTGTGATCTTTCTGTAAGTAAGAAATCATCAAATTAACAGGACATATGGTGAAGGAAATAAAAAAATGATCAAGGTTTCAAAAATCACCTGCCCACTCTGCATGCCGCAGGCCTGGAGGCTGTTGTTGTGGTTACAAAGCATTTTGATGAAATTATGTTCTCTTTGTGAAACAAGCAAAATGTAATCTTGCTACTCATTTTCCCAAGGGCTCTCTCCAAAGAGTTGTAGAAAACTAATATGACAAATTTGTAATCTTTTTTGTCATCCTTTTCCATTTTCTATTCATATTCTGATGCTTCAGATATATGTGATACAATAAGCACAGGTTGTTGTGAAGAGTCACCCTTAAATGCACCTTTCACTAGATGTTCAATAACCATAAGGATGAAAAACTAACTTACTAATTTTCCCTTTCCTTTCTCTGTCTTTGTCTTTCTCTCTTTCTCTGTCTCTGTCTCTTATACACATATTCTGCTTCAGTCCCCCAATAATTACTCTAGGTTGTTTCTTGAATTATTTTTTCAAGTAATAGTAATTTTTTTCTCCCCCTCCCATTATTCCCCACTGGGGAAAATAAAAGAAAAAATCTCTATAGGTATATTTTTGTTTTTCAGTTGTTTCAGTCATACCTGGCTCTTCATGACTCCATTTGGGGTTTTCTTGACACAGATACTGGAGTGCTTTGCCATTTCCTTCTTCAATCCATTTATGGATATATAAATATTGTTGTTGTTGTTCATCCTTTATTTTTTAAGAAGACCAATTGCATCACAGGATAATGTATTGATTTGAACATGAATTGGATTTAACAGAGTCAGAGTCAAAGAAGATTGTCAGCCTTATTGTCTCTTTCAGGGTCATAGTTCAGTGAAGTACAGTGGAAAGACAAAAGTAAAGATGACTGGATGGCCTGGGATTCAGTGGATAATCTTGGCAGCTTCTACGTCTGACCAAATTTTCAGCATTTCTTAGTGTCTGCTTCGTTTGCCTTCATGGGCATTGAAATAAATTATTCTCATCTGCCCATTCCACCAGAAGGAGCCTGCACATTCTTAGGGTAGATGTCTTCCTAACTCACAAATAGAAGTTAATCAGGTCTCAAACCACAGCCAGAAAATTCCACCAAAACCAAAGTATGGCATGGTTGCTCTTTTCAAAAGTCTTGGAATATGGTGCAAATATTCTAGTCACATGGCTCTTTGCCTTTCCTTGAGTATGTCACATTTGACACTTAGTAGGAGTTTTGTCAACAGTGTTTATACTTTAGACAAGCATTGGAATTAACAATTAGATTGAGCCAAAATTGATCAGAAGGTGAACAGCAAGTGGGGAAGCATTTAGAATGCTTGGTAATGCTTTCCCTTTCACAAAAATACTGATCAATTTTCAATCCTGCTTTTCTTCAAGTTTTTTTTAAGTCTCTCCTAAAGCCTTTCTTAATATCTCCTTCTCTCATGCTTTCAACTTCAAACCTCATCACATAGTTCACTAAAATATACAATTAGAATGAGACTATCTACAGCACTTCCCTTTTTACCATCCATATTTCATATTACTCAGATCACTTCCTTTACTATCTCCTTCCTCATTCAAATCTCTGAAGAGATTATTCCTTTCTTTTCCAAGACTATACTTTTACACGCAATCTTTTTTTCTTTTTTTTCTTTTTTTTTTTTTTTTTTTTTTTTTTTAGTGAGGCAACTTGCCCAGGGTCACACAGCTAGTAAGTGTTATGTGTCTGAGGCTGGATTTGAACTTAGGTACTCCTGAATCCAGGGCCAGTGTTCTATCCACTGAACCACCTAGCTGCCCCAATCTTTTTTTTTAATTAATAAAGTATTTCATTTTTTTCCCGTTACATGTAAAGATAGTTCTCAACTTTTGTTTATACAGGCTTTCCAATTTCAAATTTTTCTCCCTCCCTCCCCTCCCTACACCCTCCCCTAGATAGCAGGTAATCTGATATAGGTAATATATATATATATATGTACTGTGTACAATGTTCTTCTGCTTCTGCTCATCTCACTCATCATCAGCCCACGCAAGACCCTCCAGGTTTCTCTGAACTCCTCCTGCTCATCGTTTCTTACGGCACAATAGTATTCCATTGTATTCATATACCACAACTTGTCCAGCCATTCCCCAATTGATGGGCATCCCCTCAACTTCCAATTCCTTGCCACCACATAAAGAGCAGCTATAAATATTTTTGTACACATGGGTCCCTTTCCCCCTTCCATGATTTCTTTAGAAAAAAGACCCAAAAGTGGTATTGCTGGGTCAAAGGGTATGGACAGCTTTATTGCCCTTTGGGTATAATTCCAAATTTCTCTCCAGAATGGTTGGATCAGTTCACAGCTCCAACAATACATTAGTGTTCCAATTTTCTTACAGCTTCTCCAACAATTATTATTTTCCTTTTTTGTCATTTTAGTCAATCTGATAGGTATCAGGTGGTACCTCTGAGTTGTTTTAATTTGCATCTCTCTAAGCATTAGTGATTTAGAGCATTTTTTCATATGGCAATAGATAGCTTTGGTTTCTTCATCAGAAAACCGCCTGTTCATATCCTTTGACCATTTCTCAATTGGGGAATGACTTGGATTCTTATAAATTTTAATTCCCTATATATTTTAGAGATGATTTTTATCAGAAGTACTGGCATCAAAAATTGTTTCCCAGCTTTCTGCCTCCCTTCCAATTTTGGATGCATTGCTTCTGTTTGTACAATGATTTTTTAATTTAATATAATCAAAATCATCCATTTTGCATTTTATAATATACTCTATCTCTTGTTTGGTCAAAAACTGTTTTCCTTTCCAAAGATCTGATAGGTACACTATTCCTTTCTCTCCTAATTTACCTATGGTATCACCTCTTATGTCTAAATCATGTATCCATTTTGACCTTATTTTAGTATAAGGTGTAAGATGTTGGTCCATGCCTAATTTCTGCCATACTATCTTCCAGTTTTCCCAGCAGTTTTTGTCAAATACTGAGTTCCTATCCCAGAAGCTGGAGTCTTTGGGTTTATCAAACACTACATTACTAGTGTCATTTACTACTGCATTTCCTGAGCCTAGTCTATTCCATTGATCTACCACTTTATTTTTTAGCCAATACCAGATAGTTTTGATGACTGCCGCTTTATAGTAAAGCTCCAGGTTTGGTACCGCTAACCCACCTTCCTGTGAATTTTTTTTTCATTATTTCCCTGGATATTCTTGATTTTTTGTTTTTCCAGATGAATTTTGTTATTATTTTTTCTAGCTTTATAAAATAATTTTTAGGTAGTCTGATTGGTATGGCACTGAATAAGTAAATTAATTTAGGCAGTATTGTCATTTTTACTATATTAGCTCTGCCTATCCATGAGCAATTGATATCTTTCCAATTATTTATATCTGATTTGATTTGTGTGAAGAGTGTTTGGTAGTTGTGTTCATAGAGTTCCTGGGTTTGCCTTGGCAAGTAGACTCCCAAGTATTTTATATTATCTACCATTACTTTAAATGGAATTTCTCTTTCTATCGCTTGCTGCTGGAATTTGTTGGTCATGTATAGAAATGCTGATGATTTATGTGGATTTATTTTATATCCTGCTACTTTGCTAAAGTTGTTAATTGTTTCAAGTAATTTTTGAGTTGATTCTCGAGGATTCTTTAAGTATACCATTATATAATCTGCAAAGAGTGATAGTTTTGTTTCCTCCTTGCCTATTCTAATTCCTTTAATTCCTTTCTCTTCTCTGATTGCTAAAGGTAACATTTCTAGGACAATATTAAATAATAGGGGTGATAATGGACATCCCTGTTTCACCCCTGATCTTATTGGGAAGGCCTCTAATTTATCTCCATTGCATATAATACTTGCTGATGGCTTTAGGTAGATACTGTTTATGATTCTAAGGAAAGCTCCACCTATTCCTAAACTCCCTAGTGTTTTTATTAGGAATGGGTGTTGTACTTTGTCAAAAGCTTTCTCTGCGTCTATTGAGATAATCATATGATTTTGGTTGGTTTTCTTATTGATGTGGTTGATTATGTTAATAGTTTTCCTAATGTTGAACCAGCCATGCATTCCTGGTATAAATCCCACCCGGTCATAGTGTATTATCCTGTTGATCACTTGCTGTAATCTCCTTGCTAATATCTTATTTAAGATTTTAACATCAATATTCATTAGGGAAATTGGTCTATAATTTTCTTTCTCTGTTTTTGCTTTGCCTGGTTTTGGTATCACCACCATATTTGTGTCATAAAACGAATTTGGTAGAACTCCTTCTTCCCCTATTTTTCCAAATAATTTGTATAATATGGGAATTAATTGTTCTTTAAATGTTTGGTAAAATTCACCCGTAAACCCATCTGGCCCTGGGGATTTTTTCTTAGGGTGTTCATTAATGGCTTGTTCAATTTCTTTTTCTAATATGGGTTTATTTAAGGATTTTATTTCTTCTTCTGTTAACCTGGGCAGTTTGTATTTTTGTAAATATTCATCCATTTCATTTAGATTGTCAAATTTATTGGCATACAGTTGGGCAAAATAATTCCTAATTATTGACTTAATTTCCACTTCATTGGTGGTAACATCACCCTTTTCATTTTTGATACTGGTAATTTGGTTTTCTTCTTTCTTTTTTTAAATCAAATTAACCAATATTTTATCTATTTTATTGGTTTTTTCATAAAACCAGCTCTTACTTTTATTGATTAATTCCATAGTTTTTTTTTTTGCTTTCAATCTTATTAATTTCTCCTTTAATTTTCAGGATCTCTAATTTAGTGTCTAATTGGGGATTTCTAATGTGTTCTTTTTCTAGCTTTTTAAGTTGCATACCCAATTCATTAATCTCCTCTTTCTCTTTTTTATTCATGTAAGCATTTAGACCTATAAATTTTCCCCTAAGCACTGCTTTGGCTGCATCCCATAGGTTTTGGTATGTTGTCTCATTATTGTCAATCTCTTGGATAAAGTTATTGATTGTTTCTATGATTTCTTGTTTGGCCCATTCATTCTTTAGAATGAAATTATTTAGTTTCCAATTGATTTTCATTCTACTTTTCCCTGGCTCTTTCTTACATGTAATTTTTATTGCATCATGATCTGAGAAGGATGCATTTTCTATTTCTGCCTTTCTACATTTGACTATGATGTTTTTGTGCCCTAATACATGGTCAATTTTTGAAAATGTGCCATGTACTGCTGAGAAAAAGGTATATTCCTTTCTTTCCCCATTCAATTTTCTCCAGACATCTATCATGTCTAACTTTTCTAGTAATCTATTCACCTCTATCACTTCTTTCTTATTTATTTTTTGGCTATATTTATCTAATTCTGAGAGGGGGAGATTCAGATCCCCCACTAGTATAGTATTACTGTCTAATTCCTCTTGTAACTCATTTAACTTCTCCTCTAAGAACTTGAATGCTGTACCACTTGGCACATACATATTTAATATTGACATTACTTCATTATCTATAGTACCTTTTAGCAAGATGTAGTTTCCTTCCTTATCTCTTTTAATGAGATCTATTTTTGCCTGTGCTTTGTCTAAGATAAGGATTGCTACTCCTGCCTTTTTTACTTTAGCTGAGGCATAATATATTCTGCTCCAGCCTCTTACCTTTACTCTTTGTGTATCTCTCTGATTCAGATGTGTTTCTTGTAAACAGCATATTGTAGGATTCTGGTTTTTAATCCACTCTGCAATTGGCTTCCTTTTTATAGCAGAGTTCATACCATTCACATTCACAGTTATTATTACTGACTGTCTATTTCCCTCCATTCTATTTACCCCCTTTGTACTTTTCCCCCCTTCTTTCACCCTATTCCTCCTCACCGACGTTTTACTTCTTACCCCTGCCTCCCCCAATCTGCCCTCCCTTTTTATCACCCCCCTCTCTTTTCTTTACCCTTTTCTCCCTTGCTTTTGTCCTCCCTTCTATCAATCCCTGCCCTTTCCCTTCCCCTTTTGCTTCCCTAAAGAATGAGTTAAGTTTCTTTATCCCAATTAACGTATATGTTATTCCCTCTTTGAGTCAAATCTAATGAGAATAGGGTTGAAACAATGTTCACCCCTCCTTTCTTTCCCTCTATTGAAATAGTTTTTTTCCACCTCTTTATATGATATAATTCATCCCATTCCACCTCCCCTTTCCTCTCCTCCCTATAGACTCCCTTTTTAACCCCTTAATTATTTTGTATCATCACATCAAAGACAATTTATATTTATACCCTCTATGTAAAGTCCTTCACTCTGCCCAAATACATTTACAGTTCTTAAGAGTTATGAGTATTATTTTCCTGTGTAGGGATATAAACAGTTTAAATTAATAGGGTAACCTTTTTTTTTCCCCCTCTGTTTACCTTTTTAAACTTCTCTTGAGTCTTGTATGTTGAGATCAAATTTTCTATTCAGTTCTGGTCTTTTCCCCAGGAAAGATTGAAAGTCCCCAATGTCATTAAATGTCCATCTTTTCCCCTGAAAGAAAATGCACATTTTTGCTGGGTAATACATTCTTGGCTGCAATCCAAGCTCCTTTGCCTTCCGGAATATCATATTCCAAGCCTTGCGGTCCTTTAATGTTGAAGCTGCCAGGTCCTGAGCAATCCTGACTGTGGCTCCATGATATTTAAAATTGCTTCTTTCTGGCTGCTTGGAGTATTTTCTCCTTCACCTGATAATTCTGGAATTTGGCTACCATATTCCTTGGAGTTTTCCTTTTGGGGTCTCTTTCAGGAGGTGATCGGTGGATTCTTTCAGTGATGATTTTATCCTCTGATTCTATGATATCAGGGCATTTCTCCTTAATAATTTCCTGGAATATGGTGTCTGAATTCTTTTTCTGGTCATGGCTTTCAGGCAGTCCAATGATTCTCAAATTGTCTCTCCTCAATCTGTTTTCCAGATCAGTTGTCTTTCCAATGAGGTATTTCACATTTTCTTCTATTTTTTCATTTTTTGATTCTGCTTGACTGATTCCTGGTGTCTCATAGATTCCTTATCTTCCAACTGTCCTGCTTTAATTTTTAAGGCATTGTTTTCTTCAGTGAGATTATGCACCTTTTTTTCCATTTGGCCAAGTAAATTTTTTAAGGCTTTGTTTTCTTCAGTGAAATTATGTGCTTCCTTTTCCAAGCTGCTGATTCTTTTTCATAGTTTTCTTGTTTTGCTTTCATTTCTCTCCCCATTTTTTCATCTACCCCTCTCAATTGATTTTTAAAATCCTTTTTGAGCTCTTCCAGGAAGGCTTTTTGTTCTTGAGACCAATTCACCTTCCCTCGTGAGGCTTCAGATGTAGGCAATTTGAGGGGATTGTCCTCATCTGAGTTTGTGTTGGTTTCTTCCCTATTGATACAGAAGCTCTTAATGGAGAGGGCTCTTTTTTGCTTCTTACTCATTATTGCAGCTTGTTTATTTATTTTTAAAGTTGAGGTCTGCTCTGGGGGCACCAGGGTCCCTGTTTTGGGCTTCTTGTGCAGGGGTATAGGTGCTGTTTGACCAAGTTTTTACTCTGAGGCCTTTATGGTGTGTTGAGATCCCCTGCCCTGCACTTCCTGTCTGATTGTGCTCGGCCAGCCAGGTGCCAGACCCCGGTGTCTGATCCCGCCTGACCACTGGGCCTCCCTTTTGCCCGAGTCAGACCGACCTTTTCCTGAAGTCTTCTAAATTATCTCTGGTTGGAGGACTGTATCTCTCTGTCTCTTTGCAGGTTCTGTAGTTTCAGAATCCGTCCAAAGGCTTGATTTAATGTTCTTTTTGAGGGAACAGGAGAGCTCAGGCAGCTTGCTGCTTCCTCTCTGCCATCTTGTATATCTATCTTTTATGTATGTAGCTCTTTGCATGTTATGTTATCTCCATCATTTCACTGTAATTTTCTTCAGGGCAGGAACCAAGGTTGTTTATTTTGTATCTCCAGAGCTCAGCAGAATGCTTGACACATAGTAAGATAATAATAAATTCTGATCCACTGATAAGTAGGCTGCCATTTATTATCAAGAACACCTTGAATTGAAGAAGCAATATAAAATAATCATCATTGATATATTCGAGAAAAGCATATATAAAAGTGAACAGGAATTAACAGTCTATTTATTTTATGGATATAGTTGAAATATTCGATTTTCTTTGGTAGACCTCTGTAATGCCATAGACACTGTTAAATAGATATACATGGATTGTTGCCTGAACTTTTTCGGCCTCCTCTGCCATTCTTGGTGTTTCCAATGTCTTTTCCCCTGTGACTCTATCATTTCTCTTTGCTCCTGGTGGGGCTGTTTCTCATGCATCTCCTTTCCTCCTTCTGATCTTCAGTGAGTCTACATTATTCTCTATGAGAATCAGGAATAAGGACAGATGGTCTTACTTTAGTTATGGGAAATGTAAATTAACCCTGTCACAACAGGTGTAACTGCACAGTTAAAAAGAGCTAAGTGGATGATAAAAATATAAAAGTGAGTTCTGTACATTGTGTAGAGATGTAGTTATTTTACATAGGAGAGCTCTGGTCACCACTACTGCAGTTACACAGCACTCAGAAATAGCCTAACTCATTCACAGCCTAACTGCAACTGACTTACTACACATTTTAGCCTAAAATTTTGCCAGCCATATGACTTATCTCCATGTACTTATTATTACCAACTACAATGATTTATTGTGTTTTTTCTTCATTTCAAATACCACTATTGATGTTGAAGGTACCACCATCCTCCCAATTCCCCAGGCTCAAAATTGACATTTGATCCTGTCCTCCTATCTTTTACTCCTCATTTTCAATCTGTTGCAAAGCATGTCCCTGCTGAATTTTGTTCCAATATTGCTACAAACCTGGTGCAAGCTCTCTACAACTCTCCATGCCCTAGCTCAATGCAATAGCTACCTTTGCCAGCCCGAAGTCTTTCCCATTCTCTATTCAGTCACCAAAATGATTTTCCTAAAGCATTTGTCTGATCATATGACTTCCCTACTCAATAAACTCCAATGTCTCTCTATTACCTCCAAGATCAAATGCAAAGTTCCTTGTTTGATGCTCAAAACCCTTCATGACTAAGCCCCACCCTAACATTTCTAGTCTAATTCCTTATGTTCCTTAATGTACTATTCAATACACTAATATTTGCCATCTTGCTATTTCCAGAGGATGACTATATCATCTGGTTGTGGTCATTTTCCCTGAATTGCTCCCCCCCCACACACACACACACCTGCTGTGATTTTACTTTTTGGTGAGGCAATTGGGGTTAAGTGACTTACCCAAGGTCACACAGCTAGTAAGTGTCAAGTGTCTGAGGCCAGATTTGAACTCAGGTACTCCTGACTCCAGGGCTGGTGCTCTATCCACTCTGCCACCTAGCTTCCCCCAGTTGTGATTTTCACAGGACTGTCTATTTCATTTTCCTTTATAAATATGGATAATGGAATTATTGTTGATCTAGGGGACAGCCTCTTCTTGCTATATAACCTAGAAGATTTCAATCAGCTTTTTTATAAGCAGTAGAGTCCCTGCCTTATTCATTTCTGCTGTGATGGAATCAGCACCATGTACTTTGCCAGATGAGAGGGGCCCAATGGCAGAGAGCCCCTGTTCTTCATTGGGAAGCTTGACTAGAGATAAATTTACTTCAACCTCACATGTGTTCAGTGGTTTCACCACTTATTGATGATGGTCTGTTAAGAAAGCTTATGGAAGTGTTCAACTCATTTCTCCAGGATCATGTCCTTATTAATTATCAGTATGGCTCCATTATTGCTGAGTAGTTGAAATGCACCAGAGGGCTTTGTCCCATACATTATCTTTAGGGAATCATAGATGCACTTTAAATTGTTGCTATTGTTGCAAAACTAAATCTCATCTGCCTTTTTACTAAGCTAAGAATCGTACTTGAATTTTACTTATGATGGAATTAAAAGCTGCCTTCTTAGAGACAGATGAACAGTCCTACTGGTAAACTCTGTGGAGTTCTCATTTTTTGTTTGGCCACTTTTGAATTTCCTCATCATTTTGTCAAACCAATCATGATGCTTGCAAGTGTTCTGATCCAAACGAGCAAATGAAGAGCTGTACACCATGTCTCTGAAATCTGCCCACTCCTTTTCTGCTTCACTATTGCTAATTGTGCTGACTCAACTTTCCCTCTAGGTAAGCAATTAATGGTTCATGAATTGATATAATCTGATGACTTTAAGTTTGTTGACAGGCCCCTTGTATTGGGGCCACAGCTTTTGCTAAATGCAAATGTTTAGATTGGAGAGGATAAGTCTATGATCTGTTTAGCACCCTGTACCAAAAAAATAGCCTGAGTCACTCTCACATTCCATCTATCTCTTTTCCTTACAATAACATAGTCTACATAGACCAACATCTCAAACAATATAACAAGATAATGTCAAAATGGGTACATGATTTAAACAAAAAGGGTGATACCATAAGCAAATTAGGACAACAAGGAATAGTTTCCCTGTCAGATCTGTGGAGAAGGGAAGAATTTATGACCAAAGAAGACATGGAGAACATTATGAAATGTAAAATGGATAATTTTGATACCATTAAATTAAGTTTTTGCACAAATAAAATCAAGGCAACCAAGATTAAAAGGAAATCAGAAAGCTGAGAAAATTTTTACAGCCAGCATATATAAAGTATTTTTCAAATATATGTAGAACTGAGGCAAATTTATAAGAATATGTCATTCCTCAGTTTAGAAATGGTCAAAGGATATAAACAGGCAATTTTCAGATGAAGAATTTAAAGCTATTCACAGTCATATGAAAAAATGCTTTAAATTACTATTGATTAGAGAAATGCAAATGAAAACAACCTCATACCTATAAGATTGTCTAATATGAAAAGAAAGGGAAATGATGGAGAAGGTTATGGAAAATTGGAGAAGGTATGGGAAAATTGAAATACTAATTCATTGCTGGTGGAGTTGTGAAGTGATGCAACCATTCTGAAGAGCAATTTGGAAATATGCCCAAAGTTTTATAAAACTGCGTATAACCTTTGATCCAGAAATACCACTACTAGGTCTGTATCACGAAGAGATCATAAAAAAGGGAAAAGGACCCACATGTACAAAAATATTTATAGCAGTTCTTTTTTCTGGAAGCAAAGAATTTGAAATTGAAGGGATATCCACCAATTGGGGAATGGCTGAACAAGTTGTGGTATATGAATGTAATGAAGTACTGTTGTGCTATAAGAAATGATGAGCAGGATGATTTCAGAAAAACCTGAAAAGACTTACATTAACTGATGTTGAGTGAACAGAACCAGAAGAATATTGTACACTATAACAGCAACATTATACAAACATCAACTGTGATAGAGAGCTTTCCTCATCAATGCAATGATCAAAGACAATTCCAAAATATGCATGATAGAAAATCTTCTCCATATCCAGCAAAACAAATAAAACTATGGAGTCTGTATGCGGATTGAAGTATATTATTTTCATTTTTTTCATTCCAAAATTTTTTCTTTTTGTTGTGATTCTTCTTTCATAATGTGACTAATATGGAAATATGTTCAACATGATTCCCCTGCATAATTTATATTAGATTGCTTGCTCTCTTAGGGAGGGGGAGGGACAAGAGGGAGAAAGAAAAAATGGGACCTCAAAATCTTACAAAAATGAATGTTGAAATCTATATTCACAAGCAATTGGGAAAAATAAAATAATATTCAGAACTGTTAGAATTTTTTAAAAAATACATTCACATAGTCTATTGAATTCCAATGTTTGCTGAGATGGTGCATCCATGATATTTTGTTGCATTTAAGTAAACAAATGATACTCTCGGATCATGAGAGACAAGTATTCAATAATAAGTGACCCCTGTTGTTGATGTTTCTGACTCCATTTTTCCCAAGGACTACCTACCATGTCTGACAGTCTGTGCCTACTTTGACATTAAAGTCACACAATTAGAAGCTTGTCATTTTTCAGCAGATTGATGATGAGGGTCTGCAGCTCTTCATAAATAATTTTTCTTTGACCTCATCAGGATTCATCATAGTGAGAGGATATGCATTGAGTAATGGTATTGTTCAGTGTGGTCTTTAACAAAAGTTGTTCAGGTACTTAGACAACTGCTGAATTCCAGTGCTGCTTCAGTCCAGTGAGAAAATTACCCTGGGCTGTCCATGTGCAGGGCTATAACTCTAGTTCCTAGTATATCTATACCTGTTGCTTTTTCACTCACATATTGACACAGTATTTCAAGGTGGGTAAAATAATAAAATAGTAAGATTAAAAGTTAAATTATAAAATAATACAATAGTAATATAATGAATGTTGTGTGATGTTGACTTGCACATGAATTAGATATAACTGAGTAAAAGTTGTTCAAAGTCATAATCCTCACACTCTCATCCAGATTCATTGAAGTCCAGTGGCAAGACAAAAGTCAAGATGGCTAGCAATGGCCCAGGGTACAGTGAGTGTCCTTGTGAAGACTTCCTTTGGCAAACTAGATGAATGAGAACAATGTATTCCAATGGACCAAGAAAGCAGTGCAAGCAGGCACTGTGGAGCACTTAGAGCTTGGTCAGGTATAGAACATGCCAGTTACTCTCAATGTGGTTTAACCCATCTGCCAAGATGATTTTACTAGGGTCTGACTGCTACACATGCTACAGCTTCTTGGAGCTACAGATGAGAGTCGGGTGATAGGAGGCTACCAAAGGTGGATGAACAGTCCTGAAAATGGCTTGGCAAGTACTCACACTAGAGATGCTAGTCTCCCTGAACACCCCATACACCCCAGGAAATTTATTGACTGAATAACTTGTGCTTGTAGACATATTTCATTAATGAATAATCATCTTTTTCTTGATTGAATATTGTTTTGGTTTGAAAGGAGAGTCTGGGAAGGCATTAAGAGATTTAGGGTCCATTACATCCAGGATGTCATGCCCTACATGGCATAAAAAGGGTGACAGCTTCATATACACTTATATCAATATTTTCATATTCCCTTCATTGTTATGCAATGCAAATGGTTGTATATAAATTACCAACATATGAATATTTCATTGTATACTTAGCATTTCAATTTTTACATTTTACCCTTTGCAAAAATTGCCTCAAGTTGTAATTATATGGCTCATGCAGAGTAATTAATTAATCAGATGCTTTTAAATACATATCTATTAGGTGTCTTTATAACCTCTTCTAATAATAATTTCTGTTTCCAAATATGAATAACCTTTAGCCTTAGGTTCAAATTTTACCTCCCACAAATCCAATTTTAACTGTTAAGTGATAGCATATGAAGACGGTTTTCGTGAATTGCAAAATTTAGGTCAAAGGTAACATACCTGTAATGAAGACCTGTTACCTGTTACCTGCTGGACTTTATCAAACAGTTTATCTATAGGAAGTGTATATTAGCAAAAACATTTAGCTTCTACTCTCTACTTTATAAGTGAGATAATATTCACAGGAACATAGGAGCATAGATTTGGAGCTAAAAGGGACCTTAGGTGAGATGAAATCCTTTCCAATTTACAGATGGAGAAACCGAGACAAAGAGAGAAGAAATGAAGAAGTGATCATATTTCTACAGTTATTTAATATCTAAGGAGAGATTTTAATCCAGGCATTCCTGACTTCAGATCCAGTTCTCTATCCACTATCCCTTATTGCCTCTCAGTAAACAGGAATTAGCTTTTGTGAATGAGATTGACTGAAATTAGTTAACGTGGCTGCTCACAAAATGAGTCATGAGTGACTTAGTTAAGCAGTGTCAGACTGCCTTATTTGTGAAAGTTAATTTATGTTTACAAAGGGAATCAATGCATATGAATCTATTAATTCTGACATTCTTCAACATCACTTTACTAAATGCTGGGTAGACAAAGGCAAAAGTGAAATAGACCCTACCCTCAAGGAGCTTACATTCTTTTGGGAAAATAATGTGTACAAATATAGCAGATAGAAGAATGCGATAGGAGAGTCACCTTCTTTATGGATCTTATAATGGTTTCCATTTAATTATCCTGCAAGTCTGTTCTGGGAATCACCATTTGGTTCTGAATTCTCACTGTCAAAGGCATAAAACACTTTTCCTATTGATATCAAAGCATTTAGGGAAATTCTCATTTCTCTGTAGGAAAAACTGATCTATAAATGCACAGTCAAAAGGGATAGACATGAATATATATTTTAACTTTAGGATTGGGATTGAATCTTTTTTATGCTTTGTCGCTAGTCAAGTAAAGAGACAAACTCGGGTCTAGTAATAATAATAATGGTAATTCAGGAGAATAAATCTGAAGGAATAGGCAGACAAAATGAGTGATAAACAACCATGTTCATATCCTAGGTATTGGAAATCACCTTGTTGGGTACATGCAGCAGTACAAAATGGAGAAGAAATAGGAATCAAACTATTCCTTGTTATATCCAAAGCAAGTTCATAATACCTACCAGAAACCCCAAAACAAGAAATTCAATACCTGAATGAGCCTGGTTCCTGAAAATCTGGAAACCACCTGGCATAGCCAGAATTTCTAGGGCAATAAGGACACAGTGCAAATTGGGAGGTATTTTAAATTTGGAAACACAGATCATCTGCTCCAACAATGCCATTGTTTTGGACTTCAGAATAGGAAAAAATAGTACCCAGGTAGATATTAGAGAGAGAAGAAGAAAACCACTAGTGGTTATGTGGAAACCTCAGATTGTCAGGGGTGACTACAATAGACTTACATGATACTATGTATGTAGTCTGTTGCTGCAGGGCAATTGATCAATTTGCGTAGAACAGTGGTGCCACATTCAAATAGAAATTAATCCTTCAGCTACATATTGACGTAGAGAACACCAAATTATCTTTGTTATATGTACTTTTATCTATTTTGTTAAACATTTCCCAATTATATTTTAAACTAATTCAGGGACTACATTCCAGAGTTTTGAGGCTAGATTTGGAGTTTGACATTTCTGTTGTAGATCATATGATACCCATCATATTGCCTTCCCTCCACCAACTGGAAATAATGGTTAGGACCAAGATCTCTATTTATCTTTTTTTTTTATTTGTTTTTTTTATTTTTGAGGCAATTGGGGTTAAGTGACTTGCCCAGGGTCACACAGCTAGTTAAGTGTTAAGTGTCTGAGGTCGGATCTGAACTCAGGTCCTCCTGAATCCAAGGCCGGCGCTCTATCCACTGTGCCACCTAGCTGCCCCTCTATTTATCTTAATGTTTTTACCATGCAAACTGGAGCTTCAGTAAAGATCTACAAAGAGAAAAGTCAATTGAGTATGCAGAGTGGGCCATAATTACTCAGACCATACATTACATTACATGCAGAGACCATGAGAATAATTCAACCACTGCTTTAATTTAGAATTATGTTGACTACAGTTTTTTTTGGCCTAGAACTTTGGCCTAAATTATGGTGTGCTGCATAATATTTGGCAGAAACTCCATTTTGTCCATAATCCCAGTAGGTAATCATTCATCAACTCCCTTCTAGATTCGAGGCAAATTTTAAAGCCCTTTTTAATTTACCAAAATTAAACTACACAAAAGACCCACGAGTTGCATAAGGCTGTGGTCATTTAACAGATGGGGCTCAACATTAATGGTTGAGATAAGAATAGAATTCAGCTCTTTGTACTTTAGTGGTCCTTTTACTACACTTCCATAGAACTATGTTAAAAATATTCATTACCACCTCCCTCCAAAAATATTATTATTAGATATGGACACATAAATGAGGAATATTATACAATCTTAGCTTAAAATACTTACATCACACCTGCAATGTTACAATTAAGGTTCACCCGATTCAATCCCCACCCCCAAGCATATAATCACCATGAAAATATGAACTGTTTTACTTTTTTCTCTGTATCCCTACTACTATGATCAGCACATAAAATAATACATTCAGAAATGGAAGGGATGTTAGAAGTCAATGGACTCAACTGCCTCATTTGATACATGAGGAAAAGTGAGACCAGAATGTTTAAGTGGTGTGTCTGTCACAGTAATTATCTGAGATGAAATTTGAAACCAGGTTTTACTGTCTTTAAGTTTAGAACACTATCAACTAAGAGAGTCTATTTAAATGTAGAAAGAGTAGCAGCTAGGTGGTGCAGTGGATAAAGCACCAGCTCTGGATTCAGGAGGACCTGAGTTCAAATCCAGCCTTAGACACTTGACACTTACTAGTTGTGTGACCCTGGGCAAGTCACTTAATCCTCATTGCCCTGCAAAAAGAAAATGTAGAAAGAAAGATGGAGGGAAGGAAGGAATAAATGGTTCCTGATCTATAAACATCTACCTTCACCAATAAAAGAAATATTCCTAAAAAGAAAATACTAAAACAATAACACAATTAAACACACACATGAGCAAACATGGAGCTAAATAAAACTTTAGGATATAATTATACTTTTAAAAGGCATAAAGTTACTTTAAGTTTGAATGAAGTACTAACTGTCTGAAGAAACTCTAATTGAAAAAGGCCCCTTGATATCTGGAGAAGTTGTGAAAACTTCAGACAGCTCATTGCTATCATTGTAATCCAATGTGAAAGAACTTTCCATTGCAAGAGATTTTTCAAATCAAGAAGAAACTCAGAAGCAGAACACCTACTAGCAGAAAAGTTTCAAAACAGTCTTACTTAGAGCTATTTACATCTTCCTATCCTGATTTTTCAAATCAAGAAGAACCTCAGAAGCAGAACACCTACTAGCAGAAAAGTTTCAAAACAGTCTTACTTAGAGCTGTTTGCATCTTCCCATCCTGAATATTGGTCCAATAATTGGTAGGAGTGCCACTGTAATAGCAGAGAACATCAATCATCTTGCCCTACATTTGAAGGCAGAAGAGAACCTGTGACCATTATTGAATACAGTGAAAAGATCAAGGAAAAAAGGCTTATTTGTCCATGTTAATGCACATCAAATGATACTTTTAAATAAAATATAAAGCATGAAGGTAAAAATGGATTCTATAGAATTGAAAATTACCCTGTTAAGTACACCATTTGGTGAGAAATCTTTTTAACCCTGATAGCTAATTACATCATCCAATTCATTCTTGTACCTGCATGTTTAGATAGTCAACACTAGTATTTATTCTTATTATATTCTTATTATAAAGCTTCCTCAGAACTCTTCCTATGAAACCAGAGGCCCTAGGTTTGAATCCTGCCTCTTCTATTTACTGCCATATAAACCTTGGACAAATTACTAGAGTTCTAAGAACCTTAGTTTACAAATGTGTGAAATCAAAGAAAAGTCCTATATCATGGATTCTTAAACTGCAGTTCACAGACTCCCAGGAAATTCATTGATGGATCTCAGAGGGTCCACAAATTTGAAAGAGAAAAGTGCATCGTTTTTGCTTATATCCAACTGAAATGTATCTTTTTTTTATTTTTACATGCATCTTTAAGTTCTACTCCTGAATCTAAATAGTTCTTACCATACCTCAGAAACCTTATCAACTTGGAGGTCTACTCTGCCCCTGTGACTTCTTCAGCATGGAAGTTCACCAGTCTGCCTCTGGTCTTCTCACACAGGAAGTACTCTGGGCCCTCTTTGGCCCCTTCCTCTGATTGTTTGCAGTCTCTTTGGATTAGAGCAGTAAGTAAGATACTATATTCCAGATTGGATCTTATTTGGACCTCAAAGAATGGGTAAAACCTAGGCAAAATGTTGAGCATTTCAGACTACTGCTAACATTGTAAACAAAGGCAGGGAAATGTGAACACATAAGGTAAATTCTAAAGTAAATTAGTAGACATGTCTAACTATGGTGGGAAGGGGCTGAAGATTAAAGCAAAATCTGAGATGAATGTTCAAGGATAAAGACTAGATTATGAAATATGCCTTAAAAAGCAAAGCTAAGCATTTTACATTTTATATATAGAATGGCAATTCCCCACATGTAGCATATAGACATTGTTGTATGGCTGAAAGTGTAGCAGAATAGACATCTCTATATTTTTTTCTTCCACTCTTCTCCAAGGGAGATTTTATTTCCTGCAAGAGTATAAACAGGATATTGGAACCAGAACCTTGTTAACTCTGTTATCCTCAGAAAAAAGGGCTAGGATTGTGTTTATCTGCTTCTTTAGATATGATGTGTCTTAGTAATATAATCTCACATTTGTGTTAAGCATCCAATTGTTATTTAATCATCAATAAAGGAGGAACCAAGCTTTAAAGCAAAGGCTAGATTTCCTTTTCAACAAATCCCAGTTCCACAATTAAAAAACATAGCAAGTAACAAAGAAAATGTTTATCCAAGTTGATAGCAAAATAGAAATTAGAAGAATATATATATATATACATACACATACATACATACATTCATGCTTGCATATCTAGAAGGTTGTACAGTATTCAATAGAACTCACCCAGGAAAGAGAGGAATTCCCAGAATTTCCTAGTGTAGCAATCTCAGAGATAGGGGTATTCTGAAGACTTCTAGCTTCTTTCATGTCAATTTCTTCTGAGAATTTAATTCTACCTTCACCAACCTTCAGTTAAGTTGGCATCATTCATCATGTCTCAGAACTGAAAGCCAGAAGTGAATGAAATGGTTGCAGAGCGCAAAGAGATTGAAGAAACACTTAAGAGACTAAAGCTCTCTTTTCTTTTGTGCTTCCCAACATGGCACATTGGGTCTAAGATAAAATCAATTTTGACATAAAATTATCTCCTACTAAAAATGGTAAACTTCATTTGCTATGTAAGAAGGAACACTGGGTCCAAATTTGTTATACCACTGACTAGCTCCTTATAGCAATTAAATCATCGGTCTAGTACCTTTCCTCATATATAATTACTGGATATCTGTAGAATGGAATATATCCATATTGGTTTTACTCACAGGTACCATAAAAATGGTAAATAATTTAAACCATCTAATTAGATTATATAAGATGCATGAAATTTGAGAGTCATGGAATAAATGTTTGAAAATTATAGGGGCAGCGAGGTGGCACAGTGGATAGAGCACTGGCGCTGGATTCAGGAGGATCTGAGTTCAAATCTAGCCTCAGACACAACACTTACTAGCTGTGTGACCCTGGGCAAGTCACTTAAGCCCAATTGCCTTACAAAAAAAAATATAAGTAAATTTGTATAGTGAAATAATAATGAAATTAACATATGCTACAAACTCACCATTTAGCAGTTATCAAGCACCTCTGCTTTTATTTGTCATTTCATTACCTTTGGATGCTATTTATTGACTCATATCCATTTAATATAAACATTATCCCTTACTCAGAAAACTAATTGTGACCTAAAAAGTATAAGAAATAATTGTTTTAAAGAATGAATTATAGCTTACAAATATTTTGTGGCATGTAATTCACTTAGGAAGTGTTTTTGACATATTTCATGCACACATAAGTAAATTTTCAGTTTTATAAATTTATTTAAATAGATTTGGGTTACAAAGTAAATAATAAAATTATGCACACACATTGAATAATGAAAGGGAAATGTATTTTATCTATCATATAGATAAAACCTCCATACATTTATAATACAATGCTTCATTATGGTTTGGAAATGAACGTGAGTTTTTTTTTTGTTTTATTTTGTTTTGTTTTTTAAGGATTATACCATCAGAATATGAGCTCTGGCAATTTCTACCCTACTTAAAAGATTTTGAGTAATATCATGGAAAAAAATGACTATCTGCTTTAAGAAAGGTAAATAATTTTATGTACTGAAAGCCTCATCACTAGTATTAGGCTGACCAACTGGAAATAATGGTTTTGCTATGAAAATTTCAAGAAGTCCATACTTGTGGGTCCAAGAAGCTGTAGCATGTGCAGTGACTAAAACCTGAAAAAGTGTCTTGGCATATGGCATAAATAAGGTTAAAGGTAACCAACAAGCCTCAAACCCATTGATGAGTTAGGGACAAGTCTGTCCTGAGCATGTGATGATTTCCCCTGGTGGAACAGTTTCTTCCAGTGCTCATGAAAGTAGCTGAGGTGGACACTATGGAGTACTTAGAGTTTAGTGAGACTTTGAAAATTCACAGGATATTCACTCCCTTCTGTCCCATCAGTGGTCATCTTGACTTTTGTCTTGCCACTTAACTTGCAAGTTAAGCTGATGACTTTATGCAAGTCTGCCTCACTTCAATCTAATTAGTGCACAAGTCAAGATATCCCCCATGGTTCAATTGGTCTTCTTTAAAAAGAAAGAATGAACTAGGACATGTGCTAGCACGGATATATTAAATCATATTCTAAAAGCCCCCACACACTTTAAAACTTTGTGCTATTTTTGTCTTATTTTAATGGACTTCAATTGCACATGCATGCTATGATTATAAATAAGAACAGTAGAAAATTAATAAAAACAAATATATTATGTAACATATAGGCATATAGTTCTTATCCATACTATCTTCAAAGGCAAGGATGCCCCCCACTTTTCATAGGGAGGCAAGAAAAATAAAATGGAAGCGCAGATTAGGCACTCAATTTCAAATTATCTCAAGGACATCTGAGGGCCTCCCATTCAAAACGTGTTATCAGACAGCTATTCCTGCTAGAGGAAAAAAATACAAAGTCTCAAATTATATGCTGCATGCCTAGGAATCCTTTGTTCCAACATAAAAGTTACTGTTCTGTGGACTAATACTATCTCCATATAATTGTGTTTATAGGTAGTTATTCCTTTGAAAAAAAAAACACTTCTATCCATGATTTAACCATAAGAATGTATTTCAGTTTTCCAAGAAGGCTGTTTGACCTCTTGCAAATTTTATTTTAATAGATATTTTTTTCAAGTAAACATTGAACTAGATACCTACTAAATCCCCTTCTGAATCCTCTGAGATTTTATAATATTATGAAGAACTAGAAAATACTGTGAAACAGAGCAACACTTCTTCACATGACTCTTGACAGGCTAGAAAATTGGACTGAAATAATATGAAATTTAATACAGTTAAATGTAAAATCTTAAGATTAAGGGACAATCATTAAAGCAATAATAGATGGGGGATATTTGTGTAGGCAGTGACTTGTCTGAAAAAAAAAAGATTCTGACATTTTTATGAACTATAAGCCAAGTATGAAACAACAGTGTTGATGATATGAGAAGAAACATACTAGTTCAAAGTTTGGCTACATTGAGAGTCAAAACATCTCTTATTAAGGGGGTGAGAATCCTGCTGTACTCTATCCTGCTCTTCCTTAATATGGACAATTATTTTGAGTTTATGATCCATTTTCTGGACTTTTTTTTTTTTAAATATGGAGAACTTTCAAATGACTAGAATGATAAATGGCCTTAAGCCAATGCCATACAAGGTTAAAAGAAATTGGAATGTCTTAACTATATTCAAGTACTCCAAAGGGTGCAAGATGGAATAAGGAATAAATCTTTATCTATGTTGAGAGAGAGAGAGAGAGAGGGAGAGAGAATTTGGAACCAGAAGGTTCACAAAAGAACAGCAAATGCATGAAGAAGAGGCATAATTAGGTTTGATGTCATAACATACTGCATAAAATGTTGTGTGGGATAGATTGGAATGGTTAACGCAATATAGTATGATTACTGTACTTGAGCAAAAGCCCCTGCTTCACCTGCTGGAAGATCCGCATCATGACGTGAGGGCTGTAGCCAAGATACAGAAGTACAAGATGTGAAGAACAAGATACTGACATATGATTAGATAGAATGCACTGAGTGTTTCACTCATACCAACCAAAAAATATTCATCATTCTGAAAGTTCTGTTACATTGCCTAAGTTTGCTCCACTGACATAGATACACTGACCAGCCTTCTGATATCTTTTTGTATATAAACTCAACATACTGTGATTAAACGTTGTCTCATGCTTATGACTTGAGACCCCTGCTCTTCTCATTTGTAACTCTGGCAAAAAAGTAGTTATCCAAATTTTGAATAGGACACCTTGGGAGGTAATAGGTTCTACATCATTAGAGTTATTCAAACAAAGGCTAACTTTGCTGGTATGCTGTCGTGATTTTTTTTGTCACATACATTTAAATTTATGGTTACTAGGAGATCCCTTACACTTCTAACATACCTTTGATGTTTATTATTTCCTTACCCATATGCAAATAAATTCCTAGGTGACAGTCTAGAACAAATAACTAGATGGTTGAAATATATTTTGTCATTAAAGATGAATAGCAATCATATGAAAGTCCCTACACACATTTTTGTGTATCTTTACAAAGGTAAGTGAATGTGTTTAGCTGATAAAGGAACAACTGAGAATGCTAAAATTCTACAACCAGGTTCTCATGAATGGCTCTCATTTAAATTACCTACCATTTTTATCTAATAGCTTTATATTCAATGTTTTACCTAATAGATTCAATTTAGCTCAAAAATGTTCCCTTTCATACTATCTACTACAGTCTGATGAAACAAACAGAAAAGAGAGAAGGATGGAAGAAAGGGAAAAAAGAGAGGAAGAAAGAAAAAAGAAATTTGAGTAGAAAAATGCAGATGCAGTTCAGAGATTAGTTTTATTTGCTATCCAATAAAAAATTAGCTAATATTGTTTTAACTTTGGAGGTGACCCTTACTAGGCTTTAAATAATGAAAGAGAAATGATTTATAGTGATGCATCTCAGGCTATTACATTTAGACATGTATAAATGATGTGAAAAATTTCTATAATGCATCAATTTGCCTGTGTTATCTTAAGGTGCAGTACATTTCTCTTTATGTAAGACTACACACTTCAGGAGTATAAAAATGCCGGGAGGCTATACTAAGGGTAGAATTAAAGGAAAACAATCTCAGTCACACTAGTGTAGTCTGAAGAAACATATATTTCATGTACTTTTATGAACCAAAGGTTACAACTTTCAATTATATTCCATATAAATATTTTAAGTTATCTGCAAAGAAAATCAAGTCTTTGTCTACATTAGAATATTTTGTTGTAGCCTAAAATATGAATGCAAAATGAAATTTCTTTCTATATTTCTCCAGACAGACTTAATTAATCAATGGAAATTTTCACAGAGTTGAAAAAGAGCTTTTGAAAAGTAATCTTTTATTCAAATACTCCCGTTTATTAAGCTATTAGCAATTAGACTGATTACATCAGTAACTAGACTTTGAACATACAAAAAACATTTTTCTACTTCATTTGTTGTTCAATCTGATGCTAATAAATATTTCCTGAGACTGACGAAAATATCACTTCTTAGAATCTTATACTTTTACATGGAATTGTTTCAATTAGTCAGCATAGTGACAAATAGGATATCAACTAGCTTTCTTCTTATGAGCATGTACTATAAATGTTTCATTTCTCTAAGGGGAATATCAGTATGAACAGGTGAAGAGATAAGTTTCTGGTACAAATGAACCTTAACATTTCATGAATTAAAACTGATGCTTAGGATCTCTCAGTTGAGAAATCTAAAGCACTGCTTGAATTACATAATGACTTTGACACTGTTGAACATTTGTTCTTTAGTTTTTCTCCTGTCTTCTCAAGTTTTCAATACACTACCACTACTCTCTTCTGGTTCACATCCTACTTTTCTAACCATATCCTTTTTAGGAAGGGCCTTAGTGGCTAAGGTGAGGATCACAATAGGTTTCAAGCAGAAGGTAGTATTTGAGTTGGATCTTCAACGAAAGCAAGGACTCTCTAAGATAGAAGTATGGCAACAAGAGGGAATGAAGAGGGGAAATTTCCTTTTCTATGGATTGAATAATGTGGGTAAGATTATAATGTCCAAAGGTTGGGAATTTAGGGTTTTCCATTTCTGTAGGGCTTAAAAATCTAACAAAGGCATTTGAATTTTATTCTAGAGACAATAGGCAATTACTGGAGTTGATTGAGTAAGGCAGTCACATGGTCAGACTGTTTAAAAATGAGGTTGGCATCAGGCTATAGGATGGATTGGAGAGAAAGAAACTCAATCCAAGGGGACCAATTAAGAAGGTATAGTGACCTAGGAAAAAGGTGATAAAGATATGAACTAAGGTCTTACATTTGTGAGTGGAGATAAGGGGTCAGATGTGAGAGATATAATGAAGATTGATATGGCAGAATCTTGAAATTCATCACATCAGTGAGTGAGAAAGACACATGGTTATCTAGCTTTTCAAGTTTCAAAAATACTTGTCTCTCAACCACTCTGTGAGGTAGGTAGTGGAAGTGATGGTACTACCATTTTGGATATGGAGTAATTGATGGAAAGAATTTAAGTAATTTACTTAAGATCACAGACTTGGTAAGCAGAAGATATGGGAACCCAGCACTCACACTGTAAAATAAGTATTCTTTTCATTGCACCATGCTAAATCATAGACTTCTCAAGATACGTTTTAGTTCCTATTTTCTATGATTTTATACATCATCTCTAAGGGGAAAAAAGTCTATGTAAAAATAAATGAAGGAATTACTTGGGGGAGAAAAGCAGACCATATTTCTAAGTGTAATGAGGTTAAATGTAACAATAAAATAGCAAATGTTTTACCTTACACTTGGAGTTAGGGGAGCATATCTTTCTGCAGAATCACTTTTTGTTAAAATCATTTTAAAGGATTTCTATGTCTGAGATTGCTATTGTTCATGCAATGTTCTTCTGTCCTAAGTTAATTCCCTATATAGCCATTTAATTCTGAAGCCATACAATCAAGGCTGAGGTAGGTGGTTGAGCTTGTTTTTATAATTCATATTAGATTTCTCTAATGTTCCTGGGTTAATAAGATTCAGAACTCAGCTTTATGATTTTGTAAGAAAAATGAGGGATAAGCATCAGAGCTTATTAAAGCTAAGTATAGCTTTAGTATAGACCAGACCCTCTGAAGCAAAAATGCTGTGAAAGTTGGGGAATAATATACTTTAAAGAAAAGTTGAAATAGACTCAATAATACACCAAAAACATATCTATCATATTGTACATAATATCATATAATAGCACATGGCAGCATGCCATGTCATGCTATATAATGCTATCCTACATCATCTTGTCTCATCAGATCACATTGCATCATATCATATATCATTTCATATCACATCCCTAAAACTGGAGGAATCTTACTGCCCATTTATTTCAATCTTTTCATTCTATAGGTGAGGAAACTGAGACCCAGGGAGAATGTCATTATTCAAGGTACTCCTATAGTAAAGCTTCATAGGTGGAATATGAAAATCCAAACTCCTTCCTAAATTAGGAATCCTTTCTATATTATCTATAAGTGTTGTTGAATCAACTTTGTTTCAACAATTCACATGAGGAAACATTCATTATTTTTGTAAGGAAATATTCTATGACATGGTTACTCACAGTTAGAAAATTCTTATTTATATATGCTATTTTTACTTTCCAAACGTGAAACAATTCAACTCTTTGAAGATATAGATAATGTAAACTGCCTTTTCTAAGAGAATTTTTACATATGAGGGGTTGCAGGAATTGGTCAAATTCCACTAGTGATTTCATGGCTATCATGCGATCCAAGTGCAAATACTCTCCCTACAGCCGCAGAACAGAATTTACTCTGTGTCTTAGAGAATTAGAGATTTGCCTTCAGCAAGGCAATTGATTATAAATAGTTCAGTAAATACATTGTCCAGGATTTTACAGTCACTATATATCAGAAGCAGAACTTAATCCCCAATCTTCTACTCCTGAGTTGTCTCTATATCATTTAGTCCACAATGTTTATCCTAAAAATATTATGAGTAGATTATCATATTTTATCCATTTTAGGCTAAGCATCACCATTTCTTCCAACTATTCCTTATGTGCTATTATTTCTAGACCCCCCTTAGCATCTTGTACAAAACAGCTTTGATTAACCTTATCCTTTCACACTATTCCTTTTAAAGTTTAATGTTTAGAATTGGACAAATAATACTATAAGTTGCCTAATCAGTACACAATTCAGTGGGCGCAATTTTGTACTTTTTAAGTAATATTCTGCTATTACTTCATTTTAAGGTCACATAAACAGTAGTTTCACTTATATTATACCTCCACTGATGTTCTATTTAAATTTACCCTTTCATTGCTGAAATTACCTTGTGTTTTACAAGATAATGACATTGAGATACAATGTGTGACAAATCCTGCCAACCTGAATATGTTTGATTTCTAGTTTGTGGCATGAGTTTTGGCTGTAGGTTTTTGCTATTTTACATTGTTGTCTTCTTCTTCTTCTTTTACTATTTTTCAAATTTGAAATTTATAATCCAAAACCTGGAAAAAGGTTTGGTTCTTAATATGGATTTTATGTCACCTGATTGCAAGTCTAACTTTAGAGAAGTTTATCACTAGATTGAACATAAGCTAAACATTTATATTAAATAATTAATTAATTGAAGCTAATACTTTTGCCAGAGCAATGCTGGAAGACAGCATACTGAGTCACACAGGGGTAATAATCATTAATCTCCATTTGTTCATGGTACAGTAAACTATCATATTTTCTTATGTTAATTGCAGGCACAAATTTACTTACCAATTTATCCTACAATATTTCACACAGTCCACCTTATACATTCATTTTGACTATGGCTAAGATGAATATGAGACATGAAATTATCTGTCTGATGCTGAATATAAGGAAGCTATTAAAAAAAACCCACACATTGATATACAAGTGGGCATCTTCCTAAAATTCAGATATGGCTACTTTTACTGCATATGCATTTTTTTTTTTTAGTGAGGCAGTTGGGGTTAAGTGACTAGCCCTGGGTCACACAGCCCGTAAGTGCCAAGTGTCTGAGGCTGGATCTGAACCCAGGTACTCCTGACACCAGGGCCGGAGCTCTACCCACTGCGCCACCTAGCTGCCCCTACTGCATATGCATTAATTACATAATGTTTTTGAGAAATGATTATAGAAAATGATAAATATAAAATATTTAGAGAAACTTGAGAAGAGTATGAACTAATGAAAAATGAAATGTGCAGAGCTAGAGAAAAACAAATTTCACAATGACCAAAATAAGGGAAATGTGAACAACTTTAATTAATTTCAGAAAGCTAATCATAGCAGAAATCAATCATGACAATAGAATAATGTAGAAAAATGCCCAAAGATGTGCTGGTAATGGTTTAACAAATAAACATCTAGAAACAAACAAAACAAAAAATGTAAGAATGTATATATTGCACATTTTATAGGTTAATATACATCATCATTTTGTTAATTGCTTTCTTGTCTAGACAATATGCAAAACAATGAATCCAGCCCTAATTTTTATTATCTCCTGTTTTCTGAGGCGTAAGTGCTCCTACTGACAATTGAACAATCTAGCCAGACTATTTGATTTGGTTACAGCATACTACTAAATATTTTTCCCTGCTTGGAAGAGAATTAGAAGATGTAAATTATTACAATATAAGATAAACATTATGTTAATTTGTTTTGTTTGACAATATTTTATTTATCTTCCAAAAGAAGATAGGTATGTTATCAAGTACTAATGTTTGCAAAAATAAAAAAAAATAGAAAAGAATACTAATAAAACATTAACAATGCAGTGAAGGGGAAGCTAGGTGGTGCAGTGGATCGAGTACTGGCCCTGGAGTCAGGAGTACCTGAGTTCAAATATGGCCTCAGACACTTAACACTTCCTAGCTGTATGACCCTGGGCAAGTCACTTAACCCCAACTGCCTCATTAAAAAAATGCAGTGAAATAATAAATAAGAACAAATAAACATTGTAATTTTTTATTATTAAACTTAATATGCTCTTTTAAAAGACAGTGTGTGTTTGTGAGATTCATTTTAAAATGTGTTCTTGGTAACAAAGATTATAATGGAAGTAGAAAAATGGGAAAGATTTTTTTGAAACAAATATCTCTGATAATGCCCAAATTTCTCAATTACATAGAGAATTGAGTCAAATTTTTAAAAAATGAAAGTAATTCCCCAATTGATAAATGGTCAAAGGATATGAACAAGCAGTTTTCAGACAAAGAAAGCAAAGCTATCTATAATCATATAAAAATGCTCTAGATCACTATTGATCAGAGAAATGCAAATTAAGACAACTCTGAGGTATCACCTCACACCTATCAGCATGCCAAATATAACAAAAAAATGGAAAATATTAGATGTTGGAGGAGATGTGGGAAAGCTGGGATACTAATCCACGATGGTGGTGTTGTTTCTTTGTTTTTGTGAGGAAATGAGGGTTATGTGACTTACTCAGGGTCACACAGCTAGTAAGTGTCAAATCTCTGAGGCTGGATTTGAACTCAGGTCCTCCTGAATCCAGGGCCAATGCTTTATCTACTGCATCACCTAGCTGCCCCTATGGTGGAGTTGTGAAAATATCTAACCCTTGTGGAAATCAATTTGGAACTCTTGCCAAAGGGCTATTGAACTGTGTACACCCTTTAATCCAGCAATAGCAATTCTTGCTTTATATCACAAAAACATCCCCAAGAAGAGAAAAAGACCTATTTGTACAAAAAATATTTATAGCAACTCTTTTTCTGGTGACTAAGAATTGGGATTCAAAGGAATACCCATTAATCTGGGGAAAGCTAAACAAGGTATGACATCAGAAAGGCCTGTAAAGACTTGTATGAACTGAGGTATAGTGAAGTGAGCAGAACCAAGAGAACATTATGCACAGAGACAGCAGTATTATTTGATAAAGAACTGTGAAAGATTTAACTCTTCTCAAAAATACAATGATCCAAGACAATTCCAAAGGACTATTGATGAAACATACTCTTTACCTCCAAAGAAAGAACTGATATAGATAGAACACAGAAAAAAGCATGCTATTTTTCACTTTCAATTTTTTCTTTTACTCAAGTTTTCTTGTATAATATGTCTAATATGGTGATGTTTTACACAATTGCACATTTTTAACACATATCTGATTGCTTATCACCTCAGGGAGGGAATAGGGGAGGTAAGGAAAGAAGGATAAACATTTGAACTCAAAATTATAAATTAAAAATATTATTTTAATAAATAAAGGACTTATAAATAATTAAGCAAAATAAATAAAATGTGTTTTAAAGTGCCATATTTCCTTGTTTATTCCTTCCCTAACATTTTTTCTATATTACTCATAAAATATGGTATGCACATTCTTAAGTTTTGGATTATCAGACTTTTTGTTTAAAGCAATGTTGGCAAGTGAAGACTCACAACAGAGTGATATTTGCACCTTGTTTACTAAACTATTCACTAGATAACTTTTTAGTATTTTTTAAAAGCAATAAAGAAGCACCACTCCATATAATCTACATATGAAGAAAAATATAGTTTGCCAAGAAATTGTTTATCTGTTTATTGAATGAAAAAGAAAATTATGGAAATTAGTCTATAGTTCATTTATTAGTATCATTTATACTTTTATTATTATGAAGTATGACTCAACCTTCACATGTAAAGTTAATGTATTCCAAAATAAAAGGTTAGGATTGGCCATTACTTTGAAATTAGTCTTAAATAGTTTAAGTTCAACCTATCAAGGAATGCAGACAGAGTACATTATGCAAAATTCTAGGCTGGAGGAATCAAAAGCTTGAAATAAGGTTGCCAAAAGAAATATCAACAATTTCAGATATGGAGATGATCTCACTCTGACATCAGAAACTGAAGAGGAAGTAAGTAGCTCCTTGATAAGGGTGAAAAAAGAGATGGTAAAAGCTGACTTGAAAGAACATAAAACAAAAACAACTAAGATCATGAAAAATGGGAAAGAAATGGAATAATTGTCAGATTTTTTTTATGTTAGGGACAGTGCAGCTATGAAATTAAAGGATGTTTGCTCCTCAGAAGGAAAGCTACGGAAAGTTTTCACAACATAATAAAAATCAAAGATGTCACCTTGCCAACAAAGTTCCATATAGTCAAAAGTATAGTTTTTCCTCATAGCAATGTATGACTGTGAGATTCAGACTGTCATGGGCAGCTAGTTGGTGCAGTGGATAAAGCACCGGCTGTGGATTCAGGAGTACCTGAGTTCAAATCCAGCCTCAGACACTTGACACTTACTAGCCATGTGACTCTGGGCAAATCACTTAACCCTCATTGCCCCACAAAAAGAGAGAGAGAAAGAGAGAGAGAGAGAGAGAGAGAGAGAGAGAGAGAGAGAGAGAGAGAGAGAGAGAGAGAGAGAGAGAGAAAGATTAAGATTGTAAAAAAAAAAAGGTGAGCACTACAGAATTGACAATTTCATATTATGGTGTTGGAGGAGACTTTTGAGAATCCCTTGGACAGCAAGGAGGTCAAATCAGTCAAGACTTAAAGAGACTATTTCAGACTATTCACTGGAAGATCAAATACTGAAGGTGAAGCTTAAATCCTTTGGCCTCATAATGAGAAGACAGGACTTATTTGCAAAGACCTTGATATGTATACATAGTGTCATAGAAACAATGAATGTAGACTTGGACAGACTTGAAGAGATAGTGAAGGATAGCAGGGCCTGACATGATATGGTCCATGGAGTCATGGAGAGTCAGAAAAGACTGAACAACAGAACAACAAAAATTGAGGGATAATTGCATTTTGGTCAGTTGTCTTATTGCAATTCAATTATCTTTGATAGATGTTCACTAATATTTTACTATGTGTCAAACACTAGGCTAATAATTGCAATGCATGAGACCACCCACCCAAAACACACATCCCTGGCTTTCTTCAAGTCACAGCTAATCCTATGTACCCCAAGAAGACTTTTCTGATTCCCTTTAATACCAGTGTCTCCCCTGTTGATTATCACTAATTTATTCAGCATATAGCTTGAATATACATAGTAGTTTGCATATTGTCTCTTGCTTTTTGAGAACAGAGAATGTCTTTTGCCTTTTTTCCATCCCACTTAGTAAAATGTCTAAGATACAGTGAATACCTAATCATATGTCACCTTCTCTCTTCTGATAATGCCGACACACCAATGTAATCATCACCATACTCTTGAATTATTGCAATAATTTCCTGATGAATCTACCTGACTAAAGTATCTCCCTACTCTAATCTATCCTCCATTCAACCACCAAAATTATTTTCTGAAAGCATAAGTTTGATCATGTTACACACTGTCCCCAAATCAAATTCTGGTAGCTCTCTATTGTCTCCAGGATAAAATAAAACATCCACTGGCATTCAAACCCTGTCATAACCTATCCCTTTTTTACATTTCCAGCCTTCTTACACCTTACTTTTTGACATATGATATTTAATCCAATGACATTGATGATCTTGCTGTTCCATGAACACACCACTTTATTTCTCATCTCCAGGTATTTTTTTTTTTTGGCTATGACCTATGCTTGCAATGCTTTCCCTCCAATATCTCCAATTAATCTGGATTCTTTTGAATCAAAACAAAAAATCACATCTTCTACTGGAAGCTTTCTCAGTGATTCTTAATCCTAGTACTTTACCTGATTTAATTATATCCTTTTTATCCTTTGTACATATTTGTTAACCTGTAACCCCACCCCCCATTAGATTGCAAGTTCCTTAAGAGCAAAGATTATCTTTTACATTTTTTTTATTCCCACAACTTATCACAGTACCTGGCATATAGTTGGTACTTAATAAATGCATATGCATATATACTTAGATGTATATGTGTATGTGTATGAATATATATGTATGTGTGTGCATATACATATATAATAAATGCATTTATACTTAATAAATACACATGTATGTATGTCTGTTTATTAAGTGTGTATATATGTGCACATTGGAATAATATATTATTTGATTTACATACATAATTGTGTTCATTTGTATACATAAACCATATGCCTATAATTAATTATATTCACAATACTAATGGTTTCTATTTCTATTTGCCTATTATATTAATATATCATATATGCATATAATGAATAAATGTGCATGTATTAATACATTACATGTCATGGATTAATGTAGATGTGCATGTTTGCATACATGCACATTGAAGCATATTGATTTTGATGACCCTTGGACCTTCAAGGATATATAGGAAGCGAAGGGGTACAGTGGATAGAGTTATGGATCTAAAGTCAGGAAACCTTGACCTAAAATCTGGCCTCAGAACTCTTACTAGCTATATGAACTAGGGCATATTATTTAACCTCTGGTTGGCTCAATTCCTTCAACTATAAAAGGAGGATAATGATATCACCTACTTCCCCCGAGATATTATTTGGACTAAATTAATTGTTTAGCATATTGTCTTCTTAATGTATTATATATAAATGTTTTTGTTGTTGATGATGACGATGACAATGATTTAATGATATCCTGGAATATTAATTCTGAAACGTTTCATTCCTCACCTCAAATTTCAAACTTCTATATTACTAAGTTCCCTTTAATACCTGCTCATTCTTTAGAATTTGGTAAGCTTTTAAACACATTTGCATATGCACTTGTCTCCAAAAAAAAAGGCAATTCATGAAATCTGATGTAGGATTTTTATAGTTAAGAACAAATCATATAGGTCTCAGAGCTATATCATAAAAGTACAAGGAGTATGGTAGGAACAGCTTCAGTGTCATGTATATTTTGTGTGTCCTTTAAGGTTGGAGAAGCTATGTAGCTTCCTTGACATTGGATGCAAAAAAGATACAGACTTTGGAGATTTTTTTCTAGTTAGATTTTTTTTTTGAACTGTGGAAATACTCTTGTGACCTAGTTTACCTACCACCATTATTAATGCAGAGGCAGAACAGATTTTCTTTACTTGAATTTAAGCAGAAAAGGAATTATCAGTATTTTTAAAAATTATGTGTCATAGTCCATTAATGTCTTATTGCATTTTAAACCTAAGCCAGAATCACTTTACTAGACTAAGTTAGGTCTACCCAAGAAAAGTAAGGGTAATAAATTAAAATTTTCAGTGAGAAAAATAATATCAATTTTTATTAAATCTGGAATGCAACCCATGTTAGACTACTATAGTGTTTAATAATGACTTGTTGACAAGTCAAGAATATTGATTTGAAAACTAGTATTTTTTTAAAAATCCAATAAAACTTTGACATTGTGAAATTTGAGCTATTTTTATTTTAATAGCTGAAATTGTTTATGATAAAATCTACTCAGAGAAAATAGGCTGTGGAACAAACAGCAATTCATCAATATAGAAATGTAGGCTACAAAATGAGAGCTGGGTGACCTTCCTTTGAGATAAGAAAAATGTACTATAACATTGCTCTCTATATTCCTTATATTTTAAAGGTTTTGTAAAGCATAAAATGAACACCTACAATAGTAACAAGACCATAATAAACCATATGCTGGTTTAGACTAAGTCCAGGAGATTTTCTATTACTTCTGTTGATATTGTAATATTATCAAAGTAACATTAATTTATGTGTTTTTAAATGTCAAATATATACTTATGTCAAACAAATTTTTGAGAGGGGGTGGACATGGAGGAAGAAATAATTCCCAAATTAAATATCAATAAGAAATCAGAATTTTCACAAATTTTAGAAACAATATTCTATCTAAAACAATTGATGAAAATTAATTTCTTCTTCAAAGCACTAGGTTTGAAGTGAGGAAGATATGAGTCCGTCCTTGTGGAAATAATTAGTATGTGACTTTGCGCTAGTTAATTAAACTAAATGAGCCTCTATATCAGGGACTGTTGTGGGTTTTTTTTTTAAGTGTCAAATGAGAAAGTGAATGTAAGATTTTTCAAACCTTAAAAAAACATTATATAGATGTTCTCAATAATGTTAATTTAAATAAAAATAATATTTATATAGGATAAAATAAAACATAATAAAAAGGAATTAAAAATAATAATATATAACATATACATAGAACATATTGAGGTAAATTATACCCTTTTATATGGTTATTTGCTATAGTCAAAGCAGTTCAAAACTTTATCAGAGTTCAGTATAATGATGTAACTATTTTAGTGCCTGTTATAACTATACATTCTTATTTACAAGAATGCTGTTTTTTTTAAATTATTTTTTGCAATTTAGCACTGACCAGAAAGCCAGTGATTATAAAAAGAATATCCTGACAAATGTTTAACAACTGGCTCTTTAAAAACTCACTACATATTTCTAGTTTTATCTTGATTATTCACATTTTCCCACCAATTGCTTAAGTCTAAAAATCAACAAAACTATAAAACATGCCCTCTTTTATAGAATTAACCTATTTCTAATAGGCTATATGAACATAAGCTCTTTTGAATCTGTCTCCAACACATCTATGGATAAAGAATTAGAAAACACAAATATAAAAACACATACTTTCAAAAAAAAAACACATCTAGTAACCTTTTCTGAGTTAGATGTGGAACATTTAGCCTTCTCAAGTATTTAGAATGTGTAGGGTATGTTGCACTAAAGTTGCAAAGAAAAAAAAAGATTACCTATTTCATTATAATGTGGAGGAAGGTGTATGTATACAAATAATAATCAAGGTAGTATGTGATAAGTTTTATGGAAGGTTAAATTAAAATGCATGAAGAATTATAGGACTTAGTTTTTCAGAGGGGCAGATCAATTAATCAACAGGAGGACATTTCAATAATTTGAGCTCTGTGTAGATAAAAATACAAGAATTTCAGATTTTTGTGTTCATCAACCCAGAGGTGACACTTGAAATCATGGAAAAAATAATTCAATATGAAAAAAGAGCACAATAGTCAGAGTCTTGGCAGCTGCCCATCCAGTAGGAGGCATAGGACCAGGTCTATGAATTAAAAAGGGTACATTTAGAAAGGTGGCTTTATGAAAAATAATATTGTACAAAAATGAAGGAATAAAATAATGTTGTCATAGATAGTAAAGAGTATGATCAAGAAAGATCAAGAAGTATTGCAATCTGTTGTGCCTGGAAGTTAAGAGGTTATGTACGGCCTCTAAGAGAATGTTTTCTGGGGTATCTAGGTGGAACAGTGGATTAAGCACCAGCCCTGGATTAAGGGGGACCCGAGTTAAAATCCAGCCTCAGACACTTTACACTTACTAGCTGTGTGGCCCTGAGCAAGTCATTTAACTCTCATTGCCCTACAAATACATATATGCACACACACACATGCACACACGCGCGCACACACACACATGTTCTCTATATGGATTTGCATGGAAATCATGTTACAAGTGACAGAAGAGTATAGAAAGATATTAAATCCAGGCAATGATTTTGACCTGTTATTTCTATATAATATGAAGTAATGCTTTAAAATGTTTTGTAAAATTCAAAACTGTTAAATATATGCCGGTTATCATCATCCCCATTGTTTTTGGAGAGACAACATGGTTTAGTGAGCAGATAAAGTGCTAGACTTGAAGCTTGAGAAGAGTTGAGTTCAAATTCAATCTCTTATGATAAGGAGTTGTCAAATCCTGGACAAGACATTTTACCCCTCTATATGCTTTAAGCATTTTCTAGCATTTAAGTATGTATTATCTAGGGAGGAGTCTGCTTTTTCTGAAGAAGTTCCCAAACCTGCAGATCACTATGCTGAACAAATCACAGATGATTATTGCATTTGTGTATTATTCGTATTATTTTTTATTATATATTATTTTTTATTTTGTTTTGTTGCAGGGCAATAAGGCTTAAGTGACTTGCCACCTACCTGACCTATTTTCATTATATATTTGGCAATAAATAAGGGAAGATGATAGCTTGCAAGGAGAACAGGAGCTCAACAAGCTGGTGGCACAACAAGCCAGTGGTGAAACCCACTAGCACCAGCCAAGAGAGCAGGTTGCCAGCTAGAGGGCCACGCACAGGACAGGCACAGCCAGTCCTGGCCATCCCAGTGTGCACCAGGAGCAAGCCCAGGGTGGTGAGAAATCCACAAGCCATAGAGGCCTCAGTGTAGAAAGCCAGTGACACAGTCCCTATCTCCCAGCATAAGAAGCTTGAAACAGGGACCATGGTGGCCCCAGAGCAGACCTCAACATTAAAAAAAAAAAAAAAAAAACGTAAGCTGCAGTATGAGTAATAAAGAAAAAAAAAACTCTTACCATTTAGAGCTTCTGTGTTGACAGGGAGGAGGCAAACAGAAACTCAGAGGAGGGCAATACTCTCAAATTGCCTACCCGTGAAGCCTCAAGAGGGAAGATAAATTGGTCTCAATAACAAAAAGCCTTCTTGGAAGAGCTCAAAAAGGATTTCAAAATCAATTGAGAGAGGCAGAAGAAAAATGGGGAGAGAAATGAAAGCAACACAAGAAAATTATGGAAAAAGAATCAGCAGCTTGGACAAGGAAGCACAATGTTTGAGTGAATAAAATAATTCCTTAAAAAATTCATTTGGCCAAATGGCAAAAAAGGTGCATGACCTCACTGAAGAAAACAATGCCTTAAAAACATGAATTGGATAGTTGGAAGCTAAGGATGTCCATGAGACACCAGGATTCAGTGAAACAGAATCAAAAGAATGAAAAAATAGAAGAAAATGTGAAATACCTCATTGGAAAGACAACTGATCTGGAAAACAGATTGAGGAGAGACAATTTGAGAATCATTGGACTGCCTGAAAGCCATGACCAGAAAAAGAATTCAGACACCATATTCCAAGAAATTATCAAGGAGAACTGCCCTGGTATTATAGAATCAGAGGATAAAATCATCATTGAAAGAATCCACTGATCACCTCCTGAAAGAGAGCCCAAAAGGAAAACTCCAAGGAATATTGTAGCCAAATTCAAGAATTATCAGGTGAAGGAGAAAGTACTCCAAATAGACAGAATGAAGCAATTTAAATATCATGGAGCCACAGTCTAGATTGCTCAGGACCTAGCATTTTCAACATTAAAGGATCACAAGGCTTGGAATACGATATTCTGGAAGGTAAAGGAGCTTGGATTGCAGCCAAGAATCTATTGCCTAGCAAAACTGAGTATTCTCTTTCAGGGGAAAAGATGGACATTCAAGGGCATTTTCAAGGTTTCCTGATGGAAAGACCAGAACTGAATAGAATCTTAACCCACAAGACTCAAGTGAAGTTTAAAAAGGTAAACAGGGGGAAAAAGTTACTCAATTAGGCTAAACTGTTTATATCCCTACATGGGAAAATAATACTAATAACTCTTAAGAATTGTATGTGTATTTGGGCAGTCAGAAGGATTATACACAGAGTGTATAAATAAAAATTGTCTTTGATGTGATGATACAAAGAAAATTAAGGGGTTAAAAAGAGAGTTTATGGGGAGAAGAGGAAAGAGGAGATGGAATGGTGTGAATTACGTCATATGAAGTGGTGGAAAAACCCTATTACAATGGAGGGGAAGAAGGGAGGGGTGAACATTGTTTCAACCCTACTCTCTCTAGATTTGATTCAGAGGGATTAACATATACATTCATTTGGATAAAGAAACTTAGCTTATTCTTTAGGGATGTAGAATGGCAAGGGGAAAAGGGGGGCAGTGATAGAAGGGTGGGCAGAAGCAAGGGAAAAAAGGGTAAATAAAAGGGAGGGAAGATTGGGGGGGCAGGTGTAAGAAGCAATACATTGGTGAGGAGGAATAGGGTGCAAGAAGGGGGGAAAGTACAAAGGGGGTAAATAGAATGGTTGGGAATAGACAATAATAATAACTGTGAATGCGAATGAGATGAACTTTGCCATAAAACGGAAGCAAATACCAGAATGGATTATTTTTTAAGGGATAAGTAGGAGGTTTTCTCGTTACTTTTAACTGGTGACATGGTAGATGCATATGTGATACCATTTTATTTAGTAACATTGTTTTCTCTTCTCAATTCCAAGAAAAGTAAAACTCATTTCTAGTGTTATACAAGATAACTAGTCCTAAAACATACCTTTCCAAGACTTCTAGTGTACAAAAATATGTGATTATTTTGCTAATGCATGTTACAGGAGCCAGAACTGAATCTGTTCTATGCTATAAAGGTTTGGGAAAAATAAAAGGTTGATTTTCTTTTTTCTAAACATAAATTCCTTGTAGTTAGAATTTTTAAACCAAACCTCAGGTCAAAAATTAAGATGAATTTTATATCTTTAGCTTTCTGCAGCATATTGAAAATGAAATAACATGAAATAGTATAGGCATTCTTAAGAATGATTAAGAATTTTGTCAACAGAAAATATAGTATTTCATATATTCAGGCACCCATGAATCTAGGTTATGGTGAAATTCAGGCAAGCCTCCCAAGTGTCATTAGCCTTAAACAACCCAGAGAAAACACAGGCATTTGCTTAGTAAATTGTAAAGTAAGTTGTTTATTTTGTGCTTTTCTAGGGTGCATTAGGAGGAAAAAAGCATGAACCTACAAAAGTGACTTCCTGTTCCTGGAAATTCTGATCAGTAACATCATGATTTTTTTCTGGTCTATTCTTTACAACTGGTCTCACCCTATTACTTCATGAGGGGAGTACAGCAAGAAGGAGTAGGATGTTTGAGTATAGTGAGAAGAAAAGGTAGAAAATTGCATTGTCCTGGTTAAAACTCTCTGCTTAACTATACTTTCTGTCAGGATATATTAGGTTTTTAATTTTTACATGAACCCATTGGCCAATGTTATTAATCTCTTTACAGAATTATGTTTCTAATTGCACAAAATAATACACAAACTTAGGTGTGTGTGTTTGATTCCAAAAGAACCAATAATATTGAAAGATTACCAAAATGTATTTAAAAAACATATTTAAGGAATGCAGGTAAAGAAATCCCTCTTTAATGACACCTACACAGAAACTGACCATATATTATGATATCAATACTTCACAATAAAATACAGAAAGAAAGAAATATTTAAGACATCCTTTTTCAGATCATGATGCAATCAAAATTCCATGCAATAAAGGGCCATGGACAGAGACAGTAAAAGTTAATTGAAAACCAAATAATCTCATCCTAAATGATGTGTTATTGGGACATATTGAGGAATTAAGGGACAATTAAAGTTTAAACTGGTAACTAGCTATCAGCACAGAAATGACTAAGAAGTAAGGGGAGATTAAATTCTATAGCAAGAAAGTCAGTTAGGTATGGCTACTACTGAGCTAGGAAGGAAACAGATAACTCCAGAAGTTAGGACTATCATTACAAAGAAAATTCTTCCTGACTCTCAGGATTCTTTCCCCCATACCACCACCGAAGGGAATTTTCCATAGTCAGGGAGTCACCACATCCATCTCCCCACCATCTGTCCTCTATAAAAGCTTTGGCCTTTCTTCTGTGGGACAAGCAAGATGCCTATATCAGTCCCTCTTCATCACTTTCTCTAGTGCCCAAATAAGAGATGATTTTATTCTAATTGGATTGTGTGTAAAAAGGAATAATTCTTTAAAGAGGGATACCTAAGGATCCCTATGAGCTATTTCCCCTGACACTAAAGAATGAGGGTTTCAAACAAATAATAGAAACAATCAATAATTTCACCAAAGAAGATGACAATAATGAGACAGCATATCAAAACTGAAGGGATACACCCAAAGCAATTCTCTCTCTTTTTTTGGGGGGGGGTGAGGCAATTGGGGTTAACTGATTTGCCCAGGGTCACACAGCTAGTAAGTGTCAAGGGTCTGAGGCTGGATTTGAACTCAGGTCCTCCTGAATCCAGGGCCAGTGCTCTATCCACTGAGCCACTCTTAAGGGAAATTCTATATCTCTAAATGCTTACTTTTAAATAAATAGAGGGGAGCAGAGCCAAGGTGGTTGAAGAAAGGGAGTAACTTTTCAGAGCTCCCCATTATCCGTCCACATACCTCCAAATAATGCCATAAGACAATTCCTGCAGAAGCAGAACTCACAAAAGAACAGAGTGAGACCATTTCCAGCAAAAGACATCTTAAAAGTATGGCAAGGAAAGTCTGTTGTAACAGGGTGAGAGGGGAGCATCGCCATGCTGTGCAGATCCAGCCCCAGAGGCCACACCTCTAGAGACTCAGAATCATCAGTGTCAGCTGCTACTTCTGGAACTCAGCTCACAGACCAGTGAGGGGGGGGTCCAGTGATTGGCTGGGAGGAGATAGCAGGGGTCTCTGCTGGACCTGTGGTGGAGCATTGTTTTGTTGCCTGTGTTTGGCAATCAGGAAGCAGACTTGAGTGGCAGTGGCCCAGTGGTGAAAGGGCACAGGCACACCAAGCTTGAAACCACAGAGAATATTTCTACTTCTGGGTTAAAGAGTAAGCAGGCCTGTGGTTACTTACAGGCCAGGTGACTAAGAACCTGACTCTCCTAAAATCATACCACCTGTGACCCCCTGAAGCTTAGGACAGTGCATCCTGGAAGCAATTCCCCACTTTAAGAGGGAGTTAAAAGCCAGGAAATATGCTAGGATAACGATCAGCCAGAATAGGAGGCAAAGCATCAAAAGTTACTTTGTTGACAAGGTAGATCAAAATACACCCTCAAAAGAAGATGACAAAGTCAAACTCCTACACCCAAAGCTTCCAAGAAAAATAAGAATTGGTCTAAGGCCATGAAAGCACTCAAAAAGGACTCTGAAGATAAAGTAAGGAAGGTAGAGGGAAAAGAGAGGTAGAGGAAAAAATAGAAAGAGAAATGAGAATGATGCAGGAGGCACATGAAAAAGAAAGTCAACAGCGTTTATGATCAGAAATCATCACTGAGCTAAGTAGCTCAGTGGATAAATGGATTATTTATTTTGGAGTCCAGAATTTCTGAATTCAAAATTTAGCTTCAGACACTGTTTAGTTTTATGATCCTAAGCAAGTCATTTAATATCTCTGTGCCTCAGTATTTTCATCAGTAAAAAGAGGATAATTGTGCCTAACTACCAAACATTGTTGAGAGAATAAAATGGTTTACTATTCATTATTGTCACAGGGGAAATTGATGATGGTGGGGGTCCATAGGTATTGCTTTTTAAAGAAATACACCCTCTCACACACAAATCCAATTAGAATAAAATAATATTTTATTTATGTGCTTGAGAAAATGACTAATAAAGAAGTCAAAGACTTCTCTCAAGGGGAAATGGTTCAGAGACATGATTCACTGAGATACTTATCTCCTCAAACAGGAGAAAGAAAAAAGCTTTTATAGATGGTAGATGAGGTGATCACCACCTGACAATGCAAAGTTTCCTTTGGGGGTAGGGGAAAGCTTGAATGTCAGGTGATGGTCTGGACTTCTGTGGTTATCTCTTTCCCCTGGCCGAATCAGACAGCAGACATGACTAATTAGCTTATCTCTCTTACTTCTCAAGGTGCATTCATCCTTTAGCTATTAGGCCATTTTAAACTTCAATATTCCCAAATTCCTTGATATTATCCCAACTCCATAACAATTATATAAATTACTATTAAATGAGTGCTCTGTTTATTATTTTTCCCTTCATATTGAAATTCTATGTAGCTAGCCAGAAATAGTCATCTAACCAGATAGCAATGTTCTATTGGTATGTGATGGCAATAATGTTGTCACTTGGGTGGTATTCAATATATACTATAAGTAAATCTGAGTCACTTTGCATTGTACCAATCTTATTGATGGAGTAGACAAAAAGGAGTTAACATAAATAGGATAAATAGGTTTGAGTTCTTATCAATAGTACCTAAAAGAGTTAACAGAGAAACTAAGGTTTATGTTTGTGGTAAGATAATGGAATTTGGCAGACTGATTGGGATGGGCCACACCTGGCCTGTCCTGAGTGATGGATACTGCTGATGTCAGCAGGAGAAACCACTCTCCACAGGCAGTTTGAATGACCTCCCTTTTTGGAGGAGGGAGAGTAAACACTCACTGAAGGGAGCTCAGTCTCTTTCAAGAATGACTTTCCTTCCAGTGGTGTGAGCTGCAGGAGAGGGCAGAAAGACGTTCTTTATTAGGAGTTTGGTAGTGTGGGCCCTGGCTGCAAAGCTGTTTCCCATTGAAGCTACAGACCCCGGGTGGTGAGTTAACATAAGAGCCCTGCTTTTTTGAATTAGCTGAACTGGAAGCAAATTTGGGGATTGTATAGATTTAGGTTAAAGTTAAGGGGATTATCCATATTTTTTTCCTATTCCCTTGTCTTTGATTTTATTAATTTCACCTTTGCTGTTTATTTTATTCCCATTAATAAAACCTGATTTGTTTGTCTAAAAGATGTTGTTAGGCTCCTTATTGGCCTGGGAGAAATATCTAAAAAGGAAGTTTGGAGGGGAGGCAGCTTTGAACCTAGAGGTCCCTCATTATTCCTGGGACCCCAATATTACAGTGAGCCACTCAATTAACTCTCCCAATATCAAATTTGGCCCCAACATGTTCTTACAGTAACTAAGAGATTTTGTCCCTATTAACCCTCACCATAAACAGAGAAAGTACCTAGAAATCATTAACCATTAATAGCCTTTAATATTCCTAGATGACAGGACACCTAGAAACCAGACCTTAAATAAAGAGATATCAAAAACACAAAGACAAGTTTAAGCAAAAAGGTAACAGCTTCAGAGGTTGTCTTAGGACTCCAGGAAGTCACAATTAGGATAAGACCTCACATGTACCTCCGTAAGGAGGGAATTAAGATAATGAGATAATCAACTTTTTCTCGCTATAAATAAAACTATCCTTCTTCCCCCTATTAGAGACATGTTTGGGTGCTCTCCCTGTGGTCAGCACAGTATTTCAATAAAACTTGGGAAATTGAGTCACTGAGTCCTGTAATTCTTTGGGATACTTCAGAATCAATTTGATCAATTAAACCCACTCCCTACTTCATTTTGACTATGTGAAGCATGAATAGGAAGAGAAAAAATGAGGTATATTGTAACTGACTTGTAATTTTATTCATAGAAGACACTATTACAATTATAGCAAAAAATTTTTGTGAGTAGAATGAATCGGTTATAGTAGCCAGATATTTAACACTGATATTGTTCATCCATTATTACCTTTGAATTGATTGGCATCAGACTAGAAAAATAAACTTTAGAAATAGATACTATTGTTATTGCTTGTCTCTGGGACGATCATGAAATTGGAAGGTGATGTCAAGACTTGAAATGAATTGGAATCAAGTGAGGCAGGGCTATGCAAAGTTACCAGCCTCACTCTCTCTCCTCCAGAGCCATCTAGGTCCAGTGGAAAGATATATATCAGGATAACTGGAGATGCCCCAGGATGCAGAAGATAACCCTAACTTTTTAAGCTAAGGCCTTTTCACACTTCTCAATTTGCCTGAGGCAATACTCATTTAGTGATTAAAGGTAAGTAAGAAATGAAGCAAAGAAAGGCCTATTTTACCTAGTTAAAAGTAAAATAAATAGATTGGGGTGGTGGAGAGGACTTTTAGGATTTCTGTCCAAAATAGAAACAATTGCTATTTACTCCCACTCTGAGCCAACAAGAGGCCAAATAATGGCCAAATGAGGCCTTAGCTAGGAACAATTTTTGGCCATTCAATGACAGCCAGATTTAGTTGGGTTTAAGGAGTGTTCCTTAGAAGAAATTTAGCATGTAAACCCCAAGATATCTTATATTTGCTATGGCATTATTACAAGTTCTAACTACTCTGCCCTGATTAGACTTTAATTGTGTTATATTGATTACTTTATTAATTTTTCAGGTTGACAAGGCCAATGAATTGCCTGGAGCTGACCAGACTTTGTCAATTCTAGCATCTGATTATTTGTAGATTTCCCAAAGTCTCTCCTTTCCCAATATTTATTTATGTACTTTTGCTTTTTATGTAATACAACTTACCTCATGAAACTGTGAGAAACTTACTCTTCCCAAGGGTAGTCTCTTAGCTGTCTCTCTTCTATTAACCCATATAAACCCTGTCCCCAGTCCCTGTCTTTGGGTATTCCTAGCAATCTGTTTTGTGATACTCCTAGTTATAACTCCTCTGCCCTGTTTAAAGATCTTAAATTTGTTTTATTATTTGTTTCATTAATTTTTGCGTTGACATATTGGGGGCTCATCTGGGATTTATAGACTTCATGTCCAGCCAGCCACCATTTTTTACTTCAGGTACTTGGCACCAGCAGGAATCTTTTGTTTCCATCTAGACTCAAAATCTTAGCCTCAGCCTGGGTAAGGGTCTCTCAAATTCAGAACTTGTGTCCTTTTTGCTTAAATTCCTAAAGCTCTTTGATCAGGAGTCTGGTTATGTCCATGGGATGAATTGGTAACTTGTTCTGTTCTAACAGGGTCCCCAAAAAGGAGATGTCTTTAGTTTGTTTTTATAGACCATATGTGGCCACTCTGACACAACCCAAAAGGACTACTGCTAGACTCTGTTTTCAAATGATGGATGACATGATTGAAAGTACTTGGAAAATTAGGAGAATTTAACTAAATCTGTCTGACACAGAACACTGATGGCCACAGTAATGTCTCCTTTTTGAGTTTGTTCTTCATTCTGCCAGCCCCAAAATTAAAGTTCCTGAGAGAAACATTTTTTTTCTGATGGCATTTTGAATCAACTAAGTGGGAATCTCAATTTGAACCATCCTCCATTCCAGTAAATAAGTAGTTGTTATTTTTTTTTAAAGGAGGAAAATAAAATTTTTGTCCACTTGATCTGGCTCAAATTAATGGGTCTTTCAGGATATAGAGGACTCAATTAGTGTGTATATGAAATTATTTTAAGAATCTTTACCACTACACTTTACTGTTGTTGTGTCTGTCCTTGTAGAGTGCTATTTGTGTTAAAAAGCTCTATGTATGTGGGGGTCCCCTTTGCTGTTCAACCTAAATCCCTTATTTTGAACTGAGTTAGCAATCCTCTCTATACTCAATGCAGAATTTAGAAAAGTAATTTACATATAGAGGCAGTTAGAAGATGAATACAGCTTGATTTTTTACTTGTTTTTAAGAATTTGTTAACTAATTGGGAATTGTTCTTCAATATTATATAATTTAAATCCAAGTTTTTATGAACCCCGAAATTAAGATTAATCAGGTTCAATTTATATCTGGAGAACTACCTGGATTCTAAGTCACTAGTGTTTATCACCATGTAAAAACAAGTTTATTGATAATAATGGCCTCATATTGAAATGCTAATAGTAGATGGCCCTTAGATAAATTGACAAGTTTACCATTTCAGAATAGTTCCAGTTGTAATTAAATTGATGGCTTCTATTAAGATATGTGTGTGTGTGTACATGTGTGTGTTTTAAGTCAGAATTTATTGTGACATTAACATTAAGACAAAGTGTTTAAAAATTTCATGGATTTGGAAATTTGTTAACTGCATGATTGTAAAACAAGTTACTTAAGTTTACCATCTGTAATGTGAATATTTGATAGGGTATTCTTATGGGTCATAAAATGTTATAGATTCAACTTTTAAAAGACTGCCAAGTACTTGAAACTATTTAGAAATGCAGCATTACTGTGAATGCACAAAGAAGTGATCACAAAGTTAGGAACCCTTGGGTTCAAGTAACCTCTCAGCATAATGAATATGTGACCCTGGGAAAGATCATTTGGCTTCTTGGTGTTACAAAAAAAGGAGAAAAAAAAGGTTAGAAATCTCAACACTGAAGGTTTCCCTAATAGGCCAGGAAAACTTGTTCCCTTTAGTCTTGGTGCTGTGTTTGATTGACAGTTTTTCTCAATAACTCTATTAAGCAATTTCTTAAAGTCAGACCAATTATATACTATTGAAGTATTACTGTTGTCCTTTTTGTAAGCTGCACAGGTTTTACAAGTTTTTATGCCCCTCACATTCCAATATTATGATGACTTTCTATGTTTACCTTTTCATTGATAGATACTTGAGTAAGTTTTGTATCATAATAGTATTATTTCATAATAGTATTATTTTATAATAGAATATTCATCTAGAATTTGTTTTATTACTATGTGGTGTTTTTGTTAAAACATGTTTATGCTGTTTTAATCTTTTTCCTTTTTTGTTTCATTGCCAGGCTTACAAACATCCATGGCATTCATACTTTTTAAATGTTGTCCTAACTACGTTACTATTATGGTATTTTCAGGCAAACTGGATTTTCATGCCAAGTGCTTCTTATCAGAGCCAACCTTAATGAGGCATCTTTTATTTTTATTGCAATTTCTTACAATTAATTTCTAATGAAAATGTAAAAAGCTGCACCTCTCCATCCTCTAGACCATTACTTTCTCCAGATATACAGAACTACAGTTGAGTTCTCCCCCAAATGACATGCAGCTCTCCCTCTTTCTGACAAGCACCCTACTTTTCCCCATAACCTAGAAGCCCCTGTCATTATTTGTTCTTCTCCACCCCTGGAAGAAATCCTGTCCTCCCTCTAGGTGATTTTCTTTTGATGTTGGAAACATTCTTAGTGCCTCTCCAATCCAGTTTCAGTTGGATACCTCTGAACTTCTTTTTCAGGTCTCACAGTATCCCCTTTCCAGCGGTAATTGAGGGTATTAGGACTCTCATTAAGGATTATCTATCCTCTAATTTTTTAGTTCCCTTCACTAGTCTTTGTAATTTGTGAGCTCTTCTCACATCCTTGGCTCAAAGGCCTTAAAGTATCTTGTTCTCAGGTTTAAGTTTTTAGGACATCTGCTATCAGCCAATAGTCTCCATTCTATAGAATTAGAGGTCTCTCTACCATCCAAACCTAATGTAACTATCTCCAGGTATAGAGGTCTCAACCCAGCCACTTTCCTCACTGACAAAGAGGATGGAAACCCTGACTACATTCAGGATCATGATTGTATTAAAATTATTAACTTTGTTTTAATCCCCCAAGAAGATCTACAAGAAACTGAAGTTATTCATGGTACACAGATGGTTCCTGCCTCTGAAATGATTCTGGTAAAATAACTGCCAGCTACACTATCACCACTTCTAAGGAAGTCATTGAGTCAGGACCCCCTCTTTGGCTTCCTGAGCACAACAGGCCGAATTTGAAGCCTTGACTCAAGATTGTGAATAGAAAAAGGAAAAGAAGTGAACATTTATTTACATGGATAGGAGGTATGCTTTTGGGGTGGCATATTATTTTAGGATTTTATGGAAATATTGTAGCTTCCTGACACCCTCTGGCATTCCCATTAAGAATGGGGCAAAGGAGGGCAGCTAGATGGTGCAGTGGATAAAGTGCCAGCTCTGGATTCAGGGGGACCTGAGTTCAAATCTGGCCTCAGACACTTAATACTTACTAGCTGTGTGACCCTGGACAAGTGACTTAACCCTCATTCACCTGAAAAAAAAAAAAGAATGGGGCAAAAGTCCAGAGGTCCTGGACACTCCCCATAAAGATTCTCCTCAAGTCCCAGTTAATGCCCTTGCTGACCTTCATAACAAGCAGACTGCTGAGAAGAAACCTTAATCCCTATTAGTCTGTCTTCATTTGCATTGGATGGGCCTGCCCTCAAATTAACATTAAGCTGTCCAAGAGATAGTGTCTTATGCTATCTAAGACAGAGTAAGATGGAAAGTGTGCAAAAAGGATAAAAACTGGCCTCTGGTATGGGCCAAAGGAAGGCTGAGTCCTCCATGACAAGCTGCTTAGTTTGAGCAGCAAATATTGGTGGGAAAAATGAAAATAGTTACACACGTTTATCTACATTGTGAAATCTGTCCCAAATATAATGTTAGCAAGCCCCTAAGACCTCCCCCTGGGAAATTCCCTCTCCCTGAGGTCCCCTTTCAAATCTGGCAGGAGTTTCAATAATTCTATAAGGCAAAGAAAAACAAACAAGAAAACTTTAAAACATACAAAGGGTGGGGCAGCTGGGTGGTGCAGTGGATAAAGCACCAACCCTGGAGTCAGGAGTACCTGAGTTCAAATCTGGCCTCAGAGACTTAACAGTTACTAGCTGTGTGACCCTGGGCAAGTCACTTAACCCCAATTGCCTCACTAAAATTAAAAAAGAAAAAATATACAAAGGGTTAACAAGAAAAATACCTTAGGCTGAAGTAAATTACAGATAATGCAAAATTGAAACAAAATTTTATTCTCCAAATATCTCCATTACTGACATTTAAATTCACATCTAAATTAGTAAACAATACATTAACTAAGATGAAAGGAAGCCAAGTTAGTAGCACAATAAAGTCAGGAGGTTTAACGTCCATTTCTTAGCTTTGAATAATTCTAACCAAACTATTTGTTTTATTGTTGTTTAGTCATTCTTTTTGGTAGTGTCTGATTTTTCATGACTTCTTTGGAGTTTTCTTGACAAAGATACTGGAGTGGTTTGCCATTTCTTTCTCCATCTCCTTTTATAGAAGAGAAATCTTTCTGACTTCAGACTTAATACTTTATCTACTCTACCACCCAAATACTTAAGGCATCTTCTAAATGTTACTGCTAAAAATGCACATCTCTCAGCACTAAATGAAAGTGTAGCCTCCTTCCACTTATGGTTCATGAGAGAATTCTATTCAACTATTAAAAACAAATAGCACTATTTCACAAATTATTTTCAAAAAACTGAGAAGGAACTTATCTTACCAGATTTTTTTTTGAGATGAATAAATTTTAATACACAAACCAGGCAGTATAGGAGAAAAAAAAAGACCAATATCATTAATGGATATCAAATAACAAAAAATTAAATAAAATTATTTCAACCAGACTAAAGTGCTTTGTCTAAGAAATGATTCATCAAAACAATCTAGATGTAAGCTATGGATTCACAGGTACAAGAGTGCTTTGACATTAGGTAAACAACAATTTATCATATTTAAAAAAGATCACAGACCATGTGATTTAATAAATATGGAAAAGGTTGATAAAGGACAATCCATTTATTACCAATCTAAAATTTAAAAAAACATCACATATACTGATGATATATACTTGAACTTTTCCCAATAAATACAGAATTAAAGCAAGGCTAGGGCATCTACTTGACTCAGTGGATAGAGTGCCAAGCTTTAGGCCAAAAGTCATCTCCCTGAGTTCAAATCAGGCCTCAGACACTTACAAGATCTGTGACCCTGGGTGAGTCTACCCTATTTGCTTCACTTCCCCATCTGTAAAGTCTGCTTTTTTTTTCTTTGCCAGGAAAACCCAAAATGGGGTCATAAATACTAAAATATGACTGAAATGACTGAACAACAATAAAGTAATGAGGTCCATGCTCCCTACTCTCATATAGTTCTACAAATACCTACAATATCAATAACTAACACAAAGAAATTAGAGGCATAAAGATAAGTAATGAGGAAATAAAACTATTTGCTCATTATTTGATGCTTTACTTTGAAATTACTAAGGAAATCAGCAAAGATGCTAATCAACACAAGATACAATAAAAGAAGGGGTATTCTATTTCAAAATAACAATATGAATAAAGTATTTAGAGACCAATCTACAAAAACACAAAAAGACTCAAAGATTTAATTATAAAATAATCCTTGAAGAAATAAAAGAAAAATTAGCTAGCTAGAGGAATATTCAGTGCATATTGCTGGGATGTACATTATTATTAAAAATGATGATGCTATCAAATTTAATTAATGCATCAAATGCTGTACTAATCCAAGTTGTAAAAAGGATATTATATAGAAGTTTATAAAATAACAAAATTCATATAAAAAAAAGTAGAACAAAAATACCAAAGGTTATAGTGAAAAAAGTTTCAGATAAGGGGGAATCACACCTCCTGACCTCAAATGTTAAATATAAAATAGTATTGATCAAAGTCTTCTTGTATTCATTACAAAATAGAAAAATAAAATAACAATAGAGACTAGATAAAGGAAAATTTAAAATGATGACAATAACCAAAAATCATAAATTACTTAGGGGAGAATATTTAGATTTTTAAAATTGTTGAAAAAACAAAAACAATTTGGCAGAAATTAAACACCTTAACTTACTTTCCATTATACATTTGAAATGGATATGTAAGCTATTTTTTAAAGTAATAAATATTTTTATTTATAGTTTTGAGTTCCAATTTCTATCACTCCTTCCCTACCTCCCCAATCCCCTCGCTGAGGTGGTAAGCAATCAGATATGGGCTATACATGTGCAATTATGTAAAACATCACCATATTAGACATTTTGTACAATAAAAAAAGAAAGTGAAAAATAGCATGATTCAGTCTGTGTTACATCTATATTAGTTCTTTATTTGGAGGTAATACTATGTTTCAGCAATAGTGCTTTAGGATTATCCTGGATCATTGTATTGTTGAAAATAGTTAAGTCATTCATCAAACAATATTTCAGTCTCTATGCATAATGTTCTTTTGGTTCTGCTCACTTCACTATACATCAGTTCTTACAATTCTTTCCAGGGCTTTCTGTAATCATCCTACTTATCATTTCTTATAGCACAACAATATTCCATCACCTTCATATACCACAGCTTATTTAGCCATTCCTCAATTGATGGGCATTCCTTTGATTTCCAATTCTTAGCTGCCGTAAAAAAGAGCTGCTATAAATATTTTTGTAAAATTAGTTCTTTTTTTCTTTTTTTTTGCACAATCTTTGGAATATAAACCCAGCAGTTGCATTGATGGATCAAAGGGTATGCACAGTTCTATAGCACTTTGGGCATAATTTCAAATGAAACTATCAAAGATCACACTATAAAGTCATTGAAAAGCATAATATACCTAATACAAGTATAACTTGAAATATATTATTAGCCAAAAAGGGAAAGGTAATTATAAAAGACAAAATTGATGATATTTGTTACATGAAAAGGAAAAAAAATCTGAATTTTAAAATAGTCCATTAAGGGAGAAGGGAAGGTATTTAAAAAAGGAAAAAAAAAATTTATAAGATATTGATGTGCTGGGGGAATTTCTTTAATAATATAAGATTACATACGTTAATATGTAAATATTACAACTGGTATGTATATATACACACACATATATACATAACACACAGATGCTTAAAAACATTTGTTGTTGTTTAATTTCAGTCGTGTTCAACTCTTTGCAACCCTATCAAGGGCGTTCCTGGCAACCATATCAAAGGGCTTTGCCATTTCCTTCACTAGTTTTTTTGTTTTTGTTTTTGTTTTTAATTTTGCTTTTAACAGATGAGAAAACTGAGCCAAATAGAGTTGAGTAACTTGCACAGGGTCTCACAACTATTGTTTGAGACCAAGTTTGAACTCCTGTCTTACTGATTTCTGGCCTGATATTCTATCCATTTTAGGACCTAACTATCCTACTTAGAAATGTACATATGCATATATTGTGCAACACACACATATATGCATATATTTACATATGTGTGTGCATGTATAAATTCACATACACCAAATGATGGGATTGTCAAAGTTGGACAGGTTGTGGTAAATAAGCACACTAGGTGCATTCCTGATAAATTTTTATATCAGTAACACCATTTGGAAAAGAAAATAAGTTGGAATTCCCCAAAAATTCACTAAAATGTTCATATTTTTTGACCCAGAGATTTAATTAATAGGTATACACCATAAGAAAAATATTAATTTAAAAAGTTTCTTTATATAATAAAGTATAGCAACACCTTTAGTGATTGCAAATAATTGGGAACAACATAGTTTCTTTTTTTTCTTTTTTTTCTTTCTTTCTTTCTCTCTCTTTTTTTTTTTTTAGTGAGGCAATTGGGATTAAGTGACTTTCCCAGGTCACACAGCTAGTAAGTGTTAAGTGTCTGAGGCCAGATTTGACTCCAGGGCCGGTGCTCTATCCACTGAGCCACCTAGCTGTCCCAACAACATATTTTCTATGTGTCTCATGTAGGTAAATTGTGGTACATGAATGCAATAGAATATTATTATTTTATAATAAATGATAAATGTGATGAATGCAAAAACACATGGAAAGATCTACATGAATTGTTCCAGAATGAAGTAATCAAAACCAAGAAAATAATATACCAAATGATTACAACAATGTAATTAGAAAAACAACCACAACCTACAGACATAATCAAAAGTGAATATTAGGGGCAGCTAGGTGATACAGTGGCTAGAGCACTGCTCCCTGGAGTCAGGAGGACCTAAGTTTAAATCCGACCTCAGACACTTTATACTTAATAGCTTTGTGACCCTGGGCAAGTCACTTAACCCCAATTGCCTCACCCCCAAAAAAGTGAATATTACAAAATTAGAAAGAACATATAAGCTTGAAATAGAGATATGGAAAAATACTCATACCCTTTCCTTTTTGTGTAAGTTAGACATATAAAAATGATGCCAATTGCAGATCTTTAGACATATGTCAAGTTCTTAAAACAAGGAAACTTATAGCACCCCATACATTTATTTGTTTTTGAACAGGCTAGAATATTTGGTAACTTCTAATAAGGTAAACTTTTATAGAAATAAATGTTTGAGTGAGATATGGATAGAAAGGGAATGATATAAAAACATATAGATGTGTGTGTATATAGCTAGGTTAGACATAGATAGATAGATAGATAGATAGATAGATAGATAGATAGATAGATAGAAAGAAAGAAAGAAAGAAAAAGATTGGTAGATGGTTAGCTGATTTCAAGTTAAGTATAAGTCTATGGTATGATATAACAGCCAAGAAACCTAATACTTCATTATCCTATGTAATAAAAAAACAAACTATCTAAGCCACAGATGTGGTAGTCCTGCTGTACTCTTCAACTATCAGATGCCATCTGGATTACCAAACTCAGTTATATCCCCCAAATACATTATTGTGCAGTTAAATATATTTCACAAACGACAAAGATGGAATAAATGAATTTTATTAGTCAGTGTGGCTGTTCAAGTTACGAAGGCTGTGAGTATGTGAACCATTTCAACTGATGAGAAATGCTTTGAAATTAAAAACAAATTTTAAAACTTCAATAACAAATTTTTGTACAAAATTGTACTAGTGCATATAATTGATATATTGATATATTTTATATTAATGTTACTAAATTCTCATGGAAAGAAAAGTAAGATTGATGTGTAGAAATTGTATTAGGTTATGGCCAGCTTTACCCTGATATAAGAAATAGAGCAGGTCCTTATGGCATGGGTTAAATTCCCCCACACAAACACACTCCATTTGTGTTTCTCCTAGGCTGTCACAGGAAAATATTTTAAGTCATATGGGAACTACAGAATACTACCAAACCATTTTTTAACTGATAGAGCACAAAGGCATGTTTGATCCAGAAACAACAAAAGGTGTTTCATTGGTAAAATGACTTTGCATTTCCATTACCATGCAAAAGTAGAGAAAGAACCTGAAACTTGTAAAGTTAAATGCCCCTCTGATTTAAAAGGTATTCAATGACCTTGCCATATCCTATGAGTAAACTAAAGATAGATGTATAATGAGACAGAGAACTTGAATACATACAAACAATACAATTCATACATGCATACATAGAGGCATAAATAAATATATGCATAGGTGAAACAGAGAATAAGAAAGAGACACAAGGAGACAATGACAGAGACAGACACAGAAATGATATGGGATTTAACATATGCTAAATTTATGCCAAGAATTAGATATGCTAAGCACTGAGAAGACAGAAAATCAATCAAGATAGTCCGTAACTTCAAGGAGCTTACATTCTAATTGGGAAGACATCACATTAAAAAAAATCCAGAAAGAAAGTGCTGGAGGTCATGTCTCCCAGTAGTCTCATGATGGAGAGATTGCAAGAGCTGCTTTTCTGATTATTTACTAAATTACTACATTATTTACTAGATAATGTAAAAGGTTCACCTATCAGCACCTTTATGAACCAAAAGTACATTAACCATCATTGCATATATGAGTAAAAGCAGAATGATTCGAAGACATTTAGCTGATAACTGTATATGTACAAGTTTCTAAAGACTTTAGAGTCTTTGTGTCAAGACAATCATTTTCCATAACCCATTACTTAGGTTTAGAACTGTCCCTTGGTCTCCTAAGAGAAAAATTATGAGCAGGAGGTCACCTTAATATAGAAAGGAATTTCTTCACAAAAAAAGTTGTCTCAAAATGGAATGAACTGTCTTGAAAAACAATTAACACCAAGGATTTTCAGAAAAAGGATTGAATGACCTTGTTGAGAATATTATAAAAGTTGTTCATTAATTAAGTAGAAACTGGACTTGACCACCTCTAAAGTTCCTTTTAAGTGCAATTCTAATGTAACCAAGTTATACATGACACATCTTTCAGTGGCTGAGATGTTTGAATTGAGTGACACAGGTTATTACATGGAATTTTTCCTATTTGGAAATGTCTTTTGTCAAATAGCATATTCCCAAATTTAAAAAGAATATGTACTTTTAGCATAATGATGAAGATGTAGCTAGCAATGAATGACAAATTATCTACAACATTAATCAATGGTTGCAATTAATCAACATAAGAAGAATGGAATGTCCTAATAAAGGTTTTTCATTTATCATATGTAATCAACTGTTAGGGAGGCTTTTTTCTTCTAAAAAATTGACACAGTCTTATTTATAAAGACTATGGAAGAAAAATTCTTGAGATAATGCATAATATAATAATGCAACACTGGTTTAGAGATGGATTTAAAAAGTGGTTCAAATCCCATTTTTATTCTTCTTACTGTATCAATTTGGAAGTCTCTCTAACCTGTTTACTTATCTGTGAAATGAGATAAATAGATAAAACGCTCTTAAAAGATGCTTCCAGTCCTAGATTTTATATTAAGCTATCTTAGTTTTATAAAACATTTTTGTTATTCAGTTGTTCAGTCATGTCTGAGTGTTTGTGACTATATGGACCATAGCATGCCAGGCCATTCTATGCTCTACTCTCTCAAAATCTTTCCAATATCATGGTCATTAATTCCATGATACTATCTGCCTCATCCTCTGCTGTCCCCTTCTCCTCTTTAATAAAATATAACTGAATGAAAAAACCTACTGACTTTCATGGCATTTACAAACATTGATTTGATCATTTCACTTCTAGAGATTAATATTGGTCAATAAGTAAGAATTTTGTTTCTAAATTATAGAAACCCTGAGAGCTATAATATAACACAGAACCAAACTGACTGACCATAGAATCAGGAAACCTTATATTCCTGTTTTACCTTTAAAAAATGCTAAAGGTGGGGGCAGATAGGTAGCACCGTAGATGAAGCACTAGCCCCAGATTCAGAAGAACCTGACTTCAAATGCAGTCTCAGACACCAGACACTTACTAGAGCTGTGTGACAATGGGCAAGTCATTGCCCTCATTGCTCCACCCCCCAAATGAGTTGCTGATCTGCATCACGTTACCAGTTACTACCATTTTAATAAAATTGTATGTTTGACTAAAAATATGTAAAACAATCTAAAATGATAATTATTTACCTCTGGTGAGGCAATAACAATGAGGACAAAAATAACACATTATTCAAGAATAATTAAATATATTTCTAATTAGTATTTTGAAAAGGAAGTAGGTTCAGGAGCAACTGTGAATACTACCTTAACATTTAAGCTGTATAGTACTATATTATCAGCAATTCTTTTGGAAGATTGAATGGATTTAATTAAGCTATGAAAGTCTATTGGTAACTGTCAGTGGGTTTTAATTCTTCTCATATGATATTTTGTTAAAATATTTTCAAATACACTAGCATCCCACTTTTTCAGAGGTCATACTTCCAGGAAAGCTTAATCAAGTGAAGCACAGATAAGAAACACTATATAAATGAGTGTGTGTGTGTGTGTGTGTGTGTGTGTGTGTGTGTGTGTGTGTAACACAGAGAGAGAGATTCAAAGCAGATGAAATAGTACTCATTGCTAAACCCACTGCACAATAAAATGATGCCATTTTCTGTAGGATATAGTTTAGATCATAGCTACAAGTATATTGATTCAAAACTGTTTCAATCAACTCATTTATCTGATTTCTCAGGTCATGGGAGATATAAGGAAATCATTAGACTATAGGATACAAGAAATAACATCAGATGACAAGATAACAAAACAGAAAAACAAAAAAAAAATAGGTTAAAATACAATGGATAAGTTTGATAATGATAACCAGGGGAAAAATAAGTTTAAGTGTTTGATTCTTTGAGAGTATTATGATTTTATCAATGTGGCTACTTCTTCAACCAATGAAGATCATAACCTTTCCATTCTTTCTCATCCTTTGTGGTTCTTATCCATATTGCCCCCATGTAATCCCCAAAGACAGAGTCGAGTGGAGCTAAGATGGTGGAGGAAAGGCAGTGAGCTCTTGAACTCATTACACAATCACTCCAAAAAACATTGAATTAATGCCAAAGGACAATGTCTGGAGCAGCAAAACCCACAAAAGTATGTGCTGAAATCATCTTCTAACCAAGAACATCTTAGAAGGTCAGAAGGAGGGAGCTGCTGTACTGAGACAGGATTGGAGTCCAACCCCACAGTCACCCTGACACAGATCTAGTCCCAGAAAGACCTGACCAGAGAAGGAGACCTCCAGAACCTCTGAATCAGCTGAAGCACCAATGTTGTGTGGGACTAAGCTCACAGTCTGGTGAGAGAGCTGAGCCCTTAGCAGAGGAGACATTAAACTTGTCTATGCTGGTGCTGAGGCAGAACTTGAGTTTTTCACCCCTGCTGCAACCAGGAGGTAGGCTTGAGTAGCAGTGGCCTAGGTGGGAGAGGGGCATAGGCTCATTGGAGCTGACAACCACAACACACAAAGCTGATTGATTAGCAAGTTGGTCTGGAGTCATCTATGGACCAGAGAATAGATCAGGTGAGTGAAGAACCTGCTCCTCCTTAAATCATACCACCTGGGACATTCTGAAGCTTGGGATAGTGCAGCATGGAAACATTGCTCCACTTTAAGGAGCTAAAATTCAAATAAAAGAAAGGCAAGATGAGCAAACAGAGAAAGGGGAGGACCATAGAAAGTTTCTTTAGTGACAAGGAAGATCAAGGTGTACCCTCAGAGGAAGATGTCAACATCAGGGCCCCTAAATCTAAAGCTTCCAAAAAAAATATGAATTGGTCTGAGGCCATAGAGGTGCTCAAAAAGGACTTTGAAAATAATAGTAGAGAGGTGGAGGAAAAAATGGAAAGAGAAATAAGGGTGATGCAGAGAAGATATGAGAAAAAAGTCAACAGATAGAAAAATCAAATTGGCCAAATGGAAAAGGAGGTACAAAAGCTACATGATGAAAATAATTGCCTAAGAATTAGGATTGAACAAATGGAAGCTAGTGACTTTATGAGAAACCGAGACACAATAAAGCAAATCAAAATGAATAAAAAAATAGAGGGCAAAGTGAAATATCTTCTGGGAAAAACTGCTGACCTGGAAAAGAAGTCCAGAGGAGATAATATGAAAAGTATTGGTGTACCTGAAAGCCACAGTCAGGGAAAGAGCTTAGACATCATCTTCCAAGATATTCTTAGGGAAAATCACCCTGATATTCTAGAAGCATAAAGTAAAATAGAAATTGAAAGAATCCACTGATCACGTACTGAAAGAGATCCCAAAAGGAAAACTCCTAGGAATATTATAGCCAATTCCAGAGCTCTCAGGTCAAGAAAAAATATTGCAAGCTGCCAAAAAGAAAGAATTAAAGTACTGTGGAGCCCCAGTCAGGATAGCACAAGATCTAGCAGCTTCTACATTAAAGAACCAGAGGGCATGGAATATGATATTCCAGAAGGCAAAGGAATTGGGACTACAACCAAGAATCACCTACCCAGCAAAACTCAGCATAAACTTTCAGAGTAAAAAAATTAGAGTTAAATGAGAAAGAGGACTTTTAGGTATTCATGATGAAAAGACCTGAACTGAATGGCAAATTTGACTTTCAAATACAAGACCCTAGAGAACCATAAAAAATGGAGTTGGGGACATACCTGGGGTCGTGCAGTGGATGACTGTCTTGTTTTGGAGTCCGAGTTTTGGCTGGGATCCCCCTGGGTCCAGGGTGGATGCTCTGTCCACTGTGTCACCTAGCTCCCCCATGATGACATCTTTAGGGTTAAATTGAGGGATCAGGGGAATGCACTGGGGGAGGGGGAAGGGCAGAGGTGAAATCCTACATGAAAGAAACAAGAAAAGGTGTATGGAGTCGGGGAAGAGATGGGGAGGAGCAGGACAATAAATTAATTTCACACTCAGAAAAGGCTCAAAGACCTTAAACTTAATCAAGAGTTGCTTCAAGGAGAGATTAACACATACCCCAAATTGAGTGGAGTAATCTATTTAATCTAGGCAGTAAATGAGCCTAACACTCATCAGAATTGGCTCAAAGACCTCAACCTCATTAGAATTGGCTCAAGGAGGGAATAACATACACACTCAATTGGTTGTAGTAATCTCTTTAACCCTGTAGGAAAATAGGAGGGTAAGGGGATAAAGAGAGTGGGGCAAACAAGGGAGGGCAGAGTGGGGGAGGCGACAGACAGAAGCAAATTCCTTTTGAAGAGTGATAGGATGAAAGAAGATGGATAATGGAATAAATATCATGGTGAAGGGAACAGGATGGAAGGGAAACAGTTAACAATAGTAATCATGTAAAAGAGAAAAGGGGGAAAAGTTGTACAAAAAATATGTATAGCAACTCTTTGTGGTGGCTTAGAATTGAGAATCTAGGGAATGTCCATCAATTGAGGAATGACAGAAGAAGCTGTGGTATATGATTGTGGTGGAATGGTATTGTGCTATAGGAAATGACAAACAGGATGATCCCAGAAAAACCTCGAAAGACTCATGAACTGATGTATAGTGAAGTGAGCAAAGCTGGGAGGATATTGTGCATAGTGACAGCAGTATTGTTCAATGAGCAATTGTGAATGACTTAACTACTATCATCAATTCAATCATCCAAGATAATCCCAAGGGACTAATGACAAAGTTTAGTATCCACCCCCATAAAAATAACTGATAAAAAGACCACTTGTGGATTGTACATATATAACCTGGTTGCTGTCTTGTGGAGGGGGGAGGAAAGGGAGGAAGGAAGAAACATTTGGAACTCTAAATCTTGTGAAAATGAATGTTGACAACTACCCTTACATGTAAGTGGAAAAAATGAAATAAATCTTTGTTGTAAAAAAAATGAAATTCCCAATGAAAATTAATAGGTAAGTTATTAATTTCCAACTACTTATCAAGTGAATTGGTCACTTGTCATGTCGTTAGTGTCTCTGACTCTTCTAAATTTTATAGGAACTGTAAATTAGGATGGATTAGATCATTTTTTCAACTTAATGTCTTTTTTACAGTAAGGCATAATGTGGAAGTGCCCTTGGATAAAGGCCACACAGGTAAGCAAGTTATTCTTTAGGAGGCAAAGTTATGAAAGCTTACCCAATACCATATGTTCCATTAATAATAACATGCCTTTTTTCTATCTTTCAACCAAATATTTCACAGGACATTAGATGCATTTCAGTCTTCCTAGAAATATTTGGTTTATAAAATTAACAGCTACATAATAATAAAAGTATCTTAAGCACCAGACATAAATTTGGAAATTCAGTCCATCAAAAATGTTAACTATCATCCATCAACCTTCTTTTCTCAACCTGCTTCTTTTTTGTGTGCCTTAAGAGTGTTTCCACCAGTACACCAGTACCAGTTAATTACCAGTACATCAGTTGGGTTTTAGATTAATAACAATTTAGGTTTTGAATGGAGATGCGCTGTCAAATAAATACATATTCTCCCTTTGTAAAAAACAAAAAAGTGCCTGAAAGTTGAGTGTCACACATATACTTGGATCTTAAAATTAGTTCAACATTCAATCTCTACTTTAAATAAATTTAAATAAAAGTTCACTCCCCCATGAAGCCGTTTTTTGGGTTTCTCCCTTTGGACAGTTCATTGTACATTGTGCTTCCCATTAATTTTTCTTTTATTATATTGAATAATAATCATTTGTGTATGTATTAACTTCCCTTACTGGATTGAAAGCTTCATGAGGACAGATGATATATCTCACCTAAACTTATAACACTTACAACACTGACTCATGGTAGAGTTTTGATAAATATTTGTTGGATGGGTGAATTACATGAGAAAGAAATAACATAAATTATCCCATTAAATGAAATTTTATGTTTTAATATGGTGATGGGGATATTGATAATGGAGAAATTTCTTTCATATGGTGGAGATTTACTTTGTTTTATATTCTGAAGGGGAAATTCATATCTAAGAAATGAACATAGAACTAAAAGGGAGGCCACATCTACAAGGGAAAGGCCACTGAATTAACTTGGACAAGTTAATTTATAAAATGATTATAAATTTATAAAATGATAGATTAGATTGAATTGGATTAGATATAAAATGATTGGATTAGATAACTACTGAAGTCACATAGCTCTAAAGATGGGTTTTTGAAATCATGTCTAAGGAACTTTACAGATATAGATCTATAATCCCAAAATTAAGGAAAAAGAAAAGGGAAAGATGACAGTTGAATGATGAATATAGGAGTCAGAGTATATATAGTTTCATTTTTTTTTTGTATTTTAGTAGTAAAAGTGAGTAATCATTTGGGATAATCTCATACTTTACTGTGAGTACAAATATCAGCAGTTTCAAATCAAGCAAATGATATACATATATGTGTATATGTAGGTACATACAGATATGTATGTATATGTGCATTTATATGTATATAATTTGTGTGTATGTACTTAAGAAATGGCTAGTGGTCATGAAAAATTATCATCAAAATTGATAAAACTGACATCAGTAGCATAATCTTGAAATTATTAATGTAAAATTTGTATGAAGGATATGTGCCTTCTACACAGAGAAGACATACAGGTACTATATCCCTTTGAAATATGAAAGGGTGGAGAAGGTGGAGAAGTAGCTCTTAGCAACACTCCAATCATTTAACACCATATGCCTGAATTTCCAGCCAAATTGTTACAAGCAAATTCTCTGGGAAAGGATTTCAGATCTGAATTGACTGCCCTTTCTAGACAGCAATGCTATGGGCCTTTTAAGTAAGTGGCTGACATAATTCTGTGATAGGTCAAACTTTATTCAATAAATAGAGATGACGTTTTTTTTAAAGTGAACAAAAAAGATTTCTAATGAAAAGGTGAAAAGGTGAAAACACATCGTCATTGAAGGAATAATTTAGTTCAATACTAATGTAAATATTCAAGTGATTTCAGTAAATTAAGAAGATACTTATAAAGAAATTAAATGAAGATATACATATGCAAACATTCCTTTAAATAGAATGGAATTAGGTGACATTTGAATATCTACCCCATGTCCTATTGGGAATTCTTTTTTTTTTTCAGGGAATATACAGTTTCCAAACTCCAAAACATACAGAGTGAAGGAAGAGGAAAAAAGGGAGGGAGAGATGGGCAGGACATTGATTTTGCTTTCCAAAATAGAGGGAGAAGTAAGAGAGATGGAGATATAGAATGAAAAAGATAAATGGAGGAAAAGGCAGCACACACCTCCAAAGTCATTTCTAGTCTATGACAAAGACAGGAAAAAGAATCCAAAGAATCTTTTAATTTCACTGCAAGAAAATATAGAAAAGGACATTCAAACAAAGAAAGTTGTGATTTTCTGGTGTAGATAGAGGTGAACAAAGAACAGGGAAGGAAAGAGATGAAATTCAAGGTTTCTTCCCCTATCTACTCATCATCACTCATATATTTCTTTTCCTTTCCATTCATACCCTAGTTTCTGTCATCACCTACCCTTTGAACTATATCAGTTACATAACTTTATTCAGTATTTCTCTATCTTAAAAAGTGGTTATTGATTTTATATTCCTAAAGCATAATTCTAACTATGTCACTTCTCTGTTCAATAACCTATAGTTTCTCCCTAATGCTTATGGTGGGGTGAGGAAAATCAAAAGGCAAAATCTGAGCAAATTGTTTTTTCCCTCTAGCTTTTTTTTTTTTTTTAGTGAGGCAATTGGGGTTAAGTGACTTCCCCAGGGTCACACAGCTAGTAAGTGTTAAGTGTCTGAGGCCGGATTTGAACTCAGGTACTCCTGACTCCAGGACTGGTGCTCTATCCACTGTGCCACCTAGCTGCCCCCTTCCTCTAGCTTTTAAAAACCTATGGAACCCTTCTAAATAAATGGACACACACTAAAAATAGGATCCCCAAAGAAATCAATTATGTTTAAATACAGTTATCAAAATAGTAAAGTTCATGTATTTTATGTTGCTTCCACAGTTGGAGGACAGGGAATCTTAAACTTTTCCCACTTGCAACCTCTTTTTGCCAGATAAATTTTTATGCAATACCCAGTATATAGGTATATAAAATATGTATGCATACCCTTTTAATGTTGCTACATTTTCTTTTGCAATACACAAATTCAATGATATGATTCTATATAGAGTCATGACCCACAATTGAAGAAGCTAGATAAGGGAATAAAGACTTTGCTTTTACCATCTTCTGAATTCATAAGTTATTCATATAATATGAGTACTATGTGCAAAGTATTTTCTGGAATGAGTGAGATTCATCAAATTTGGAAAGAATTATATCTATTCTTATAAGCTGATCCAAATCCTTTATATTTTTCTATATTATGTTTTAGTGATGTCCATTGCCAAATATAAACCATTACCCTGAATTCTGGGTTAGAAAGCTTTTACCCAGGGCAGCTGGATGGCACAGTGGATGAAGCACCAGCCCTGGATTCAGGAGGACCTGAGTTCAAATCTGGCCTCAGACACTTAACACTTACTAGCTGTGTGACCCAGGGCAGGTTTACTTGGCCCCAATTGCCTCACCAAAAAAAAAAAAAAAAAAGAAAACAAACAACAAAAAACAAACAAAGAAGTAATTGGAGAAAAAATAAAATAAAAAAAGAAAGCTTTTACCCACATTTTGGAAATAAAGATATTAGTTTTATTCAGAGGTTTTCTAAAAGAAATCTGAGTGGTTGCAAAATGCCTTAGAGCTGCCTCAAAGGTGAATCTAGTCTGTGAGCACAGAGAGTGGGATGCTAAATCATAGAAAGTACTTGTAATTATTTTCAATCTTTCAATAGGTTTAATAGCCTGCTTCTAAGTTTTCAGAGGCTTAAAGGCAAAATCATACCTTTTACATTCCAAATATCTGTTACAGATCAGATGAAGATTGGAGATTTTCTTTTTAAATAAATAAATTCCAACCTAAAAGATATTTTATTAAGAACAGAAAATTGCCTTCACAATTCACTTGCATATTTAATTTCTGTTCCCTTATGTTGGGGAGAGGGTGTTGCAATGAGGGTCAAGTGACTTACCCAGGGTCACACAACTAGTAAATTTTAAGTGTCTGATGCCGGATTTGAACTCAGGTCCTTCTGAATCCAGGGCCAGTGTTTATCCACTATGCCACCTAGTTGGCTCTGTTCCCTTCTATTAAATGGTGTTAACTAGAAGACACATAATTGCACCAGCCTAGCATGTAGAAAAGATGTTAAGAATCTCAATGTAATGAAATAGGAAGTATAAGGCATGAGTTACAAGGATAAACTATTTTAATTTTGTCAAAATATTGTATTTCAACTGTGTTTGAGTCAATAAATTTAAACTCCTCATCTTTCAACCAAGCTAAGAATTTGGTAAAAACATGACTGTTCAATATATTTTTTTTCAATATAATTTTATCATATAATACTAAAGATCAACAAATTATGGTCCTGTGTAGCAAATCCCAGATCATCTCATTTTTGTTTGCCCCAGGGATTAAGAAGTATTTTTAAAATGTTTTAAACCAAGTTGTTTTTCCCCCCTATATTTCAATGTGTTAAAAAAAACAAACTCACAGCTTATGAGTCATAAACAACAAAAACAACAACAAAGAAATTTTTTAAAAAGCATCAGTCAGACCAAATAGAGTATTTGGTCAAATTGCTGCTCTATAAAAATTTAAATAAAGCTAACTGATACTAAACATAATCTTTACATATTCTAGTTCTTCTGGACTCTGCACCACCCTTTCAGAATTCTTTATTCTCAAAATTTAGGTGACCCAATGGGCATAGATTTATATATGTGTGTGTGTGTATATAATAATTTTTACCAAATATAGATTATTATTATTATTTTACCAAACATATATGTATGTATATTATAAACACAAAGATACACACAAAAGTATATATGCATATGGTTTAAAATTGGCTACAAAATATAGTTTTGTAGTTCACTGTTTAGTAAAACAGAGTACCAATTAATGAGTACCTCATATACCTAAAATATTTAATAAGGATTCCAACTGTGCTTCACTTTACTCTCTAACCATTTTCTAACCAGCTACCTTGATTGTCCTCCCTATATAAAAGGCCACACATAGAAACATACCCCCTTTCAGTTCTGGATCTTCTAATCTTGCCCAGAGTGATTTTTCATGCCTTTCCTCTTCATTCCCCTCCTCCCACCTCAAATTCTGGAACTGAAAGAATGACTCAGTCTACTCCTATATGACTTACACTCAGCACTTTTTTAACTTTCCAAACAAGGATATCCCTCCTTTGACAATAATTAGCCATGTATGATATCTCTTCCTATTAAAAGTTCCTTATGATCAAGGGCAGTCTTTTCCTTTGTATGTGTATGTCCATTGCTGGGGAAAACAATAGCACTTAATAAATACTTATTCACATATGAATTCATTAATAAATTTATGTAATCATTCATTTTCCAGGATAAAATATCATTAGAAAAGCCAGTTTGAAATAATGTGGTAAGAGTAAAAGATAGCCCAACTATTGCCCCTGGCATTTAGGAAACATGAAAGTCAGGGAGAAAACACCCTTAAAATTGGACTAATGATATGAGGAAGATGTGTGGGAGAAGATGAATAAGAATCATGTATATGGGTTGTGATCTTCCCAAAAAGTAGGTGTATCTATATTACTGTTTTCATGTATCATTTGAAGAATTATGTAAAGATATCTTTGCTTTTGCTATTCTCTACTTTTAGAATACAAGAATACTCTACCTCTTGAAGTTTTACTCAAACAGAAAAATCCAATCCAAATGTTATCTCTTTCAGAATCTCTTACCTGATGTCCCCAATAATGTCCTTTCCCAACATTGGATCTTACAAAACACCTCATTTTTACACTTTCATGAATTATTTCACATAAAATAATGTGTGTATCATATAATGTGATATAATGGCAGAGCTTCTCTTTCACCATTGAATACTGACATAGAACAACTGGTAGTTGCTTTTTTTTCTGAAAACTGCCTTTTCATATTTTTGACCATTTATCAACTGGGGAATGGTTTGTATTTTTTACAAATTTGATTCATTGAGAAATGAGAACTTTATTAGAGAAACTTGCCATATGTTTTGCCCAGTTTTCTAATGTGAAAGTGGGTACCTTGATTTGCTTGCACCCCCAATTATCCAGGTAACCAGAACAACTGTCTTCACCAACAATCCTTTGCCCTTGTGTGAATGAGAATAATCCAGCTGGACATGCAGAGAATCAGTAACCCTGAAACCAAGGATTTATCTAGCAGTAGGATATGGACTATGTATATGGAACTTATCTTCAGCTATTCTCTAACTTTGGAATAATTGTTTTCTTTTTAAAGAAATCTGCATAATCATGTCTTGAATTGAAATGCCTATCACCAAAAATGCCTTCTGATTGTGTATCAAGGGCCACATCCTGCATCCCTGGAATTTCTCATTCACTCCCCCTCCCTTTGGGAGTAGAACTTTCTAAACCTACCTTTCCTCCAGATTTCTTGCCTGCCTTTGTTTAAACTGTATAAAAACCCTTGAAATCTATTGCATGGTGTCCTATTTGGCAAAAGGCTGAATAGTACCCATGATCATGCTAGATTTTTTGTCCCCTTCTTAAGAAAACCTTTCATTTAATTTTTTCAGGCCTTGTCTTTCTCTGGATTTCCTTCCTTTTAGTAAGAAGGGGATTTAAATCTCAAGAACTGGACTTTGCATTCTCTGGTATTCCCCTATGGGAAATGAGAGATCTAAATTCTGTTTAACAGAGGTTTGCCTCAGTTTATACTGATTTCCATTTCATGTTGATCATATTGGATTTGTTTGTGGAAAACCTTATTAATTTCAAATAATCAATTATAATCCATCTTACTTCTCATGATGCTTCCTACTTCTTGTTTGTTCCCTAAACTTTAGAGATCTCTCAGATCTTACATGCTCCCCAATTAACTTTTTATATCACTTTTTTGGTGTAAACCATTTATCCATTTTGGCCTTATCTTGGCATATTTTGTGAGACAATGATCTGTGCTTAATTTCTTCAAAACTGCTTTCCAGTTCCCCAGAAATTTTTGATAAATGATGAGTTATTATTCCCAAATCTTAGATCTTGGTTTATCAAATACCAGATTACTATGGTCACTGACTATTTTGTTTTCTTTGTCTAATCTATTTCAATGGTCCACCATACTATTTCTTAGACAATACCAGAATGTTTTGATGATTACCTCTGTTTAATATAGATTGAAATCTCTTATTGCTAGAATAGTTTCCTTCATACTTTTTAATTGATTCTCCTGATTTTCTTGATTTCTTGTTTTTCCAGATGAATTTTGTTATTAATTTTTGCTAGTTCTATAAAATAATTCTTTCATATTTTGGTTGGTATTCCACTCATGGATAAAAATAGACTCATCTCAAGCAAGACTACTCTCACCTCAAGCAATCTATACACATGGATCTATCCTCCTCTCAGTCAGTGAAAAAAAGAATGATGGTGGGTTAAGAATTCCACCAAGATTTGACTCCTCCCCCAACTTCTTCAGAAGTGGGAAGGGATATGTCAAAAATGAATCATGATGGCAGTGACCAGATCCTGATGAACTAGCTGATTCCACAGGGTGAATGTGGCCAACCCCACCATCAACCTAGATCTACCTTCCAGTGGTCCAGCAGGCTGGTGGAGCACACAGCAAACATGGAAACACCATGCAGATCATTCTGAAGATCCTCCTGCAACAAACCTTCAAGATCAATACCTATCCTGAAGAGACAGTTAAGGCACTGAAAGAGAAGACTGAATCTGAAAAAGGAAAGGATGACTTTCCAGTATCAGGCCAAAATTTAATTTATGCAGGCAAAATATTCAACTATGATACTGTTCTTAAAGAATACAAAATTGATGAGAACTTTGTAGTTTTTAGGGTGACAAAACCCAAAGCAGCAGCTAATTTGACACCATGAGCAGCTATAACTCAACAATCAAAAACTGTTACCACTACTACAATTAGCTCATCTACTGAAGTATCTATGGCTCAAGCCCCAATTTATTCCCTTGCCTTGCCTCCTATCCCTACAGCTACATCTGTTACTCTAACACCAGCTCTAGCCGCTTGTGAACCTATACCTACTAGTGCTCCTAAGGAAGAGAAACCAGCAGAAAAGACAGTAGGAGCTCCTACTGAGAGACTTTAGGGAACACAGAATCTCAGTTTAATGAATACCATTATGATGTCCACCTCTATGTAATGAGGATATTTCTACATCGTGAACAGCAATCTATACTAAAGTTGCTTTGTTGTGGATACAGTACTAACTCCCTTATTTGGAAGCCTCCTATGCACCAACATCAACTATCCAAAACACGACAAAGAACCTAGCAAGTAAGAAAAAAAGGAGAGAGAAAGAAAGAAAGAAAACAAAAGAAAAGAAAAAGGAAAGAAAAAAAGAGAACTTTGAGCAGCCAAAATATGTTTCATAAGGTCCACATGGCTCATGCCTTTTGCTTATTGAAAAACTCATCCACTCACTCAAAACCCATTTCCTTATTCAGGACACATTTTAATCACCCTGGTTATAAAGAGGCTCCTTTTTATAGGAAAACATAATAGCAAGAAGTGACAACAAAGTACAATATAGATAATACAAAAAGCAGGCAGAAGAAATGAAGGAAAAAAGCATTACCCTTTAATTTAGAGATAAATAATCTTATAAATCTCAATGATGGTGCTAATATTCTTCCTCTAATCTCAGTACATTATAATATAATTGAAGTGCATCATTATTACCCTGGAAAGGGTTAAGTATATTCTGTTTATATTGGGAGAAATACTTGATACAGTTATGGAGAGACTTCTATCTAAAATGTTTGTTTATTTATTTATTTATTGATGCTTCACATGGTGAACTTCAGTTATCCAGAAAATCAACATGTAAAACATTTCATTTTTCTAAGACTAACTAAATGAAGTGTACAGCCTATTTTTTTTAACTTGAAATCTTATACTGCAAATATAAGTTTAACTAAGATAGTATTTTTGATGAGGTACTTCAGGATTTGTATTTGAATAGCTATTAAATGGGATGCCAAATATACACGTGTGTATATATATATATATATATATATATATATATATATTTCAAAAAAAGAAAAGAAAAGGATTCCACCTAGATTAGATTTTCCATGTAAAGTCTTCTAGCTGTGTGGAGTCCTCTGGAAATCAAAAATCATGTACCCCATGTGAGGGCCAAAATTTGATATACTAAGCATTATTTGGGTGACGCCTTAACATTGAGGTCCCGGGAGCAGCTAGGTGGCTCAGTGGATAGAGCACTGGCCCTGGAGTCAGGAAGACCTGAGTTCAAATCTGGCCTCAGACACTTAATACTCACTAGCTGTGTGATCCTGGGCAAATCATTTAACCCCAATTGCCTCACCAAAAAAACCAAAAATTAAAATATTGGGGTCCCAGAAATATGAGGGACCTTTAAACATCCCTTTTTAGATATTTCTCCCAAGCCAATGAGAAAGGAACTTCTAAGCTTTAGCTCACAAAAGGATCAGATTTTATTACTTGGGAATTAATTAAACAACAAAGGTGAAACTAATAAAAATCAAAGATAAGGAAAAAGGACAATGGAAATACAGATGAATATTATTAACTCTAAACTTAACCTATGCGATCTCAGACCATTCCCAATTAAGCTAGTTCAAAGGAATTCAGGGTTTTCCCTAAGTAACTCACCCAAGCCTGAACAGCCTGACAGACTGAGAAGCAACACGGTGCCACGCACAACCACATGGGGCCAAGCTGAAAGACTGAAGCCAGCTCCCATGGGAAGTAGCCCGCCTCCCTTCTGGGAGCATTCAATGTCCCCTCCCCCAAAAGGAGAGGTCCTTCAAAAAGCTGCCTGTGTAATCTGGGGAGGGGGGGCAGGTGTGGCCCCTCCCAAATGAGTTAGCTAAAAACAGGAATATTTATCTTTACCCCAAATAATTTTTACCACACCCAGGATCAGCGATGTCCTTCAGATGCTGGCCAAATAACTTACAAGGGACTGAATTCTGAATGAAAAAAATAGAATAAGAAAAAAATGTTAATCTCAATTCATAATTAGTTATTAATATAAGAAAGAGATAAACATTTCTCCTATTGGTTTAGGTATCAATACGATATTTGTATCATAGAAAGAATTTAATAGGACTCCTTCTTTGCCTATTTTTACAAAAGTTTATATAGTATTAGGATTAATTGTTCTTTAAATTATTGGTAGAATTCATTTGTGGGGAGAGCTAGGTGGTACAGTGGATAAAGCACTGGCCCTGGATTCAGGAGGACCTGAGTTCAAATCCAGCCTCAGAAACTTGACACTTACTCCCTGTGAGACCCTGGGCAAGTTATTTAATCCTCATTGCCCTGCACCAATAAATAAATAAATAAATAAATAAATAAATAAATAAATAAATAAATAAATAAATAAATAAATAAATAAATAAATAAATAAATAAATAAATAAATAAATAAATAAATAAATAAATAAATAAATAAATAAATAAATAAATAAATAAATAAATAAATAAATAGATAGATAGATAGATAGATAGATAGATAGATAGATAGATAGATAGATAGATAGATAGATAGATAGATAAATAAATAAATAAATAAATAAATTTAAAAAAATGAATAAATAAATAAATAAATAGATAGATAGATAGATAGATAAATGAATGAATGAATAAATGAATAAATAAATAAACAAACAAACAAATAAATAAATAAATAAATAATTCACTTGTAAATACATCAGGTCCTAAGAATTTTTTTAAGGAAGCACACTGATGGTTAGCTCAATTTTTTTTTTCTAACATGGGGTTATTTTAATATTCTATTTCCTTTTCAGAGAATATTAACAGTTTATAGTTTTGAAATATTCATCCATTTCACTTAGTTCATCAATTTTACTTGAATATAATTGAGCAAATTAACTCCTAATATTTGCTTTAATTTCATTTTCATTGTTGGTACATTCACTCTTTCAGTTTTGAGTGCAGTGATTTGGACTGGTTAATTTGATAAAAAAAAAAATAAAACCAAATTGATGAACTGAAGGATTATATTTTGCTGAGTAGATGATTCTTGCTTATAAACCCAGTTCCTTTGTTCTCGGGAATATCATATTCCATGACCTCCAATCTTTTTTTTTTTTTTGGTGGGGCAATGAGGGTTAAGTGACTTGCCCAGGGTCACACAGCTAGTATGTGTCAAGGGTTTAAGCCCACATTTGAACTCAGGTCTTCCTGAATCCAGGGCCAGTGCTTTAACCACTGTGCCACCTAGCTGCCCCAATCTTGTGTTATCTTGACTGTGGCTCCACAGTACTTGAATTGTTTCTTTCTGACTGCTTGCAATGTTTTCTCCTTGATCTGGGATTTGGCTATAATATTCCTGGGAGTTTTCATATTGGGATCTCTTTCAGGAGGTGTCAGTGGATTCTTTCAATTTCTATTTTACCTTCTGGTTCTAGAATACCAGAGAAATTATCCCTGACAATTTCTTGAAGATATCTAGGCTCGTTTTTTATCACAGCTTTCAGGTAGTCCAACAAGTTTGAAATTATCTCTCCAGGATCTATTTTCTATATCAGTTATTTTTCCAATGGCATACTTACCATTGCCATCTATCTTTTATTTGGTTTTACTTATTTCACATAAAGTCATTAGTTTCCATTTCCATTTTCCAAATCACTTAACCCTCATTTCCCTGGGAAAAAAAAGGAAAAAGGAAAGAAAAATACAAGCTTAAAATGTTTACATTCTTACATGGGAAGATGATACTTATAACTCATAAGAACTTTTTTCATTATTTTTATTATTATTTCATTATTTTATATATTAGGGAACTTGGAAAAAGCATATATATATATATATGTATGAGTTGAAAAATTTTTAAAAATAAAATGAAATAAAGGAGGTTAAAAAGGAATATACTGGGAGAGATAGAATGGGGTAAAATAATTTCACATAAAAAAGAAAACATAACTTTTATAGTGGCAGGGAAGATAGGGAGTTGAGGGTGTCAGGAAAATTTTTAAATTCGACGGAGGAACAGAAAAACAGAAACAACAAAGTCTCCACACTGGCAAATAGGTTTATACAGAGAAGGCCTCACAATAAAGTCAATGGGTTTATTTTTGTGTGTGTGTGTGAGGCAATTGGGGTTAAGTGACTTGCCTAGGGTCACACAGCTAGTAAATGTCAAGTGCCTGAGGCCAAATTTGAACTCAGGTCCTTCTGAATCCAGGGCCAGTGCTCTATCCACTGTGCCACCTAGCTGCCCCAGTCAATAGGTATATTGAGAGAGGTTTAATCCCACATTAAAGCTGGTCATCCAGGGTTTGGACCTGAAAGAAGTTGAGTTACAAAATCAATGGGTTTATATACCCTTCCAGAAGTTGTACTTATATGTCATATTAATTTTAATTAGTAATTTCTAAAATTAAAGCATATTCTTAGGAAATATTGAAACTGCCTATGTGGCAAATGTCAGCATACTCTTATCAGTCCTATTATGGCAAAAGGGTGATAGTTATGCTGCATGAGCCCCTTCTATTAGTCAAGCATGCCACTGGTGAGCTGCATGACCCCCTAGAGTCAAGCATAACACTAGTAGTTTCTAAAATATAATATTGCTGACTACTGTATCTTCTGATATTACTTAATGCTTGACATTGGAAAGTTAGTCAGAAGAGAGACTTAACCTATTAATAAAATTCTTTTAAATAGATATATAAATATAATAAATCACAATTTTTAGTTAATATATTGATCATTATCTTTAACTAAATCACTTATAACTGTATTAAATCTCTTATAACTAAGGGATAGGGAAAATCTCACTCACAAGGGGGACTAAGTGAACCTTACTCTTAGAATTGGCTCAGAGAGGGAATAATATACACACTCAATTGGGTATGGAAATCTATCTTACTCTGCTGGGAAGTAGGGAGGAAAGTGGATAAGAGGGGGTGCTGTGGGTGATAGAAGGGAAGTGCAGATTAGAGGAGGGGATAGTCAGAAGCAAAACACTTTTGAGGTGGAACAGGTTGATAGGAGAGAGAAAATAGAATAAACCAGGGGAGGGAATATGATAGAGGGAAATACAGTTAGAGAATATACCTGAAAATTGAAGCCAATTTCTCTAAAAAAGGTCTTATTTCTCAAAAATATAGAGAATATTTATTGAAATAGAGGAATTTCAAACATTACTATTGAAAATACCACATACAAATAGAAAATTTACCTTTCAAATACAAGACTCAAAAGAAGCATAAAAGGAAAGGCAAATCATAAGGGACTCAGGATTAAGGTGTTTAGATTCCCATATGAGATGGTAATATATGTTATTACTATGATTATTATCTTTATTAAGGCAACCCACAGCAGTAAATGACTATAGAAGTCTAGTTTTTGCTAAACAGTAAGGTCAATGCTTTCAGACAAAATATCATTTGAAAAAATATCTGGGGAAACTAAAAAGCAGTTGCTTACATTTTATATAAAAAAGAAGTCAAAATTGATAAATGATTTAGACATAAAGTGTGAAGTACTAAGAAAATTAGGGGAGCATTGTAAAATGTATCTCTCAGATATATGTTTAAGGGAAGAGTTTATGAAAACAGAAGACATAGAGAGGAAAACATGAAGTAAAAATTGCCTCAAATGAAAGAGTTTTTACACAAACAAATCATTAAGTTAACATTAGAAGGAAAACTGGATACTAAGGATGCAAGGGAATTAGAGGAAATTTTTCTGATAACTTCTTTCTCAATTATATAGGGAACTGAGTCAAATTTATTTCAAAAAAAAGAACCACTCCACAATTGATAAATGGTCAAAAGATACAAAGAGGTACTTTTCAGAAGAAGACATCAAAGTTGTCAATATTTACATAAAATAAAATCTCTAAATCACTACTGTGATAAAATAATAGAACTTGGCAGATGTACAGGGGCACCACCTGATTGATTTAGTATTATTTGAATTAGGTGAGAATGAGGCCACACCTGGCCAGCCCTGAGTGAAGTGTTGGTGTAGTACTCATGTCAGCAGGGAACCACTTTCAGCCTATGTAGCTTGAAGGGCCTCCCCTTTGGGTTAGGGAGAGAGGAACCAGGAAAGGAAGAGACAGTCATTCTGGTAGGAGAGAGAAAAAGAGAGAGAGAGAGTATACAAGAGAGGGACTGCACAGATGACTCTCATTGAGACTGTGGACCTCAGGTGATGAGTTTTTGGAAGCAAGACCAGCTCTTCCAGCTAGCTGAGCTGGAAGCAATTTTGGGGTTTGAGTCAGTCTTTGCTAGAGCCAGGGAGCTTATTTATTTTCTCTACCCCATTCCCTTCTCCCTGCCTTTATTAACTTCACCTTTGTTGTAAATTTTGTTCCCATTAATAAAACCTGGTTTGTTTGTGGAAAAGAGGCTGTTAATTTCCTTTGTTATTAGTCTGGGAGAAATAACTTTAAAAAGGTAGTTTGGGGGGCAGCTAGATGGCGCAGTGGATAGAGCATCGGCCCTGGATTCAGGAGTACCTGAGTTCAAATCTGGCCTCAGACACTTAACACTTACTAGCTGTGTGATCCTGGGCAAGTCACTTAACCCCAATTGCCTTACTAAAAAAAAAAAAAAAAAGGCAGTTTGGAAGGGAGGAAACTTTGGACCTAGAGGTTTCTCATTATTTTCTGAACTCTAGTATTATGGCAAGCTGCCCAATTAACTCTCCCCATAATAAATTTGGCCCTTAAACTTCTGATTTTGCTGTTGTTCTGTCATTCTTTGCAGTTATGTGTGACTCTTCATGATCGCATTTAGGTTTTTTTGGCAAAAATACTGCCAGAATTCTCTAGCTCATTTTACAGAAGAGAAAACTAAGACAAACAAGGTTAAGTGAGATGCCCAAGGTCACACAACTAGTATATATCTGAGGCTGAATTTGAACTTAGGGAAAGAGTCTTCCTGACTCCTGGCCCAGGGCTCTATCCTAGCTGTCCTTCATTATTGATTAGAAAAATTAAAATTAAAATAACTCTGATAAAGTACCTCATACCTATCAGAGTGGCTAACCTGGCAGAAAATGAAAATTATAAATATAAGAGGAAATATAGAAAAATATGTAGACTAATGCCCTATTAGTAGACTCCTGAAGTGGCTGAACCCTTCAGGAGAACAATTTCAAGCTATGCTCAAATTACTATAAAACTATGCATATCTTCCTTTTTTGTCATTTTAGCCAATCTGATAGGTGTCAGGTGGTACCTCAGAGTTGTTTTAATTTGCATCTCTCTAATCATTAGAGATTTAGAGCATTTTTTCATATGGGAATAGATAGCTTTGGTTTCTTCATCAGAAAACTGCCTGTTCATATCCTTTGACCATTTCTCAATTGGGGAATGACTTGGATTCTTATAAATTTGATTTAATTCCCTATATATTTTAGAGATGAGGCCTTTATCAGAAGTACTGGCCTCAAAAATTGTTTCCCAGTTTTCTGCCTCCCTTACAATTTTGGATGCATTGCTTCTGTTTGTACAAAAATTTTTTAATTTAATATAATCAAAATCATCCATTTTGCATTTTATAATATACTCTATCTCTTGTTTGGTCAAAAACTGTTTTCCTTTCCAAAGATCTGATAGGTACACTATTCCTTTCTCTCCTAATTTACCTATGGTATCACCTCTTATGTCTAAATCATGTATCCATTTTGACCTTATTTTAGTATAAGGTGTAAGATGTTGGTCTTTGCCTAATTTCTGCCATACTATCTTCCAGTTTTCCCAGCAGTTTTTGTCAAATACTGAGTTCCTATTCCAGAAGCTGGAGTCTTTGGGTTTATCAAACACTACATTACTAGTGTCATTTACTACTGCATTTACTGAGCCTAGCCTATTCCATTGATCTACCACTCTATTTTTTAGCCAGTACCAGATAGTTTTGATGACTGCCGCTTTATAGTAAAGCTCCAGGTTTGGTACCGCTAACCCACCTTCCTGTGAATTTTTTTTTCATTATTTCCCTGGATATTCTTGATTTTTTGTTTTTCCAGATGAATTTTGTTATTATTTTTTCTAGCTGTATAAAATAATTTTTAGGTAGTCTGATTGGTATGGCACTGAATAAGTAAATTAATTTAGGCAGTATTGTCATTTTTACTATATTAGCTCTGCCTATCCATGAGCAATTGATATCTTTCCAATTATTTAGATCTGATTTGATTTGTGTGAAGAGTGTTTGGTAGTTGTGTTCATAGAGTTCCTGGGTTTGTCTTGGCAAGTAGACTCCCAAGTATTTTATATTATCTACCGTTACTTTAAATGGAATATCTCTTTCTATCTCTTGCTGCTGGAATTTGTTGGTCATGTATAGAAATGCTGATGATTTATGTGGATTTATTTTATATCCTGCTACTTTGCTAAAGTTGTTCATTGTTTCAAGTAATTTTTGACTTGATTCTCGAGGATTCCTTAAGTATACCATCATATCATCTGCAAAGAGTGATAGTTTTGTTTCTTCCTTGTCTATTCTAATTCCTTTAATTCCCTTCTCTTCTCTGATTGCTAAAGCTAACATTTCCAGAACAATATTAAATAATAGGGGTGATAATGGACATCCCTGTTTCACCCCTGATCTTATTGGGAAGGCCTCTGATTTATCTCCATTGCATATAATACTTGCTGATGGCTTTAGGTAGATACTGTTTATTATTCTAAGGAAAGCTCCCCCTATTCCTAAACTCTCTAGTGTTTTTATTAGGAATGGGTGCTGTACTTTGTCAGAAGCTTTCTCTGCATCTATTGAGATAATCATATGATTTTGGTTGGTTTTCTTATTAATGTGGTTGATTATGTTAATAGTTTTCCTAATGTTGAACCAGCCCTGCATTCTTGGTATAAATCCCACCTGGTCATAGTGTATTATCCTGGTGATCACTTGCTGTAATCTCCTTGCTAATATCTTATTTAAGATTTTAGCATCAATATTCATTAGGGAGATTGGTCTATAATTTTCTTTCTCTGTTTTTGCTTTGCCTGGTTTTGGTATCACCACCATATTTGTGTCATAAAACGAATTTGGTAGAACTCCTTCTTCCCCTATTTTTCCAAATAATTTGTATAATATTGGAATTAATTGTTCTTTAAATGTTTGGTAAAATTCACCCGTAAACCCATCTGGGCCTGGGGATTTTTTCTTAGGGTGTTCACTAATAGCTTGTTCAATTTCTTTTTCTAATATGGGTTTACTTAAGGATTTTATTTCCTCTTCAGTTAACCTGGGCAGTTTGTATCTTTGTAAATATTCATCCATTTCATTTAGAATGTCAAATTTATTGACATACAGTTGGGCAAAATATTTCCTAATTATTGCTTTAATTTCCATTTCATTGGTGGTAACATTACCCTTTTCATTTTTGATACTGGTAATTTGGTTTTCTTCTTTCTTTTTTTTAATCAAATTAACCAATATTTTATCTATTTTATTGGTTTTTTCATAAAATCAGCTCTTAGTTTTATTGATTAATTCTATAGTTTTTTTGCTTTCAATCTTATTAATTTCTCCTTTAATTTTCAGGATCTCTAATTTAGTGTCTAATTGGGGATTTCTAATTTGTTCTTTTTCTAACTTTTTAAGTTGCATGCCCAATTCATTAATCTCCTCTTTCTCTTTTTTATTCATGTAAGCATTTTGAGCTATAAATTTTCCCCTAAGCACTGCTTTGGCTGCATCCCATAGATTTTGGTATGTTGTCTCATTATTGTCATTCTCTTGGATAAAGTTATTGATTGTTTCTATGATTTCTTGTTTGGCCCATTCATTCTTTAGAATGAAATTATTTAGTTTCCAATTGATTTTCATTCTACTTTTCCCTGGCTCTTTCTTACATGTAATTTTTATTGCATCATGATCTGAGAAGGATGCATTTTCTATTTCTGCCTTTCTACATTTGACTATGATGTTTTTGTGCCCTAATACATGGTCAATTTTTGAAAATGTGCCATGTACTACTGAGAAAAAGGTATATTCCTTTCTATCCCCATTCAATTTTCTCCAGACATCTATCAGGTCTAACTTTTCTAGTAATCTATTCACCTCTTTCACTTCTTTCTTATTTATTTTTTGGCTAGATTTATCTAATTCTGAGAGGGGGAGATTCAGATCCCCCACTAGTATAGTGTTACTATCTAATTCCTCTTGTAACTCATTTAACTTCTCCTCTAAGAACTTGGATGCTATACCACTTGGCACATACATATTTAATATTGACATTGCTTCATTATCTATAGTACCTTTAAGTAAGATGTAATTTCCTTCCTTATCTATTTTAATGAGATCTATTTTTGCCTGCACTTTGTCTGAGATAAAGATTGCTACCCCTGCCTTTTTTACTTTAGCTGAGGCATAATATATTCTGCTCCAGCCTTTTACCTTTACTCTGTGTGTATCTCTCTGCTTCAAATGTTTTTCTTGTAAACAGCATATTGTAGGGTTCTCGTTTTTAATCCACTCTGCAATTCGCTTCTGTTTTATAGCAGAGTTCATCCCATTCACATTCACAGTTATTATTACTGACTGTCTATTCCCCTCCATTCTATTTACCTCCTTTGTACTTTTCCCCCTTCTTTCACCCTATTCCTCCTCACCGACGTTTTACTTCTTACCCCTGCCTCCCCCTATCTGCCCTCCCTTTTTATCACCCCCCTCTCTTTTCTTTACCCTTTTCTCCCTTGCTTTTGTCCTTCCTTCTATCAGTCCCCCCCTTTCCCTTCCCCTTTTGTTTCCCTAAAGAATGAGTTAAGTTTCTTTATCCCAATGAACGTATGTTATTCCCTCTTTGAGTCAAATCTAATGAGAATAGGGTTGAAACCATGTTCCCCCCTCCTTTCTTTCCCTCTATTGTAATAGGTTTTTTTCCACCTCTTCATATGATATAATTCATCCCATTCCACCTCCCCTTTCCTCTCCTCCCCATAGACTCCCTTTTTATCCCCTTAATTCTTTTGTATCATCACATCCAAGACAATTTATATTTATACCCTCTATATAAAGTCCTTCTCTCTGCCCAAATACATTTACAGTTCTTAAGAGTTATGAGTATTATCTTCCTGTGTAGAGATATAAACAGTTTAACCTAATAGGGTAACTTTTTTTTCCCCTCTGTTTATCTTTTTAAACTTCTCTTGAGTCTTGTATGTTGAGATCAAATTATCTATTCAGTTCTGGTCTTTTCACCAGGAAAGATTGAAAGTCCCCAATGTCATTAAATGTCCATCTTTTCCCCTGAAAGAAAATGCACATTTTTGCTGGGTAATAGATTCTCGGCTGCAATCCAAGCTCCTTTGCTTTCCGGAATATCATATTCCAAGCCTTGCGGTCCTTTAATGTTGAAGCTGCCAGGTCCTGAGCAATCCTGACTGTGGCTCCATGATATTTAAATTGCTTCTTTCTGGTTGCTTGGAGTATTTTCTCCTTCACCTGATAATTCTGGAATTTGGCTACAATATTCCTTGGAGTTTTCCTTTTGGGGTCTCTTTCAGGAGGTGATCAGTGGATTCTTTCAATCATGATTTTATCCTCTGATTCTATGATATCAGGGCAGTTCTCTTTAATAATTTCCTGGAATATGGTGTCTAGATTCTTTTTCTGGTCATGGCTTTTAGGCAGTCCAATGATTCTCAAATTGTCTCTCCTCGAAATGTTTTCCAGATCAGTTGTCTTTCCAATGAGGTATTTCACATTTTCTTCTATTTTTTCATTTTTTTTATTCTGCTTGACTGATTCTTGGTGTCTCATGGATTCCTTATGTTCCAACTGTCCCACTTTAATTTTTAAAGCATTGTTTTCTTCAGTGAGATTATGCACCTTTTTTTCCATTTGGCTAAGTGAATTTTTTAAGGTATTGTTTTCTCCAGTGAGATTATGCACCTTTTTTTCCATTTGGCCAAGTGAATTTTTTAAGGTATTGTTTTCTTCAGTGAGATTATGCAGCTTTTTTTCCATTTGGCCAAATGAATTTTTTAAGGCTTTGTTTTCTTCAGCTTCCTTTTCCAAGCTGCTGTTTCTTTTTTCATAGTTTTTTTGTTTTGCTTTCATTTCTCTCCCCATTTTTTCTTCTACCTCTCTCAATTGATTTTTAAAATCCTTTTTGAGCTCTTCCAGGAAGGCTTTTTGTTCTTGGGACCAATTCACCTTCCCTTGTGAGGCTTCAGATGTAGCCAATTTGAGGCTATTGTCCTCATCTGAGTTTGTGTTGGCTTCTTCCCTACTGATACAGAAGCTCTCAATGGAGAGGGCTCTTTTTTGCTTCTTACTCATTATTGCAGCCTATTTATTTATTCTTTAATTTGAGGTCTGCTCTGGGGGCACCAGGGCCCCTGTTTTGGGCTTCTTGTGCAGGTGTATAGGTGCTGTGTGACCGGGCTTTTACTCTGAGGCCTTTATGGTGTGTGGAGATCCCCCGCCCTGCACTTCCTGTCTGTGCTCGGCCAGCCAGGCGCCAGACCCCGGCGTCTGATCCCGCCATTCGTGGCCCTCTCGGCCGGTGCAGGTATGTTTTTCCACTGTCCTTCTTGGCCACCAGATTTTTGAACCAGGTTCCAGGGGCCTTAGTTGTTCAGCTGTGGCCCGCAGCTCCTGCTGACATGCCCTGACCCCCTCGGTGCTGGGTTGCTGCCCTGCGCTGGGCCTCCCTTTTGCCCAAGTCAGACCGACCTTTTCCTGAAGTCTTCTAAATTATCTCTGGTTGGAGGACTGTGTCTCTCTGTCTCTTTGCAGGTTCTGTAGTTTCAGAATCCGTCCAGAGGCTTGATTTAATGTTCGTTTTGAGGGAACAGAAGGAGAGCTCAGGCAGCTTGCTGCTTCCTCTCTGCCATCTTGGCTCCGCCCCCACACAGTTTCTTTTTTAATGTATATTTTATATAGTGTTGTATCTTCCCCAATTACATATAAAAAACAATTTAAAAATTTTTTTTTTATTTTTAGTGAGGCAATTGGGGTTAAGTGACTTGCCCAGGGTCACACAGCTAGTCAGTGTTAAGTCTCTGAGGCCAGATTTGAACTCAGGTACTCCTGACTCCAGGGCCGGTGCTCTATCCACTGTGCCACCTAGCTGCCCCATAAAAAACAATTTTTAACATTCATATTTAAAACTTTGAGTTCCAAGTACTCTCCGTGGCTCCCTCCTCAACCCTTGTCATCAAGAAGTTAAACAATTTGATAAAAATTATATGTGTATAGTCATGCAAAACATTTTCAAATTAGTCATATTGTGAAAGGAAACATAGGCCAAAAAATACCCCATCAATAAAAATATAGAAAAATTTGAAAAGTATCCTTTAATCTGTATTCAGGCACTATCAGTTCTTTCTCTGGTGATAGCATTTTTTCTATTTATTGATTTGTTTGTTTGTTTATGCACACACACACACACACAAACAAAGAATATATTAGGAAACAAGGCTGAAAAGATAGATGGGAATAGGATGCCAAATGCTGCACAGAGGATTTTACATTTTATGCCAGGGGCAACAGGGAGCCATTGAAGACAATTCATTAAAGCAGAAATGTTTCCTGAATTATAAAATTAAGTAATTAGAGTAAATACTATATAAGGTCCTTTCCTATTCTAAATTTGTCTCTTCCAGGAAACCACAGGGAGGCCCAAAGTTATTGAAAGAGTAGATTATATCCAAGTGTGTTCCCATATGTATTGAATTTATACAGATACTGCTTACCCCACAGATCTTTGACAATTTAGTATAAATGGAGTTTATGCTGTTTAAATGCTAAGTTCCAACCACCCTACCCATAGAAATCATTTTTATCCTATTTCATTTTGGCTTACATTTCTGAGTAAATCATACTTATATTTTGAACTTCACAATTTTTACCTTTAAGAATTTTTTAAGAAGTAGATGATAGAAATTTTATTTATACTCTTTGTCTCTTCCACCAAGATATTTGTAAGAGTTCCCATTCCCTTCACTTTTTATTTTTTTCATTTATTTAGAATTTTATTTTCCCCAATTACATTTAAAAAAACATTTTAACTCCCATTTTAAAAACTTTGTGCTCCAATTTCTCTTCTGTGAGAAAAAATATTATTTTTATTATTATTTTTTGGTGAGGCAATTGGGGTTAAGTGACATGCAGCTAGTAATTGTTAAGTGTCTGAGGCCGGATTTGAACTCCGGTCCTCCTGAATCCAGGGCCGGTGCTCTATCCACTGTACTACCTAGCTGCCCTGAGAAAATAATTATTAATAATGAATTTTTGAGGGGAGGCAGAGATCAGTTTGTACTTTCTCTACCTTCCCCACCCCCAACAAACACAAAATCTCGAAAGTTCTGCTTTTGTTTGTGACAAGCCCAAGGGAACAAAAGAAATGGACATTGATCCTTTTATCTAGTTCAGTAAACTGATGGGATCAAACCACACCTAGATACTGGAATTTGCCTTTACTTTTAAGCAAGGGTCTCTTCCACTATGTCATCAGGTAGAGTTCATTTTATTTTGGACCACCCTCAAGTCTTGTCACCCAATAGAATTGAATAATTCTAACCAATTAGTTTATATCAATGTATAATGACCTGCCTCTCTCTCATAAAGTCACTAGCTTCCATTTGTTCAATCCTAATTCTTTTTTTTGTTCGTTTGTTTTGCAGGGCAATGGGGTTTAAATGACTTGCCCAGGGTCACACAGCTAGTAAGTGTCTGAGGCTGGGTTTGAACTCAGGTCCTCCTGAATCCAAGGCTAGTGCCTTATCCATTGCGCCACCTAGCTGCCCCCTCAATCCTAATTCTTAGACAATTATTTTTGTCAGAGAGCTTTTGTACCTCCTTTTCCATTTGGCCAATTTAACTTTTTAAGCTGTTGATTTTTTTCTCATGTCTTTCCTGCATCACCCTCATTTCTCTTTCCATTTTTTCCTCCACCTCTCTAACTTTATCTTTAAGGTCCTTTTTGAGGACCTCTATGTCCTGAGGCTAATTCATATTTTTCTTGGAAGCTTTAGATATAGGGGCCCTGATGTTGACATCTTCCTCTGAGGGTGCACCTTGGTCTTCCCTGTTACTGAAGAAACTTTCTATGGTCCTTACCTTTCTCTGTTGGCTCATCTTGCCTTAATTTTATTTGACTTTTAGCTCCTTAAAGTGGGGCACTGTTTTGAGGCTGCACTATCCCAAGCTTCAGAAGGTCTCAGGTGGTATGATTTAAGGAGGAGCAGGTTCTTCACTCCTGGCCTGTTTCCTGGTCCTAGATGACCCCAAACCAACTTGCTAATCAATCAGCCTTGTGTGTTGTGGTTGTCAGCTCTGATGAGCCTGTGCCCCTCCCCACCTGGGCCCCTGCTACTCAAGCCTTCCTCCTGGTTCCCAGCAGGGGTGAAAAACTCAAGTTCTGCCTCAGCACCAGCATAGACCCCTGTAATCTCTCCCCTGCCAAGGGCTTAGCCCTCTCACCAGACTGTGAACTTAGTTCCAGATGACACTGGTGCTTCAGCTGATTCAGAGGCTCTGGGGCAGTCTCTGGTGAGGGCTTCTTGGGACTGGATCTGTGTCAGGGTGACTGTGGGGTTGGGCTCCACTCCTGTCTCAGCACAGCAGCTTCCTCCTTCTGACCTCCCAAACCCTTCTTGGTTAGAAGATGATTTCAGCACATTCTTCTCTGGGTTTTGCTACTCCAGGAATTGTCCTATGGCATTATTTGGATGTTTTTTGGAGCGATCATATCATGAGTTTGAGAGCTCACTGCCTTTCCTCCATCATCTTGGCTCCCCATGGCAATACTCATGACCTGCCTCTATCAAAAAAGGATAAAACTCTTGACCACTGGAGGCTCATTCTTCCTTCACTCCCTGGACCTGCTCCTTTGGCTTGGAATGCTATCTCTTTGTGCTCACTCTTCCTTTTAGGATTATGTAAGTACGAAGGGCTGAGAGTATGAGAATTTAGGGAGACATGCAGTCAATTCTTTACTGGTATACATGATACTAATTAATAATAAATGCTTACTGCCAAAATGGGTGCAATAGCCATTAATGTATAAATAGCAATCAATTAATTTACAAAATACAGTATTAGCAGATACTAAAAAAAAAAATACTTCTTTCCTCTCTCCACCCCCCCTTAAGAAGGAAAGCTATCCAATATAATTTATAAATGTGTAGTCAATGCAAAACATTTCCATATTAGTCATGTTGTAAAAGAAAACAAACCAAAAAAAAAACCCTCAAGAATAAATAAACTAAAAGAAATTATGCTTCAATCTATATTCAGACACCATCAGTTCTTTCTCTGGAGATGGACTGACTTTTTCATCCTAAGTCCTTCAGAATTGTCTTGGATCATTGTATGGCTGAGAATAACAAAGTCTGTGAATGATCATCTTATAAGTGTTACTTTTTATACAGTACATTTCACTTTGCATCAGCTCATGTAAGTGTTTTCAGGTTTTTCTGAGAACATCCTTCTTATCTTTTCTAGAGCACAAGAGTATTCCCTCATAGTCATATAGCACAATTTGTTCAGCCATTCCCCAAATGATTGGCACCCCCACCCTACTTCACAATTCTTTGCTACCAGAAAAACAAAACAAAACAAAACTGCTATAAATATTTGTGCACATATAGGTACTTTTCCTTTTTTTTTTTTTTAATACAGACCTAGTAATGGAATTGCTGGGGGAAAGAGTATTTTAATATAGTTTTATAGTCCTTTGGATATCATTGCAAGTTGCTCTGGAGAATGGTTGAATCAATTCACAATTCTACCAACAATGCATTAATGCCTCATTTTTCCCACACACCCCTTCAACCTTTGTCATTTTCCTTTTCTGTCCTACTAGCCATTTTTGTTTGTTTCTTTGTTTTTGCTGGGTAATGAGGGTTAAGTAACTTACCCAACATCACAGAGCTAGTAAGTGTCAAGTGTCTGAGGCCAAATTTGAACTCAGGTACTCCTGAATCCAGGGCTGGTGCTTTATCCATTGTGCCACCTAGTTGCCCCCATAGTAGCCATTTTAATAGGGGTGAGGTAGTACCTCAGAACTACCTTACTTTGTATTTCTCCAATCAATAATGAGTTAGAGCATTTTTTCATATATATCTTTTGATCATTTTTTTCAATTAGAGGGTGGTTCTTATTTTTATAAATTTGACTCAGTTATCTATATGTTGAGAAATAATGCTTTTATCAGAGAAACTTCCTTTAAAATTTTTTCAGTTGCTATTGCTAACTGAATTTCCCTACATCCTACTCCCTCCCTGATTATTCTATTCCCTTTCTGACCCTCCTCAAAAGTTTTGTGCTTTTGATTACCACCTCTCCCAATCTGTCCTTCATTCTATCACCCCTCCTTTCTCTTACCCTCTTCCCCTTCTACTTTTCTCTAGGGAAAGTTAGATTTCTATGCCCAATTGAGTATGTAAGTAACTCCCTCTTCAAGCACATTCTGAAGAGAGTAAGGTTTACTTACTCCTCCCCAGTTCCCTCATCTTTCCCTCCACAATAAAAGCTTTTTATTGCTTCTTTTATGTGAGAGTTTACCCTATTCTACCTCTCCCTTTCCCTTTCTCCCAGTGCACTCCTCTTTTATAGCTGAGGATGGAAAGTATTCTAGGCAATGGGCACAACTAATGAAAATGCTCACAGTTTCAAGATGGAATGTCTTCTGCTAGAAACACTAAGATAAGTGCCATAGACAAGGGATAGAAAAACTGAAACATAAACAAAACCAGAAGAAATAGAAAGTACAACTAAATGGATGGATGGTTCTTAGGGCCTTCTTAGAAAATAATTAGAAAAGTTGGTTTTATTGTATTGCCAAGGCAAAAAGAGGTATCATTGAAAGATTAGGTCATATTGCACGAAAGTTCTCATGACAAATGCTTACAAAAGGACCACATTTAGAATAAGTGTAGCCTATTGCCAACACTGGATGCAGAAGATGAAGAGTTACAAAAAAAAAAAAAGTGAAAATCTAGATCTCCAATCTCATCTTCACAGAGATACCAAATTGTTATTCCAAAAGCATGAATTTGAATATGTAACTCTTGGTTCAGTTAATTCTAGTGCCTTCCAATTACCTCTATGATCACTTAGAAACTAATGCTTTGCATTTAAAAGTGTTCATAACCTAACTCCAAGCTATATTGGTAACCTTAACAGATGTTGCTCCTATCAATGTACTCTAACTAACCTGGCCTTACTGATGTCCCTCACATATAATCTACTATCTCCTAGTTCCATGTTTTTGAACATGCCTGAATTGTAGTTCTTTCTGAACTCCACTCCTTAAAATCCTGTGATCTTCAAAGTTTACTAAACTCTGTTGGGGTTGCAGGTTCAAGCCCATGATGGGAGTTGAGGATCAGAGACAATTAATAATTGACACATTGGCACCACCTTGTGTGAATAACTGTGTGTGATTTATTATTCAGAATAGCGCAGCATTTAAAGCAAAAAAACACAAAGAAATCAAATAAAGTCTCTGCAAGAATAATTCTAAGAGAATAAGAGTAATTTTTCAACCTTTCAGCCTTGACATGTCAGAACTTGTTCTAGGGCTTAACAGAGCAAAGTTAGTACAGCTGAGTCCTCGGACCCTGGGAGACCGGCCAAGCATTGTCTCTGGAAACTCTTGCTGCTTCAGTGACCACGGCCCAAGTATGGGGAGGGGGAACTCAATCAGGGCTGACAGAGAGCCCTATTGGTTCTCCACATCTCCCCCTTTTTGTTTTTGCACCAACCTGATGTTATACATCATCGGCTTAGCAATGGCCCTCCCCCTGTGTATTAAGCAGGTTATCACTAAGATAGATTTAGCTCCTCTCAGCAATGCAATCATCCAAGAAAGGACTCATGATGGAAAATGCTCTCCACATCCAGAAAAATGAACTGTGGAATCTGAATGAAGATTGAACTGTACTGTTTCTATTTTTTTGGATGTTTTCCCCTTTTGTTCTGATTCTTTTTTCACAACATGATTAATGTGGAAATATGTTTTATGTGATTTTACATATACAACCTATATCAGACTGCTTTTTGTCTTGGGCAATGGGGAGAGAAAGGTGGGTGGGAGAAAAATTTCAACTCAAAATCTTATAAAAACAAATGTTGAAAACTATCTTTAAATGTAACTCAAAAAAAAAACTACCATTAATATTAAAAAAAGAAACAACCACATATTGACATGTAAAAATTATTGAAAATGAAAAATTGGGAATGAACAGTAGAAATGACATCAACACGTAAATGATTTTATGTCACATCGACCAATGTCAATCAAAGACAACAGCTATATAAATCTTAAATGCCTTATTTAGTAAATATTATTTGTCAAGTAGGCAGATATGGCAACAATAACCAATGATTGTTAAGATGATAAATTCCTTTGAAAATATGTTTTTGTTTATTTTGTTTAAAATTTTCTATTTACATGTTACAAAAAAAAAAATGTTCCCAATTCTGTCTTTCCCTGGCTTCTTCACCACCTCTTAAAAATGCAAGCAATATGATATTAACTATATGTGTTATAAGTTGTACAAAACATTTACATATTAATCATAAAACATGCATAAAACAGGAAAAAATATTTTTTAAAAGTATGCTGCAATCAGGGGCAGCTAAGTGGTGCAGTGGATAGAGCACTGGCCCTTGGAATCAGGAGGACCTGAGTTCAAATCTGGCCTCAGACACTTGACATTTACTTGCTGTGTGATCCTGGAAAAGTTACTTAACCCCAATTGCCTCACCAAAAAAAAAAAAAGTATGCTGCAATCCTACTCAGTATTCATCAGCTGTCTCTCTGAAAGTAGATAGCATTTTTCATCAAGGTTCCTTTGGAACTGTCTTGGATAATTTTGTTGATTAGCAAAGTTTTCACAATGGATCATACAATATTGCTGTTACTGCCTATAATTTTCTGTTCATTTAATCTTGAATAAGTTCATGTAAGAAATCCTAGGTCTCTCTGAAACCTTCATGTTCATCATTTCTTTTTTTTTTGCGGGGCAATGGGGGTTAAGTGACTTGCCCAGGGTCACACAGCTAGTAAGTGTCAAGTGTCTGAGGCTGGATTTGAACTTAGGTCCCCCTGACTCCAGGGCCAGTGCTCTATCCACCAAAAGTGATCTTTTAAAAACTTATTTATTTATTTAGTTATTTATTTATTTGTAATTTTCCCCATTACATATAAAAAAATTTTTTCAAATCGATTTTTGCAACTTTGTGTTCCAAATTCTCTTCATCCTTCCATCCTCACTCCCTCTTAAGGACTCAAGAAATGCAATATAAGTTTCACATGTTCAGTCATGCAAAACATTAGTCAGGTTGTGAAAGAAAGCAGACAAAAAACAAAACAAAACAAAAAAACTTTAGTGAGAGGAACTAACTAACTATGTAAATAACTATATTTATATCCAGGTGACATTCAGCAAGTCACCTAACCAACCTGAGCCTCAATTTCTTCATAAATATAATCAAAGAATTGAATTACATTACCATTAAAGAAACTTTCAACTCTACATAGATCCAAGATCCTGTGATCTGATAGTCTATTTTCACCTGCAGCCTAGGCAATTTATGAGGAAAATAATTCATGTTTTGAATCCTTTCTCATAATTCTTTACTTGAGCAATGGAACATTGTAGAAATCATAGTGTAAATTAGTCTCTTTTTTCTATTTCACCAGTTCCATCAGGTACAAGATATCTGGCAAACTCTGAGCTCACAATTTTCTTTTGATACTTCTGTCACTGTCCCTTCCTCAGCATCAAGATGTCTTTTGGTTTCTGGCAATCTCATCCACTTCTTTTTCAGTCATTTCAGTTATTTCTGACTCATTATTACCCCATTTGAGGTTTTCTTGGTAAAGGTACTGGATTGATTTTCTGCCCTAATAATGAGAAAATTCTTGAGTTGAGGGTATCATATATCCATATAGTAATGTAAACATTTTAACCTTTTAATATCACTTATGATTTCTTTTTCCCGTTTACCTTTATATGCTTCTCTAGAGCCTTGTATTTGAAAGTCAAATTTTGTCTTCATCTTAGGTCTTTGCATCACAAATGCCTGAAAGTCCTCTCTTTCATTGAATTCCCATATTCCCCCTGAAATATTATGATCTGTTTTACTGGGTAGGTAATTCTTGCTTTTAATCCCAGTTTGTTTGCCCTTGGGAATATAATATTCCAAGCCCTCCAATATTTTAATGTCAAAACAGCTAAAGCTTATGTTATCCTGACTGTGGCACCACAATACTTGAATTATTTCTTTCTGGCTGCTTGCAACATTTTCTCCTTGATCTGGGAGATCTGGAATTTGGCTATAATATTCCTGGCAGTTTTCAGTTTGGGATCATTCTCAGAGGATTATCAGTGTATTCTTTCAATTTCTATTATATATTCTGGTTATAGAATATCAGGACATTTTTTTTTCTGACCATTTTTTTGAAAGATGATGTCCAGCCTCTTTTTTTTGAGGGGGGTGTGTGCAATGAGGGTTCAGTGACTTGCCCAGTGCCAAGTGTCTGAGGCCAAATTTGAACTCAGGTTGTCTTGAATCCAGGGCTGCTGCTTTATCCACTGCACCACCTAGCTGCCCCCATGGTTTCTTCTAGATCATAGGTTTCAGCTAGTCTAATAAGCTTTAAATTATCTCTCCTGGATCTATTTTTCAGGTCAGTTCTTTCAGGTCAGTTTCCAATGAGATATTTCACATTGCCTTCTATATTTTTCATTATTTTGGTTTTATTTCATTGTTTTTTGATTTCATATTAAATCATAAGTTTCCATTTGCTCAATCCTAAATTTTAAGGAGCTATTTTATTCAGAGAGCTTTTGTACCTCCTTTTGCATTTGGTCAATTTGGATTTTCAAGGCATTCTTTTCCTCATTGGCTTTTTGTATCATTTTTACCATTTAGCCTAGTCTGTTTTTTAAACTATTATTTTCTTCAATATATTTTTGTATCTCCTTTACCAAACTGTTGACTTTTTTCATATTTTTTTTCCATCACTCTCATTTCTCTTTCCATGTTTTCCTCTACCTCTCTTACTTTCTCTTCAAAATCCTTTTTGAGTACTTCTATGGCCTGAGACCAATTCATATTTTTCGTGGAAGCTTAGGATGTAGGATCCTTGATGTCATAATCTTCTTCTTTGGGTGTGTTTTGATCTTCCATGTTAACACAGAAAGTTTCTACGGTCATTTTTTTTCCTGTTTGCTCATTTTTCCAGCCTATTTCTTGGATTTTAACTCTTTGTTAGTGTAGCTAGGTGGTGCAGTGGATAAAGCACTGGTGCTGTATTTAGGAAGGACCTGACTTCAAATCTAGCTTCAGACACTTGACACTAGCTGTGTGACCCTGGGCAAGTCACTTAACCCTGCTTGCCTTGCAAACAACAACAACAACAACAACAAACTCAAAATCTCTTTGTTAAAGTGGAAAACTATTTCTAGGGTAGAGGGTGCACTGTCTCAAGTTTCAGGGGGCTTATGTTACTGTTTTCAGAAATACTTCTCAGGATTTGTAACTTTTTAGTACTTTCAAGGTGGTATGATTTAAGGAGAGTTATATTTGCTACTAATCTTCTGGGCTGTGGTCTCTCATCTGCAAGCAACCACAAGCCAGATTTTCTGCCCTGGAACTATGAACAGAGTCCCACTCCACTGTGGCCAAAATCTCCAGTGTGATTTTGTTCCTCCCTGGTTTGGGACTGCCACTCAAGACTGATATGGATGACAGTATGGGCAAAACAACAGTATCCTACCTCAATTTTAGCAAAGAGATCCCTATAATCTCCTTCTAGCCAGTTGTTCGACCCCCATACCATCTGTGAGCTGAGTTTCAAAAGTAATTGTTTCCACTGCTTATTTAGAGGTTCCCAAGGCCTGCTCATGCTTTGCTGGGGCTGGGGCAGAGGCTGAGTCTAAGCAGGCATTCCTGTGCTGAACTGTGATCCACTCTCACCCGGGTACAACAGAACTTTCCTGTCGACCTTCTAAGTTGGCTTTAGTTGTAAAATTTTTTCACCCTGTCTTTTTGTGAGTTCTGCTGCTCCAAGAATTTTCTTATGACACTATTTGGAGGGTTCCTGGGGAAAGGTCAGATGAGTCACTGCCTTTCCTTGCCCATCTTGGCTCCACCCTTCTTCAACTAATCTAGAGAGAAATAGAAAAAAAAATATTACTTCCTAGGGCCTCAGAAATTATTTTTTGTCTATGAAAACCCTTTGTGCTTTAGGGTCCAAAGGTAATGCAGAAGCATTGCAAAATCATTAGTCAAATTACACCTGGCAATCTTCACACAGCTAATAGAGCAAGGGTGTTTAATCATTTTTACATCATGACTACTTTGTCAATCTGGTGAGTCTTATAGATCCCTTTTCAGAAGAATGTTTTTGTTTTTTAAGTGAAAAGAGAAAAAAAACTGATAAGATTACAAAGGAATCTAATTTTATTGAAATAGATATTTCTCCTTTTGAAGTTCATGGACTCCCTGATATCTTTTTGGGTCTATTGGCACTAGATTATAAGACCTATGAGGTCTGTATTGGAAGAAATGAGTCCTCCTGATAGGATCACATATCCAACAAAACATCTAAATATTTTGAATTCCAGAGAGAATCAAATTTCCGACAGATTGTCAGATGCTAAGAAGATTATAAAACTAAGGACATCAGTGTAAATCAGCAAAAATTAGATATTAATCATAAGGATTTATCCAATTTGTTTTCTCCCAATTTTGTTTCTCAAAAGTCTTTCATTCTCAAAGAGAACCAATGACTTTGTGACTATGATCTCTTGACCTGCACTTGACTTATATATGTAAGAAAAAGTTCTGAAAAGTTGTCAGCCTCAATCTCTCCTCCAGAGTCACTGAAGCCCAGTGGCAAGACAAAAATTGTGATGACTGGCACTGCAAAGGTTAAGTAAGAATTGAAACAAAAGACAGCTTGGTTTACTACTATTTAATTCCTCATATGCTTTATGGATGTATGAATTTAGACGAGTCACTTAACCTCCCTATGCCTGTTTCCTCTTCTATAGACTGAGAGGTTGGAATCAATGTCTCTGAAATCCCATTCCAGCTCTAAGATTAGGATCCTGTAATCTTTTGTAATGGTAAAACACTTAGAACAATACATTCATTCACAAAAGATCAATTCTGGCACAAAAATTACCAAAAAGAACCACTGAATGTGGAACACGGACATACATTCAATGATAAATGATCATCCAATACACCCGTCTCCATACCTAACACACCCCATACACATTCTCTCATCTGTTAAAAGTACTCTGTGATCAGTGATGAAAGTACAGTTCATTTCTGAAAACTACCAACCACATTTAACAAACAGATTACCTTAAAGATGAATCAAGGATAGAGTTTAGATTCAAAACTTTAGTTGTAAATCAAAGATGGGGGAGTGGAATGGGTGGGAAGAACAACCTTTAAAAAGGACAAGCTCATTTTTCTGACAATAGCATTTCACTTTTCTGGCTTGTTAGGAAAAATTATGTTAATAGTGTCCATGACCAAAAATATTTTTATTTTTTTTAGTTATTGAAAAATTGTACAAAATAATTCAAGGATAATCCTATTGCATTTAAATACTTATTTTAAATAATATTCCAGGTTATCCAAGCATACTTAGTTCATGTAATGTTAATATAAAGTCATATATTTGGAATAAGACATAATATTTTTAACATCTTTATTACAGGCCATGGACTACAAACATTGCAACATTTAAGGCCTACAATCCAATCAGTTAATCAATCTATCTATCTATCTACACATATCTACATGTACATACATATATACATGCATACCACTAGGTATTTGCTGAGATTACAGGTGATAATGCAATTTCTTTGACTGATTTCTGAAAAAAAATTACACCAAAGATTCACTTGAAAACATTCACCATATGTGGTAAGAAATAACTATAAAGCAATGTGATATAGTATGACAGTCCATTTTGCCACATTGTGTAAATAGAAGTGTGGAAGGTTTTCTTTCTCAAAAGTATTAAAAGAATAGAAAGATTTAAAAGTATTGGAAGCAAGTTTAATTCCAATAAAAAATAATATGGTAATATACAAGAACTAAAAAAAAATTGCAAATGGAAGAATTGGCTGGTAATGATTTTCATTTAGATCTAAAGTGGCAAACTTTCAAGTCTCCATAAAACTCTTCCACTTAGCCAAATTAAATTGTAATTGGAATATGTTTAGCAAAATAAATAAAAATAGAATTCAAACTAGATAATGTTAATTTGTGGTTTTCACTGTCAACATGTTACTCTAGAGACTGTTTCTATTTCAGTTTGACATGATTAATTGAAATGAAAAATAAATGTTTGAAGACGTTGACAGAGTTGTCAAAGGGACAGATAATATTCAAATTAAAGCTTATAAAAATCAAGATATCATTTCAAACCTAGAAATCATGAAGAAAAATTAAGGATGATGTCCCTGATGTATACTGAAGCATCCAAGTATGCTGAGATATAAAGATCTCAGGACCTACTAGAATATACATGTGTGCATATACATACAAGTCATATATAACCTATATGCACACACATGTGTTACACATGACATGTGTTAACACATCTATGCATGCACATCTATAGTTTATATGTACACATACATACATACATACTCACATGCTCATGGATTTAGAGAAAGGAAATAGTTCAGGGTATGCTGATATATATTTTAAATGATAATTATGATATTTTCATAGCAAAATCAATGCAGTATTATGCAATACCCCTCATATACAAATACACACATATAGTTAAACTTTGATTTCTATAATTATTTTATTGGTTTGGAAACAATGACAATATATTACAAAGAATTCTAATATGAATAGTATAAAATTTGAATAATCTGCCCACTTCATGGGATTTATTACTTGGAATAAACAGAAATCTAATTGTTTTTGGTATCCTCTACATTTAATAATCCAGATGATTATTATTATAAAGCCTCAGCCTGTTATGATTCAAACTGAAATAAAAGTATAGATTGATTCTTATAGAGAAGGGGGAATACAATTTAAATTTGAATTGTTTTATGTGACCTCAGGATGGAGGATGAGGTACTGTGCCTCAAGAATATCTACTAAATAAATGATAGACAAAAGTATATTACCATTTAATCATCATTCATACTAGATACCAGCTGATTTTAAAAATATTCTTTACAAGTGAAAATGATTTGGACTTTATAACATGAGATATGCACTTATATATGCATTTATATTACTAATATAGCAAAATATACCGACACACATGTGCATTATAAATATATTTGGTACATACATAGACATATACATGTGTGTATACACACACAATTTTTGCAGCAGTATATCCTTTTAATAATACTTTGAAGGCAAGTGGACATATTTTGATATAATAATTTACTTTGTCTTTTTCAATTAAAACATAAAAATATAAATATACAGATTCTATGATTTATATTACTAAGTGGTAACCATTGATATTTATCCAATTTAATCCACAAATGTATTTTCTTTGGTGTCTTTGTGAGTAATTTTTGCTATTTTCCTTTGAATCATTTCCTACACTTTTCCTGTAACCTTTTGTAATAAAACAAAGAACATTAGCCAAAGAAATGACATTCTATAAAAAGATAAAATCAGATCAAAAGCCTACATTTTTAATTTAGTTTGTATTGACACAGATTCCTATCTGCTATCACTTTTTCCTTATCAGTATGATGAAATAGTATTTGTGCAGTGGATATATAGATAATTCTGCAAATAGTTATCTGTCATAGTCAGAAAATTTCCTATCTGTCATCAGTGGAGAATTTATTACTTTGCAACATATTTCCTTTGCATGAAGATCCTCAACAACACAACATTTTCTTATCCCATATATATATATATATATATATATATATATATATATATATATATATATATATATATATATATATATATATATATATATATAAAATGCATGGACATATTTATGCATATATATGTATACATATATATGTATACATATGTATCTCTCTATATATATTGAAATGAACTTTGGAGCTTAAGCTATATGTGACAAATATATGTGTATATACACATATACTTATTAATACATCTTAAGCTTTAAAGTTCATTTTATTACTCTTCAGGGGCAGTATGGGCAGTCCTTCCTCAGATACAGATTTCAACTGTTCTATGCCTTACAAAGAGGTTTTCATGAAAAATTAATACTCTTACAGCAACTTTATGTTGGTGAACCTATTTAAACTTGGTTAAATAAGTCTTCAGTAGAACACAATCCCTCACTGAGTCCTTTTACTTTTATTAGGAGTTGAAGCTTGTGCTCCACTGGCTTTTGAGAATTGAATTTCATGAGTATATGATGATGAAATGCAATATGATTGAATACTACAATTCTTATATGTCACATATTTTGGCAATAATTTTAAATTTTTGAGTCATTTAAGTTCTGTAATTTATCTTAAAATATAATATCAGTTTCTAAATGAAAATTAATGTTTAGTTTAAGTTTATGTTTTGGTCAAGGCAGGTAGGTAGTGCAGTGGATAAAGGACTGAATCTGGAGTCAGGAATACCTGAACTCAAATCCAGCCTTCATACTTTATTGGCTATGACCTGGTTAAGTCCCTTGACCCTTGTCTACCTCAGTTCTTGTAAGGAATTTTGAAGATCTTCCCTTCCCACATTGATATTTTTGAGATGGTAAATTATGTCATCTTTTATCTCAATTTTTACCCATCTCTTTGTCATTGAATGGTATTGCCTTAGACAAACTTTAAAATTGGGAAAGACCTTAATGTAGAAAGGCCAGGGTCAACCACTGGATTGTGCATAATTGCTTATCATATTGACTTGTTTTAGCACTGGATTTAGATGACTCTGGAGGAGAGCATGATGCTGAGGACGTTTCTCAGGTCTACCTCATTTAAATCCAAACAGTAGGCAAGTTAAGACATCACCCTCATGATGTCATTGTTCTTTTTGAGAACAAAGGACAAACAAGAACAAGAACAATGATGATTATAATGAAAACTACCCCCAGAATTGTTGAGAGAGAAAATTTATAAATCAATTTGCAAACCCCAATACACTATCTAAATGATAACCATTATTTTTTTTATTTTATTGATTTCTGTGTTGATTTATCATTCACTTTAATATCAGTTAGTGATCTATCATTTTAAGGGAAAATTACAAACCATTTTCTTCTAAAATGCATTTTTAAATAACCATAGCCATTGAAAATCATAGGTCTTCCAGTACCATTCATACCATCAATTCATAAAGATTCATTCATGTTGGTCCTATAAAAGAATTAAGAAGAACTGAATAGGGGGCAGCTAGATGGTGCAGTAGCTAAAACATTGACCTTGGATTCAGGAAGACCTGAGATCAAATCTGGCCTGAAATACTTGACACTTACTAGCTGTGTGACACTGGGCAAGTCAATTAATCCCCATTGCCTCACAAAACAACAACAACAACAAAAACAACAAACAAACAAACAAAAAAAGAAGAAAAAGAAAAACTGAATGAATGTGCTACTTTTGAGGAATGGCCATTATATATTCAATTCCTAATTATGCAATTTGTAAAATTTTGATTAGTTTAAAGAAAAAGGAAGAGAGTGTTATTTTTACTGGACCCCTTTGACAAGCTGCTGAAATACAGCTAAAGCATAAGGGCCTGGAGACCACAGTGCTGAAATGCTATTAAAGAGATAAATACTGTACAAGGGGGATAATGACATGTAGGTACAGTGGCCAACAGGAAAAAATTACTGGGGAGAAGACAATTAATGGAAAGTGGTCAAACTTTGGGCTAAACTCAATCTCCAAGAATAAGATAAATGGTCTAAAAGGTAAAACTGTGACTCATGAAAAATTCATCAACTAAAACAAACCCCATGAGTAAGATGTGTTCAAAGAAGGGTAGAGTTATTGGGAATTAAAAATGTAATGACAGAATTAAATTGAAATGCTAGCATAAAAGCAATAAGACACTAGATTTGGAGGTGTTTGTTTTTTTCTTTCTTTTGTTTTATTTTTTGTGACCCATTAATGTAAGCTTTTAATTCTTGCACAAATTAGATAAACTTTATATTATTGTTAAAAAATTGTGGGAAAAGAGCTTTATAAATTCCTACAGCCACCCCCTTCAATGTTCTCCCAAATAAACTGGGACCCCACAAAAATTAGGGCTTCAATATGCCATTTCAAATACACTTAGTGTCAAGAGCAGAGAATTACAGAGTGCATTTAATTCAAGTGGCTAAACTTTTAATATAATAAATCTTAGTTGGCTAAATTTGGAAGTGTGTATCACTGCTTTTATTATTCATCCTTACCTTCATTTCCTTCTCCTGCCCCACTGCTGTCAGTGTTTGGCAAACTTTCCACTTGAATTCCTTCTTGTGGCATGATAATTTCTCTTTTATAATGTGAGAATATGTCAAGAAATTAAATCATACCTTATGCCAGGAAAGTAAAGCTTTATTAAGCAGGGAAATTGCATAGTAGCCTATAACCTTAAAATATTCTAGTTGACTTGACAGCAGTATTTCCTCTGAGTGTTAAGATGAATACCTTAGGTAGATCATTCAAGGCTTTTATGATATTGATTTTATTATTATTATTTTATGCTCAATAAACCTTGCTTTTTAAAAAGTATAATTTCTTTGAACAACAGCTAGTCCCCAGTGGAAGGATTCTGCTACAACTCTAGCTTTTTTGAAGGGCAAAAGTTATTTCTATGGATTATTTTGTTTCACAAAATATAAAGATATCAAATATATTTTATTTAATAATTATTATAATAATAAACCTTTGGGGGCATATGGTAGAGTTGGGGTAATAATTGAGTTCTATGATTTTACTGTTATAGAGAATTCCTGGTGTGGAAAATGCATCAAGTGATCAAGTTTGTTAACTCATTAATAAAAAAAAAAAAGTTTTAGAGGGTAGCCTCCATGGCTAAGTTCAATGCCTTTTCCATGGTGACCCAACTAGTATGTCCCCAGGAACAACTGGAACCCACATCTTCCTTACTCTAATAATTCATTATCTCACTCAATGAACTTTCAATATTTTCTAATTTTTCATTTCAATTTGGTATAGTAGAGCACATGATTTTTTTTCTATGAATAACATTTATAAATTTAGTAGCCTTAGTCTAAGTTGCCAAAAAGGATCAAATATACCTTTAGTGGGAAAGAAGGAAAACATGTCTACTGTATTCTTGAGGCTTATTCCTCTTTATAATTTTAAGTAGTAGAGGAAAAACAAAGACAGAAATTCATCTTCAAAAAAACCAAAGTCAACATGTTTTGAAAGTCCTAAGAATTTTTAAATCATTTGTTCTGTAACTGATCTCAAACTATGGTGCAAAGTTGAAAATAGATTAATAAAATTTTGGTCAGTGTTAATCAATTATGTTTGCATGCCTTACTATTCTTTTGCTATTAATACACATGAAAGTCTAACACATGTATTCCTAAAATTATCCATATAAAGTTAAACTTTAAAAAAAATTTCTGTTTCTCAAAATGAAGTCTTATGCATTTGTAATGCATGAATTACTCTATTCTGTTATTTCATGGGTGTATTTCTTAAACTCTAGCTTTGCTATAGAATTAGACAATTTTTACCTCTGTCTTCTTAGGGAAAATGAAGGACATTTTGTCATAAAACAACTGAATTTTAATGCAACACATTAAGATTATATACATATTCATCAGAATTTCCCAGCAATCTTTGTACATACAATAAATTATATGCACACTTGTGTGTGAGAATTTTGTCCTACTGATTGGAGAGTCTGTAAGTTCATTTAAAAAAGTAGTACAAAATATTTGGATAATAAAATTGAAGATATGAAGGGTTATGTCTTTCCTTTTCTAAAATTTCTACTTGGAAAAGGAGCAAAAGTTTGTGGAGTGAATGGAGGGAAATATAATAATACAATAGGTATTCATGTATGATATATAAAATGCAATAAAGCAGAACTTTATATTATATAGCATCTTTGCTACTCATGTACTCTACAAGTAATGAGTTCATAAGTGGCAGTAAAATAAGTAGGGAAGCAAATATAACTACAGTTATTGGCTCTGAAATAGCTCCTGTGCAGAGCCTTGAATGTGTTCATTCTATTTATCAATTATAAAAACGTCTGTTTTCATAGCTAGGCTCCTCTGATTATTACTTTTCAACCAGTGCTAGAGTCTCAAGTGGTGGCTATTTCACTGAGTGACATTTCAGAATGAGGGTGTTGTGTTTTCTTCAATGCCACATAAAACACATGGCAAAACACTTCATCACAAGGAATAAAATGCTTTATAGAGTTTGACTTAAATTCAGACTGAAAAAGATGGAAATTCTGTGATTCAGTACAATAAAGATGATGGAAATATTTTATAGGTTTACTTCCTATGTCTATTTTTTTCTTTAATGTGTCATTTAACTCCCTTGAGGTGCCCAAAACTTAAAGTTTCATGTAAATATTTATATTAGATGTTGACCAAAATTTACATATTTAATGTTACTATGGAACATGTGGTTTTCTCCAACCTAGGACAGACTTCTATCTACTTCTTGAGTATCTTTTTAAATTTGGAAATAATATGTGAATTTCAGCTGACTTTATGCATGCCTCTAACTGGACTCCAGTCCATTAAAAGATACCATACTGCCAATTTACTCTCCAAGCATTCTATTTGTTTCATACCTCAAGTGACATATGCAGTATGAATCAATAATCAATTTACTAAATTATGAAAAAAGAGCAGGCATGTCCAATTCTTTGGGTATTCACTGGGAAAAACCATGATTGGCAGTGGGAAATGGAGCAGTAATCACATGTTAGGGACTAAGACAAGTGGCAATTGGAGTAAAAAGACAGAAAGCATAGTTCATGGATGGGGGAATAGAATGGTGAAGGAAGAGAGGCAGCATGGGAAACATGAAGGGGCAGAAGAGAGGCAAATAACATCATTCACATAACCATAGATTGGAGGTGGGAGCACAAGATTATATGGACACTATGAAAACAGAAGAGTGCTCAAGGGGCAGGTATGTGAGATCTCACTTTTATAACTTTTTTTTTTTTTTACTGTGGCAATTGGGGTTAAGTGACTTGCCCAGGGTCACACAGCTAGTAAGTGTTAAATGTCTGAGGCCGGATTTGAATTCAGGTACTCCTGACTCCAGGGCTGGTGCTCTGTCCACTGCACCACCTAGCCGTCCCTCCTTATAACTTTTTAAAAGGGCAAATAGAACAACAACTCCTATCTGTGCTACCTTGGAGGTAGTTCATTAATATAAAAAAATCATTAAAAAGTTACCTGTAAAACTTCAAAATCATGTCTCAAAATTATTAGCCCCCTTTTTATGTAGTGCTAATGAAACCTATGAAGAAGGTTTGGACTTTGTCTGGAATTTACATATCACAGAAACAAAAATCTTGACAAGTAACATCTGGCTGGCTTCCCCTGATTCATCACATATTACCAGGATGTGATTTTTGTTCATATAAAACATAATTTGTAAATCATGCTCTTTTAATCTTTGGGATGATTTGGAAATAATGACTTCCAAGTTACCTTTTGTAATATTATTCTGTTATTTCCTTTTTTAAAAATTTAATAAAGTATTTTTTTTCCGTTACATGTAAAGATAGTTCTCAACTTTTGCTTATACAAGCTTTCTAATTTCAGATTTTTCTCCCTCCCTCCCTCCCCTCCCTCCCCCCCTCCCCTAGACAGCAGGTAATCTGATATAGGTTATATATATATATATATATATATATATACACACACACATACACACACACACATATATATATATATAATAACATTAAACATATTTCTGCATTAGTCATGTTATAAGAGAAAAATCAGAACAATGACAAAAACCCTCAAAATAGAAAAACATCAGCACCAAAAACAAAAGAAACAGTATGGTTCATTCAGCATCTACTCCAGAGTTCTTTTTTTTTTTTTTTTTTCCTGGATTTGGAGATCCTCTTCAATCATGAGTTCCCTGGAACTCTTCTGTACTGTGGAAATTTATTTTGATTTGGGGACCCTACCTTTAGGCTGAGATTAGAAAGCCTCCAGCCGTCAGGGTCTCTTCCCCTCCCCCTCTATTTCAGCTGAGCCATAAAGCCCCATGGGCTGTACAAGATGCCAGGTCAGACAGCTTGGGGCAAAAAAAAACCCAGCTCCCTCTGACCTGAGTGGGGTTATCTGAAAGATCTGGGATAGCCTGTGCTGAGGGACGAGCTGCTCGAGCACACACACCCTGCCCCGCCACCAGCCGCAGCCCTAGCTAGTGGATTAGCTTGGTCTGTGGGGGCGCAGGAAGCCCTAAGATTTGAGTGGAGAGAAGAAAAGGTATTTATAGAGCTGGGAGGTAGACAGCAAGGGGGGGCAAACAAGGACGGAGCGGTTCGTTTGGTAGGGGGGACAGACGAGAGAGGCTGAGAAGAGGTTCGGATGAACAAGAAGAGGTCAAGAGGCAGCTGAGGAGATGGCAAAGATTCGACTAGAGACGAGGCTACAAGGACGCAGGAGAAGATGAGAAGGACTAGGAGCAGGGAAAAGAGAAGCCGAAGGGCAGAGTGACGGAGCAGACAGACAGAAGGTTGGTGAGAGAGAAACACAGGGGTTCAGTAAGGAGAGGAAAGGTAGAAGCAGGGGGATTTACAAAGTGAAAGGGGCTTGGAGTTAGAATAAGGGACCTGAGTGCCCTGAGGCGGGGAGCAGCTAAGGCCCTTATTGTATTAAAAAAGGTTACAGGTTCGGTAGATAATATAAAGTACTTGGGAGTCTACTTGCCAAGACAAACCCAGGAACTCTATGAACACAACTACCAAACGCTCTTCACACAAATCAAATCAGATCTAAATAATTAGAAAGATATCAATTGCTCATGGATAGGCAGAGCTAATATAGTAAAAATGACAATACTGCCTAAATTAATTTACTTATTCAGTGCCATACCAATCAGACTACCTAAAAATTATTTTATACAGCTAGAAAAAATAATAACAAAATTCATCTGGAAAAACAAAACATCAAGAATATCCAGGGAAATAATGAAAAAAAATTCACAGGAAGGTGGGTTAAAGCTTTACTACAAAGTGGCAGTCATCAAAACTATCTGGAACTGGCTAAAAAATAGAGTGGTAGATCAATGGAATAGTCTAGGCTCAGGAAATGCAGTAGCAAATGACACTAGTAAATGTAGTGTTTGATAAACCCAAATACTCCAGCTTCTGGGATAGGAACTCAGTATTTGACAAAAACTGCTGGGAAAACTGGAAGATAGTATGGCAGAAATTAGGCATGGACCAACATCTTACACCTTATACTAAAATAAGGTCAAAATGGATACATGATTTAGACATAAGAGGTGATACCATAGGTAAATTAGGAGAGAAAGGAATAGTATACCTATCAGATCTTTGGAAAGGAGAACAGTTTTTGACCAAACAAGAGATAGAGTATATTATAAAATGCAAAATGGATGATTTTGATTATATTAAATTAAAAAATTTTTGTACAAACAGAAGCAATGCATCCAAAATTGTAAGGGAGGCAGAAAACTGGGAAACAATTTTTGAGGCCAGTACTTCTGATAAAGGCCTCATCTCTAAAATATATAGGGAATTAAATCAAATTTATAAGAATCCAAGTCATTCCCCAATTGAGAAATGGTCAAAGGATATGAACAGGCAGTTTTCTGATGAAGAAACCAAAGCTATCTATTCCCATATGAAAAAATGCTCTAAATCTCTAATGATTAGAGAGATGCAAATTAAAACAACTCTGAGGTACAACCTGACACCTATCAGATTGGCTAAAATGACAAAAAAGGAAGATAATAAATGTTGGAGAGGCTGTGGGAAAATTGGAACACTAATGCATTGTTGGTGGAGCTGTGAGCTGATCCAACCATTCTGGAGAGCAATTTGGAATTATGCCCAAAGGGCAATAAAGCTGTGCATACCCTTTGACCCAGCAATTCCACTTTTAGGTCTTTTCCCCAAAGAAATCATGGAAGGGGGAAAGGGACCCATGTGTACAAAAATATTTATAGCTGCTCTTTACGTGGTAGCAAGGAATTGGAAGTTGAGGGGGTGCCCATCAATTGGGGAATGGCTGGACAAGTTGTGGTATATGAATACAATGGAATACTATTGTGCTGTAAGAAATGATGAGCAGGAAGAGTTCAGAGAAACCTGGAGGGTCTTACGTGAGCTGATGATGAGTGAGATGCGCAGAACCAGAAGAACATTGTACACAGTATCATCAACATTGAGTGTTGACCTACTGTGATGGACTATAGTCTTCTCACCAATGCAATGGTACAGAAGAGTTCCAGGGAACTCATGATAGAAGAGGATCTCCAAATCCAAGAAAAAAAAAGAAAGAAAGAACTGTGGAGTATAGATGCTGATTGAACCATATTATTTCTTTTGTTTTGGGTGCTGTTGGTTTTTTTTTTCTTTCTATTTTGAGGTTTTGCATCACTGCTCTGATTCTTTCTCTTGTAACAGGATTAATGCAGAAATAGGATTAATGTTATTATGTGTATATATATATATATATATATATATATATATATGTGTGTGTGTGTGTGTGTGTGTGTATATCTATCTATATGTATATGTATAGAGTTATATAGATATAACCTATATCAGATTACCTGCTGTCTAGGGGAGGGGGAAGGGAGGGGTGAGAGGGAGAAAAATCTGAAATTGTAAAGCAGGTATAAACAAAAGTTGAGAACTATCTTTACATGTAATGGAAAAAATAAAATACCTCATACATAAAAAAAAAAGAAACTGTGAAATAATAACATTTAGGAAATATTACAGAAAATTGTTATATAAAAGGAACAACATTACTAATAAGATATACCCTATGAAAATGATATAATTATTAATAATAGGGGTTTCAGGACTCCCAGAGGCCCCTACTGAGAGAGCCTGACCTGACCTTTCTTAAGGTCATGCTGGAGTCACGAAGTTGCCTCACTCCACTCATTAGATATTTTAGACAGTATAGCTAGAATTTTAGCCTTTTACCAGATGGCTGACCAAGAAGAGGAAAGCTGAAACCTCCATCTTCTGATGTTCCAGTTGGGTAAGAAATTTCCCCTACTCTGTCCCTTTAAACAGCTAAGTACTGGCTGTTTTCCCTTTAATTTTTTTCAAATGGACCTTTTAAACTCCCTAATTACCCTATCTTTGATTTTAGTCTGTTTAACCAGACAAATGGGAGATAAGATCATGTTAATTCTTTGATTTTGTGGATTTTCTATTTTTATTTTAATTTTTATTAGAAGAGCCAGAAACGTGCTCACACAAGGGAATATAAATATCCCCCCTCTCCCAGCCATGTTTTTCAGAGAAGCCTTTTGATTTCTGCAGCTTTTCCAAATTCTAACACTAATTGTTGCTCTAATTTTGCATGTGTGGAGGCAACAACCCAACCCCTAGAAGCCTTTAATCCCCTAGCAGTGGAGGAAGTAGGGGAAGGGGAATCCAGGCCTGAGTTCAAAATCAAGTCGAATTCAATTTGTCTTGGTCCCTCCCCTCCTCTCCAGACCCCACCTTCAAAAAAAAAGTTTTCTTTGATATTGTGTTGTGCTTTAACTTGTATTTAAATATGTTCTGATTTTTCACAAAAGTAATTGTATACTAAGTAAAAAAAGGGGTATTATTTGAAATTGTTGCATAATTATATATTATATTTTGAGTCAAGGTACATTCACATTTTTTGCAATCATTTATTATCCTCAATTTTTAAATCCATATGAGACTTGGATTATGGGAACTTATCATTTAAGACATTAATTGCCTTCATTCTGAGTTATCAGATGCCAGTTGGCCAAGATGCCATCCAGTCACAAGAGGAATACATGCAAGAGCAGACACTGAACTGTCACATGAGGGGAGACATGCATGAAGTCAAGGTATGGCCAAGGGAATGGCTTTTGACAAATGTTGAGGTTGGATTCTCTTGGTTTAATATTTTATTTTCTTTTTCCCCACAATACTGTACAGATGGCTGGAAGTTTTGATCCCACCCATCTCATTCTTCACCTGGCTTCTATGTCCCCTCCTATATGCCTGATGCCATGGACATCTCAATCCCATGCATCTGATTAAGTCTGACTCAGTTTCTTCCAATATGTTCAGTGGCATGGACATATATTCCACCCAACTATTTTAAGCCTGGCATACTGCATGGACAGTATATATTTCTCAAGTGTGGGAATGCTCATATCCCATCATTTCTCTGTTCTTTTATGGTAACCCCCATAATTATCTCAGGTGTCATGATAAATATAGTGTTGAATTTGGCCTTGACATCTGTTACCAATTATATTAGATTTTTTTATTTCTCATAATGGCATGAGGATAATTAGGCAGATGATGCAAAAAGTGATGAAACAAAGATAAAAATTATTTTTAATAATTAATATTGCAGCAATTGTCTTCTCAATTACCCTCCATAAGGGGGGACTATAGTAATATTATAATTTTAAAGAATGTTTCTATTTTTGTTTTATTATGTGTTTCATGCGTAACAACTAAGATTCTGAATTCCCTTAGACATGTTTTTGAGAACTTTCATTGTTTGATTTGATTACTGATAAAGCTTTTTTAAAGTTGTGTTAAGCTCAATTTTGTAGGAAATTTTCCTGGCTGATTACCAGCATCCACACATCAACTCCTGAAAAGACTTCTATTCCACAAGTACACCTAGAGGACATCTGAGAAAAGACTTTCAGAGACTTTAAATGAACAGTTTTGTTTTGTTTCTGTTGTTTTTTTTTTCTTTTTCTCTTTCTGTTATAATATACACCATCTGTAACATGTACCCTCTGCAGAGGCCCTCCCTTTGCAAGAACAATGTCAAAGTGTCGGTTCATGAGGACAAAAATCATTGCCCCTCTGAACAAAACTTTCCTCTCTCCCTTTTCTATATTGTTATTAACATACTGTTAGTTAAGCATAGGTTATTATATTCTGTTATTTTTGACTGTTTTATCAAGGAAACGTACCGTTTCTTGAGGAAACAAAGCGGGGAAATGTAACGATTTGAATAACGCCACCTGCTGGAGACTTACTGTAGAAGAGTTCCGCCCATGAAGCGAAGGTCTTTGAGGGCAAGACCAGGAGTCTTTTCTTTGGCGTCAGGAAGTGACGCGGGCTAGTGGGAGGAGGAAGGAAGAGACTGGCGCTCGCTCTGACGCTCTTTCCTCTGGACTCTGGTGGAGAGCAGAGCTAGAAATGTGCTCTCCCTTTAATAGATAGGAATCTAGGCCTTTCTCTCTCTCTTTACCAAATTCTTATTCTCCTTAATAAATGCTTAAAAGTCTAACTCTTGCTAAAGCTTATAATTTATTGGTGACCACTCATTAGATATTTTAGACAGTTGTGAGATTTAAAATTGGATATTAGATCATAAATCTCCCCTACTTAACTTTTCCCTTAATTTATCTCCCAGACTAGTAAATGGAAGAAGCTTCTGGTTTTCTAGATAGAGCCTTTATTGTATATAAGGTGTTGTTGATTAGAAGGATAGGAAAATAGAAATACAGTACAAATCGTCTTAAATCTAGGCTTAGTCTATATTCCTTATAAAAACTCACCAAACCGAAAAGGCCACCTTTGGAGTGAGGGAGACCGTCTGTGCCGCGCCGCCAGGAGTCCCGCCAAGCAGGCAAAAAGGCCTACTCTCGTTCTCTCCACCCCGGAAGTCAAGAAACCCGGCAGGCAGTCTGACATGCGCAGCAGGCGGACTGTTCATCTCCTCCCCAAAAGGGTGGTCCTTGAAAAACTGGCGTCTTTCAGTTATCCTAACCGACTGTTAAAAACTTTCATATTTTACCACATTTCCCCCCTTTGCTTCCTCAAGAAATGGAATGTTTCCTTGATGGAACAGTAAAAAGAATATAATAACTTTTGCTGACTAATAATATGCGAACAACAATACAGAAAAGGAAGAGAGGAAAGTTTTGTCCAGAGGGGCAATTTTTTTTCTTTCCTCATGAACCGACACTTTGACATTTGTCTTGCAAAGGGAGAGCCTCTGCAGAGAGTACATGTTACAGATAGTATATAACAGAAAGGAGATAGTAAAAGCTAATAAAGCAAAACAGTTCATATAAAGTCTCTGAGTTCTCTTGTCTTCTTGAAGTGGTAAGATGTCATCAGGAGGAAACTGGATTCTGGTCTGGAAAACTGGATTCTGGACGCTGGACTCTGGTCTGGAAAGCTGGATTTCTTCTTTAACTGTTTGAATTGCTGTATTTTTTTTTTTTACTAAACCTTAGCATAGCATTTTGCAATCAGTAACACTTTTTACCACCATGTGTCTGGATCAAAGTCAAATTTAGTATGTGTTCATGACACCTGAAAATGTTATGGAAAGGTTATCATACCATATCTCATGGTTCCGAGACAGCCAGTGATTGTGCTAGGCCACAGGTGAATTCAACTGAGTGAGATAAAAAGATAAGTAAGTTCAGTTAAATTAGGTTAAATTAGGAGGGAGAGAGGATGAATACTGGACTGTGACTAGTAATTGTGCTCTACATAGTCACCATCATAAGCAAACCATGGACTTATGTATACCTGTCTCTCCTTTTGTTGCACATATATTCTCTCCAGGGCCTGCATCAGAGTTCACAGCAAGTTAGTCTCTGAAATGATAAGTTTCCATATTTCTGAAATCTCATTAATTTCACCAAAGACAATATGATGGTAAAAATGTGTGCTATGCTGCATAACTGAGAATATATTAGTGATATATACAATAATTCCAAACCATACCCAGAGTATAATGACATATAAATAATAAACGAATGTAAATAGCTGATTATATTAGACATTGTTACATAATCTTCTTTTAGACATTATTACATAATCTTCTTTTAGCAAGTAGACCACATCATCTTATACATGAATTCTCTAGTATAACAGTAGCAGATACTTAAAGTGGTGATTAATTCATCAAAAAGAAATAAGACTTCAATTAGCAAGATTCAATATTCAATAGCATATACTTAAAATGCCTTTGAAAAGTCACTTAGTTTACAAAATCAGGTTTTTAAAGAAAAGCAAAAGAAACAAAAGTAAAAAAAAAACAAAGCAAAACCAAAAACCAAAAATAAAAGGCAAAAGATTCGCTAAGCACCCTTTTGTGCTCTTAAAGAACTTAAAGGTGTGGTGAATTCCAGGTCTTTTCAGTGCCTTTCAAAAGTCAAAACAAAACAAAAAACAAAAAGGATTAAAAAAAATAGGTATAGGGTAGGGAAAAGGGTGGGAGAAATTGAGGTGGGCCAGAAAACTAGGCCATGTGCTTCAGTGCTTTTGCCTGTGGAAGGAAATGCTTGTTAAATTTTAAGGTATTTAAGCTGCTAGAGTTTGGGGTATGCCACATTGTTTTAACTGGTTCCCCAATTCTCTGCATGCCAAAGTGGCAGGGGTTTCTGAATTGTCATTGATCTTTCTAATGCTGTCATAATGTTCTTTATGGTAGAAAATGTGGAGTTCTCTAGCATCAGTTTTGTCTGTGCCACTGATTTTCAATAAAGGCTGATTTAATTGATGAACCACAACATTCAGCTGATGCTGCTTAGCAAATGCTACAATTGTATCATTTCCTCCCCACTTTCCAAATTTCTTTAATTCATCAACATATTCTTCAAAAGGGGAGTCATTTACTATAAAAGACTCAAACTCTTGTCTATGGTTAATCATATAAGAAGCAGCTTCTTGTCTGTGTCTGAGATGATTTCTACAGTGACCTTCTAGCTGGTCTGCTAAAGCCCTAAAAAGGCAATTTCCGTCTCCTGATACTTTACGAAGACTGAGTCCCAAAGCATTTAACTGATCAGTGGGATTATTAAATGGGAACTGCCTGTTTCCTCTGAACTTTCTTTGCTCTTTAACATTTGCTATCGTTAGGGTTTTTACCTCTTTAGCGTCTACCTCAGGTCTATCTGAAATCTCTTCACCTATGAATGGTGCAGGCTTTATATGAGAGCAATGAATCCATGAGTCTTTTTCACCAATTTTAATGGCAGTAGGAGTTGTCAATAATACCTGAAAAGGTCCTTCCCAGGCAGGTTGAGTTCCACTGGTTCTCTGAAAATTCTTTACATATATTTTATCTCCTGGGTTGAAGTTATGCAATGAAAAGTCTAATGGTCCTGCCTGGACCACAGCTCCTGCCTCATGGAGTTCACGTAGCCTGGTCTGTAATTCCTGTATATAGGAAGCAACAGAAGTATCACCTCCCACCAGTGATGTATAAACTGGGGAAAAAGTTTTAGCTTGGATAGGAGGGTGACCAAAAAGCATTTCATAAGGAGATATATGAAGTTCTCCTCTTGGTCTACTTCGTAGATAGAATAACAGTCGGTTAGGATAACTGAAAGACGCCAGTTTTTCAGTTATCCTAACCGACTGTTAAAAACTTTCATATTTTACCACACAGTTTAGTTAGAATTTTAGCCCTTAACACTGAGTTTGTCTTGGCAAGTAGACTCCCAAGTATTTTATATTGTCTACTCTTCCTTTAAATGTAATTTCTCTTTCTATCTCTTGCTGCTGGACTTTGTTGGTCATGTATAGAAATGCTGATAATTTATGTGGATTTATTTTTTATCCTGCTACTTTGCTAAACTTAATTATTTCAAGTAATTGTTGAGTTGATTCTCTAAGTATATTATCATATCATCTGCAAAGAGTAATAATTTTGTTTCCTCCTTGCCTATTCTAATTCCTTTGATTCCTTTTTCTTCTCTGATTGATAAGCTTACAGTCCTAGTACAATATTAAATAACAGAGGTGATAATGGACATCCCTGTTTCACCCCTGATCTTATTGGAAAGACCTCTAACTTATCTCAATTACATAAAATGTTTGCTGATGGTTTTAGGTAGATACTGCTTATTATTTTAAGGAAAGCTCCACCTACTCCTAAACTCTCTAGTGTTTTTATTAGGAATGGGTGCTGTATTTTGTCAAAAACTTTCTCTGCAACTATTGAGATAATCATATGATTTTGGTTACTTTTCTTATTGATTTGGTTGATTATGTTAATAGTTTTCCTAATGTTAAAGCAGCCATGCATTCTTGGTATAAATCCGACCTAGTCATAGTGTATTATTCTGTTGATCACTTGCTGTAATGTCCTTGCTAATATCTTATTTAAGATTAGTGCATCAATATGCATTAGGGAAATTGGTCTATAATTTTCTTTCTCTGTTTTTGCTCTCCCTGGTTTTGGTATCAACACAATATTTGTGTCATAAAAGGAATTTGTTAGAACTCTTTCTTCACCTATATTTCCAAATAATTTGTATAATATTGGAATTAATTTTTCTTTAAATGTTTGGTAGAATTCACTTGAAAACCCATCTGGCCCTCGAAATTTTTTCTTAGGGAGTTCATTAATGGCTTGTTCAATTTCTTTTTCTAATATGGGCTTATTTAAGGATTTTATATCTTCAGTTAACCTAAGCAGTTTTTATTTTTGTAAATATTTATCCATTTTATCTAGATTGTGAAATTTATTGGCATACAGTTGGGCAAAATAGTTCCTAATTATTGCTTTAATTTCGACTTCATTGTTGGTGAAATCACCCCTTTCATTTTAATACTGGTAATTTGGTTTTCTTCTTTCTTTTTTTCTTAAATCAAATTAACCAATGGTTTGTCTATTTTATTGGTTTTATTCATAAAACTAGCTCTTAATTTTATTGTTTAATTCTATAGTTTTCTTATTTTCAATTTTATTAATTTCTCCTTTAACTTACAGTATTTCTAATTTAGTATTTAATTTGGGATTTCTAATTTGTTCTTTTTGTAGCTTTTTTAGTTGCATGCCAAATTCATTGTTCTCCTCTTTCTCTTTTTTATTGGTGTAAGCAGTTAGAGATATAAAATTTCCCCTTAGTACTGCTTTGGCTGCATCCCATAGATTTTGATATGTTGTCTCATTATTGTAATTCTCTTGGATAAAGTTATTGTTTGTTTCTAAGATTTGTTGTTTAACCCACTCATTCTTCAGAATGAAATTATTTAGTTTCCAATTTATTTTCAGTCTACCTTTCCATGGCTCTTTATTACATGTAATTTTTATTGCATCATGAACTGACAAGGATGCATTTACTATTTCTGCTTTTCTACATTTGACTATAAAGGTTTTGTTCCCTAATACATGGTCAATGTTTAAAATGCACCATGTACCGCTGAGAAAATGGTATACTCCTTCCTATCCCCATTGAATTTTCTCCAGACATCTATTATGTCTAACTTTTCTAACATTCTATTCACCCCTTTTACTTCTTTCTTATTTATTTTGTGGCTAGATTTATCTAATTCTGAGAGGGGAAGATTCAGATCCCCAGTAGTATAGTTTTGTTGTCTATTTCCTATTGTAACTCATTTAACTTCTCCTTTAAGAATTTGGATGCTATACCACTTAGCACATACATGTTTGGTGATATTACTTCATTATCCATCATACCTTTGGCAGGATGTAATTTCCTTCATTGTCTATTTTAATTATATCTATTTTTGCCTTTGCTTTGTCTGAGATAAGAATTGGTACCCCTGTTGTTTTTTTTTAATTTTTCTGAACCATAATATATTCTGCTCCAACCTTTTATCTTTATTCTGTGTGTATCTCTCTGCTTCAAATATGTTTCCTGTAAACAGCATATTGAAGGATTTTGGTTGTTAATACACTCTGCTATTCCCTTCTGTTTTATGACAGAGTTCATCCCATTCCCATTCACAGTTATTATTACTAACTCTCTGTTCCCCTCCATTCTATTTCCCCCTTTGTACTTTACTCCCCTTCTTTCACCCTCTATTCCTCCTCACCAATATTTTGCTTCTTACCCCTGCCTCCCCCAATCTGCCCTCCCTTTTCTTCCCCCTCTCCCTTTTCTCCCTTATTTCTGCTCTCCCTTCCATCACCCCTCCATTTCCCCTTACCCTTTTATTTCTCTAAAGAACGATACTTAAGTCTTTCCAAGATTTTTTTCTGAAATCTGCCTGCTCATCATTTCTTACAGCACAGTAGTATTCCATTACATTCATATACCACTTGTTTAGGCATTCCCCAATAGATGGACCTCTCAGTTTCCAATTTTTTTGCCACCACAAAGAGAAATGCTATAAATATTATTGTACATGTGGTTGCATTTCCCTTTTTTATGATCTCTTTGTGATCTAAAAATAGCAGTGGTATTACTGGTTCAAAGGATATGCACAGTTTTATAGCCTTTTGGGCACAGTTCCTAATTGTTCTACAGAATGCACCTTTATGTTCCAATTTTTGCACATCTTCTCCAACATTTATAATTTTCTTTTTTTATCATATGATTCAATTGGATAGGTGTGAGGTCATACCTCAAATTAGTTGTTTTTTTGTGGTTTTTCTTTTTTTAGTGAGGCAATTGGGGTTAAGTGACTTGCCCAGGGTCACACAGCTAGTAAGTGTTAAGTGTCTGAGGCCGGATTTGAACTCAGGTACTCCTGACTCCAGGGCCAGTGCTCTATCCACTGTGCCACCTAGCTGTCCCTCAAATTAGTTTTAATATACATTTTTCTAATCAGAAGTGACTGAGAAATTTTTTTTCATATGACTATATAACTTTAATTTCTTCATCTGAAAACTGCCTGTTCATATCCTTTAGCCATTTCTCAATTGGGGAATGAATTGCATTCTTTTATATTTGATTCATTTCTCTTTAAACTTTAGAAATGAGACCTTTATTAGAAACACTAGCTATAAAAAAAAAATATTTCCGAGATTTCAGATTCTAATTTCTAATCTTAGATGCCTTGGTTTTGTTTGGTAAAAACTGTTAAATTTAATGTAATCAACGTTCTCTATCTAATCTTTGGTCATATATTCTTCCTGTTCCCATAGATCTGACAAGTAAAGTATTCCTTCCTTTTAAAATTTGCCTATGGTATCACCCATTATGTCTAGTTCATATACCCATTTTGACTTTGCTTTGGTATATGGTGTAAGATGATGGTTTATGCCTAGTTTCTGACATACTATTTTCTAGTTTTCCCAGCATATTTTGTCAAATAGTGAGTTCATATCTCTGAAGTTGGAGTCTTTGGGTTTATCAAACAGTAGATTGCTATAGTCATTAACCACAGTGTCTTGTATGTTGTGGTAAAACTTATTTGTGGTCATGATTAATATTGAAAGTTTTAACTGAATCATTTGAAAGGGGCCATACTTGGCCCACCCTGAGACTGTGCATGCTTTTGAAGGACTTCCCCTTTTGGGAAGGAAAACACAAGGAACTTCTGGAATGCCAACTCTAAAGTGACAGCAGGAATGGAAGTTCTCTCTCTCTCTGGCTACTGACTTAGCTGTGGCGCATGCGGAAAGTTCAGTCTGGTGGCATCCAGGGACCTGGCAGAGCACATGTTTCATACTCTGTTTCAGGTGACTCTGAGTTACTGCAGACTGACAGGGTTGCTGAGTTAATGATGGAAAACCCTAAGCTTAGTGTTAATACTATCTATCTGCATTTATATTTCCTTATTTCCTTAATTGGTTTCACCTTTGTGGTCTAATTAATTCCTAAGCAATAAAACCTGATCCTTTATGAACTAAAACTCGGAGCTTCCTTTTCTTATTGGCCTGGGAGGATATATATATACACACACATACATACATATATATTATATATACACATATATACACACATATACACACATATATATACATATATATACATATATATATGTATATGTATATATATGTATATATATATATATATATATATATATATATATATATATATATATATATATATATATATATATATATATATGAAAGTATAAAAGGGGGAGATTAATGCTTCATATATCCAATTTTGACTCTCACAGTGTGTAACCCACTCCACTGATCCACCATTCTAGTTTTGATGGTTGTTGTTTTATAATGTAGTTTTAGATCTGGTTTAAATAGGCCACCTTCTTTTGCAGTTTTTTAAAAAAATTAATTCCCTTGATATTCTTGACCTTTTGTTCTTTTGGATGAATTTTGTGATTATTTTTTCTAGCTCTATGAAATATTTTTGGCAGTTTGGTATGATACTGAATAAGTAAATTAATTTAAAGAGAATTATCAGTTTTATTATATTAATTCAGCCTATCCATGATCAATTGATATTTTCCCATTTGTTTAGATCTGACTTTATTTGTTTGAAAAGTGTTTTGGTATTTTGTTCATATAGTTCCTGGTATGCCTTGGCAGGTAAGACTGACAAATATTTCATATTATATACAGTTATTTTAAATTAAGTTTCTTTTTCTATCTTCTGCTGTACATTGTTGTTCACATGTTATTTATTCCAATGAGCCTTCCCTAACCTATGGCCATCTTTAAAGTATACTTCTTCCTCTTATTTTTTTTCTAGAACTCTGAATATCAGAATCTCTTCTTCCTGTCTCACCATATTCCACTTTATATCAGCCATATGTATAAATATATTGAATTCCCTCAACCCCCAAGCTCATGACACATGTGAGTGCATATGCATGCACATACACACACACAATACCCCACCCCTAAGTATTCAAACAATGATCTGGCCTCAGATACATAAAAGCTGTGTGACCATGGAGAAGTCTCTTTGCTTCTTTATGAATCTTTTTGGTTATCTTTTCAATGGGGACAGTAATATCACCTGTGTTCCAGTGTTTTTGAGAGAATTAAATGATAAACTAATTATAAGGTGCTTATCATACTGCCTGGCATATACTAAGTACTATGTATTTTGTGTGTGTGTGTGTAGGGGGAATGGGGGTTAAGTGACTTGCCCAGAGTCACACAGCTAGTACGTGTCAGGTGTCTGAGGCCGGTTTTGAACTCAGGTCCTCCTGAATCCAGGGATGGTGCTTTATCCACTGAGTAACCTGGATGCCCCCTACTAAGTACTATGTAAATGGTACTAGTTGTTGTTAACTTAAGGAAGGAACTATGTTACTTTTGCTTTTAGTATCCACAACCAAGCACAGTGCCCAGCATATAGTAGTCACTAAATAGGTTTATTTTGTTGTTAAATTAAATCATAACAAATTGGCTCATCAAGTTATTATAATTGTATGTCTAATAAATATGAATAAAGTTTATCATTGAGCCCCTGAAGATCTCTCCTATAAATTGCATAAATGTTATAATAGTTATTTAGATACATTAGGTGATTTTTTTGCACTTGCTGAATTTATGTCAATATCTTAAATGTTTCAGCTTGCTGGAAGTCTATCTATCAGATAAGTACATTTGTGCTGTATTACTTCTGTGATCAAGGATAGGATTAGTGCAAAAGTTTTCAATCCCTGTACTATGAAGTTGTGAGCTTACCAAGAAAAGAAAACCATTTTTAGCACTGCTATTCCTTTCTATCATGTCTGTCATCAGGTTCCAAAACAATTTTCAGTAGAACTTAGAGCACTTACCCTAAAGGCATTTAAGGATTAGTTAGGCAAGACTGCAAAATTTCCCACAAATTCAATCTTACCTCTGAATTTGCTTTTTCAACCAAGTTAGTTTCCAAAAGTAAATCTAGGAGTTTCATTTTATTGGACCCAAAACAATGAACATTCTATCTGAAGCATTCTGGAATTCATTATATTTGCCATTCCTTAATTAGATTTTTCCATATTAAATTTTAAAAAAAGAAGAAAAGGCACCAAAATTAAGGTTTCTTATAGGGGGTGAGATTCTAATTGGTACTTAAAGGATACCATGGAATGCAGGAGGTAAAAGGGTAGAAAGGAAGCATTCCAGATGTAGGAGTCAGCCAGAGAAAATGCCAGAAAAGATGCTGTGTCACTGGGTAGATTACCTGGGGCATGAGAGGGGACGAGAGTCATAAAGTATAAAAAACACAGAAATGTTCGTGGGTGGCATGTTTCTTGAACTTTGAACCTCAGAGTATTTTGCTTTTCATCCTAGTGATGATGAATTACTGGAGTTTATTAATGTGGGGGTGGAGTACCATTTTCATACCTATATTTAAAAAAATCATGGGGCAGCTAGGCAGTGCAGTGGATAAAGCCCTGGCCTTGGATTCAGGAGGACTTGAGTTCACGTCTAGCCTCAGGCACGTGACACTAGCTGTGTGATCCTGGGCAAGTCACTTAACCTCATTACCCAGCAAAAAAACAAAAAACAAAAACAAAATCACTTCATGGTTAAGTAGAGGATGAATTGAAGAGGGGAGAGACTTGTAAAGGAAGACCAAACAGCAGGATACTGAAATAATATCTGTGAGGTGAAAAGGGGCTACACCATAGTGGTAGGCTTATCAGAGGAGATAAGGGCACTTTTATTAAATGAATGGAAAGGTGAAATAGACAGGCTAGGCCTTGGCAACAACTCTTAATATGAGTGATGAGAGAGAGTGAGGAGTTGAGTTGATGCTTAGTTGCATTTCTGGGGGACTGGTAGGATAGTGGTGCCATGGCAGTAAGAAGGAAGTTTAGAAGGGAAGATTTAAAGGGAAAGAAAATGAGATCAGATTTGAAAATGTTGAGTTTATTATGTATATTAGAATCCAGTTTGAGATGTTTGAAATATTCTTGGAGATGAAAGAATGGTGGTCAGTTGAGATAGAGTTACATGCCTTAATTTGAAAAATGTCATCATAGAAATGATAATTAAATCCATGAGGGCTACAGAGATTATCAGGTGAAATAATATAGAGAGAGAAGAGGATCCAGAATACAGAACAGAGTCCTTTGTATCACCCACATTAAGTGGGAATGACCTGAATGAGGATTCAGAAAAGAAGACTTAGAAGAATTGGTAAGATTGGAAGAAGAAGAATTAAGACAGAATGGGGTGGAGCGGAGCCAAGATGGCGGAGAGGAAGGAGCAAGCTGCCTGAGCTCTCCTTCTGTTCCCTCAAAAAGAACATTAAATCAAGCCTTTGGACAGATTCTGGAACTACAGAACCTGCAAAGCTACAGAGAGACGCAGTCCTCCAACCAGAGATAATTTAGAAGACTTCAGGAAAAGGTCGGTCTGACTCAGGCAAAAGGGAGGCCCAGCGCAGGGCAGCAACCCAGCACTTAGGGGGTCAGGGCAAGTCAGCAGGAGCTGCGGGCCACAGCTGAACAACTAAGGCCCCTGGAACCTGGTTCAAAAATCTGGTGGCCAAGAAGGACAGTGGAAAAACCTACCTGTACTGGCTGGGAGGGCCACAAACGGGTCAGGCGGGAACGGTCTCCGGGATCAGGCGCCTGGCTGGCCGAGCGCACTCAGACAGGAAGTGCAGGGTGGGGGATCTCCACACACCATAAAGGCCTCAGAGTAAAAACCCGCTCACACAGCACCTATACCCCTGCACAAGAAGCCCAAAACAGGGACCCTGGTGCCCCCAGAGCAGACCTCAACTTTAAAAATAAATAAATAAGCTGCAATAATGAGTAAGAAGCAAAAAAGAGCCCTCTCCATTGAGAGCTTCTGTATCAATAGGGAAGAAGCCAACACAGACTCAGATGAGGACAATACCCTCAAATTGCCTACATGTGAAGCCTCATGAGGGAAGGTGAATTGGTCTCAGGAACAAAAAGCCTTCCTGGAAGAGCTCAAAAAGGATTTTAAAAATCAATTGAGAGAGGTAGAAGAAAAAATGGGGAGAGAAATGAAAGCAAAACAAGAAAACTATGAAAAAAGAATCAGCAGCTTGGAAAAGCAAGCACAAAGATTGACTGGCCAAATGGAAAAAAGGTGCATAATTTCACTGAAGAAAACAATGCCTTAAAAAATTTAGTTGGCCAAATGGAAAAAAAAGCTGTATAATCTCAGTGAAGAAAACAATGCCTTAAAAAATTCATCTGGCCAAATGGAAAAAAAAGGTGCATAATCTCATTGAAGAAAACAGTGCCTTAAAAAATTCACTTGGCCAAATGGAAAAAAAGGTGCATAATCTTACTGAAGAAAATAATGCTCTAAAAATTAAAATTGGACAGTTGGAAGATAAGGAATCCATGAGACACTAGGAATCAGTCAAGAAGAATCAAAAAAATGAAAAAATAGAAGAAAATGTGAAATACCTCATTGGATAGACAACTGATCTGGAAAACAGATCGAGGAGAGACAATTTGAGAATCATTGGACTGCCTGAAAGCCATGATCAGAAAAAGAGTCTAGACACCATATTCCAGGAAATTATTAAAGAGAACTGCCCTGATATCATAGAATCAGAGGATAAAATCATCATTGAAAGAATCCACCGATCACCTCCTGAAAGAGACCCCAAAAGGAAAACTCCAAGGAATATTGTAGCCAAATTCCAGAATTATAAGGTGAAGGAGAAAATACTCCAAGCAGCCAGAAAGAAGAAATTTAAATATCATGGAGTCACAGTCAGGATTGCTCAGGACCTGGCAGCTTCAACATTAAAGGACCGTAATGCTTGTAATATGATATTCCGGAAGGCAAAGGAGCTTGGATTGCAGCCAAGAATGTATTACCCAGCAAAAATGTGCATTTTCTTTCAGGGGAAAAGATGGACATTTAATGACATTGGGGACTTTCAATCTTTCCTGGGGAAAAGACCAGAACTGAATCGAAAATTTGATCTCAACATACAAGACTCAAGAGAAGTTTAAAAAGGTCAACAGAGGGGGAGAAAAAAAAAAGGTTACCCTACTACGTTAAACTGTTTATATCCCTACATGGGAAGATAATACTCATAACTCTTAAGAATTGTAAATGTATTTGGACAGAGAGAAGGACTTTACACAGAGGGTATAAATATAAATTATCTTTGATATGATGATACAAAAAACATTTTTAAGGGGTTAAAAAGGGAGTCTCTGGGGAGGAGAGGAAAGGGGAGGTGGAATGGGATGAATTATATCATATGAAGAGGTGGAAAAAAAAAGCTGTTACAATACAGGGAAAGAAAGGAGGGGTGAACATTGTTTCAACCTTATTCTCATTAGATTTGATTCAAAGAGGAAATAACATGTACGTTCTTTGGGATAAAAAACTTAACTCATTCTTTAGGGAAGCAAAAGGGGAAGGGAAAGGGGGGGACTGATAGAAGGAAGGACAAAAGCAAGGGAGAAAAGGGTAAAGAAAACAGGGGGGTGATAAAAAGGGAGGGCAGATTGGGGGAGGCAGGGGTAAGAAGTAAAACGTCGGTGAGGAGGAATAGGGTGAAAGAAGGGGGGGAAAGTACAAAGGGGGTAAATAGAATGGAGGGGAATAGACAGTCAGTAATAATAACTGTGAATGTGAATGGGATGAACTCTGCTATAAAACGGAAGCGAATTGCAGAGTGGATTAAAAACTAGAATCCTACAATATGCTGTTTACAAGAAACACATTTGAAGCAGAGAGATACAGAGTAAAGGAAAAAGGCTGGAGTAGAATATATTATGCTTCAGCTAAAGTAAAAAAAGCAGGAGTACCAATCCTTATCTCAGACAAAGCGCAGGCAAAAATAGATCTCATTAAAAGAGTTAAGGAAGGAAATTACATCTTGCTTAAAGGTACTATAGATAATGAAGTAATATCAATATCGAATATGTATGTGCCAAGTGGTATAGCATCCAAGTTCTTAAAGGAGAAGTTAAATGAGTTACAAGAGGAATTAGATAGTATTACTATACTAGTAGGGGATCTGAATCTCCCCCTCTCAGAATTAGATAAATCTAGCCAAAAAATAAATAAGAAAGAAGTGAAAGAGGTGAATAGATTACTAGAAAAGTTAGACATGATAGATGTCTGGAGAAAATTGAATGCGAATAGAAAGGAATATACCTTTTTTTCAGCAGTACATGGCACATTTTCAAAAATTGACCATGTATTAGGGCACAAAAACATCATAGTTAAATGTAGAGAGGCAGAAATAGTAAATACATCCTTTTCAGATCATGATGCAATAAAAATTACATGTAAGAAAGAGCCAGGGAAAAGTAGAATGAAAATCAATTGGAAACTAAATAATTTCATTCTAAAGAATGAATGGGCCAAACAACAAATCATAGAAACAATCAATAACTATATCCAAGAAAATGACAATAATGAGACCACATACCAAAATCTTTGGGATGCAGTCAAAGCAGTGCTTAGGGCAAAATTTATAGCTCTAAATGCTTACATGAATAAAAAAAAGAAAGAGGAGATTAATGAATTGGGTATGCAACTTAAAAAGCTAGAAAAAGAAATTAGAAATCCCCAATTAGATACTAAATTAGAGATCCTGAAAATCAAAGGAGAAATTAATAAGATTGAAAGCAAAAAAACTATAGAATTAATCAATAAAACTAAGAGCTGGTTTTATAAAAAAAACCAATAAAATAGATAAAATATTGGTTAATTTGATTAAAAAAAAGAAAGAAGAAAATCAAATTACCAGTATCAAAAATGAAAAAGGGAATGTTACCACCAATGAAGTGGAAATTAAATCAATAATTAGGAATTATTTTGCCCAACTGTATGCCAATAAATTTGACAATCTAAATGAAATGGATGAATATTTACAAAAATACAAACTGCCCAGGTTAACTGAAGAAGAAATAAAATCCTTAAATAAACCCATATTAGAAAAAGAAATTGAACAAGCCATTAATGAAGTCCCTAAGAAAAAATCCCCAGGGCCAGATGGGTTTACGGGTGAATTTTACCAAACATTTAAAGAACAATTAATTCCAATGTTATACAAATTATTTGGAAAAATAGGTGAAGAAGGAGTTCTACCAAATTTGTTTTATGATACAAATATGGTGGTGATACCAAAACCAGGCAAAGCAAAAACAGAGAAAGAAAATTATAGACCAATTTTCTTAATGAAATTTATTAAATTGAAATTATAAGGAACCAATCTACCATATCACAATCAAGGATTATAATGCAATCAAAAAGCACTTTAAACATTAACAAATTCTTGGTGCAAAATCATTGTACTTTTTTGGCATTTCATCAATATAATAAAATAGAGTTGCTAGCTAAATAATTAATATTTCAGTACTATACAATTAAAATAATACTATTTTATGAATATTATAAATATAATATGAAAATAAATTTAAAGAATGAGAAAGCCTAAATTCATGAAATATAAGAAAAAAGAATGAAACCGTTTTCAGGTGTAAATTTACTTAATAAATAGTCATAATGAAAACAATTTATTAATTATAAAAAGAACAAGAAAATGAAAAATAATAATAGAAAAGAAAGAGGAGGTAGAGATGAGACATCAAGAAACAAAATCAAAAGAAGAAGAAAAGAACATTTAAAATATTTCTTTGGAAAAAACTTTTGAAGTGGAAAATAAATTAAAAGGAAATACTTTAAAAATGACTCTATAAAAAAAGAGCAGAGATGGCATATGTCAAGAAACTATTTTGATTTTTTAAAACCAAAAAGTAATATAAAAATTGAAAAAAAAATCCATGATTGTCTCCTGAAAGAAACAGATCTCAAAATGAAAACTCCCAAGAATATTATACCCTAAGACCTGAATTCCTAGGTCAAGGAGCAAATACTGCAAGCAACCAGAAAGAAACGATTCAAATACTGCAGAGACAGGGAGCAGCTAGGTGGTGCAGTGGATAAAGCACTGGCCCTGGGTTCAGGAGGACCTGAGTTCAAATCTGGCCTCAGACACTTAACACTTATTGGCTGTGTGACCCTGGGCAAGTCACTTAACCCCAATTGCCTCACCAGAAATAAATAAATAAATAAATAAATAAAAAATAAAACAAATATTGCAGAGGCACAGTCAGGTTTACATAGGATTTAGCAGTTTCTGTTTTAAGGGATCAGAGAGTTTAGGATAAGGCATTCTGGAAATCAAAGGAGGTGGGATCACAATCAAGAATCACCATACTCAGGGCAGCTAGGTGATACAGTGGATAGATCACTGGCCCTGGAGTCAGGAGGACCTGAGTTCAAATCCAGGACTCAGACACATAACACTTACTAGCTGTGTGACCCTGGGCAAGTCACTTAACCTCAATTGCTTCATAAAAAAAAAAAAAAAAACAAACACCTACTCAGGAAAATTGAGTATAATCCTTGAGGGGGATAATGGACACAATCTAATAGAAAACTTCTGTGCATTTCTAAAGAAAAGACCAGAAGTGATCAGAAAATTTGATTTTCAAACAGAAGCATAAAAGCAAGCATAAAACAAAGTAATTCAGTACAGTTAAAATTTTTACATTCCTATATGGAATGATGATACTTGTAACTCTTAAAAACTGATATCACTATCAGGGTAGTTAGTAGAACTAAAAAAGATAGATAAATAGATGGATGGATGGATGGATGAAATAGGTGTGAACTGAATATGATGGGATGATATTTATTTATTTTTATTTATTATTTTTTTTAGTGAGGCAATTGGGGTTAAGTGCCTTGCCCAGAGTCACACAGCTGGTAAGTGTTAAGTGTCTGAGGCCAGATTTGAACTCTGGTACTCCTGACTCCAGGGCTAGTGCTCTATCCACTGCACCACCTAGCTGCCTCAGATGATATTTATTTTAATGATTAACAGGTGGCAAAGAGGGATGCACTGGTAAAATGGGGAAGAGTGGGTAGAATGGAGTAAATTATTTCATAAAAATGAAGAGATAAAAATATTACAGAGAAGAGGAAGATAAGAAGGTGGCTGGCAATGCCTGAAACTTTCATCAGGCTCAAAAAGGCAATAACACTCAGGTATAGAAATGTAAATTACCATTTAGGGAAGTTGGAGGGTATGGGGATAACAGAAAGGAAGGCTGATATAATGGAGTGTGGACTGGGGTAGGTAGGGAGCAGAACAATTTTGAGAGGGACAGGGTGAAAAGGGAGAGAGAAAAGAGGAATTAGAGGGAAATAGGATTTGGGGAAATAAACATTAATCATAACTGTGAATGTGAATAAAATGGGATCATGCATAAAACTGAAGGATATAGTAGAATAAATTGAAGTCCATAATCCTATAATATGTTTTCGATAATAAAAAAAACAAAAAACATTTGAAGCAGAGACATATACACAAAGTAAAGGCAATGGGGCTCTAGGAGAATCTATTATCTTTCAGCTAAAGTTAAAAAAGCTAGGATAGCAATCATGATCTCAAACATAACAAAAGCTACAATAGGTCTAATTAAAAGAGACAAAAAGGAAATTACATGTTGCTAAAAGGTATTATAGACAATGAAGCAATGTCAGTATTAAAAATATATATATATATGAACCAAGTGGTATAGCATCCAAAAGTTAAAGAAGTTAAAGAGATACAGGAAGAAATAGATAGTAAAACTCCACAAGTGGGGCAACCTCAACTTTTCACTTGCAGAACTAAATAAATCTGACAAAACAAAGAAAGAAGAAAGAAAATAAGGTCAATATAATTTTATAAAAGATAGATATGATAGAACTCTGGAGAGAACTGAATGGGAAAAGAAAGCAATATCTCATTGGTACATGGCACCTACAAAAAATGACTATGTATTAGAGCATAAATACCTCACAACCTAATGCAGAAAAGCATAAATATCAAATACATAATTTTTGGATCACAAAGCAATAAAAATTGCATTAAAAAGACCATTGAAATATAGATTGAAAATTCATTGGAAAATAATCTAATTGTCAAGAATAAGTGGGTCAAAGAAGAAATCATAGGAACAATCAATAATTTCATTAAAGAGAATTAACAAAAATGAGACAATATACCAAAATTATGTGATGCAGCAAAAGAAGTACTTAAGAGAAAACTTTTATCTCTAAATGCTTACATCAATAAAATAGAGAAATAGCATTTCAATGAAATAGCACACATCTCTCTCTGTCTCAGTCTTTCTGTCTGTCTGCCTCTGTCTTGCAGTCTCTCTCTGTCTCCCTCTCTCTCCAAATATACATATATGACTTAAAAAAAAAAAAAAAACTTACCTACTTAGTTTGTACTGGAATGAGATTTTAAGAATAAAATTCCAATTCCCCTAATCTACCTTTACAAATCCAGTACACTATCCATTGTATCACAATACTGACAATTTCTTATATAACCTATTTTACCATGACACATATGTTTCCTCCATGATCAATTTGTATATCAAAAATCATGATAAATATGATGTTATTTTTTTCTGAGAAAGAAAAATGTATTTCTTGTCAAACTTGTAAAATACATGTTTCATTTTTCATTTTTAATTTATGTTCCTTTATCTTAGAAATAAACCCTTTCTCTCTTCCCATACAAAGTCATTAACAAAAAGAGAGAAAACACTAAGGAAAATTAATTAACATATCAATTGAGTCTGATTTTATATCTAATGTTCCCACAGTTATAGTCTCCCTCCTTTAAGAAGAGAAAGTAATGGATTTTCTTCTCTCTTTGAAAAACAAAACAAAACAATGTAAACCTATTGATTGGAAAATCACTACACAAATTTTTGTATATGAATTTAATGAAGCATTACTATGGTGAAAATTATGAATATAAAAAATACAGGGAAACAAATAAAGAAAACCAAGGAAACAATGTGGTCTCAATTTCAATTTCAAAACAATGGATATAACAATATAAAATGAAAGATAATTAAGTTCTTGATTTTGATAACATGACCCAATGAATTAAGCTTCATTGCAATTCTGATGGTGTCTTCTGTATTCATTTTATCTACATGTTGTTTTCTGTTCCACATGCATTGAGGCTATTTTCTTTTTTTCTTTCCTGGAAAATAATTATTCACACTCTGTTGTTCATATTTACATTCTCTGGGAGATACATATTTCTCCAATTATCTGGTTTTCTTCTTTCATTTAGCTTAATTATTTTAGTTTGTATGAAGTGCAAGCCGTTCATTTCTGAGAGCGTTTAATTTTGTTGTTGTTGATTCTTCAATATATGGATTTTTACCTCTGATTATATTCCTTAGAGTTTCACTTGATTTTAGAAATAACATAGCTTAGTGGCTACAGATATATGTATGTAGTTGACAATACCTGGCTTGAAAGTCTGTCTTTGAAATACCTGATCCTATAATCTAATCCTCTTTTTTTTCTTTTTATGATTTTATATGATTTTAAACACCTTTTATAGCTGTCAGATTATTTTTTACCTTTGTGTAATTTACATCTTAACCACTTTGAAGATGTTTTCTTTAGATCAATTTTCTAAAAGACATTAGGTGTTATGGGTATTTTCTATTTCTATCTGGATATTTGGCTTTACTTCCTTTTGTATGATAATATTTATTAATTATTTTGGCAGTCTATTTTTCCTTATTATTTATTTCGTTTTCTTATCTACCATGAGATATTTACTAAGAGGATCATTTTCTTATCTTTATTGCTATTCATTTACATTATCTGATTTATTTGTTTCTGTATTAAAATGATGAATATTAATTTATTTTAGTCTTAATCACTCATTCAATCACCTTGTCTGATCATATCCATCAGATCAGAATGAGCAGGGAAGGATTAATATTTAAAGACCATATAATGTATATGTGTATGTGTCTGTGTAGGCATATGTATATGTATGTGGATATGTACATGAATGTGTGCATGTGTATATATGTTCATATATGTATGCATGCATAAATATAAAATACAACTACAAATATCTATAATATCAAAAATGGCAATTACTTTTTATGATGTATGAAGGTATAATGTTGATATATAAAGCATGGAAAAAAAACAAGAGAGACAGAGAGACTGAGATAGAAAGAGAAAGAAAGACTGAAATACAGAGAGACAGAGAGCTGTAAACCAATATCATTCATGCCTGTTGATATAAATATTTTAAAGTCTTTATAAGAAGATCATAAAAATATTACCCTAAATACAAAAACTTCCAATATATAAAACCTATAATTATACAAGGATTATAAATATAGTTAAAATAAGAAAAATTTGCATAATCAAAAGAAAACATATAGCAACAATATTATATCTATATTTACAATAAAAATTATTTCTCAAATTAAGAACAGTGATTAGATCTATGAATGAGGACATTTTCCTTAATGGAGCATTATGATGTAAAAGATTTTCAAGGTTAATCAACCAATATATATACAAGGATGGTAGTCAATCCAGGTCCTCTTGGCTTTGAAACAAAGTCACTATTGATTTTTAATGCTACCACCCAAAATTACTTTGAGGAAAACACATACATAATCAGCCCATTCTCCTCAATAAGCTTACAGAGCATAGATATAAGACTTTAAAAACTGTGATGAAAATTATATGCCCCAAACCAATAGTTTGTATTTAATACACTAGGGAAAGATTTATGTTTTCCAGTAAATACAGAACACCAAAGTTGCCTGCTTTCCAGACTGTTTGTCATGTCTCAAAATGTATGTGATATTAAGAATCAAAGAAAAATAATTAAAACAAAGTAAAAGAAGAAATAAATCAATTTTGACATAGACCTCAGAAAATCAGAGAATTAAGTAATTTAAAATATCTTCAGAATAATAGAAGATAAAACAACATCAAATCAACATTATTTCTTTAATAGAATAGAAGCAAGGTTTATTATTTTTAAAAGGTGATCCTTTTCAAAATAACTACAATGTTTTTCAAAATATCTGGTAGCCAATCAATATTGGGAAACCACAAAGTTTTATCTGAATAGATGAAACAAAAGCAATGTTTAAAAAATTAATAATAGAACAATCAGTGTAACAGAGTAGATACACAATATACAGAAGCAAACAGAAATAGGAGCATATTGTTTGAAAAAACAAAAGAAAATACAATTACTAGAAGAAAAACTCACTATTTAACACAAAATGATGGGAAAACTTAATAGTGGTCTGGCAGAAAATAGGTTTATACCAAAACCTTACACCTTAAATTAACAAAAGTTCCAAATTTGTAAGTGACCTATATTAAAAAAAAATGGGTGGTGGGATACAATATTAAAATAATAGAGGAGCAAGTAAGCAATTTTAACTTTTCTATATAGGGATGGGGAAGAGGTCATTACTCAACTAATTTTAAAGATAATTAAAATAATAAAATTAATATATTTATAATATAAAAATTTTTAAATTTCATACAACTAAATCTAATTTTGTTATTGCTTCATTCTTGAAGTGGACCATGACAAATGCCATGTATTTCAATGAATGGGATTTAAGTGAGGAAGGCTTGTGCAAATTCACCAGCCTAGCTTTATCCTCTGCAACCATCTAAGTCCAGTGACAAAGATGTGTAATCAGGATGATTGGAGATGGCCTGGGATGTTTTAAGGCAACTGAGGTTAAATGGCTTACCCAGGGGTCACACAGCTAATAAGTGTCTGAGATCAGATTTGAACTCAGATCCTCCCAACTTCATGGCCAATGCTCTATCCACTGTGCCACTAGCTACCCCAAATCTAATGTAAAAAATATATAGGGGGAAACCTTTTAACTGTAGGGAAAAAAACAAACAAACAAACAAAAACCTTTGCAACAATTTTCTCCAAGTTATAGAAAGAATTGATTAAAATGTGTGACTATGGTTCATTTCCTTATAATCAAATATTAACTAATAGTATTTGAAGGAATATATTCAAGCTATCAACATTGATATGAAAGCTGGTCTATATAACTTACAATTAGAAACATTCACATTAAAGAACTTAAAAGTTTCACTTAACCTGTCAGATGCAAAGATGTCAAAAGAGGAAAATGACAACTATCAGTGAAGCTGTTAAATGACACAATAGTCCACCACATCAGTTCTTTGCATTTTTTGTTCTCTGTTAAGGTGGTGTCAGTGTTTGTGTTTGTTTGTTTATTTGTTTTTCAGAATTGGAATGCATTTAGAATTATTTTTATTTGTTTGTTTGTTTTGGGGGGGATAGCTTCTTTAGTCTGTTTCCCTACATTAGGGACAAACTCAGACAAACCTAGACATCTAGACTCTGCTCTCCTATAACTTCTCTACCCACCCGCTACAAACACACATAGACATACATATACATATACACATACATATGCACATATATACATACACACATAAATATATGTATGTATATATTAAATATATAACACATATATATGTACATAATATTATATTATCATGCTTTTCATTATTTATTCTTTGAAATATAAATTCTTTAGGATTATGTTATGCATTTCTCATCAATATCATTCAGGATTTCTTGAAAGATGTGACAAAAGAAATATTCTTGTTCTTTAGCATTGTTATTTTTTAAAAGTGAGGCATAAAACTAGTATATCCATACTCAGCAAAGGCAGTGTCTGTTGTGATAGAGAAGATCCATTGTAAGTTCAAATGAGGACGATTCCTTTTAGATGATTACTTCTAAATATCAATGACATTTTGCTGACTATGTAGAACTCCAGGACTTCAGAACCTTCTAAATATATTTTTCAAGTAATGCAGTTTATGTAACTACACAGGAAAGAAAAGATATTAGGAATGTTCATTGGAAAGCTTTTAACATGAATTTAGATGTGCACCCTCTGGAGCTTATTCATCAGTCTTTTTTTTTTTTTTTGTGAAACACTGTGAGAGATGTTCATTCTCTATGATCACAGGAAAGAAAAGTTGTTTTTTTTTTTTTTTGTTAAATCACTTTGTTTTGGGATAATTGGCCTGTGTAAGGAATTCATGTCCTCAAATTTTAATATGCTATTTTACATTTGCAGTCTAGGTATTTCAAAAAGTTTAAAGCACATTTGAGATTTTAGTATTGAATATGTCATCTGTCTTATTATTAGCTATATTGTTGAGAATTTGCATGACACAAAGATCATATTCCTCTTTAGATTTTAGTAGCAGATTGATATGATGACTTATTTCATCCAATTTCACCTTAGAAATAAGGGTGTTTTTTTTTAATTTGATTATTTGTTTTGTGATTTTCTCTCACTGGGCATCAACATTTTTTATGTGTAACATGATATTTGAAAAGCAGCCAGTTGAAGCACTTGCATAAAACCAATGAAGTTTGTTTCCAGCTTTTCTATGATATATTGATGCATAATGAAGATATTAACTTCTTAGGTCAATTCAATTCAAATTCCTAGTTTACCTGATTTATAGGTCTTCAGTACTGAGGTATTTCCAGAATGTAGGGTATTGATATTTCTGATTTATTAAAATATATCTTATTTTCTTGTTTTATTAGACCATGAAATGAGCCCTCTAACTATTATCTTCTATGCCAAACTGATAGCTCAGTTAGAGATGTTTTGCAAGTCTATTTATTGAAGCCATAAAAGTAGTTTTGTTGGCATTGCTGGGCTGTTTGCTTCAGTGTTATCTACAGACTCCAATTGACCAACATTTCAGGATTCCTTCTGGTCTTCCATAGTTATTATAATGTTCTGAGGGAAAAAAAAAAAAACAGATCTCTGTTGCACAACACGTTCCCTGATATACACATCGGATTAGTTTAAGAATTTATTAAAAGAAACAGAAACCATTTGAATTAACCCAAATGACCAACATGTCAGTTTAAAAGAAACATGTGCTTTAATTTGTTAAACTGTAACCTTTGCTGTATTAGAAGAATACTTTGACACAAACACTTTACAAATGTCAGCAGAAAATCCATACTCCATTTCTTCACATTGGTTTTGTGACATAGTGTTTACTGATATTCAACAAGGGATAAGTTAGGATTGATTACTACTGTCATTAATCTTTGTCTGTTGTAGTGTAGAAAATTAAAGGGTAAAAATGAACTTCTTCCCACCTCTACACAACCCATCAATGATATGAGTATTCTTTGGTAGGCAACGGTGAAAGCAGTCTGAATCTTACAAGTTAACAGAATGTTAAGAAATAATAATAATTCTTCCAAAACTAGCAAATTGTTTAAAAAAATTAGTAAGTTAGCATAGTTTGGGAATTCACTGTGAATGAGTTGTAAAAAGTACTAGTGAATGATCTTTTTCCCTTTGTTTCCTGAATTTTTAAGTTCATAATACTTTAACTCAAATATCAACCTTAAAAATGGAGAGATCCATATGGAAAATATTTATTCATATTTATACTCCCAAATTTAAGAAAAACATGGGGTAATTGAAAGTGATTCTAACATGAGTTTATAGTAATTAATACATTATATTTCTAGGGATCTGAAGTTTTTAGCTTAAAATGTAAAGGGCACAGTAAGGAGCTAGCTATTTTTCAATTCACATGAATCCAGACAATAGAGAAAGAAATGAATTTGTTCTTAAATAAAAGAATTTTAAATGAAAACATTCTCTAAACAAAAGATTAAAAAAGCTTTTATGTAGGAAATAGGGGAATTGATGGAATGTCTTACTTTGAATGCTTTTGGCAAGAAGATAGAGACTTCAGGGTGGTGTGATGTTTAAAATCTAATGTGTGGTCACCTTATCTGCTCCCCCAGTGTGTGTAGGGGTAGAACTAGCTAAGTTTACTGATAAATAGAGCAACAATTGAGGCTTTACGCATTTATTAAGATATATTAGGGGTTAGCTGAGAATGGGAAAGCCACCTCCACCTAATAATCCACACTTCTAAAGAGAACACGTGAGGTTCTGAAAGTTAGGAGATCTGTCTACTCTGTGTGATTCTCCTGCCACATGCCAGTTACCTTATGAAAAAGGCGGATCCTCTGAGCATTCCAGTGGAAGCTGCCTAAGGGTCAGGAAGAGGGCCAGTCCTCACACACAGCACTAAGCTAATTGGCTGGTCCTTTGATTCACATGACTTACAGTCAGTCTATAAATAGATGTAACTTCCAGGTGCCAGGCAGCTTTCTCAGCAGGGGATGGCACCCTGATTCTCTCAGTGGTAAGACCAAAAAGAAGTACAAAAACTCCTTCTGTACACCATTAGAATTTTATGAAAAAAGAATAGGATTTTCATCATTGAAATAACACATACTGGTTAAAGTGTATGTAAAAAAATATATATATATATACACACACACATATATATATGTATATATATATAATTTATTATCATTGTCCCATATACATACATATGTGCACATATGTATATATGTTCTTTTTGTTTGTTCTTCATTTTCAAAGAGGACCATGACATAAGGGTGATGTCATGACTTTCAGTGAAATGGATTCAAGTGAGGGAGGGCTATGCAATATCACCAACCTCATTCTCTCCTCCAGAGCCATCTGGGTTCTGTGCAAAGATATAGATCAGGACAACTGGAGGTGGCCCCAGATGTTTTAAGACAATTAGGATTAAGTGACTTGCCCAAGGTAACAGAGCTCATAAGTATTTGAAGTAAGATTTGAACTCAGGTCCTCCCAAATTCAGGGTCAGTGATCTATCCATTGCACAATCTAGCTGCCCATACACACACACACACACACACACACACACACACACACACACGTATACATAAGTGATGCCTATGCATGTGTACATATGTATGTAGAGTATATACAATGCAATATATAATAGCATATAGTTTATGCTATGTATAAACTTGCAATCTTATATTCACAAAATCTATAGATATCCATGGTAGGTATATATATGCTAAATATGGACACTATATATAATAAATATGAATATTAAATATGTACACAAATATTATATTATTTTCTGTGGTATGTTTATCATGTATAATGTATAGATGTACATACATACATACATAGTATGGATAGTGTACATGATCTACATATTACCTATTTCTATATTTATCTATCTATATGTACATGTTGTATAATATGTGAGTTTTGTATATTAAGGCATATTTGCATGAATGCCAACAAGTAAATAAGTATTTATTATGTACATCATTATGTGAGTTCAATGTGTGAAAAAGTGTTTTGTAATTATGTTCATGTAGTGCCTGGAATTGTCTTGGCAGGTAGATTCCCAAGAATTTTAAATTATCTAAAGTTATTTTAAATATCATTTTTCTTTCTATTTCTTGATGCTGGAATTTGTTGTTCATGTATAGAAATGCTAATGATTTATATGGAGTTATTTCAATATCCTGCTACTTTGCTAAATTTTTTCATAGGAAATTATGGGAAAAAATCAAAGGATAAATTAATAAAATTGAAAGTAAGAAAACCATTAAAATAGTAAATAAGACTAAAAACTGGTTTAATAGAAAAAATAAAATAAATAAAGATTTGGCTAATTTGATTAAAAAAGAAAGAAATAGGGGGCAGCTAGGTGGCACAGTGGATAGGGCACTGGCCCTGGATTCAGAAAGACCTGAGTTCAAATCCAGCCTCAGACACTTAACACTTACTAGCTGTGCGACCCTGGGCAAGTCACTTAAACCCAATTGCCTCAAAAAAAGAAAGCAAGAAATAGAAATAATCAGAATAAAAAATGAAAAGGATAAATTCCCCACCAATGAAGAGGAATTTAAAGCAATTATTAGGAGATATTTTGCCCAGTGATATGGCAATAAATGTGACAACATAAGTGAAATGGATTAATATTTACAAAAATATAAATTGCCCAGATTAACAAAATACGAAATAGAATACTTGAATAACCCCATCTTAGAAAAATAATTTAAACAAGTAATCAGTGAGCTCCTTAAGAAAAAATCTCCATAGGGGCAGCTATGTGGCACAGAGTATAAAGCACTGGCCTTGGATTTAGGAGGACCTGAGTTCAAATGCAGCCTCAGACACTTGACACTTACTAGCTATGTGACCCTTGGGAAGTCACTTATCCTACATTGCCCTGAAAAAAAGGGAAAGAAAAAAAATCTCTAAGGCCAAATAGATATACAAGTGATTTCTATCAATATATTAAATATATATATATATATATATATATATTAAAAATAATTCAAATAATATACACATTATTTGGGAAAATAGGCAATGAAAGAATGCTACAAAATTACTTTTATAACACATAAATGGTGCTGATAACTAAACCAGAAAGAACAAAAACAGACTCTTAAATAAAATGCTAGCAAGGGGATTATAGCAATGTATTACAAGGAATATAATTTATATTCTGGTATGATTCATACCAGTAATGCAGAACTGTTCAATATTAGGAAAACTGTCAGAATATTCGACCACATCCATAACAAAATTAATGGAAATCATATAATTGTCTTAATAAGAACATAAACATTCTTTTGATAAAATACAAAACCCATTTCTATTAAGAACATTATAGAGTAGAGGAATAATTGCAACTAGCCTTAAAACAATATGTAATATCTATCAAAAACAATTAGTAAGAATTATCTGTAATGTGATAAGCCTTACAAATAAGATCATGGGTGAAACAAGGATGATCATTATCACCAGAATTATATAATAGTGTGCTAGAAATGTTAGCAATAGCAATTAAAGAAGAAAAAGAAAGGGAAGGAATTAGAATAGAATAGCAATAAGGAAACAAAATTATCATTTTTTTTGGCAGGGCAATGAGGGTTAAGTGACTTGCCCAGGGTCACGCAGCTATTAAGTATGAAGTATATGAGTCCAGATTTGAACTCAGGTCCTCCAGAATCCAGGGTCTGTGCTTTATTTACTGTGCCACCTAGCTACCCCCTCAAATTATCATTCTTTGAAGATTATATGGCCAGATACTTACAGCATATAAAAATAAATATAAAATAAAATATAAAATAAATAAATAAAATAAATAAAAAAAATAAAAAATAAATATAAAAATAAAATCATCACCCTTTCTCTCTAATACCATGAAAGTCCAGCAGGAATAGATAGAGAAATTCCATTTAATATTTGACAATCTAAAATACTTGGGAGTCTGCCAGTCAAAACAAACCCAGGAACTATATTAATACAATTACACTTTGCACAGAAATAAATGCAAATCTAAATAATTGGCAAAATATTAATTGCTCATTGGTAGGCTAAATCAATATTAAATGAGAATTCTACTTAAATTAATTTACATATTTAGTACCATAGGTATAAATCTGTGATAATCAAACTGTAAGAAAAAGTATTTTATACAGATAGAAAAACTAGTGACAAAATTCATCTAGAATAACAAAAGGCTAAGTATATTAAGGGAATTATCAAAAAAAAATGTAAAGGAAGGTATCCTACCTCTACCAGATCTCGAGTTGTATTATAAAATGATAATCATCAAAATAATCTCATACTGGATAAGAAATAGAGTGGTGGAAGAGTGGAATAGATTAGGTATACAATACACAGTAGTAAATGGCTATAGTGATCTGGTCAATTAATCCAAAAGACCCAAGATCTTGGGCAGTAACTGTGCATTTGACAAAAACTTCTGTGAAAACTAGAAAATGTAGGGCAGAAAGTTGGCATAGACCAACATCTCACACTGCATACTAAGATAAGATCTAAATGGGTCATGATTTAGACCCATTTAGATCCATCATACTACAAACAAGTTAGGGAAGTATTGAATCTATGTATCTATGAATCTACACATCAGATCTATGTATAAGGGAAGAATGTATGACCAAATAAGAGATAGAGAATTACAAGATGTAAAATGGATGTTTTTAATTATATTAAAATCAAAAACATTTTGTGCAAATAAAAGTAAGGCAGCCAAGATTAGAAGGAAAGTAGAAAGTTGGGTGGGGGTGCAGATTTACAGTAGGTCTGTGATAAAGGCCTCATATATTAAATATATTTTAAAAACTGAGTCAATTTGTAATAATTAAAGTCCTTCTCCAATTCTGACCTGAGTCCAGGGGTGATGATTTGTCCACTGTGTCACCTAGATAGATGATAACATCTTTAGGGTTAAATTGAGGGGTGAAGGGAATCCACTGGGGGAGGGGGAAGGGCAGAAGTAAAATCCTACATGAAAGTAACAGGAAAAGGCTTATGGAGTGGGGGAAGAGATGGGAGAGGAACAGGGCAGTAAATGAATTTTACACTCATCAGAAAAGGCTCAAAGATCTTACACTCATCAGAGCTGACTCAAGGAGGGTCTAACAGACACACCCAACTGGGTGGAGTAATCTATTTAATCTGGGCAGTAAATGAGCATAAAACTCATCAAAATTGGCTCAAAGACCTCAGTCTCATTAGAATTGGCTCAAGGAAGGAGTAACATACACACTTAGTTGGGTAGAGTAATCTCTCTAACCCTGCAGGAAAATAGGAGGGAAAGGGGATAAACAGAGAGGGGCAAAAGAAGGAAGTGCAGAGTGGGGGAGGGGACAGACAGAAGCAAATCCCTTTTGAAGAGTGATAGGATGAAAGAAGATGGATAATAGAATAAATATCATGGGGAAGGGAATAGGATGGAAGGGAAACAGTTAACAATAGTAATCATGAAAAAGAGAAAAGGGGGAAAAACTGTACAAAAAATATTTATAGCAACTCTTGGTGGAGGCTAAGAATTGAGAATCAAGGGAATGTCCATCAATTGAGGAATGATGGAAAAAGCTGTGTTATATGATTGTAGTGGAATAGTCTTGTGCTGAAGGAAATGACAAACAGGATGATCCCTAAAAAACCTTGAAAGACTAATGAACATTGATATATAGTGAAGTGAGGAGAGCTGAGAGGACATTGCGTGTAGTGACAGCAGTCTTGTTCAGTGAGCAATTGTGAATGACTTAACTACTCTCAGAAGTGCAATGATCCAAGACAATCCCAAGGAACTAATGAAGAAGCTTACTATGCACACCTATTGAAAGAACTGATAAAAAGAACACTTGTGGATTGTACATATATAACCTGATTGCAATCTTGTGGGGGGGGGGGAAGGAGGGAGGGAGGGAGAAAAATTTGGAACTCTAAGTCTTATGAAAATGAGAGGTATCACTCAAAATTTGAATAAATGATTTGGAGTTTTCTGTTGAGTATAAGTTCAATATGAGCAATACAAGTGACATAACAGCCAAAAAAATAGATAAATGATGGCAGCTAGGTGGCACAGTGGATAGAGCACCAGCCCTGGATTCAGGGGGACCTGAGTTCAAATCTGGCCTCAGACATTTAACACTTACTAGCTGTGTGACCCTAGGCAAGTCACTTAACCCCAATTGCCTCACCAAAAAAAAAATAGGTAAATGAATAAGTAAAGAAATGAATGAAAGAATCAATGGAGTTGGATGCAAAATGGCAGAGAGAAGCCAGGAAGTTGCCTGAGTTCCCCAAAGTTTCCTTCAAAAACAACATTAAATCAAGCCTCTAAACAGATTCTGAAAACTATAGAAGCTACAAAAAGACAGAAAGACACAATCTTCCAGCTTGAGATAATGTAGAAGACTTCAGGAAAGGTCAGTCTCGCTAAGGCAAAAGAAGAGCACAGCATAGCCCAGAAAACACAACACAGCACAGAAGGGGTCTGGGCAAGTCAGCAGGAAGCTCTTGGCCACTGCAGAGCAACTGAGGCCCCCTGATCCTAGATCAGGAAGCTGGTGGCAGAGCAGGTACACCAGCACCAGCAGAGAGGGCAGACAGCCAGCTGGAGGGCCATCCAAAGGACAGACATGATGAGGCCTGGCCATCCCAGCACCTGGAGCAAGTGCAGGGAGCAAGCCCAAGGTAGTGAAAAATCCACAAGCCACAGAGGCCTCAGAGTAGAAAGCCAGTGACACAAAACCTATACCCCAGCAACAGAAGCTTGAAACAGTGACCCTTGTGTCCCAGTAGCAGATCTCAACTTTAAAAAATTAAGCTGAAATATGGGTAAGAAAAAGAAGGCTCTTACTATTGAGAGTTTCTTTGTGGACAGGGAAGAGCAAAACAGAAGCTCAGATGAGGAAAATACTCTCAAATTGCCTACATGTGAAGCCACAAGAGAGAAAATTATTTGGTCTCAAGATCATAAAGCCTTCTTAGAGGAGCTCAAAAAGGATTTTATAAGTTAATTGAGAAAGGTAGGAGAAAAACTTGGGAGAGAAATGAAAGCAACACAAGAAAATTATGAAAAAAGAATCAGCAGCATGGAAAAGGAAGAACATTCCATAAAAGAACTCTTTTGGACAAATGGAAAAGGTGGTGCAAAAGTTTGCTGAAGAAAATAATGCCTTAAAATTTTGAGATGAACAGATAGAAGCTAAAGACTCCATGAGAGACAACGAACCAGTCAAAAAGAATCAAAAGAATGAAAAAATAGAAGAAAATGTGAAATACCTCATTGGAAAAATGACTGACCTAGAAAATTGATCCAAGAGAGTCAATTTGAGAATTATTGGATTGGCTTAAAGGCATGATCAGAAAAAGAGTCTATACACCATATTCTAAGAAATTATCAAGGAGAACTGCCCTAATATGATAGAAGCAGAGAATAAAATCATCATTGAAAGAATCCACAAATCACCTCCTGAAAGAGACCCCAAAAAGAAAACTCCAAAGAATTTTGTAGCCAAATTCCAGAATTATCAGATGAAGGAGACAATACTCCAAGCAGCGAAAAAGAAGCAATTTAAATATCATGGAGCCACAGTCAGGATTGCTCAGGACCTGGCAGCTTCAACATTAAAGGATCACAAGGCTTGGAATATCATATTCCAGAAGGCAAAGGAGCTTGGATTGCAACCAAGGATGCACTACCCAGCACAACTGATAATTCTCTTTCAGGGGAAAAGATGGACATTCAATCAAATTGGGGATTTTCAAGGTTTCCTGATGAAAAGACCAGAACTGAATATAAAATTTGATCTTAGCATACAAGACTCAAGAGAAGTTTACAAAGGTAAACAGCGGCAAAAATGTGTTCAGTATGATTACACTGTTTATTTCCCTACTTGGAAGAAATACTTATAACTCTTGAGAACTGTATCTCTATTTGGACATAGAAGGTATAAATATAAATTGTTTTTGATGTGATGATACAAATAAAATTCAGGGGTGAAAAAAAAGGAGTTTATGGGAAGAAGAGAAAAGGGGAGGTGTAATGGGGTTAAATACATCATATGAGGAGGTACAAAAAACCTATGACAATAGACGTAAGGAAGGGAGGGGTGAGCATCGTTACAATCTTACTCTCATCAGACTTGGTTCAAAGAAGAAATAACATATACATTCATTTGGATAAATAAATATAGCTTATTCTTTAGGGAAGTAAATGGGTAAGGGGGAAAGGGAGTACTGATAGAAGGGAGGGCAGAAGCTGGGGAGAAAAGCATAAAGAAAAGGGAGTGGTGCTGATAAAAGGGAGGGCAGATTGGGGGAAGCAGGGGTAAGAAGCAAAGCTTTGGTGAGGAGGAATAGGGTGAAAGAAGGGAGGAAATTACAAAGGGTGTAAATAGAATGGAGTTAAATAGACCATAATAATAAAGGTGTATGTCATTGAGATGAACTCTGTCATAAAATGGAAGTGAATAACAGAGTGGATTAAAAACCAGAATCCTACAATATGCTGTTTACAAAAAACACAGTTGTAGCAGAGAGATACACACAGAGGAAAGGTAAAAAGTTGGAGCAGAATATATTATGCGTCAGCTGAAGTATAAAAAGCAGGGGTAGCTATCTTTATCTCAGAGAAAGCAATGGCAAAAAATACATCTAATTAAAAGAGATAAGGAATAAAACTACAGCTTGCTAAAAAGTACAATAGATAATGAAGTAATATCAGTACTAAACATGTATGTGCCAAGTGGTATAGCATCTAAATTCTTAGAGAAGAACTTAAATGAGTTACAAGAGGAAATAGACAACAAAACTATACTTGTGGGGGATCCAAATCTTCCCCTCTCAGAATTAGATACATCTAAACACAAAATAAATAAGAAAGAAATTAAAGAGATGAATAGAATGTCAGAAACATTAGGTATGATAGATGTCTGGAGAAAATTGAATGGAGATAGAAAGGAGTACACCATTTTCTCAGTGGTACATGGCACATATTCAAAAATGGATCATATATTAGGGGGAAAAAACCTCATAGTCAAATGTAGAAAGGCAGAAATAGTAAATGCATCCTTCTAAGATCATGATGCAATAAAAATTACATGTAATAAAGAGCCATGGAAAGGTAGACTGAAAATTAATTTGAAACTAAATAATCTTATTGTAAAGAATGAGTGGGCCAAACAACAAATCATAGAAACAATCAATAACTTCATCCAGGAGAATGACAATAATGAGAAAACATACTAAAATCTATGGGATGCAGCTAAAGCAGTGCTTAGGGGAAGTTTTATATCTCCAAATGCTTACATGAATAAAAAGAAAGAAAGAGGAGATCAATGAATTGGGCATGCAACTTAAAAAGCTAGAAAAAGAACAACTTAAAAATCCCCAATTAAATAATAAATTAGAAATCCTGTAAAGGAAAGGAGTATTTACTAAAATTGAAAGCAAGAAAACTATTGAATTAATCAATAAAACTAACGTGTGGTTTTATTTATAAAAACAATAAAATAGATAAACCATTGGTTAATCTGTTTTTAAAAAAAGAAAGAAGAAAACCAAATTACCAGTATCAAAAATTAAAGGGGTGATTTTACCACCAATGAAATGGAAATTAAAGCAATAATTAGGAAATATTTTGCTCAACTGTATGCCAAGAAATTTGACAATCTAAATGAAATGGATAAATATTTACAAAAATAAATATTGCCCACATTAACCGAAGAGGAAAGAAAATCTGTAAATAAGCCCATATTAGAAAAAGAAATTAAACAAGCCATTAGTGAACTCCGTAAGAAAAAAATCTCCAGGGCAAGATGGGTTAAGAAGTGAATTCTACCAAACATTTAAAGAAAAATGAATTGTAATATTATACAAATTATTTGGAAAAACAGATGAAAAAGGAGTTCTACCAGATTCCTTTTATGACAAAATATGTTGTTGATACCACAACCAGCCATTGCCAAAACAGAGAAAGAAAATTGTAGACCAATTTCCCTAATGATTATTGATCCAAGTCTTAAATATGATATTAGCAAGGATATTACATCAAGAGATCACCAGGATAATACACTATCACAAGGTGGGATTTATACCAGGAATGCTGGACCAGTTGAACATTAGGGAAACTATCAACATAATCAACCACATTAATAAGAAAACTAACCAAAACCATATGATTATCTCAATAGATGCAGAGAAAGTTTGAGACAAAATACAGCACCCATGCCAAATAAAAACACTAGAGAGCTTAGGAATAGGTGGAGCTTTCCTTAAAATAATAAGCAGTATCTAAAACTAAAACCATCAGCAAGCATTATATGTAATGGAGATAAGTTAGAGGCCTTCCCAGTAAGATCAAGGGTGAAAGAGGGATGTCCATTATCACCTCTATTATTTAATGTTGTACTAGAAATGTTAGCTTTAGCAATAAGAGAAGAAAAATGAGGTAAAAGAATTAGAATAGGTAAGGAAGAAATAAAACTATTACTCTTTGCAGTTGATATGATGATGTACTTAGAGAATCCTAGAAAATCAACTAAAAATTACTCAAAAAAATTAACAATTTTAGCAAATTTGTAAGAAATGAAATAAACCCACATAAACCATCAGCATTTCTATACATGACCAACATAGTCCAGCAGCAAGAGATAGAAATAGAAATTTAATTTAAAGTAATGACAGACAATATAAAACCCTTGGGAGTCTACTTGCCAAGATCAACCCAGGAACTCTATGAACACAATTACAAAACATTTTTCACACAAATCAATTCAGATCTATATAATTTGAGAAATATCAATTGCTCATGGATAGGCTGAGCTAATATAATAAAAACGACAATTCTACCTAAATCAATTTGCATATTCAGTGCCATAACAATCATACTAACTAAAAATTATTTTATAGAGCCAAAAAAATTAACAAAATTTATCTGGAAAAACTAAAATTTCAAGAATATCAAAGGAACTAATGAAAACAATGCACAAGAAGGTGTGCTAGCTATACCAATTCTGAAGCTATATAATAAAGTGACAGTCATCAAAACTATGTGGTACTGTCTAAGAAATAGGGTGGAGGATCAATGGAATAGGTTAGGCACAGGAGACACAGTAGTAAATGACACTAGTAATGTAGTGTTTGATAAACCCAAAGACTCCAGCTTCTGGGATAGGGACTCAGTATTTGACAAAATCTGCTGGGAAAACTGGAAGATAGTATTACAGAAACTAGGCATAAAGCAACATCTTGTACCTTATACAAAAATAAGATCAAAATGGCTACATGATTTAGATATAAAATGAGATACCATAGGTAAATTAGGAGAGGAAGAAATAGCTTACCTCTCAGATCTTTAGAAAGGAGAACAGTTTATGACCAAACAAGAGATAGAGAATATTATGAAATACAAAATGGATTATTTTGATTACATTTAATTAAAAAATTCTTGTACAAACAGAAGCAATGCATCCAAAATTAGAAGAGAGACAAAGCTGGGAAACAATCTTTATAGCCAGTATTTCTGATAAAGGCCTCATTTCTAAAATATATTGGGAACTAAATAAAATTTCTAAGAAAACAAGTCATTCCCCATTTGAGAAATGGTCAAAGGATATGAATAGGACATTTTCTGGTGAAGAAATCAAAGCTATTGTCATATAAAAAAATCCTCTAAATCACTACTGATTAGATTAATGCCAAATAAAACAATTCTGAAGTGCTACCTCATACCCATCAGCTTGGCTAATATGACAAAAAAGGAAAATAATAAATGTTGGTGAAGCTGTGGAAAAATTGGAACACTAATGCATTGTTGGTGGAGCTGTGAACTGATCCAACCATTCTGGAGAGCAATTTGGAATTATGCCCAAAGGGATATAAAGCTGTGCATACTCTTTGATCCAGCAATACCACCATTAGATCTTTTTCCCAAAGAGATCATAAAAAAGGGAAAATAACCCACACGTACAAAAATATTTATAGCTCCTCTTTTGGTGGTGGCAAGGAATTGGAAATTGAAAGGTTTCCCATCAGTTGGGGAATGGCTAAACAAGTCGTGCTATATGAATGTAATGGAATACTACTATGCGGTAAGAAACAGTGTGCAAGTCAATTTCTGAGACTTACGTGAACTGCTGCTGAGTGAGATGATCAGAACCAGGAGAACAATGTACACAGTATCAACAACATTATGTGTTGATCTACTGTGGCAGGCTTGATTTTTCTCAGCAATGCAATGGTACAATATAGTTCCAAAAGACTCAATATGGAAAATGATCTCCAAATCCAGGGGGAAAAAAAGAACTGTGGATTCTAGATGCAGATTGAACCATGCTATTTTTATTGTTTTTGTTGTTGCTTTTCTTTTTGGAGGTTTTTTGTTTTGTTTGGTTTTGCTCTGATTCTTCTTTCACAGCATGACTAATGGAGAAATATGTTTAATGTGATTATACATATATAATTTATATCAGATTACCTCCTGTCTTGGGGAAGGAGGAGGGAGGGTTCAAAATTAGAAACTAGAAATCTTATAAAAACAAATGTTGAGGGGCAGCTAGGTGGCGCAGTGGTTAAAGCACTGGCCCTGGATTCAGGAGTACCTGAGTTCAAATCCGGCCTCAGACACTTGACACTTACTAGCTGTGTGACCCTGGGCAAGTCACTTAACCCCCATTGCCTAAAAAAACAAAAACAAAAACAAAAAACAAAAAACAAATGTGGAAAACTATTTCTATATTTAACTGGAAAATAAAATACTTTTATGGAAAAAAGAATCAATAAAAAAGGAAATAAAAGAATCCAAAAGCTATAGTTTTTTAGGAATAATTAGTTAATAGAATTGTTATTATCTAAGTCTGTTCAACTGTTTATTATTATTTTTACCCCCAGGCACCAAATTTTAAATTAGCCATTGATATTTGCAAGGAAGCCAAAGAAAATGACTAAAATATTGTTGGATTTCAAGACCTGGGAATATAAAGATATATTTTGGTTCCTGAGGAATTTTAGGTTATAAAAGATGAAATATGGGAGGTACGCATTTTTTAGAATTCAAAATATATTTATATCACAGAGATATTTTAATTGTTCTTTGTATTCTCCATAATAGAGTTGATGGAAATTACAAAGATGTGCTTTATAGTTTATGAAAATAAAACTCATTAAAAATAAGGACCATCCCAAAGTGTAATGTTCTGTCTCTATATATGATAGAGATCTCTTCCTCAGAGGTATGGCATAACACAGTACATGTAGTATGTAGTAGTAGTAGTAGTAGTAATAGTAGTTTAGTAGTTAGAAATCAACAACAGCAACAAACAACTTCCAGCAAAATTCTTAAATATGGATACACACACACACACACACACACACACACACACACACACACACACATATATATATATATACCCACATTAATTGATATTGTAGGCAAAGTCACCTCACAAATGCTTTTTAAAAGTATTGGAAAAGATGTTTTATTTTTAGAGAAATTCTTCCACAATAGAAAGTATGTATTTGTTCTGAAAATTAATTTCTTATTTTTCCCACACCTTTTGACACATTTCATTCTTAGGTAAAACGCTGAAATAATGATATAAAGTTTTTAGTGTGGGAGTTGGTGGGGAGGGAAGGGAACAATCAATTCAGAATTTGACATCATGGATTTAAAAAGATGTAGAAAACTTTATTTGCTATAAGTTTTTTCAACCTTTGATTGAAAATGAGAACAAAAATCATTAATGATCAAATGCTGTTTATTGTATTACATTAAATAAATAAAACAACAAAATTATTGGTCATCTGCTTGAGATTCATAAGTATTTGCTATAATATTATTTAATAGCATTTTATAATTAAGTATCAAGGTGAAAATTTTATGGAAATTGAGTTTCTGAACTTTCAAAATGAAAGAATTATTTAGGGAGGTGAAATGTTAATGCTAAAGGTTTTAGTAAAGAAAAAAAGTGATTTTTCTGGTTTGTGTTATGACTTTTTTAAAGTATTGATCTTATGACAAAATGACCTAGGTTTATATTTTCCAAGCTGCATAAATTCCATTCTGCATAATAGTTGTCAGTAATGTGATACTTAAAGTCTCTTGATTAAGCTCCTGTTGAACTTCAGATTTCAAAAATCAACAGTCTGTACAATTTTAAATTCAGATTAATAAAGAAGACTTCAGAAGGAAATACATAATATGAGATGATTATTGTAGTTGCTATGAAAGAGGCTATTAAATCCAGTGGGAATGTTCATCAGTGCTCTGTAATCAGCAGTAAGAGGGAATGCTTAATTACAGTTATTTAGGTGACATGAGGTAGTAGTAGCAGTGTAGAAAGCAGAAAAGTTGCATGAATTAGCACTTGTATCCATGTGAGAGGATATTAAAATGCATCAATATCATTGTGGATGTCTAGTTATGTGTTTGTTTATATTAATTTGTTTAACTCTACAAATTACTACCATGCAATTGTTTTCTCTTAGTCTATTCTAAGATTTTTGGAAGTTGATTTTTGCAACAGAGGATAACCTCTTTGAAGTTAAATTATACAATTAATTTATGTCATGTACACACACATACACACACACAATGTCAAAAATGATTTGGCCTTTGTGGTATTTACATTTCCTTATTCCAATCAGAATATTAATTTTCTGGGTTTTTTTTTTAAGTGTTAAAATGGAACCTAATTGGTATTAAAGTCAGTATATCATTTTAGATTTTTTTTAAGGGAGGTAGTTTCTTCATTGTGAAAACCAAATAGGTTAGACAAAATATTTGTGTTATTGATTACCATATGAGAGAGCACATTACTATAATAATGCTATTTACTTTTCAACAATATAGATCATAACATATATGTGCCTTCCCATTCTATGGTTATCTTTTCCATGTCCTCCTATTAATTCACAACAGATGATCCTGAATGATCTTTCTTTAGCTTTGATGGAAAAATCAGAGTAGTTTGATACAAGCTATCCCCTATGTTAGTATTACTTTTGGTAATAGGATGTTACATTTATTTGTTAAACAACATATTCAAATATTTGACATGATTGAATAGATGAAATATCATATGCCCAATAATAAATAAAATTTAAAAAATATTTACTCTAGCTTACAAAACTTCTCTGAAATTGTCTTTTAAAAATAAGGTTCAGGGGCAGCTAGGTGGCACAGTGAATAGAGCACTGGCCTTGGATTCAGGAGGACCTGAGTTCAAATCCAGCCTCAGACACTTGACACTTACTAGCTGTGTGACCCAGGGCAAGTCATTTAACCCCCATTGCCCTGCAAAAGAAAAACAACAACAACAACAACAAATTAAGGTTCACTTTATCTATACTGATAATAATGCTGTTATATTTATCATAAAATCACCATAATACCTCGGATTTTTTATGGAGAGCACAATAATAATAAATCCATTTGATTAAGTCTTCTACATATCAGGTATTCTAATTAAATTGTATGCTACAGTTTCAAACCTACTTTTTAAAAAATAAATATTATCTAATTTTATTTTTTCTGGGTTTGATTTGTAGATTTGCTTTTATAAATTCTGTTGTCTCCTTTCCTTTACTATTAACATTTCAATGGAACATGTAAGAGCATATGCAAGAGTATGTAAGGGGAGATGAATAATAAATTCTGTTACTGCTAGCTTTTGGTAAAAATAATTAGCTTTAAGGGGCTTATAATGTCAAAAATCTCTAACTTTAATGATCAAAGTAGTTGAATGAATCAGTGACCTCATTGAAACTCAAATGAATCAGCAATATTATCCTTCGTGAAAATGTCCAATCCATTTTTGCTAACCAATCTTGTATAACTATTCACATGTTTTCCCACAAGCTTATGACTATGACTCTACCTGTCTTGTCAAGGCCCTTCCTTGTTTTCTAATGATATTTTGAGAATACCACTCAGCACAAGAGCTGATAATCTGTTATAACTCACCATATGATGATGGTAACCTTCAATCTTAAATTCCTCTGAAAAAATTTATTTATTCTTAAACTTTCATTAAACCTCATTTATAGTAGAGTGATATCAATTCAGATCCATCAATTCAAATGCATCTCTCCATTTATCTTTGGGTTATCCTACAATGAAGATCTTTAGAATATATAATGTTCAGTGATTTAGTCAAGCAACAAAGATATAAGTAATGTGATACTTCAAAGATAGGACTTTGATGCATAACTGTTTGATCATTAAAATTTATGTGTTTATCAAAACTGTGCAATAATTTCAAAAAAAAAGATTTATCACCCAGTTGATGTAGGGATATTTCCTTTACATGGTGATGTCCAAAAGAGACTATGTGGATTTCAACAAACCCTAGAATACTGTAGAGGATTCTAAATAATATCATTAACCAGTCAAAATGTTAGTCCAAATTTTCACCCACACACACATACACACATTGACAACCATCCCCACTAACCTAACTCCAAACACATTCACACATATACACAGCATATTGAAGAATGCATATTGTCCAAGGAATCGATAATAATTTCTTGGCAATTACTTCATTTTAGACACAGTGCTAGGGGCTAGGATTGCAGAGACAAAAAGTAAAATGGTGACTGACATCAAAGAGCTTACATTATGTTAAGAGAGACATTATGGATATAAATATTTAGAGAATGTATACAAAATAAATACAGTGTAACTCTTTCTGGAATAGGTTTTAGGAAGTGCAGGTATCAGGAAAGGCTATGGTTAGGATCAGAGAACCAGAAAGTTGGATGTGCCTAAAATAGCCATCCATTGAATCCTTAAATGACAGGAATTGCCACCATCATATAATAGATCTTACTTATGTTGAACTTTAATATTTGCAAAGTGTTTTACAAGTAAATATGAACTAATTGAACAAGTAATTTTCCAGACCCTAATGGACAGCTAAATTTTTATTTTCTCTTGCTTTTGTCTACAAACCTAAAGTATTATTCCTATGACTATCCTTTGGTTTCTAAAATAACAACTTTTAACCCTTTGCCACATAAAATTAACATTACAATTCCAATTTATATTCATGGCTATAAAATTTTACAAATGACATCACATTCTATATTTTTGCTTTATTTATTTTTATATTTAAATTTTTATATAACTTTCAAATATTTAAACTCTTTCTTGACTCTGGTGATTTTTGATTTACTTATATGGCAATTGATTCACAATGGAAAATTATTAGACTCTTTGTCTATGTCTTTTCTTTTATCCATGTACAATTTTTTCATCATTAAATGTTTTTGTGACCTTTAAAGGTCAAGCTGGACATGATTGGTTGAATGACAGTACTTAGCCATTTTATTCTTACTGATAGATGTATTGTGATGTTGGTTTTTGCCCTTCATTCTCAGAGAGCACAAAAATGACATCACTATGTTGGGGTTAAGGTACAGTGTGTCTGACTGAGGTTGATCAGACAAATATAAGCAAATACAACCACAGGTTGGGCACAAATAATCCATGTGAACATTTGTAGTGGAAAATTGTCCATTTCATGTTTCTTTTGGGCTACTGCAATTCTTTGTTCATAGAGTAGAGTACTTTCTTTTATGTCAGCACTTCATGCTCTGCCAGTATCTCCAAGGTCTCACAGTCAATTCACAAATTCTTCAGATAGACCTTGAGAATGTCCTTGTATCACTTATTCTGACCTGCATGTTAGCACTTGTCTTGTGTGAGTTCTTTGTAAAACAGTCATTTAAGAAAAAATACTTTTATAGGTAAATGTACTTCGGCATTACAGCAGTATGGCCAGACAATTAGGGTTCTACTCTTTGCAGTAGAGTTTGAATTCTTGGCCATTCAGCTCAAGAAAGGAGCTGTGTGTGTTCTGGTCCCAATGAGGAAATGTGGTGCTTTAGAATAAATCCCTGAATCTGTTCCATAGTTGCCAACCATGTTTTGGCTACACTTTCCCTCCAAATTAGCAAGGAACTGTTTGTGCTCAGAGATGTGTTCTAATCTGTTGACCTTATGTCTTCTGGTGGTTTTCTTGCTTTGGAACCTCTCTTTTTGATGAATTCGATTGCTTAGCTTGGAGAGGATAAGTCTGTGATCTGTTCAGCACTCTGCACATATATTGCCTTCATGACTCTCACATCCATTCTGTCACTTCTTTTTACAGTGACATAGTCCATTAAGTATAAAATTGGTGTACTCTTTCTCTATCTTCTTTCATCTATATCCATCACATTTTTGTCATTAACTTTTTCTGAAAGATAAATATGTAGGTTTTTGGATAAATGGAAAAGTTTTGTCATTTTTTATTCTTCCTTCTACATTTGTTATAATTTAAACTATTACTACTACTACTACTACTACTACTACTACTACTACTACTACTACTACTACTACTACTACTACTACTACTACTACTACTAGTTGGGAAATGAGGGTTAAGTGACTTGCCCAGGGTCGCACAGCTAATAAGTGTCAAGTGTCTAAGGGCAGATTTGGACTCAGGTCCACCTGAATCCAGGGCCAGTACTTTATCCACTCTGCCACCTAGATACCCCCAACCATTAATTATATAAGTGAATAATTTGGCTGTATGTAGTTATAGACTTGGAATGACACATACTTCAGAAATGAGGCATTATGCATGTGTATATATATATATATATATATATATATATATATATATATATATATATATATATATATATATGTATACACATACATAAATATAAATGCAACCACCATGTTGATTTTTATATGTAAAGGGATTTTCCTTGTATTCTGGGTATGATCATTGCAATAACATGGAAAAGAACCTATTCCTAGAAAGGGATTTGTATAAGACCAGAGTACAGGGCAAACCTCTCCATATGTGATTTTATTTTGGGTTTAACTTCTAACATTGCCAAGGTGAGTGAACTTATTCACAGCATTTATTTTTTTCCATTAATTTCTAATTCCTTTATCAAAAAAGTAACAAAAAATTAGAAGGTTATTTGTTCAGTAAAAGCCTTTACATTCTCTATATCATTAGTCTTGAATAATATTTTCTAGGAATATGACTCTGAAGGTAGCAGACGTGTTTTCTTTGTCTCTCTCCCCTCTGAACTTCCAGGGTCTGGCTCTCTCTTCTTTACTAATATTTAACATGTTTTAATTAATGCTTAATGCCCCAAATGGGTGATGTAACCTCTACTTTCTAAGTGACAATATATTTGAAACCCCAGCTACATTCCCTAAAATTTGAGACAGAGATAGGGCATTCCCTTATATTTTTAAATGATGTAGTACAAAAATTAATAAGCATTTATCCCAGAACAATTAATTGAAGATGTCAGATACTGCCTATTAATGGGGGAAATGGCTGAACAAGTTGTGGTATATGAATGTAATGGACTTCTATTTTGCTGTAAGAAACGATGAGCAGTAGGAGTTCAGAGAAACCTGGAAGGAATTGCATGAACTGATGATGAGTGAGATGAGCAGAACCAGAAAAACATTGTACACAGTATCATCAACATTGTGTGTTGATCAAATGTGATGGACTAGAAATAAAGTTGTGGATCAGTGGCATGGAACAGGTACTCAGTAATACACAGTAGTAAATGATCATAGTAATCTATTGATTTAAAAAAAAACTAAAAATATCAAGATTTTGGAAAAAGACATTACTGCTTGATGTCTCAAAGCATTTAATGAGATAAGGTCAGAATGAGTATATGGTTTCAGCATAAATGGTGGAATAGGCAAATTAGAAGATCATGGAAAATTTACTTGTCAGATTTATAAATAGGGAAGAATTTATGACCAAATAATAGAGAGTATTATATGAAGTAAAATTAATGATTTCAATTATATCAAATTAAAAAGATTTTGCATAAACAAAGACATGCTACCAAGATTAGAAAGAAACTAGAAAAGTGGAAAAACATGTTTACAGCAAATATCTTTATTAAAGGCTTAATTTCTCAGATATGTAGAGAAATGAGTAAAATTTATAAATACATTTCATCCCCTAACTGATAACTGGTCAAAAGATATGAAAGACAGTTTTCAGACAAAGAAATCAAAACTATTTATACTCTTATAAATAGATGTTCTAAAGCATTATTGACTATAGGAGTGCAAATTTTATAACTCTGAGGTACCACTTCACATCTATTTGATTGGGTAATATGACACAAAAAGAATAACAAATTTTGGAGGAGATGTGGGAAAAAATGAGACACTAATGTACTCTTATTTGAGTTGTGATTTAATCCAACCATTTTGGAGCCAAAGGCCTATAAAACGGCATACCCTTTGGCCCAGCAATAGCACTAACCCCAGAAGTATCAAAGAAACAGTAAAAGGACTAACATGTACAAAATATTTGTCACATTGGTAGTTAGGTGGTACAGTGGATAGAATACTGTCCCAGGATTCAGGAGGACCTGAGTTCAAATCTGGCCTCAGACACTTGACACTTACTAGCTGTGTGACCCTGGGCAAGTCATTTAACCCTCATTGCCCAGCCCCCCACAAAAAAAAATTGTCATAGCTCTTTTTGTGTTTTCAAAGAATAGGAGATGTTCATCAATTGAAGAATAGTGAGCAAGTTGTGATATATAATTTTGAAGGAATATTATTGTACTATAAGAGATTACAAGCAAGACACTTTCAGAAAAACCTGGAAAGGCTTACATGAACTGATGCAAAGTAAAGTGGGCAGAACCAGGAGAAGATTGTACATGGGAATATAAAAAAATTCTACCTTTCCTTCCATTTTACAAGGCAAAACAAAAATGACCATGTGTTAAGGCATAAAACCTCGCAATAAAATGAAGCAACACAGAAATGTTAAGTGCATCTTTTTTTTTCAGACCATAAAGCAACAAAATTATATTCAGCAAAGGGCCAGCAAAACGTAAAATAAGATTAATATATGTTCTCCAATAGTATAATTTTACTCTTCTGTCCTTAAGTCATTGAACTTTTCCTTCAGCAGTTTGTATGCTATAAAATTTGTTGTAAGAATCATTGGTAATGATATTACTTCATACTATATTGAAGTATCTCTTTTATTTAGGTCTATTTTCACTTTTGCTTTTTCTGACATGATGATTACTAATGTTGCTTTTTGCTTCCGCTGAAGCACAATAGATCCAGCTCCAATCCTTTATTTTACTTTGTGTGTGTCTCTCTGTTTCATATATTTTTCTTATAAACTTGGCTGTCCACTTTTGTCCAAGTATACAGAAAGGCATGAGATTCTTCTAACGATAAGTAAATATGGGAACAGTTATCTCTAGAGGTACTTATCTTAATTGCTATTATCATCAATGTTTATTAATATGGCCATTAATAACATATATCTATATATCTATATATGCACACCTAGCCAATATAATCAATTGATAATTCTACCCAAGATAATTAATGTATTCAGTCTCATACCAATCAAACTACCAAAGAATTTTATAGACCTAGATAAATGATGTTTAGCAATATCACATTTCAAATTATATTACTAATTTATAATCATGAAAACAAATCTAATTACTGGCTAAGAAATAGTGATGAATCCATGGAATAAATTAGGTCCACAATATATAGCAATGAAAGGCTAAAATAACCTGGTATTTAGTAAACTTCCAAATCCAAGCCTTTGAAATAATAACTTATCCCTTGAAAAAAATTAATTCATGGGAATACAGGAAAGCAGTTAGGAAGAAACTAGGTAAGGACCAAGATTTTACATCATATATCAAGATTATGTCAAAATGGATAAGTGACTTAGTCATAAAAGGTGATATCACAAGTAAATTAGCAGAGCATGGAACATTGCCCCTGTTAGACCTACGGATAAGATAATAATTTATGAACAAAAGATAGAGAAGATCACAGGAAGTAAATGTGTAATTTTAATTACATATTTCTTCAAATGAACAAACAAAACTAATACATTTGAAAATTAGGAAGAAAGCAGGAAACTTATGAGGGTACAGTTCCCAGCAAATTTATTTGGTAAAGGCCTCATTTCTCAAATATATAGGGAACTGAGTCAAATTTGAAAAAAACAAAACAAAACAAAAAAGCTTTCTCCAATCAATAGTCAAATTATATTAATAGCAGTTTTCAGAAGAAGAAAGTAAAATTATCAATAGTCACATAAACATGGTCCAAAACTCTATTGGATAAATTCAAATTATACCAACTTTGATATACTAACACACACCTATCAGATTGACTATTTTCACATAAAAGGAAGAAGAAAATGGTAGAAGGAACGCGGAATAATTGGGACTCTAATGCACTGGGTTTTTTTGGGTTTTTTTTGAGGGGGGGTTGTTTTTTGGTGTGCCAATTGGGGTTAAGTGACTTGCCCAGGGTCACACAGCTAGGAAGTGTCAAGTTTCTGAGTCCAGATTTGACCTCAGGTACTCCTGACTCTAGGGTCAGGAGGACTGCCCCACCTAGCTGCCCCTCTAATGCACTGTTGTTGGAGTCATAATCTCATCCAACCAACAAGGGGGATACTAAATATGAAGCACTAATATTTTCTAGAAAATGACTAGCAATATTTCAGAAAACAATAAAAAACAATGTTGGAAGATGACTGTGGACTGATGCAAAGTGAAGAACCAAAAGAACTTTGTTCCCAGCAACAGCATTATTGTAAAGATGATCCACTGTAAAGTTTTAGCTACTCTAGTTAGGACAGTGATCGAAGACAATCCAAAGGAACCATAATGAAAAATGTTACCCACTTTCAGAGAGAGAACAGATAAACTCTGAGTACAATATGAAGCCCTTAGGATAAGCCACCTAACCCACCCACTCCCCATCCAACCCCTGCTGTTTTGAGGAAAATTTAGATTACATTTGTAAAGTGCTTTGCTATCATTATACCCTTCTTCCTCTATTTTTTTCTTCTTATTCTTCCTCCTCTTCTCAGTACTACTACTCTCCTTCTACTGCTGCTACTACTACAACAGCAGCAACAACTGCTCCTCCTTCTCCTCCTCCTCCTCCTCCTCTTCCTCCCCCTTCCCCTTTTTATCCTCCCCCTCCTCCCTTCTACTCCTCTTCCTCTTACTACTACTACTACAACCTCACTATTTATAGAACTCCTTCAACTTGGACTCTGATGATTTTTTTTTATTATAGTGAGAAAACTTTTGGTGAAACTGTATTTCTCTGTATAAGAATTTCTAGAACATTTTCTCTGTATTGATAATTAGAAAACTGTATCTTTCAAGGAATCTTATTTAATTTTGAAAGATGAAGGGAAGGCAGGGTTGTTGTTTTTTGGATATGAGTATATAGCATGGTGTTCAGCTGCACTGAATCCAAAAACTTTATAAAAATGAACAATAAAAACATGGGGATCATATATTCTCTGCATCTTTTCATCAATTTTTTCATCATAAATATATGATCTATTGGGGAATATTTGTTGTGAAACCTGCATGTCCTTCTGATTACTTCCATTAAGTATATCCTTTATATGTGGATGTTATTCTCATAAATATTTTATATAGATGCTAAAGGGGAGGTAGTATTTTGTAGTGATTTTCAGTGTGAGAAATGTTAAGGAGATAGAATCAAACAAAATGAGCAAGTGATGAGATATGCTAGGTGAGAGAATATAGTCAAGAATAGATCCAAGGTTACCACTACTGGATGACATGTAGAAGTGATCTCAAAATAACTATGGAAATTATGAGGAGGTGAATATAGCTGAACAATTTATTTATTTTATTGTAGTTTGAATTGCTAAAGATATATCTAGGTAAATCATTTACCTTGTATGGATCTCTTCATAGACATAAAATGGAAGAGTCAGACTGCATTTTTGCTAAGGTTATTTTGACAATATAAATTTCTTTATTGTGAAAAACAATGAAGATATGTAGGTATGTATGTATATGCCTAAGTTCCATCCTTACCTCTACCCACACAACTTTAGTGGAATAAATAGAGCAACAGATTAACACCAAAAGAGAACCAAGCTGTTCGATTCTTCTGAACCAATATAATTTATCAGAAAACTAACAATAATTAGCTTTAGGATCATCTACTAATTCTCAAGTATGCACAGTCTAACAGATGCAAAACTGAATCAGGACCTTGCAGCACTTAGACCAGGGAGGTTGTGAACTCATGTCTCCCCAGATCACACAACTTTGTAAGCATCATCAATTGTCAGGCCCTCAGAAAGCAACAGAATTAATAAAAACATAAAACCACTGAAAAGACATCACCCAAAAGTAAATAGAGCCCAAGACAAATATGAAGTTGAAATATAAGAAACACACTGGAAGAATGAGAAAACCAAAAAGAACAAATTTTTAAAAATAAAAAAAGATATTATGGTGACAGGGAAGGTCAAAGAACATAGAAAAATTAAATATTTTTCAAATATATCTAAAATCAATAGCCTCAAAGAAAAATTGAAATTGGAAACAAGGTAAACAAGAAACCTTGGAAGAGTTAAAGAAAGACATTTTCAAAAAAGCAAAATAAATTTCTATTAAAAACCAAATGAAATCATGAGATCATCTGTAATTTATTCTGTGCCTACTTGTTTAGGTACTATATCCTATATTGGACTGTGATTCCTTGAACAGAAGGAATAGTTTTATTTTTATTTGTAAAATCATAACTTAGTACAGTTCCTAGCACAGAAGTGCTTAATAATTCTTTCTTGACTTGTTCTGAGACTGCAGAAAGGAAAGAAAAGAAAGTTGTGAAGCTTAACGGAGTATAGAAAAAGAGTAAAAAAGGGTTGGGAGTTAATATATTATATTATTAGGATGTCTGAGGAAAAGATTATAAAAGCAGAGGAAGAAATGAGTTGTCATCTGACTAACAATTATCTGAATTGGATACAGGAGAGTCACACACAAATTACAATAAAATATATAATTTTCATCAGTGAAACAGGTAGTGATGAAAGGTGGGACTGGCTAAGTTAGGATAAAATTGAAAAGTTAATAAATATACACAAAATGAACTTCCTGGTCCTGAATGAAGAGATTGAAAGAGTATATATACACAGTAGCAATAACGTTATGAAGTGAAACAGCTATGAAAGAATTAAAAACTCTGATCTACACAATGACAAATTATGAATCCTGTCTCTTACAGTGAAAAATATTTTGGCAGAGAGAAAGTAGTCACAAGATTCAGAAGGAAATATGTATTTTTTTGAACATGGCCACAGAGTTGATTTGTTTGAATACATTTTTTTTATTTATTTTGTTGTTGTTATTGTTCAGGGCAATGAGGATTAAGTGACTTGCCCAGGGTCACACAGCTAGTAAGTGTCAAGTGTCTGAGACCGGATTTGAACTCAGGTCTTCCTGAATCCAGGGCCAGTGCTTTATCCACTGTGCTACCTAGCTGCCCCTGAATATGCTTATTTTAAAGGTGTTTTCTATATAAAAATTAAAATAGGTTAAAGAATTAATATGAACAATAAGGCAATCAACAACCATATTAACTATTCCATTATAAATGAAAAGCAATTTAGAATAAATATGAGTGTTCACGTATATTAGACTGTTCAAGATGAGAAAAGATGAAAAATACTATTTGGAGAAAAGTATTGTCAAGATCAAATACATTTTGTTGAAGCTTTTAATTGGTCCACACTTCTAGAAAACACATTATAGATAAAATTATAGACAAAAAGTCATTTATCTGTGTAGTCTCTTTTACCACTTAATCCCACTACCATGTGTCTGTAAAGGAAAGGTAAAATAATTATGTACTCAATGTTACACTTTTTTCTTTCAATGGTAAAGAATTGGAAACCAAGGACTTGTCCATTAAATAAGGCATCCTAAACATATTTTAATATAGATATGAAATAATTTTTCCTGACATTTTATATAAGCACGCATATAAATATTTAACCATATTATTCTATATTCTATATAATATGCAATATAGATATTAATTCAGAGGAAACTTGCAAAAGTTTATATGAAGAGGTACAGAGTGAAAAAATAAGAACACTTGAAATTTACGTAATAAATTAAAGCAAAATTTAAAACAAATTTGAGTTTCATAATATTTATCCACTTTTTGACCAATCATAATTTAGTGGTCTAACAATGAAATGCTTCTCACCTCTTAGCAATAGATGATGAATTTGGAACAGAAATGTAAAATTGAAACAGACAAAGCAATGTGATGGATTCTATGGAGTTTATTGAGTGGAAAGCAATAAGGATTTAAAATCTGAAAAAATATTGTTACAAAAACATTAAATGTTTTTGAGCAGCTTGGACAGATGAGACTTTTAATATCTCATTTTCTATTTTTGAGAGTTCACTAACTAATCTAGTTCATTTCTTGTCAAAAATTATTCACAAATAAATATCTTATGGAAAGTATGGGAGAGGCATATCAGAAGTACAATAGATGTCAGAGATTTTTGTTTATTTGTGTTTTTTTTTAACTTGCCCAGATTAGATTTGGGATCATCCCAAATACTTTATGAGTACTTTTCTCCCATCATTGATTAAGTAGAGCAATCTCAGGACATCTATTTGTTTGAGTATTCGCAACCAATACTGAAATGAAAGTAAGAGACCAAGAATATTTTTTTTTAGCTTTTGGAGCCTGCATTTAGTTCAATCAGACATTTGTGGATTTGTGAAAAAGTGGAATCAACAAACAGATGCAACTATGATGTTCAAGATTTTCAAAGTGTCATTAAGCACTGGACAAAGTTTTCAATTTCTTAAGTATCTGGGTCAATGTTCTTTGCTGATAACTCTGACTTTTCTGCCTACATCACCACTTTTATCATCCTTAACTCACCATCAGGCTCTTTCCACTCCAGTCAAGGAGAATCTATCTGTTCCCTTAGCTTTTGCATTGTGATAGATTTTAATTTAATCTTTCTGCAAGGCTGTCATACTCTGTGCAAGATCTCCTTTGATTCCTCTTGCCAGTTTGTCAGTCTCAGAATCCAAGATGCTCTATTTGACTTGCACTCTTTAGAATATTATTTGAGCCCCGATTTCTATTTTAACTTTCCATTGTCATTCTTCATGAAGCTCTTAAATGTAATATTGACACTTTCCATATCCATATAAAATGTTATATGCACTCTCTGCAGTTTTTTTAATGTTGTGTATGAAATACTTTCAAACAGATGGGCATAAGATTTTCCAGATCACTGTTAGCAGTTTGAGCTTTCCATGACAAGCTATTAATCTTTGAAATATTTTGCCCAATGCAATGATATACTGTCAGACAGGAATTAGATCCATTGATTCAAAATTCATAAAGACAGAAATAGAGCATCACTATAGACACTTATCACTTTCCACATGTTGAAAATTTTAGTAAAGTGAGTAAATTTGTACCATGAGTTGGGTCAGTGAAAGTAAAAATATTTATATAATGAAAGTATAAGAGTTCATATACCATGCTTAATTATGATTTAATTGGAAAACTTTATAATGTTTATACTTGTCAAATACAGTACAAAGCAGCACTTTACAAATTTCCACATTTTTATTTTATCTGAATTCTAAGTGAGTGAAGTTATGGCACTGCAGGATCCTTTACATGAAATCTATTATTAACAATTTCTTTAATTAAGGAAGTCTGATAACCAGTGGGCCCTAAAAATATGTTTCTGAAAAGGGACTAATTGGGAAAAAAAAGCATATATGCAAATAAAATTATAGAATCCAAATTGACCAGACCTTAAAACCAACTACTTAGTAGAGGTAGACGCTATAAGACTGAAACTCCAAAGGAGAGTAATTAAAGACTCTTGAGGTGGGGACTGCTAGGTGGCACAGTGGATAAAGCACAAGTCCTGGATTCAGGAGGACCCGAGTTCAAATCTGGCCTCAGACATTTGACACTTACTAGCTGTGTGACCCTGGGCAAGTAACTTAACCCTCATTGCCACCCCCCCCCCCAAAAAAAAAGACTCTTGAGGTGAGTGATATAATCAGATTTGTGATTTAGAACATTACTTTGAAACTGGCTTGATAAATGGGTTGGAGAGTATCTGCAATAAGTAAGAATTAGCTAGGATACCCAAAAAGTAATGCAGTAGAAAAATAAGGAAAACTTGGAATAGAGGATTGGCAGGTAGAAATGAAAGGTAAAATAATAGAAACAATTAAATTTACAGATAGAAAGACAGGTCTTAGAATATAATCATATATTTTTAATCTTACAAGATGAAGTTTTACATATTATAAACTAGGTTTTGATCACAACATTTCTACCAGAGTAACAAAGATATATCAAGTAATACATTCCTATTGCATATTTAGAAATTGAATATAAAATGCCCATGTATTACCTTCTGTATTCAGTGACTACTTTCTTAAGAACAAGTTCTGAAAATGATGTTTAAGATTTTATTTGAAAATATAAACATTTGTGTTGAATAAAATATAACTCTATTCCCATTGAGAAGTAAATTACATGCTGAAATATTCCTTCAGGGAATTCTCACATTTTGGTTATCATTAAGATAAATTGTATTAATTCAAGTTTTAATATATGATATGTGAATACCATTCTATTTCAGGTTCTTTAATTAGCTGATAAGTTCAATAATGTACCATCATTTATGAAAGAGTTAATTTAAGGGCTACAATTTCATTTTAATAACCAATTAAATGTAATGTGGAAGATTTGCTTTGCAGAAATTGTTTAATTTTATTGAAAATCATATGCAACTATGAAATTATTTTGTCATAGTTCTGCAATAGTGAGAGTACACTATCAAATAAACAAATCCAGTAAATTATACTACCAGTCACATAAGTCTTTCTAAAGAGGAAAAAAAAAAAAAAGATGAGACAATTACCCAGGAATCAATGGTCTGGTAACTTCCTGTTGTAACTGGCATTACTAGAATGTATACTTCAATATGAAAACACAGATTATATTTTTTGACTAATTTTATCTCAATGTGAACAGAACCATTGAATACTTGTGGGCTACTAATATAGCTGATGTTATATGAGTAGATTGACAATATTTACATGATTCAAAATATGACACAATTTTTAAAACTTTAAATATAATTCCTAAATTACATGACTACTTTCTTCCTAGAGAAAAATAGGCTAGTGATCTTGTCCTGTATATGTTGATGTGTATCCAACTGTCTAATACATATGTTAAATGCTTATCTTTTGTTTAATTTAATTGAATGAAAAGAATATGTATTTTATACTGGGACCTAGGAAACATGACACAAAAACAATGATGATATACTGCCAAAATATGATGCCATGTGATCATATGATTAGCAAAATCCATAAGAAAATGAAATAACAGTATTATTATGTCACAAAAGCAACAAGCAAAAAACCCAAACTTCCATTCCGGATGGATGAAAGATAACACAATTAGCTTAGCCTCACTCTGATATATATATATATATACACACACACATACATATATATATATATATACATACATATATATATATACACACATATATACACACATATATATGCATACATATACATACATATACATATATATACATATATATACATATATATACATATATATATGTATTAGCAACAAAAGTGAATAGCTACTTTTGACAATTATAATTAACATAGTCCTGTACACTGTGGTTGTGGAGAAAATAAATATATTAACTAGAAAGAAAGGCTTCTATTCCAGGACATGTGTTCTTTTCTCAAACATAAGACAACATTAAATTGTTAGAAATAGAGAATTAAATCAGAATGATGGAAAAAATTATGCAATGGAAATTGTTCCCATCACATTGTAGGAAACAATGCAATTGAATACATTAGTAGACCTAAATTAAGAGAATAATAATTGTGCACTATAAAAAATTGTACAGTTAAAAACAACAACAGGGACAACAACAACAAATTAAAAACTTAAGCTACCTGGTTCCCCAGGGGCACTGGTCTGCATATCTTAATTTTCTAGGTACCTAAAATTTTGTCAAAATCATGAAGTCTTTACACTGAAATTTCTAAAAAGATCAATAATTTCCTCCCATCTTCTTAAACAAAAAATGTTTATAATAATTTAAAATGCTTTTTGATTAATACATATGTTTGGGGTTTTTTTGTGAGGAAATTGGAGTTCTGACTTGCCCAGGGTCAGACAGCTAGTAAGTGTCAAGGGTGTGAGGATGGATTTAATATCAGGTCCTCCTGATTCCAGGACTGGGGCTCTATCCATTGTACCTCCTGACTGCCCCAAACATATGATTTTAAATAATAACATACCCCAACAAAACAATCTGCCCAGAATCCCAACATAAAATAAATACTATGAATATAATTTTATATAACTTCTGTATAATACTGTGATTATAATTCATGTTATGTTTCATTTCTACTCTTGTAGTTACCCAGGTGTCAAAAGAGAGGAGGATGCCTACTTAAAGTTTCCAAAATGTCCTACCAATATTGCCTTACTTAACATAAAATCTAGGGTTGTTGATAATATTTATATTACTATTCTTGAATGGTAATTTTTAATTAATAAATAAAATTATTCACTTTGCATAACCTAATAAAAATAGATTTATTTTTTCTGAATAATTTATTGTCATCATTCTTTCAGTCTAGTGATATTCCATCACATCTACATGGTATAGTTATTGTTGTCTTTTTCTTCCCTCCAGAAATTGCCAAATTACTTGATCCATATTTTTATAAGATGTATGTATCAGATATAATGCTGCCATGAAAGTTAGTATGTATCTATGTGTGTCAATGTATATACACATAGATGTGTATATGCTTATTCACATGTATGAATATATAGATTTTATATGCATATATGTATGTGTGTGTATATATCTGTACATACATATATACACACACAGATTATTGATTGAGCAATTCCAATAACATGTTTGCTATATGGTCCCCACAGGGTTGTTTGGGGTCCAAGTACATTCCTTAAAAAAATTTCCACCTAATTTTCAAAAATGATTGAACCAGGATTTTGAAGTCCCTTGACCAGCAAAATGGCAGAGATATTCATGCCACAAACATACAAAATAGGAAATTATAAGAATATGAATATATATACATATGTGTGTATGTATATATGTGTATATACATATTTGTATGACTATACATACCTTTGTATGATAGAATATTTAAAACTGAATATAGGAAAAAAGAAAAAAAAACTGAACCCCTTCTACACACAAAGATAAAAGAATAAAAGGTGAATTGCCTAAAGAGAACTTTGATAATTAGAGTCTCAGTTGGCATCCCTATGCTGTACTAAATTAGAGTCCCCACTGCCAGGAGCAAAAGGAAGCATTGGAATTGACCCCTAAGACATTCCATGCAAGGAAACAAGGAACAGAAACGGATTTTTCCAAGGTATGAAAAATAAAGAGGGACGAAGATTAAAGAAAGTTGAGAAAAGTGTGAAGACCTTTATATGAATGTCAAAACAGAGCCACAGAATAGGAGGAAATAAAAATCAGATCTGACAGGGAATTGGAAATCCAATTATTTAGGAGATTATTAAAATACTCAGAACTGACAGCACCATATTCCTCAATATGAAGAGACTGTGGTTCCCCTGAAACCCAGCTTCAGAGGTACCTAAATCCATGCAAAGGAGAGGTTAGGAATTTGATATTATCAATGATATCTTAATTGTGAAATTTTCTAGACTTTATTCTGTACTCATCTTTCTTCATATTTCTCCAGTTTGACATGATAACAATCCTATCCTCCAATTTCTTCTTCTCTATATTTCAATCATACACTCCTTTTTTGGTTCTCCTGTTTTTGGTCTCTCCTACTCTGTTTCTGAAGCTCCTTCTCAATATCCTTTGAACCTATTCACAAATTATGAGCATACCACAAGTCTGCATCCTGGTCCTTATTTTCTCTACATACACTATTATTAATCTTATCAACTCTCATGTGTTTAAATGTGATCTTAATACAAATAATTAACCAAGTCTTTTTGACTAGGTAAAGGATGCCTTTCTTTGCTTCATTTCTTACCTAGTTTTAACCACTGAATGGTTATTGCCTCGGACAAACTAAGACCTGGGGAAGTCCTTAGCTTAAAAAGGTGAAGGTCTCCTACTGTATACAGGGCCAACTCCAGTTGTGCTGGTTTATAGCTTGCCAGTGGACCCAGGTGGCTCCAGAGGAGAGAGTGAGGCTGGTGATTGTGCATCCTGTCTCACATAATCCAATTCACTGCAAGTCATAATATTACCTCCTGATGTCACGGTCCTCTGTGAGAAGGAACAAGGAAAAACAAGAACAATACCCAAGTCTGTGCTTCTAACATGAGTATCTCACTTGAGTTAACTGACTATTGGATGTTTCAAAATGAATTATCTCATTGACATTCATAGTTGTACATAGCCAAAAAATCATTCATCACCTTTATTTTGCAAATCTACCACCTTTGTAAACTTCCATGTTTCTTTTGAGAGTGCCACAGCTTTGAATAGCTGACAAATAATCCTATTTATAGAGACAATTTTTAGAAGGAACAATTTAATAAATAGATATCTATATCTAGTCACTGAATTGAGTAGGTGAGTATTTTGTTCTATTGACTAAATCTTAAATAATTAAAGTGTTTTCTGGTATTTTAAAGTAAAATTTTCATTAGTGTAGGAAGATGGGCAGACCTACTCTTTCCCAATTTCTCAAGCTAAACACCACTTACCTATTTTTTCCAATTAACATTCCTCTCTCAAACTGAATTATATTCATGGCACCTGTGTCTCAGTACTAAAAACCTAAAACAGCACTACTTCCTGTGCATTCACAAATTTAATAGTTCTGCTATTTCCATGGAGATAAGGAATATAACAATTATTCAGTCCCTGGAAAATCAAGTTGTGGCATAGTATAAGTAAGCTTATGATATTAAAATAACTAAATAAAAATATTTTAGTTTAGAAGGACTTGAGGTGCTTCTACTTGAATAGAACTGCTCAAGAAGGTTACTTTTTCTTAGACTCTCCAATCTGGGTTCCCTTTCAATGCTGCTTTGAAGGAGCATCAAAAAAAATAGTAGAGATAGGTTGGAAAATAAATTTTATTCCACAGCTGCTTCTGTGTGTCATTGCCTCATTTAAATTAAAAGGTAGAATAATTTTTACTCTGCCCTTTCCTCCATAATTGAAATTCCCCACTGTAGAGATACTCAGTAAGCTGCAATTCTTTAAAATGTATTCATGTATCCACAAAGTAATAATGAGGTAACCTTTACTATATTTCTGTGTAGATCTAGTCACTCTTGTATTGGTATTGATTAGCTTTGGAACATCTTGTACTCATTCTCCCATCTGTTCTTGCTTTAGAGATTTGACTTAAAAAAAAAAACTTAAAAAAGCAAAGTATTTGTGTGTATATGTGTGCCTATATACATAGGCACACAAATATTCACTTATATATGTACATGTATACATGTATGTGCATGTGAATATGCACATGCAAATATATGTGTGTGTAGTATGTGTATACACATATTTCAGAGGCTAACACAGTTCATGTTACTTAGTAGGTACTTAATAAATGTGTATAAATATGCACACATATACATATAAACACACACATATATACTATAAAGACATATATTACATATGTATATGTGTGTATTTCAAAAGAAAATCTATGCATAAATTTACTTGAGAAACTACTTGTTTCTATCTTTGCCTATGTGAGTAAACCACATAATAAATAGGTTTTCTTCTTCTTACTCTGACAGCACTGTTATAAAATGTATTCCCTTTTTTTAAATTTAAACAGAAAATGCCCAAGGAAGCAGCTTTATTTATCAGGAAATATACAGATTTTTTTTTTTGTATTTCTGCATAGAGTTTAAATCTTTAGTGAACAGCTTGCTACAGGTTGACAGTGAGTATGTTGCATCTGTATGAAATATGACTAGAGTGATTCTGACATTTGCTTGATAAGATTTGCATTAAAATATATTTACCAAAATTCTGTGTTCTCTAATATATAGCTCTGTCCAACCTTTATCAATTTCAAACACACTTAGTTTCCTCATGCATAAACCTTACAGTCATGTTTGCCAAGAACAGTTATCCTAATAGGAGGTAAAATAGGTAAAGAATATTAGAACTGATCAGTTTCCATGAAAGACAAGGTAATAAATCCTTGTTTTCCATCTATGCATCTATTTTTAAAGCAAATGCCTTATGCAAATGAACACTATTAGCATCATCTTTTTAGATTCAGTGTTTCGTATATTTTTGTATTTATGTTCTCTTTCCCTCATTTCCTAAACTTTGTAGTAACTGTAGAAATTTTTCTTTTTTCTTGAGCATAGGTGCAAACTTCGCTCCTCCACTACAGTGCCCTTCTCAGTGGATCCACTCCCAAAGTCTTTATCAAGTTTAGTCCTTGGAGAACTATGATCTCTAATGGGGAAGGGTTAGTTTCCATTTCTCACACTATTTGGATTATCATAAACCTTCATTCCTCCCTAATTCCCCATAGGTATTATTGCCTAAAACTTTAGTTCAACTCATAGCTTGATTAATTTCTAATGGTGGGGGAAGCTCTACCACAATTTCTTTCTCTGTTGATGATTTGCATTTTTCATATATCCTTCTGATAGCATCCTGCTCATAATTTCTTTCACAGTTTCTATTGCTAACTGTATTATTCCCCTTCCTACTTGATAGTCCCCTTGATGTTTACTCTATTTACTATCTTCTTTCACCATTTGTCTCCTCAAAAGTGTTTTTCATTTTACTGCCCCCTCTCCCAATCTTCCCTCCCTTCCTTCACCTCTCCTCCCTTATCCCCTTCCCCCCCACTTTCCCTCAGGGAAAAATATATTAATATACCAACTTGATTAAGTATGTTGTTCCCTCTTTGAGCCAATTCTGATGAGAGTAAGGCTCACTCACTCCCCCACTCCTTCCCCATAATCCCCTCCACTCCATAAGCTTTTTATGATTTATTTTATGTGTGTTACTTTAACACCTTCCACCTCTCCCTTTCCCTTTCTTCGAGTGCATTCCTCTTACCTCTTAATTTTATTTTAAAGATGCCATCATTGGTCAGCTAGGTGACACAGGGGACAAAACACCAGCCCTGGACTTAAGAAGCCCTGACCTGAAATCCAGCCCCAGAAATAAGCCACCCCCAAAAAACCAAGGAGAAACAAAAAAATGCTTTACTGGTTTCATCCCTTCATAGTCAGTTCACACCTATGCTCTCTAAGTATATTTCTTTCAGCTGCCATAATACTGAAAAAGTTCTTACGAATTAAAAGTATCATCTTCCCATGTAGCAATATAAAGGGTTTAACATTTAAATATCCCTCATGATTTCTTTTTCCTGTTTACCTTTATATGCTTCTCTAGGGTCTTGTATTTGACAGTCAGATTTTCTATTCAGTTCAGGTCTTTTCAACACAAATGAGTGAAAGTTCTCTTTTTCATTGAAATCCTATTTTCCCCTGAAAGATTATACGCAGTTTTTCTGGGTAAGTGATTTCTGGTTGTAGTTCTAGCTCCATTGTCCTTTGAAATATCATATTTCATGTCCTTCAGTCCTGTAATATAGAAACTGCTAGACCTTTTGTTATCCTGACTATAGCTCCACAGTATTTAAATTCATTTTTCCAGCTGCCTGCAATATTTATTTTTCCTTGACCTGGGATCTCTGGAGTTTGACTATATACTGGAAGTTTTCCTTTTGGGATCTCTTTCTTGAGGTGATCAATGGATTCCTTTGATTTCTATTTTGCCTTCTTCTTCCAAAATGTCAGGACAATTTTCCCTGACAATTTTTTTTTTGGAAAATTATGTTTAAGTTCTTATTTTGATCATGGTTTTTAGGTAGTCCAAAGATTTTCAAATTATATCTCCTGGATCTATTCTCCATGTCAGTTGTTTTTCAAAGGAGATATTTCATATTGTCCTCTTTTTTATTATTTATTTGGATTTGCATTATTGTGTCTTGATTTCTCATAAAATCATTAGCTTCTATTTTCTCTATCCCAATTCTTAAGCAATTCTTCAGAGAGTTTATGTACCATCTTTTCCATCTGGCCATTTGGGCTTTTCAAGCTGTTGACTTTTTTTTTTTTCATGACCCTCCTGCATCACTCTCATTTCTCTTTCCATTTTTTCCTCTGCCCCTCTAAATATTCCCTCTACCTCTCTTATTTTCTCTTCAAAGTCCTTTTTGATGTTTCCATGGCCTTAGTCTAATTCATGTTTTTCTTGGAAACTTTGGATGCAGGAGCTTTGACTTTGTTATTATCTTCTTCTGAGGGTGTATTCTGATCTACCTTACCACCAAAGAGGGGTTTGATGGTCTGTAGTTTTCTCTTCTTGCTCATCTTGACCACCTATTTCTTGGCTTTTAACTCCTTCTTAAGAAGTAGCACTGCTTCCAGGATGCACTAACCCAAGTTACAGCATGTCCCATGTGGTATGATTAAGCTTGTTCTCAGGCCACCTGGCCTGTAGATAACCATGAACAACTTTCTCTTTAACCTGGAAGCAGAAGTCTGATTGAAATCTGATTCTCTATTGTAAGAAGCTTGGCATGCCTGTGGCCCACCCCCACTGGACCACTGCAGCTTCAATTAGGTTATCGGTTCAGAATTTGGTGCTCCACCCCAGCTCCAGCATAGACCACAGCTATTTCCCCCCTGGCTAGCAAGTAGACCCCTCACTGGTCCATGAGCCAAGTTTCAGGAGAAGCAGCAGATGCTAAAGATTCTGAGGCTCTGGAAGCATGGCCTACCTGGGGTTTGATCTGTGCTGCTCACTAAGCTCCTCTCTCACCTCAAATAACAGGTGATCCCAGTCACCTAATTAAGATGGTTTTGGCCAGAAAATAGTCTCACTCTGTTCTTTTGTGGGTTATGCTGCTCCAGAAGTTGTTTTATTGCACTGGTTTTGGATTTTGTGGTTGGGTATGGTAGGATCTAGTGAGAGTCACAGACTTTCCTCTGCCATCTTGGCTCCGCCCTGAATGAATCAGCACTTGTGTTTTAACTGCTATGTGCTCATGGTTTCTATGTTAGTCAAAAGAGAAAGTTATTTTCCCAACCCACAAGTTAGGGGTGAGTCTGTGTTTGCATATGTGTGTGTGTGTGTGTGTGTGTGTGTGTGTGTGTGTGTGTGTATGTGTGTGTTGGATCTTGAATGCTAGATCTATAATCCAACAAAGAAGAGATCCAACTTAGGGAAGACTGTTCTCCTGTCAAAGTTCACTGAGTCTTTGGCTTTTCTTTCTCAGTATCTAATAACAAGACTATTTTGTCATTTTTTATTAACACTGCCTAAGAAATTCCTAAATAGGAGTTGTCGGGAGTTTTATCACAACCCAAACTCTCATCTAGAATTTGGAAGGTAAGCTCTCCAAATGCTCTCTCTATAAAAGCCAGTGTTATAATGGCAAGAATTTAGCTAATAATAAAAAAGAGAATATGTAAAAATGAGGAGATACCACTGCATATTAAAAACTATACTCTTGATCAAACCCAAAAACTAAAGGGTGAGGAAATTAGGGTAAAGAAAAATGGATGGAGAAAATGAAGCAATTTTATAATTCAATATCAGTATTTTACTGATGGCATTAAGGGAAAAAATGAACATAGATAAAGAATTGAATATGTACCTGATACAGAGACATGACTTAGACATGATAGAAGCTTTAAATTATCCAGACATCTACTAGATATCACTTAGACTAAAGCAGAGAAGTTATTAATTCTTCAAAAAATTATGATAATATCATCCTTCAAAAGGTGGAGAAATCAATCAGACTTTAAAAAAATAACATTGAAATAAATGATGACTTGCATGCAGATGATGGGAATCATGGATTTAAATGACCTCTCCCTTCTGAAGTTTGCTATACGGAAATAGAAGATAAATGATCATAGTCTGAAATGCATTGTAGATTTGAGGAAAAGAAAATTCAAATGCTTCCCGAGAAAAATAGATATAATCCTATGAACTAAAATTTTATAGGAAACACTATGAAAAATATAAGAATGAAAATCTGAAGACAATTAAAAAAAATTTGATGAGGAAAAACAGAAATTCTCTGAGGAGACTAAGTTGAGTATTTATGGAACTGCCCAAACAAATTTGATTTTTTTTTTATTGGGTAGAAGAGATTGGTTTAAAGGAAATTAACAGAGAATGAATATATGGTTATGACAGCTTCTGATTAGATGTGTCAGGAGTGAATGAATTTGCAGAGGGAATATTAAAACAACAAAAAAGAGATATTCTTGTGTGGTAGTGGTTGTGGTTTCTGTAGTTATTACTTTTGTTATGTTCAAGGGAAGAAAAGATTCTAAGGAAATATAGGACCACTTTTTTTAGAGAAGAATGTTTGTTGAGAATTGAGAGAAGGAAAAATCATATAATTTTTGTTTTGGTGTCATAAAAACATTTGTCAAGGGTGAAAGGCTAATAAACAACTAATTGATAGCTAAATTATTCAATGTGTACTATGAGTATTTGACCATCTTTGATGACTTCAAATCACATTTACCAAATGTTCTGAAAAAAGTGTAGGAATATGAGGTGGAGCCAAGATGACTGATAAAAGTCAATGACTTGCCTGAGATCTTCTATAACCCCCTCAAAAACCTTTAAATAATTTCATTAAATAATTCCTGGAGCAGCAGAACCCACCAAAGGATGAGAAAAATAGTTTTGCAGTCAAAAAACAACTTAGAAGGTTGGCAAGAAAGGTCTATTGCATTAGGAAAAGAGTAGAACACAGTCTACCACAGGCTGCACCAGTACAGACAGACCCCCAAAAAAGCAAGAACAGGTCTTCATAAGTTTGTTAAAGAATATGCAAAAAAATACTGAAGAAAATAACACCTTAAAAAACAAACAAGGACAAATTGTAAAAGAGATACAAAAAGGTAATGAGAAGTAGAATTCTTTGAAAAGCAAACTTTTGTCCAAAAGGAAAAAGATGCACAAAAAGATCAAAGAAAATAATTGCTTAAAAATTAAAATTGAGGGCAGCTAGGTAGCACAGTTAATAAAGCACTGACCCTGGATTAAGGATGACCTGAATTCAAATATGGCCTCAGACACTTGACACTTACTGGCTGCATGACCCTGGGCAAGTCACTTAACCCTCATTGCCCCACAAACAATAAAATAAAATAAAATAAAATTGAGGAAATGGAAACTAATGACTTTATGAGAAATCAAGAATCAATAAAACAAAACCAAAAGAATAAAAAACAAGAGGACAATGCAAAACCTATAACCTATAACCTATAAAATGCTATAACCTATAACCTATAACTTATAACTGGAAAAACAACTGACATGGAAAATAGATCTAGGAGAGAGAGTTCAAAAAAAATGAGACAAGCTGAAAGCCATCATCAAAAAAAAAAAAAACAAAAACAAAGAATCTAGACATCATCTTATAAGAAATTATCAAGGAAAACTTCCCTTATATTCTACAACAAGAAGGTTCTGGAAAATGAGAGAATCCATCAGTCACCTCTGTAAAGAGATCCCAAAATGAAAACTCCCAGGAAATGTCCCAGGGCTAATTTGACAGCAAAAGGAAAATAAATATTGGAGGGTATTTGGGGGGAAATGAGACATTACTGCACTGTTGGAAACATTGTGAATTGATTCAACCATTCTATAGGGCAATTTGGAATTATGACCAAAGGGCTATAAAAACATACCTTGCCTTTTGACCTATCAAAACCACTATTAAGTCTATATCCAAAAAGAGGTTAAAAAGAAAAAAAGTACGCTTTGTACAGAAATATTTATAGGATCTCTTTTCTGTTGGCAAAAAATTAGAAATTGAAGGGATGCACATCAATTGGGCAATGGCTAAACAAATTGTAGTGTGTAATTATGATGGAATATGATTGTGTTATAAGAAATGATGAGCAGGATACTCTCAGAAAATTCTGGAAAGACTTGCATAAGCTAATGAAAAGTAAAATGTGCTATGTATGAAGTAACAGCAACATTGTGAGATGATCAGCTGTGAATAACTTAGTTATTCTCAGAAATACAATGATCCAAGACAAGTCTGATGGACTTAAATTGAAAAAATTCTCTGCATCCCCAGAGGGAAAAAACAAAACAAAACAAAACCATGGAAAACAATACAAACCAAAACAAACTGATTGTTTCCGAATATAGACTAAAGTATACTTATTTTTAACCTTATTTTTCTTGATGATATTTTGTCTATGTTTTCTTTCACAACAAAACTAATATGGGAATATGTTTTACATGTATAACCTGTATTGAATTGCTTGCCTTCTCAATAATAGGAGAGAGAAAAAGAAGGAAGAAAATTTGGAACTCTAAATTTAAAAAAAATGAATGTTAAAATTATTTTACATGTAATAGCGGGAATACTAAAATGCTAAATGAAAAAGAAATGGTGCTCCTGATTGCTTAGAAAGGGATATATTAAACATAATAGAGAAGAGGATGGTACCATAGGACTGGAAAATTCATATGTCATTCTGATTATTTTAAATGAATAAAAATTTGGATTTCTACCAGGGAAATTTCTATAATGGATCACTAAAAGTATGGTTTGAGAAGATCTATGAAAGTCATCAATTATTATAAAGAACTATCAAGGCTTCATCAAGAAGAGGGGATGACAACCCTTATTTTTTTTTATGCCAGCCTAATATAGGTATGTTGGGATAATGCTATTGAAGGATTTGACATAGATGTTAACTAACATTTAATAAAATATGCTTTATTATATTTCATGGGGAAATTTGAGACATGTGGATTAGACAATAATCTAATTTACATGATTTAGCATTATTTTGATGGAATCAGAGAGCAGTTATAATATTACATTGCTAAATTAGCAGGAGATTTTCAATGGATTTCCCAAGAGACCTCTTTGTGTCCTTATATTATTTATAATTTTTACCAATTACTTTTATAAAGTCACAGATGGCATGCTTATTGAGTATGCAAATGGCACAAATCCATGAAGAATGAGTAAGTATATGAAAACTTCCTAACAGGCTAAAACATTGGATGGACTTTAATAAGATGAAAAACAATAGGGACATATATGAAGTCTCGTACTTTAGTTAATAAATCAACTATACAAGTACATGATAGAAGTTCTTTCATACAAGGAAGATGTCCCAAGAACATGTGAGTTACTAAACCATCTCCTTCATCTACTCAAAACAAATTCTGGAATACAATTGAACAATCTATCTTGTGGCTAAGTAAACATTCTTCTGTTTACTGTAGAATGACCTATGAGTGCCATGATTCATTCCAAAATGGAACCTGAACTAATAAAGTGCTAACCTTAATCATTGCCCTCCACTTGAATATTTGGCTTAGGATATAAGTAGGATAAGATGGCCTTGTGTCTTCGACATCATGGTTGAAGTAAGGGTAGAGCAAAGCAAGCTACAGAGCCCAGGGTACTTATGTGTATTGTTACATCATGGTGAGCCCCTATGCGATGGCCCATTTGATGGTGAATTAGAACTCTTCTTAATACAACAGAGAACAGGATACTAGTAAAGCCAAACTAATAGCTCAGTGGACTTTAGAGGAATTTCATAGAGATGGTATATAAAGCTCCATGATAAACATTCCTTCATTGTTGCTGACTATCCTGCAGAAGTTGAAATGCCAGCATAGTAAAACTGAAAACAAACTTATCCAACATACTCTGGAACTAGATATAGAGCCTTTGTCTTTTAAATGCCATTCAGTGAAAATGTAGAAACAGTTAATGCATGTCATAATAGCAAACAAAATAATGTGGAAATGGGTAGGGAACTAGGAAATTGAAACCAGGAATCAAAAGTTCTCCATTGGGAAGTGTAGTCTCAAACTTAGAGGTTTCATTGCACTGCACAGAAGTTAGAATAATAAGACTGGATGATGAGAGCAGAAGTGTGTGTGGGGGAGACACTTGGGAAACCAGGATAGGTGTGAAATAAGATGAAAAATCACTGACTCTGCCAGAGGTGTAATTTTCTTTTCAGTGTTCTTGCATTCCTGGTGCTTCTCCATCTCATTTTCCCACCTTTAAGGAAAGTTATTGGTAACTGCAGAAATTTGCCATCACCCTCCAGATTGAAAGGTTTCTTAAATCCATGGCATAGGCATTCCAAAGTGGGAGGTAAAGAAAAACTAGATTTTCTGACATTTATTCTGTGCCTTTTCCCCCATTTCTTCATGGTTGCTTCAGGTAAACTTTAAAAAATATCTATTTTTTCAATGAATTTTTTATTTTTTTGCTATATTTAAATACATACATCTCTGTGTATACATACACACATGTGTGCATATCCATACACATATATTTATGAATATATACATATCCATACACACATATAATTCACATGTGTATATACACATACATGCATAGACATATATGTGTGTATATGCACACACATACATACACATACATACACCGCCATCTCAAGTTTCCAGGCTAATGGGGATGCTAAATGTAAAACACCTATATACAATTGTGCTCTCTCTCTCTCTCTCTCTCTCTCTCTCTCTCTCTCTCTCTCACACACACACACACACACACACACATACACACACACACAGAAGGAGGGTCCTAGTATTGAGGGGGATATAAGCAGCAAATATTCTGTTTTAGGTACAATTTTATCTGGGACTTGAAGGAAGCCACAAGGCCAAGAGATAAAAAGGAGGAGGGAAAGAATTATAGGAATGGGGGTTCATTTCTGGAAAAGGTGGAGATTTGGGAGAAAAAGTATCTTCTGAGAAGAATGATAAGGAGACCATTGTTACTGAATTGAAAAGTATGTGGGAAATGGGGGTTATAAGAAAATAGGAAAGGTTTGAAGGGCCCAAGATATGAAGGTTATGAATGCCAAAGAGAATTATCATATTCGATTCTGTAAGTAATAGGAAGCCATGGAAATTTATTGAATGGAGGAAGAGGGGTGATAGTATGATGTGAACTTTAGGGAAATCAACTAGAAAGGTAAGTGGAGGAAAGAGTTAAAAGAACAGAAACTAATAGTCCTGGAGGCCAACCAGAAGCTTATTTAACTAGTCCATGTGTGATGCCATAAGGTACTGAACCAGGTTTATTGTGCTGTTAGGAAAATGAAAACACATATGAGAGGTTTTATGAAAGTATAATTAGCAGGACTTGGCAAAAGATAAGGGTATTGGGAAAACAGTGAGGAGTTAATAAAAGCTGTTAAAATAGTTAAATACTGAAAGATGCTTTGGAAGATAACTTAAGATCTTGCCATGATGGAGTGATGTGATAAGATCACTACTTATCAGTTTCTTTCTCCTCATCAGCTTTGAATCAGGCCATTTTTTTCCCTGAAAGACAACAGTGCTGATTGTAGGACATAATTGACCCTGTAGGTTAAGGCTGAAGATATAACTCCCAAAATTCAGTAAATATCACTTGAAGTATTGTTGTTTTCTTGACTACAAGACTAGCTCTCATAGTTCTTCAATTAGATCATTTTTCATTTCCAAAAATATAAATAATTTAGCAGCATGAAATGTTCCTCTATGTAAAAGATTTATCAATAATAAAGTCTGTAATCATTATATTTTTGTTGCCTAAAAGATAAAGGCAGAATTATTACCATTATATATCTTCATAGCTGTAGATTCTATTTGTCTATTTTGTTTTTCTTTGTGTTGACAAACATGGCTCCTTCCTTTATAGTCACTTCCCTTAATCCACTAATAAGATTTTCAATAGATATTTCACTTACTACAACTGTGGTTAATCCAAAATTTAAACTACATGGGTCTAGGTTCTCCTATCAGCTCTATTGTTAATTTTCCTTTTTAAAAGTCTATTCTGGGAGGCAGAGTCAAGATGGCAGAGAGGAAGGAGCAAGCTGCCTGAGCTCTCCTTCTGTTCCCTCAAAAAGAACATTAAATCAAGCCTCTGGATGGATTCTGAAACTACAGAACCTGCAAAGGGACAGAGAGACACAGTCCTACAACCAGAGATAATTTAGAAGACTTCAGGAAAAGGTCGATCTGACTCGGACAAAAGGGAGGTCCAGCTCAGGGCAGCAACCCACTGCCGAGGGGATTGGGGCAAGTCAGCAGGAGCTGCGGGCCACAGCTGAACAACTGAGGCCCCTGGAAACTGGTTCAAAAATCCGGTGGACAAGAAGGACAGTGGAAAAACCTACCTGCACCGGCCAGGAGGGCCACAAATGGGTCTGGTGGGAACGGTCTCCGGGATCGGGCACCTGGCTGGCCAAGCACACTCAGACAGGAAGAGCAGGGCGGGGGATCTCCACACACCATAAAGGCCTTAGAGTAAAAACCCGCTTACAGGGACCCTGGTTCCCCGAGAGCAGACCTCACCTTAAAAAATAAATAAATAAGCTGCAATAATGAGTAAGAAGCAAAAAAGAGCCCTCTCCATTGAGAGCTTCTGTATCAATAAGGAAGAAGCTAACACAAACTCAGATGAGGACAATAGCGTCAAACTGCCTACATCTGAAGCCTCACGAGGGAAGGTGAATTGGTCTCAAGAACAAAAAGCCTTCCTGGAAGAGCTCAAAAAGGATTTTAAAAATCAATTGAGAGAGGTAGAAGAAAAAATGGGGAGAGAAATGAAAGCAAAACAAGAAAACTATGAAAAAAGAATCAGTAGCTTGGAAAAAGAAGCACATAATTTCATTGAAGAAAACGATGCCTTAAAAAATTCATTTGGCCAAATGGAAAAAAAGGTACATAATCTCATTGAAGAAAATACTGCCTTAAAAATTTCACTTGGCCAAATGGAAAAAAAGGTACATAATCTCACTGAAGAAAACAATACCTTAAAAATTAAAATGGGACACCTGGAAGATAAGTAATCCATGAGACACCAGGAATCAGACAAGCAGAATCAAAAGAATGAAAAAATAGAAGAAAATGGGAAATACCTCATTGGAAAGACAACTGATCTGGAAAAGAGATCAAGGAGAGACAATTTGAGAATCATTGGACTGCCTGAAAGCCATGACCAGAAAAAGAATCTAGACACCATATTCCAGGAAATTATTAAGGAGAACTGCCCTGATATCATAGAATCAGAGGATAAAATCATCATTGAAAGAATCCACTGATCACCTCCTGAAAGAGACCCCAAAAGGAAAACTCCAAGGAATATGGTAGCCAAATTCCAGAATTATCAGGTGAAGGAGAAAATACTCTAAGCAGCCAGAAAGAAGCAAATTAAACATCATGGAGCCACAGTCAGGATTGCTCTTCAACATTAAAGGACCGCAAGGCTTGGAATATGATATTCCGGAAGGCCAAGGAGCTTGGATTGCAGCCAAGAATCTATTACCCAGCAAAAATGTGCATTTTCTTTCAGGGGAAAAGATGGACATTTAATGACATTGGGGACTTTCAATCTTTCCTAGTGAAAAGACCAAAACTGAATAGAAAATTCGATCTCAACATACAAGACTCAAAAGAAGTTTAAAAAGGTAAACGGGGGGGGGGGGGGAGGTTACCCTATTAGGTTAAACTGTTTATATCCCTACACAGGAAGATAATACTCATAACTCTTAAGAATTGTAAATGTATTTGGGCAGAGAGAAGGACTTCACACAGAGGGTATAAATATAAATTATCTTTGATGTGATGATACAAAAAAAACTTAAGGGGTTAAAAAGGGAGTCTATGGGGAGGAGAGGAAAGGGGAGGTGGAATGGGATGAATTATATCATATGAAGAGGTGGAAAAAAAACCTATTACAATAGAGGGACTGATAGAAGGGAGGACAAAAGCAAGGGAGAAAAGGGTAAAGAAAAGAGAGGGGGGTGATAAAAATGGAGGGCAGATTGGGGGAGGCAGAGGTAAGAAGTAAAATGTCGGTGAGGAGGAATAGGGTGAAAGAAGGGGGGAAAAGTACAAAGGGGGTAAATAGGATGGAGGGGAATAGACAGTCAGTGATAATAACTGTGAATGTTAATGGGATGAACTCTGCTATAAAAAGGAAGCAAATTGCAGAGTGGATTAAAAACCAGAATCCTACAATATGCTGTTTACAAGAAACACATCTGAATCAGAGAGATACACAAAGAGTAAAGGTAAGAGGCTGGAGCAAATATATTATGCCTCAGCTAAAGTAAAAAAGGCAGGGGTAGCAATCCTTATCTTAGACAAAGCACAGGCAAAAATAGATCTCATTAAAAGAGATAAGGAAGGAAATTACATCTTGCTTAAAGGTACTATAGATAATGAAGTAATATCAATATTAAATATGTATGTGCCAAGTGGTATAGCGTCCAAATTATTAGAGGAGAAGTTAAATGAGTTACAAGAGGAATCAGACAGTTATAATATACTAGTGGGGGATCTGAATCTCCCCCTCTCAGAATTAGATAAATCTAGTTCAAAAATAAATAAGAAAGAAGTGAAAGAGGTGAATAGATTACTAGAAAAGTTAGACATAATAGATGTCTGGAGAAAATTGAATGGGGATAGAAAGGAATATCCCTTTTTCTCAGCAGTACATGGCACATTTTCAAAAATTGACCATGTATTAGGGCACAAAAACATCATGGTCAAATGTAGAAAGGGACAAATAGTAAATGCATCCTTCTCAGATCATGATGCAATAAAAATTACATGTAAGAAAGAGCCAGGGAAAAGAAGAATGAAAATCAATTGGAAACTAAATAATTTCATTCTAAAGAATGAGTGAGCCAAACAACAAATCATAGAAACAATCAATAACTGTATCCAAGAGAATGACAATAATGAGACAACATACCAAAATCTATGGGATGCAGCCAAAGCAGTGCTTAGGGGAAAATTTATAGCTCTAAATGCTTACATGAATAAAAAAGAGAAAGAGGGGATTAATGAATTGGGCATACAACTTGAAAATCTAGAAAAAGAACAAATTAGAAATCCCCAATTAGATACTAAATTAGAGATCCTGAAAATCAAAGGATAAATTAATAAGATTGAAAGAAAAAAAACTATAGAATTAATCAATAAAACTAAGAGCTGGCTTTATAAAAAAAACCAATAAAATAGATAAAATATTGGTTAATTTGATTAAAAAAAAGAAAGGAGAAAACCAGATTACCAGTATCAAAAATGAAAGGTGTGATCTTACCACCAATGAAGTAGAAATTAAATCAATAATTAGGAATTATTTTGCCCAACTGTATGCCAATAAATTGGACAATCTAAATGAAATGGATGAATATTTACAAAAACACAAACTGCCCAGGTTAACTGAAGAGGAAATAAAATCCTTAAATAAACCCATATTAGAAAAAGAAATTGAACAAGCCATTAATGAACTCCTTAGGAAAAAATACCCAGGGCCAGATGGGTTTACAGGTGAATTTTACCAAACATTTAAAGAACAATTCCAATATTATACAAATTATTTGGAAAAATAGGTGAAGAAGGAGTTCTACCAAATTGGTTTTATGACACAAATATGGTGGTGATACCAAAACCAGGCAAAGCAAAAACAGAGAAAGAAAATTATAGACCAATTTCCCTAATGAATATTGATGCTAAAATCTTAAATAAGATATTAGCAAGGGGATTACAGCAAGTGATCACCAGGATAATACACTATGACCAGGTGGGATTTATAACAGGAATGCAGGGCTGGTTCAACATTAGAAAAACTATTAACATAATCAACCACATCAATAAGAAAATTAGAATAGGCAAGGAGGAAACAAAACTATCACTCTTTGCAGATGATATGATGCTATACTTAAAGAATCCTAGAAAATCAACTCAAAAATTACTTGAAACAATTAACAACTATAGCAAAGTAGCAGGATATGAAATAAATCTATATAAATCATCAGCATTTCTATACATGACCAACAAAGTCCAGCAGCAAGAGATAGAAAGAGAAATTCTATTTAAAGTAACGGTAGGTAATATAAAATACTTGGGAGTCTACTTGCCAAAACAAACCCAGGAACTCTATGAACACAACTAACAAACACTTTTCTCATAAATCAAATCAGAACTAAATAATTGGAAAGATATCAATTGCTCATGGATAGGCAGAGCTAATATAGTAAAAATGACAATACTGCCTAAATTAATTTACTTATTCACTGCCATGCCAATCAGACTCCCTAAAAATTATTTTATAGAGCTAGAAAAAATAATAACAAAAATCATCTGGAAAAACAAAACATCAAGAATATCCAGGGAAATAATGAAAAAAAATTCACAGGAAGGTGGGTTAGCAGTACCAAACCTGGGGCTCTACTATAAAGCAGCAGTCATTAAAACGATCTGGTACTGGCTAAAAAATAGTGTGGTAGATCAATGGAATAGGCTAGGCACAGGAAATGCAGTAGTAAATGACACTAGTAATGTAGTGTTTGATAAACCCAAAGACTCCAGCTTCTGGGATAGGAACTTAGTATTTGACAAAAACTGCTGGGAAAACTGGAAGACAGCATGGCAGAAATTAGGCATAGACCACCATCTGACAACTTATACTAAAATAAGGTCAAAATGGATACATGATTTAGACATAAGAGGTGATACCATAGGTAAATTAGGAGAGAAAGCAATAGTCTACCTATCAGATGTTTGGAAAGGAAAACAGTTTATGACCAAACAAGAGATAGAGTATATTATAAAATGCAAAATGGATGATTTTGATTATATTAACTTAAAAATTCTTTGTACAAACAGAAGCAATGCATCCAAAATTAGAAGGGAGGCAGAAAGCTGGGAAACAATTTTTGTGGCCAGTACTTCTGATAAAGGCCTCATCTCTAAAATATATAGGGAACTAAATCACATTTATAAGAATCCAAGTCATTCCCCAATTGAGAAACGGTCAAAGGATATGAACAGGCAATTTTCTGATGAAGAAACCAAAGCTATCTATTCCCATATGAAAAAATGCTCTAAATCTCTAATGATTAGAGAGATGCAAATTAAAACAACTCTGAGGTACAACCTGACACCTATCAGATTGACTAAAATTACAAAAAAGGAAAATAATAAATGTTGGAGAAGAAGTGGGAAAATTGGAACACTAATCCATTGTTGGTGGAGCTGTGAACTGATCCAACCATTCTGGAGAGCAATTTGGAATTATGCCCAAAGGGCGATAAAGCTGTGCATACCCCTTGACCCAGCGATACCTCTTTTAGGTCTTTTTCCCAAAGAAATCATGGAAAAGGGACAGGGACCCACATGTACAAAAATATTTATAGCTGTTCTTTACATGATAGCAAGGAATTGGAAGTTGAGGGGGTGCCCATCATTTGGGGAATGGCTGGACAAGTTGTGGTATATGAATACAATGGAATACTATTGTGCTGTAAGAAATGATGAGCAGGAGGAGTTCAGAGAAACCTGGAGGGTCTTGTGTGAGCTGATGATGAGTGAGATGCGCAGAACCAGAAGAACATTGTACACAGTATCATCAACATTGAGTGTTGACCTACTGTGATGGACTATATTCTTCTCACCAATGCAATGGTGCAGAAGAGTTCCAGGGAAGTCATGATAGAAGAGGATCTCCAAATCTAAGAAAAAAAAAAAAGAACTGTGGAGTATAGATGCTGAATGAACCATACCATTTCTTTTGTTTTTGGTGCTGTTGTTTTATTTTTCTATTTTGAGGTTTTTCATTATTGCTCTGATTTTTTTCTCTTATAACAGGACTAATGCAGAAATAGGATTAATGTTATTATGTGTATATATGTAGATATAGATATTGATATTGATATTGATATAGATATATAGATATAACCTATATCAGATTACCTGCTATCTAGGGGAGGGGGGAGGGAGGGGAGGGAGGGAGAAAAATCTGAAATTGTAAAGCTTGTATAAAAAAAAGTTGAGAACTATCTTTACATGTAATGGAAAAAACAAAATACCTTATATGTAAAAAAAAAAAAAGTCTATTCTGCTTCTTTCTCTCCCTTCTTCCTTACCAACTCAGTATAATAAGAGGGAAATTGATCTATTCAATTTACAGTAAACTAGAGTGACTGAGATGCTCATATCTTCATCAATAAATGGATTTTTCTTAGTGTAATCTTCAAGGGCATCACAGAGGGTCGCAAAACAGTATTCCAGATAATCAAGCAACACCTAAAGAAACATAGTAGGAAAGCTTCCACAAAAAAGTGCCTCGGAGTTATCTATACCCCCTGTGATTTTGTAGCAGTCTAAATAAGCACAAAAGCAAAACTCCAAGGAATATTGTAGCCAAATTCCAAAATTATCAGATAAAGGAGAAAATACTCCAAGTAGCCAGAAAGAAGCAATTTAAATATCTTGAAGCCACAGGCAGGATTGCTCAGGACCAGGCAGCTGCAACAATAAAGGATCATCCTTTGCCTTGGAATATGATATTCCAGAAGGCAAAGGAGCTTGGATTGCAGCCAAGAATCTATTACCCAGCAAAACTGATCATTGTTCTCTTTTAGGGGAAAAGATGGACATTCAATGAAATTGGGGACTTTCAGGTTTCCTGATGAAAAGGCCAGAAATGAATAGAAAATTCGACCTTAATATACAAGACTCAAGAGAAGTTTAAAAAGGTAAGCAGGGGGAAAAAAGTTACTCAATAATGTTAAACTGTTTACAACCCTACATGGGAAGATAATTCTTATACCTCTTGAGGACCATTTCTAAATATTTTCACTTAAACTGAACCAACCATTCTGGAGAGCAATTTGGAACTATGCCCAAAAGGCTATGCAACTGTGCATACCCTTTTGACCCAGTAATACCACTATTAAGTCTATATCCCAAAGAGATCATAGAAAAGGGAAAAGGACCCACACATACAGAAGATATTTATAGCAGCTCTCACTGTGGTGGCAAAGAATTGGAAATTGAGGGAATGCCCATCAATTAGGGAATGGCTAAACAAGTTGTGGTATATGAATGTAATGGAACATTATTGTGCTATAAGAAATGATGATCAGGCAGATTTCAGAAAAAAAAAAAGAAAACCTGGAAGACACAAGTGGACTGATGCTAAGTTAAATGAGTAGAACCAGGAGAAATTATTTTCTGTTTGTTTGTTTTGTTTTGTTTTTTGGGAGAGCTTTTTAAATTTTTTTTTGTAGGGTTAAGTGACTTGCCCAGGATCACACAGATAGTGTCAAGTGTCTGAGGCCGGATTTGAACTCAGGTTCTCCTGAATCCAAGGCCAGTGCTTTATCCACGGTGCCACCTAGCTCCCCCCACAAGGAGAACATTGTACACAATGACAGCAACATTGTGTAATTATAAACTGTAATAGACAGTTCTTCTCAGCAGTGCAATTATCCAAGACAATTTCAAAGAACTCATGATAGAAAATGCTCTCCACATCCAGAAAAAATTACTCTGGATTCTGAATGCAGATTGAACGATACTGTTTCTACTTATTATTTTACAATATGACTAATGCAGAAATGTGTTGAATGTGATTGTACATATATAACCTATATCAGATTGCTTCTGTCTTGGGGATGGGGAAGGGGAGGGAGGGAGGGAGAAAAATTTAGAACTAAAATCTTATGAAAACATATATTGAAAACTATCTTTACATGTAATTGGAAAATAATAATAAAATACTCTTATGATAAAAACATCTTCATTTTAGTTCTTTGCTACTTTTGACCTTAAATCATTTTCATTGAAATTTCCTATTGAGGACCCTCAATGAAGTTGGCTGGAGACAGTGAGGTTCCTCCAGTCTACCAGCTATATGACAATAGAATCAGCCTATCACTAATTTCTTTTTTTTTAATCTTATCTGATTTTTTTAGAGTTCTCTTTCAAAAAAAATATGTTAAATTTTGGGCTTCTTCAAGGAAAAAAAGAAGACCCACTCATATTCTGAAAGTTTAATTTAGGATAAAGAAGAAATGTAGGCATATTAAACCGAAAATTTGCCAAGTTAAATTAAATTTGAACATTATATGGAGCACTTACTTTGTTTTTAATGACTCAAGCAGAATTTATTTGGATTATAACTCAGCTAATAACTAAATTTGGGTCTATATATGGAAAGACATATGCATTAGAGAATTAAATTCATTCCAGGATGATTTTTTTCTCTTTTAGCTTCTGATATTTAAGAATAATTTTCCCCTATTTATTTTGTGTTTTATATTCTGAATTTACTTTGTGCAAAGGACTTTAAATGATCAGTATTTGTTTTCCTTTTCAAATAATCTCTGGCTATAATCTGTGAATTCATTTTACTACTGGCCACTACCAGTTCTGCTTAGTTCTTTGAGTTAGCAGAATACTGAGATTAGTTTACTTAGGTTCAAAACTTGTCCCGTGCCAGAACTTGACTGAGGCCATGAGGTGAAATATAGGTTAATATCCACTTAGTGGGATTGTCATTGACAATGGCAGATTGATAAAATGATAAGGCCCAGTTACTACATGGATTACCAAATTGAAATGAACACATTTAGAAAACTTTAATTATAACCTATTATAAGAGAATAGCTTAATGTGAGATGTTACCCTCTTCACCTGAGCTACCTATTTAGCAATATGTTATGACTAGTTATTTTATTTTATTTTTTAAATGAGAAAGTAGTGAGGATTTATTGTATAGGTGCAATACACTAAGCTACAACAAATAATCAGTCAGGAATGATAGAAGTCCCATGGCACAAAATCAAGAAGCAGGTAGGTGGAATCTGCATTAAGAGGTGGCATGTCCTTTTGTCAAGGCAGTGTCAAATGGTGGTGAGAATCCTTTGTCAGATGGTAGAGCTAGCAGCATAGTACTTTGTAGGGAGAGTGAAGTTTGAAGATGGTTTCTGCCTTACTGAGAATGTCATCAAAGGTCATTCCATCTCTGCTCCTGTGGCCTCAGTGCTCAGCACTGTCTGATTACTTGGACCACTGCCTCATCTTTCTCCTCTTGTGTTTCAGCCTACGCATTCGTTCTTCCTCTTCCTGGCTTTCATGGCACAGTGGAAGTTGACAAGATGGCGCTAAGAAGAAGAGAAACTAGTGATTTTAAAAGAAAATTATAATTAAGGATAAGAGTAAGACACACTGAAATTCCTGACTATATTGTTACTGGATCTAACTGTATCTTGTCTCCATTTATTCATGTATCTATCCAAATAAATAAATATGTGCATTTTTATCCAGCTTTAATGTATATTTATATATTAAAATACAAAAGTTCAATGACTAGTATGGGCATGAAAACTGTTTCATAACCCTTTTGAAAGTCTGAGGAATAAATAATAGATTGGAAAAAAAGATAGTAATAAGTAATTGATCATCTGAAGGACTCATCCTGATTTCCAAAGCTTTACTTTTTTCCTTATGACTGCTTACATTTATAGATGCCATCCAGTACTCTCAAGTTAACTGGCCTTCAATCTATGTTCAGTTAACATTTGTCATCAATAAATACATTTTCTTCATTTGTTATACACTAATGAAATGTAAAATATTTTTGCAGAAGTCATAATTACAAAAGCTTAGATGCAATTTTAAAACCAAATCATATGTGTGGTATGTGATTCCATATATGTGTGTATATACATACATAGATATACGTATATGTATGCACATATAGGTGTAGTCATGTGTGTATTTGGACACATATGCACATATACATATATGCGTGGAGAGAGAGAGAGAGAGAGAGAGAGAGAGAGAGAGAGAGAGAGAGAGAACACTAAATCAATCAAGTAGAGTTTATGGTATTAAATGGATGTGAGTTTGGAATTAGTAGACCCTTAGTAGTCATCCTTGTTGACTAAAAAGATCCTTGGGATTTCAGCTGTGATAAAGTTTAACTGCTTTTAAGGTTAACTTCAAGCCAGTATTATTCATCTCCAACTTTCCTAATTTTGAAAGTAAATACAGTATATACTCAATGAGTTTCTCTTGTTGTTGTTTTTGTTTTGTTTTGTTTTTTGGCGGGGCTGTAGGGGTTAAGTCACTTGTCCAGGGTCGCACAGCTAGTGAGTGTCAGAGGCCAGATTTGAACTCAGGCACTCCTGAATCCAAGGCTGTTGCTTTATCCACTATGGCATCTAGCTGCCCCCCCCAAATGAGTTTTAAAATAATAAAATAAAAAAAATGCAGTTGAAAACCATAGAATAGAATAGAATAGAATAGAATAGAATAGAATAGAATAGAATAGAATAGAATAGAATAGAATAGAATAGAATAGAATAGAATAGAATAGAAGTAAATTCTAAGTAAATTTTTGGACCATGGTTCTACAAAATTTTCTCATATTATCTGGTATAATAATTCAATCACAATCATTGTAAGCACTAAAATGTTTGTGCTACTGGTATACTTTCTATTTCACAGAGTCTATCTTTCCATACAATCAGAAAGGTAAATATTTTCTGGAAGGACTGTGAATATATCAGTATTGAAATTGGAAATGAGTTTAGTGTTTATTATAGATGGATATGAGAATGAAGCATGTGGAGTTTTCAAAGTTTTACCTTAGTTATTGTGACAGATCCTGCAGAGGGAAGTGAATCAAGTTAGTTGGTCTGTCTATAACTACTAAAATGACATTGTACCCTAGGAGAAAAATATATCTGTTACAAACCTAACTATCCAATAGTTAGGCTTAGAAAGGAACTTTGATCATAGGAGCAAAAGTATTGGATAGCACATTATTCCTTATATCCTTCACATGTTATGATATATTTACTAATGTTGTATCACTGTTGAAGGAACAAGAAGCCATAGAAGTTCATAAAGTATTAACTAGAATGGCATGAACTTCTGCTGTGCATTTGTTGGAGTAATGGAACACCACACCTCACCATGAGGCTAATATGACAAAAAAGGAAAATGATAGCTGTTGGAGGATATGTGGAAAAACTGGAACACAAAAGTACTGTTGGTGGAGCTGGGAACTGATCCTACTATTCTGGAGAGTAACTTGGAACCCACTCCTCAATCTATAACATAAAGACATAAAAGGGGAGGGAGTATTTGTACAAAAATATGTATAGCAGCTGTTTTTTTGTGGTTGCTAAGAATTTAAAATGAAAAGGTTGCATATCAATTATGGAATACCTAAACATTTGTGCTATATGATTGTGAACGATTATTATTGACAAGCAGGATGATTTCAGGAAAAAATTAAAATACTTACATGAAGTGATGCAAAATGAAGTGAGTGGAACCAGGAGAATCTTGTACTTAATGACTGCAATGTTATAAGTTAAAGAACTGTGAAGGACTTAGCTATTCTTAGCAATATAATGATCCAAGAAAATCCCAAAGGACAAATAATGAAGAATACTATCCACCTTCTGAGAAAGAACTGATTTTTTAATACAGACTGAAGCATGCCATTTTCACTTTCTTTCTTTCATTCTTTTTCTTTTATTTGAATATTCTTATGCAAAAATTACCAATATGAAAATGTTTTACATGATTGCAAATGTATAATCTATATAAGATTGCTTATCATCTCATGGTAGGGGGAGAGATAGAATTTGGAACTCAATACATCAAAAATGTTAAAAATATTTAAGTATGTAATCAGAGGAACATAAAATATATTTTAAAAAAGAAATAAAACAGCCTCAGAGATGATATAGGGTAGCCTACCTTTAAAGGTTAAAAAATCATATCCAAGGATATTGACTTGCTCAAGGTTGGAATCATCAGGCATGCGATTTGAACCTAAGCTATCTAACTCTAGAGTACATGATCAAATTATTTTTAATGAATTAATTGTTAATAAACAGAATTGAAAACTTTTACCATCAAAACATGTCTTGATATGGATCCATTAGTTTCAAATTGAGTTTTCTTTGTTTGTTTGTTTTTGGTTTGGGGTTTTTTGCAGAGAAATGAGGGTTAAGTGACTTGCCCAGGGTCACACAGCTAGTTAAGTGTCAAGTGCCTGAGGCCAGATTTGAACTCAGGGAGTCCTCAATCCAGGGCCGGTGCTTTATCCACTGTGCCACCTAGCTGCCCCCTTCAAATTGAGTTTTCTATAGAAAAAATTAGAAAATATTAGGGTGTCAAATAGAAAATTCAATCTTCAAATATGATTTTCAATATCGACACTTTCACCATTGAAGTCATTATGAAGAAAATTACCAGAAGGTGATAGTTATGACTAATGGTCTCCTTAAGCAACAGTCTCAAGGTCTTAAGTAACTATGATTCCTCTTCAATCTTGCTTCCAACCCTGATTTCTAATACAAAGTTTAGATTTTTTTCTTTGCAAGGAAACTCTCATGCTATCATGCTCCCATGAATCCCCTTGGTTAATTTGGGAAAATGGTATAGGGACCAGAAGAAAGAATGGACCAAATTGATTTCTATGGCTCTACCTATGGATCAAATAGTGGTTCATAAAAATAAATCATGATTCCCTGATCCAACAAGTCTGGAGAAGTTTACATTTGTGAAACTATAAAAATCTCAGAATTTTGACCAGTGTATCTGCCATCATTTGGTATTGATTCAACCCATACTAGGTCTGGAAGATTGTTTTCCACTTTGCCCTTTTTTATCTTGATCAAGGTTATGTTCCAAGAGCAACATTTGATGACTATCTCCATACTTGTCAACTGATCCATTAGGTTGGCTATCAAGTGACTGAAGATACCAGTTTCAGATGTTCATGGCATTTAGAGTACCATGATCATGGTATAGCCTCAGATCACCACATTTCTTCGAATGATTATCCCTGGGACTCTGATGATGTAGGAAGAGTTGGTCCTTTTCTTTTAGGTTTTTTTTTTTTTCTGAGAATTAACTGCCCTGCTGTCTCAAGTCCAATTTAATCTAAATCTCATCAGTTCAAATTTTTCTTCTTAAACCAGATTGATTATCCAAATGATTGGCTCATGTTGAGTCAATGCCTATATATCAGCCCCATTCAATATATAATTTTGTTTCTAAAATAGGGAATGGAGTGAAAGGTGATTTTCCTCCAACTGCACACGACAATTTTATTCTGCACAATGCTATTATTGGTGAACAGATTCCTAGTCTTTCTGGATGAAGGATAAGTAAATTATACTTAAGCTAAGCACATTACAATGCACCTCCCCCCATTTGAATCTTCATGGGCTTGGTCTCCTGAATCACATCTAGATCAAAGGGGATATATGTGACTAATTTTGGGTAGCACAAGGGCAGCAAGAGATCTCTGCTACATTTTTTTCCTCTGAGAAACTATAAAATCTCTAAAACTTGCAAAAGTCCTAATATCTCAAATAGTCAATGCTTTAATACATAGTAGCCTGGCTTTCTTGTTCTTGAGAATTAGAAAATGATGGGTGATACAATAGGAGCTAAAATAGAGTAGTTATGCATATTGAAAGTATGGTTAGGGATTTATTGCCTTTTTATTTAGAAAGAAAGTTTAGCAGATATATGAGTTTTCCTTTGCCTAGGTAAAACTTCATAATCCATACAGGTGAGATGACACAATATTCACTGAGCTGAATTTTTTTACTTTTGTTTTTTCAACTTTTTCATTTTAGACCCTGTTATAAAATCTTTTGGTTTTAAACAACAGGCAGGACATAATGAACACAGAGTACTGAATTTCAGGCATATTAATAGCTATACACACCTGGCCCGTGTCTTCTATATGGATGGGAACAAGCTATCCAAAATTGATCTATCACAGAAATATTCTCAGTCAAATCCAGACAAAAATGGTATATTATATGAGGAAGTGTATATCAATGGGGAAAAAGAGATCTATTTGGAATAACAAAACCAGTGTTGAATCTCAGATCTGCCACCTTTTACCCATGTGACTTTGGGAATGACATTTAACATCACTTATATTTCCTCACTGTGATAAAATAATGGAGTTTGGCAGATGCCCAGAGGACCCACCTGATTGATTTAGTATTGTTTGAATTGGGTGAGAATGAGAAATTGACTAAGTACCTTCTTAAGGATGATTGGATGTAGGCCACACCTGGCCAGCCAAGAGTGATGTGTTGGTGTGCTGCTGATGTCAGCAAGAGACCACTCTCAGCCAATCAGCCTGAGGGACCTCCCCTTTGGGGTAGGGAGGGAGGAACTAGGAAGGGAAGAGACTGTAATTCTGTTGGGGGAGAGAGAGAGTTTCAGAGGGAACCAGAGAGGGACTGCACAGCTGACTCTCATTGAAAAACTATGGACCCCAGGTGGTAAGTGGAAGTGAGGGCAGCTCTTTGAGCTAGCTGAGAAGCAAGCAAGTAGTGGGGTTTGAGTCAGTCTTTGCTAGAGCCAGGCAACTTATTTGTTTGCTCTTCCTCATTGTCCCTGGTTTTATTAACTTCATGTGTGCTGTAAATTTTGTTCCCTTTAATAAAACCTGGTTTGTTTGTAGAAAAGAGGCTGTTATTCTCCTTTCCTATTAGTCTGGTAAAAATAACTAAAATAGACAGTTTGGAAGGGAGGAAACTTTATATCTAGAGGTCTCTCATCATTTTCTAAGCCCTGATATTATGGCAAGCCACCCAATTAAAATTTGGCCCTTATGTCACCTATGAGTATAAAAGATACAAATTAGGTGACTGATAAAACCTATTATATATCTCAAATTATAATACTATATACATTGTCGATTGTCTCTGTTTTAGCCAAATAATTTACTGGTAAGCAACATTAATGCTACAAGGTGGGAAGTCAAGTTTAGCTACTATAGACATTCCCACATTCCTCCACATTTTCCTTTAAGGGCTATTATCAGTAAAGTAGGGAGTTATCCTTCAAGGAGCCTATCCTGCTAGGCAGCTTACTTGGAAGTTCACTTTGGTCTAAACTTTGTGAAATGTATGAGGATATAATATAATAAATAACATTCTATGGTTGAACACAAACAATTGTCTACCCAAAAAAGTCTGAAGTCTTATCTGTATGTGGCCTATTCCTCTGATTTCATGAATATTTGTTATAGAAATCTTGGGTCTTCTAGCAAAGGAGCTATTATATCCCAAGAAAAGGAACATGTTTTGTAAGAAGTTCATAACATTAAACTGTGTAACGATTGAAATGATGCCACCTGCTGGAGACTTACTGTAGAAGAGTTCCACCCATGAAGCAAAAGTCTTTGAGGGCAAGACCAGGAGTCTTTTATTTGGTGTCAGGAAGTGATGCTGGCTAGTGGGACAAAGAAGGAAGAGACTGGTGCTCGGTCTCGGTCTCTTTCCTGGACGCTGGTGGAGAAGGCAGCTAGAAATGCACTCTCCCTTTAATAGAGAGAGGAATCTAGGCCTTTCTTCTCTCTTTACTAAATTCTTATTCTCCTAAATGCTTAGAAGTCTAACTCTTGCTAAAGCTTATAATTTATTGGCAAACACTCATTGGATTTTAGACAGTTTAGCTAGAATTTTAGCCCTTAACAACTGAAAAGGTTTGACAGTAGGGGGGAATATATAGATACTATTGAAAATAGCATTTCGCCCTAGAGAGAACATATGAAATTGCACAAATTTTTTATCAGGAAAAAAAAAACTGAAAAGGTTTTAGGATTACATATATATATATATATATATATGTATATGTGTATATATGTATGTATGTATATAAATGTATACACACATATATGTGTGTATGTTTATGAGTATGTATTTATGTGTGTATATATATGGATATATAGATGTAAATATTAGGTGACTTGTCCAGGGTCAAAGAAATAGTATATATGTCATAAGGAGGAATTGGAGCTAGTTTTAACTGGCTACCATTCTAAAACTAAAAGTTTCACTACATTATCTTCACAAGACTCGAGTGAACACAAATTTTAATATAAGAGGACAAATCTGACTTCACATTTAACATTCAGTTTGTGGAAATGTATTTTGATTTGGAGACCCTACCTTTGGACTGAGATTAAAAAGCCTTAGGCTCAGGGTTTTTTTCTGTGTGGGAGGGGCTGGTGCCCCTCCCCCTCTGCTTCAGCTGAGCCAAAAAGCCCCCTGGGCTGGCTGGGGGGGGAAAGCCAGGTCAGAAGGCTGGGGGAAAAAGCCCCAGCTCCCTCTGCCCTGAGAGTATCTATCCCAGAGATCCCAGGCTCGTCCAGGCTGGGCTCAGGCATAGACCTTGCAGAGGTCCCAGGCACACACCCAGGGGCCCCTGGGTGTGGTTGAGCCTACCTGGCCACAGCCCTAGTGCCGCCTTCTGGTTAGTTTGGCATGTGTGGGGGCTCAGGGAGCTAGACAGTGAGGGGTTTGACATTGGAGAAAAAGCTAGAAGCAAGGGAGAGGCCAGAAGATTAAGAGAACAGAAGGGCTCTGGAGGAAAGAGTGAAGGAGAGAAAGGTGAAAGTTGGAGAAAACTGGAGCATACCCTAAGGCAAGAGGTGGCAAAGGTCCTTATTGTATTAAAAGCAGACAGGTTGTATAATTTGCATTTCTTAACCCTTATCTCTTACATTTATTTTTATAAATAAATTCTCCTTTGATTATTTAATTAAGAGGCATCTTGATCTTTTGCTTATCAATTTTGGGAGTAGAGCAGTGTGGAGAAATTTTTAAACAGCTCATATTAAGTTAATAGCAGTCAGATAGCCCATGAGTCAAGAGGCCACAGATTAGTCCTCCAGTTCCCCCAAATTAGGCCTAAATTAGCTAAAATATTTTCACAAGTTGTTATAAAAATGAATTCATTAAAAGGATATGCTGTGGAAGCATTTTTTGTTTGGATTATTTTATTTTTAAGAATAGGTCTGTTATTTCATGTATAGAAAAGCTATTAAGAAATATCTATTAGTGCAAATCAACAATTGGTATATGTTGTATAAATTTAGATAATTACTTGAGGTACCGAGATGGAAACAAGTACAGGGTTACCCAGCAATTATGTGTTATAGGAAAGACTTGAACAAAAGTCTTCCTTTCTTTAAGTTCCTCTTTCTATAGTAGGGTAACAATAGTGGTGTCAAAATGTATTCAATTTTATGGAAAAAATTCAACCTGAAATAAGTATAATAAGAGAGGGAAGGGAGAGATTAATAAAAAAATAGACAGATTGTTGTTGTAGGAACAAGCAACTACAAAGGGTGTTCTGAGATACTAGAAGGAGAAAAGTTAGGGACTGGGATGTTTTATGACCTGATTTTGGATCTGGCACTGATTCTGTAGTCTTCAATGAACCATTCAAACTTTTTAGGCCTCAGTTTCCTCATTAATGAATGCAATGATTGGCTCTAGTGTATAATCCTATGATAACATTATTCTCACACATAATTCTTTCATATGGGAAAAATGTCAGCAGCGTGTTAAGTCTTCTAAAGGTAAATATTATCAGTTAGTCAATAAGCAGTTATTAACCACCTAGTAAGTATAAGGCAATGTGCTTTACCTTGGGAATACAAAGAAAGAAAAATAAAAATACAAAAAGAAACAAAAACAATTAATTTTAAAAATCAATTTATGCTTTCAAGGTTCTCAGAGTTTAATGATTTTTAATAAGTCCTATACTAACGGTGTATCCAGAAAGTCTAACACAAACGGTGAGAATTTCAGGTATCATATTGGACTAGTGAGATAGGGAAGACAGAAACCTTTGAGACCTTCAATACCATTTCAGTCATATGACATAAGTAAATGTCTTTTCTCCTCCCTCTATATAAGGCAGCCAGGTCTATAGGATATCATTTAGAAAACCTGTTCAAGAAGCTTGTTGAGAAACAATCTTTCAGTAAGACCTTTGTGTCTCTTTTGTAACACTATGAAATACAGGATTTCCATCAACGCTAGATTTTTATCATTTTCTCTCTGACACCTCTCTGTTGTATGATTTAACATTTTCATAGAATCTAGCTAGTATGGGTCAGGCCATCACTCAGGTGTTGGAAATGAATGCAACTGAGGCACAAGGCCCATAACCTCATTTTCTTATATTTACCTTTCTTATCCCTGAATGTACTGCTACCAATTTATTCAGAATACTCTCTCTATGACTTGACCTGAATTTCAATGTAGTAGATCAGGAATTACTTTGTACTTGACAGGTCATATCTTACAAGGTGACATAAAGGATTCATACAAACACACTTCTGCTGAGCACTGTTATATTACTTTAGGTTTCAGCATTTTCCAAAACTTAGAAATGATGCAACATTGATCCGTTTTAGTGTCTGAAAATGAATCTTTGGTAAAAAGAATTATCCCATGAAATCACATCCATACTTTGTTTTTTGTTAAAATGATAAATTTAGGTGCAGCTGGGTGGAGCAGTGTATAAAGCACTGGCCTTGGATTCAGGAGGATCTGAGTTCAAACCCAGCCTCAGACACTTGACACTTCCTAGCTGTGTGACCCTGGGCAAGTCACTTAACCCTCATTGCCCCACAAAAAAAATGATAAATTTACTATCAGTTTATAAAACATGATTTCTTTATATTCTATCTACATGGGCATTTCATGTTAGAAAGTCTTAATAACAGATGAGTGTTGTAGTTAAAGATAGGAAGTCATATATCCATAAAGAAATTAATTTCATATACTGAGAGTCCCAAAAGGCTTAGTGCAGTTATATGCTAGCTCTAAGAGCAAGAATTAACCAGTAGCTAAAAATGCACCGAAACTTTTGGGATAGCCAGTTTCTTTTGACCCTTGTTTGTATGCCTAGGACTTAATCCAATGGCTAGCAAATAGTAGGTACTTAATAAATGCTTCTATATTGATAAATTGTAAAGTCTAAGACATACTTTTTAAGCTATTGCTGAAGTTGCCAAGGCTGATGACCAAGATCTGGTCTACTACTGAAGAATTTTTGTAAAACAATAATATTTTAATTGAACCCATAATATCTAAATACTCATAAGAAAGTTTTTCCTTGAATTAATTTATTTTATAAAATGTCAGCATTATATTTATATTTGTGAAAGTTATATCACAGTATTTCTTTAAGAATCTGAATATATACAATGAACTTACAGCAATAAACATTCATTAAGACTTCCATTTCCTTATGGTCCTCTATCCCAAATTTGTCTAATCAGAACTGGAAAATGCTTCAGCTTAAACTTTTAATTTACTTTTTTAGTAAATTGATTTTGGCAGCAATGAATAATGTTTTCAAATCAGAATCAAATATAACATTTTTTCCAGTTCAACTCCTATAAGGCTATGAATATAGATAATAATAGATGTCACAAAATCAAAACAAAGATATATTGAGGAATTCATATCAAAGAAATGGTTCTTACTTTTTGGTGAGATACAAGCTTATTTTATGACAAGAGTTTCAGGGAATTTAAATCTGATATTTCCCAACATAATCATTTTAGACATGTGGATAAAGACAAAGATATATTAAATGACTCTGTCCAAGCTTCCAACTTATGTTATCTGATACCAAATTGAGCACTCTTTCCACTAAATAACATGGCATTGCTTTTATTTATTATAAATTTGGCTTTTGTCAAATATTTCAAGGAATGCTGAAGAGAGGTAACATTCAATAAGAATTAAATGTGTGGTGTCATATGTAAATTCAACATCTAGATTAATTTTAGTAATTAGGGTTAAAAAGCAAAGAAAGTTTTGAACCAAACTTCTGAAAGATAGCACACTACTTTATGTACTGTCCTGTGTAAATGATATGCTTTTCTGTTCAAATCTTTCATTATAAAAGTAATTCATTTCTCCTCAACTTTATTAGTAGCTATAGTATTATTTTGCGCGTAACTTTTTTTAAAGTGTGCTTTCAGCATAAAATCAGAGCAGACTGAACAGAAGAAGAACACCAATTAGTTATTTGCAGTACATGTACCCACATTTCAAACACAATGTCTTGGCCTCATCCTATCCTTTTCCTACATTCAGCTTAAGTCTTAGCATCAGCTTCCTCCTATAGGCAGGTAAGATACTTCTAGCTTTGTAAGGAGTTCACATCCATAGGGAGAAGACCTTTTATTTTTGGCATCAACATGACAGTTAATTATCCATTGCCTCTCTATTTTTCTTTGTTTAGGGGTTTTAACTTCGGAGCAATACATTATAGTAGTAGGCCTCCAACAGTTGCAGAAAGCCATGGATCAGCGCCTTGAAGAGCCACAAGCCACAGTGTGGCTGTGCAGTCCAATATGGGAGTCGCAGTTCCCGAGTAACTGGTAACTGCCACATCCTGTGTTGTATTATAGAGACAGAATTTCTATGTTTCTTCTGCTCTATAAGATTCTTCTATATCAATTAATTTATAGTAAAGGTGAAATTTTAGCATATGTAGATATTCAGTAAATTACACTTGCTATAAACAAAATTTGAAAAATAAACTTAAAATTTGAGATTCTTCCAAACCTACCAATGAGAAAAATATGATATCAGTTTTGTGGTTGTCTTTAAAAATAAGAAAGAAATAATAAAAAAAAAACAACCATTAGACTATTGAACTTCTTGGTTTATTAAGAATACAAATATTATGACTGAATTAGAAAAGCTACCATAATCAGAGATGGTCTTTGAAATCTCCGAAGTAATTATATCTTGTAATTATAAGTAGCAAAAGTTCCCAAATAGTTCTGTCAAGCATTACTGTTTTTGTGCCTGTAGCTATGTGGATAAGATTAGATGCTAATTATAGGGAAGAGAAAAAAGAAATAATTGAGGGAAAATAAATTCTACATTTGAACTTGCATATGATATTTATAAAAGGCTATTTAGTGCTGTTACTTAAATTTCTCCAGTCATTTAGAAGATGGAATGTAATTGAAACATTAGCAGTTAGTGGCTAGGATGGGAAAAATGTATGGACTTTCAAATATACCAACCAAATGGATAAACATTGGCATTTTAATTCTATAATGTGGTATGTTTTAGCCCTTCATTAGCTTCTGTTACTTGGCTGACAAGCATACTCCACTAAATAAATAAAAAGTGTCCTATGGAAATAAAATTAAATAAAAGTCATTTAAGTAATTACACATTGTTCCAGTGGAAATAACATGATTTGTAATGTGAAGAGTTGGGTTTAAACCCTATTTTGGACACTTATTCTTATGCAGTAGTCAAGTTGCTTCTCATTTCTGGGACCCAATTTCCTCCACTATAAAATGTGTAGATTAAAGTTTTTTTGTTTGCTTGTTTCCCTTGTTTTGTTTTTGTTCATAACTGTCATTTTATGTGCGGCATATAATTCAGTTAATATAAAAATTTTAAACATAGAATTTGATACTGTTATGTTTAAAATCTGTGATGACTAAAAATCTAATGTGTGATTGCCTTAAATTGGAAGCTTATAGCACTAGTCTTTGGGCATTAAGCACTTATTAAAGTATATTAGAACTTAACAAAAGAGAGAGGCAGAACAGGAGAAGTTCAGAAAGAAAAAAACCTAGCTACCCTGGTGACTCTGCTGGGACCTCCACCTGAAACACCCCAAGCTTAAGCTCCCTGCAGGACCACAATAGGGGCAGTCCCTACACATCTCCAAGATATTTGGCTGGTAGCATGATTGACATGACTTACATGCAGTTCTATGAATAGATGTAACTTCCAGACACTAGTGACATGCTTTCTCCTCAGGGGGGCGTTGCCCTGGTTCTCATAATGTCTTTCTCAGCAGGGGGGTGGCACCCTGATTCTCACACTCCTAACTTGTGCTTCATGAAGAAACATCATTTCCTCACATGAAGCAATAACATTATAGATACTTAGGACTAACAAAAAAGAAAAACCTAGCTACCCTGGCAACTCCACTGGGACCTCCAACCAAAAGAAGAGGATCTTCCATTCTGCTCCAGCTGAAGCTCCATGTGGGACCACAAGAGGGGCGGTCCCCACGCAGCTCCAAGCTATTTGGCTGATAGCATGATTGACATGACTTATGGGCAGTTCTGTGAATAGATGTAACTTCCAGATGCTATTCACATGCTTTCTCCTCAGGGGGGCATTGCCCTGGTTCTCACAATGTCTTTCTCAGCAGGAGACTGGCACCCTGATTGTTACAATACATAATATTGTTTTATTATGGTTCCAACAAATCTCATTACTTGAAATAGCACAACCTGACACTGTATAACACTCATGGCCACTAATACTCATAGATAGTTATGGGTAAAATTTTATTTTTCATTTTTTTTGGTGAGGCAAATGAGGTTAAATGACTTGCACAGAGTCACACAGCTAGTAAGTGTCAAGTGTCTGAGTCCAAATTTGAACTCAGGTCCTCCTGACTCCAGGGCTGGTGCTCTATCCACTGAGCCACCTAGCTGCCCCTGGGTAAAATCTTAGAAATGATTTTGATTGCCTTCCACTGAGCTTTTATTAAAGAGATTAATATCTTTATCTATATCTATATGTGTGTATATGTATATATAATATATACTATGACATATACAAATTATATATAAATACATATTTGTTATATATAATTTAACAAATATATCTATATATACATATAGATCAGGATATCTCTATCTAGATATCACTATCTATCTATATATTAGATTGTACTAAATGGTCTCCAGATCTTGTGATCTATACTTCTGGGCCAGTGTATAGTCGTTTCCTTATAGGATAATCAGTTCTTGCTCTCAGTATCCAGCCTAGATTGCCTAAAAGATACAAGGCATGACACTGAATAAGTAAATTTAGGTAGGCTTCTCATCTTTAATATATTGGCTTGGACTCCCCATAAGTAGTTGATATTTTTCTAATTGTTTAGATATGACTTTATTTTTGTGAAAAGTGTTTTGTAATTCTGTTCCTATAGTTCCATGGTTTGTCTTGGCAGATAAACTCCAAAGTATTTTATATTGTTTGCAGTTACTTTAAATGGTATTTCTCTTTCTATCTCTTGCTGGTGGGCTTTGTTGGTCACTTAAAGAAATACTGGAGATTTATTTTAGTTTATCTTATATCCTGCAACTTTGCTAAAGATGTTACTTATTTTAAGTAATTTTTAGTAATACTTTTGTTTCTTCATCACCTATTCTAAATCCTTCCATTTCTTTTTCTTCTCTTATTGCTATAGCTAACATTTCTAGTACAATATTAAATAATAGTGATGATAATGGGCACCCTTGCTTTACCCTTGATCTCACTGGGAAGGCTTCTGGCTTATCTGCATCACAGGTAATCCTTGCTGATAGTTTTAGATAGATACTGCTTGTCATTTTAAGGAATTATCACTCTATCCCCATGCTCCATAGTGTTTTTAATAGGAATGAGTGTTATAATTTGTCAAAACCTTTCTCTCTGCATCTGTTGATATAATCATATGATTTCTGTTGGGTTTTTATTGATATGATCAATGATGTTTACAGATTTACTAATATTGAACCAACCATGAAGAACTAGTATAAATCCCACCTGGCTTAATGTTTAATACTTGTGATATATTGCTATAATTGCCTTGCTAGTATTTTGTTCATAATTTTTCCATGAATATTCATTAGGTAAATTAGTCTATAGTTTCTTTCCCTGTTTTGGATCTTCTTGGTTTGACACCACATATTTGTCATAAAAGGAGTTGGTGGGACTCCTGCTTTGCCTATTTTCCCAAATAGTTTATATTGTATAGGAATTGATTATTCACTAAATGCTTGGTAGAATTTACTTGTGAATACATCTGGCCATGGGGATTTTTTTTTTCCTTAGGAAGTTCATTAATGGATTGGTCAATTCATTTTTTTTAGATGGGGTTATTTAGGCATTCTATTTCCTGATCTTTTCATCTTGTTATCTGGGTAATTTATACTTTCACAAATATTCATTGATTTCACTCAGATTGTCAGACTTATTGGCAGATAATTTAACAAAATATGTACTAATTATTTCTTTGATTTCTTCTTCATTGGTGGTGATTTCACTGTTGTCATTTTTTATAATGTATACTTGTTTTCTTCTTTTTTAAAATTAAATTAACTAATGACATATCTATCTTATTGGTTTTCTCATAAAATCAGCTCCTAGATTTATTTATTATCTCAATTTTTTACTTTCAATTTTATTAATCTCACCTTTTATTTTTTTCAGTATTTCCAATTTGGTGCTCAAATGGGGATTTTAATATGTTATTTTTTCTAGTTTTTTTTAAATTATTTTATTATTTCCATGCCCAAGTCTCTATCCATTATTTTTCTTTTTTGTTGATGGAAGAATATAATACATGTTCCCCTAAGTATTATTTTGGCTACATTCCATTAATTTTTGTTTGTTGTCTCATTTTTGTCATTGCCTTTAGTGTAATTATTGATTGTTTCTCTTAATTGCTCTTTTACCCACTTTTTCTTTAGGATTAGATTACCTAATTTCCTATTAATTTTTTCATTTATCTTTCCAATGCCATTTGTTGAATGTAATTTTATTGCATTATTATATGAAGATTACATTCAATCTTTTGCCCTTTCTATATTTGATTTTGAGGAGGTTTTTATATACCAATACATGATCAATTTTTGTGTAGGTCAAATGTACTGCTCAAAAGAAGATACATTCCTTTATATTCCCTATCAGTTTTCTCCAGAGACCTATCATATCTAATTTTCCATTATTCCATTCACCTCCTTAGTTTCTCTCTTGTTCAATTTTTTGTTTGGACTTACTGAGTTATAAAAGCTGACAATTGAGATCAAAACCAGTACAGTTATGCTGTCTATTTCTTCCAGTAATCCCCTTAGTAATTCACTTTGTGAATATATGTTTAGTATTGATCATAGTTCATTTTCTATCACACCTTTTAGTAAAGTCTAGTTTCCTTTCTTATCTCTTTTAATTAGTTCTATTTTTATTTGTCCTTTGCCTGAGATCAAAATGCTACAACAACTTTTTTTTTTTACTTCAGCTGAAGTATAATAGATTCTAATCCAGCCCCTTGCCCTTACTCTGTGTGTTTTTTTGTTTCAAATATGTTTCTTGTAAACAACATATTATAGGATTCTGTTTTTTGATCCACTCTGCTTTCTACTTCTGTTTTGTGGAAGAGTTTATCCCATACACATTCACAGTTATGATTACTAGATATTTTCCCCATCCTACTTTTTCAACTGTTTGTCCTCTCTCTTTTGACCATTTCCCTCATCATCAGTGTTTTTCTTCTATCTTCCCCAAATTGGCCTCCCTTTTCTTTTTTTTTATTTAGAATTTTATTTTCCCAAATTACATGTAAAATACAAATTTTCAAATCAATTTGTTTTAAAACTTTGTGATCCAAATTCACTTCCTCCCTCACCGCCCCCCCCCCCACAAGAACTTAAGCAATTCAATATAAGCAAAACATGAGCAGTCATGAAAAACCTTTCCAAATTAGTCAGGTTGTGAAAGAAAACAGACAAAAACAAAAATTCAGATAAAGGAACTAATGAAAAAAATATGCTTCAATCTGTATTCAGATATCATCAGTTCACTCTGTAGATGGATTGCATTTTTCATAAGGCCTTCAGATTTGTATTAGATAATTGCATTGCTGAAAATAATCAACTCATTCACAGCCAAACATCTCAGAATATTGCTGCTATTTTATATACAGTACATTTCATTTTGCATCAGCTCATGCAGGTTCTTCCAGGTCTTCCTGATAGCATTCTGCTCATCATTTTTTATATAAAACTACATTTATATAACACTTTAAAGAGAGATTTCCTTACAATATACCCATGGGGTTGATTATTACAACAACAATAATATATAACATTTATATAGTACCTTATACCTGACAAAGATTTTCTCCACAACATCCCAGCAAAGTATCATATGCTTTATCATCATCATCAGTCATCATCATCCTCAATCAATCCTCACCATCTCAGTGAATCCTCATATTCATCATTCAATCCTCATTACCATCAATCAGTCCTCATTATCAATTCTTCCTCATCAATCATTCCTCTTCTTCATCCAATCATCAACAATCCATCAGTCATTGTCATCATCATTGTCATCATCATCATCATCATCATCATCATCATTATCATCATCATCATCATCATCATCGCCATCCATTACTCTTGACTCTGCTTCAAACTTTTTTCAGTTACTATTGTTAACTGTTTTTCTCCACCCTGTTCCCTCCCCATGATATTTACTCTATTTTCTACCTTCTTTTAACCTATCCCTCCTCAAAAGTGTTTTGCTCCTGATTGCCCCCTGCCTCACTCTACCCTCCTTTCTTTCCCCCCTCCTTCCTTATCCCCTTCCCCTCCTACTTTCCTGCAGGGTTAGATTACTCCATCCAAATGAGTGTGTATGTTAGACATATCAACTTCCCATGTAGGAATTAAAACAGTTTAACTTTTAACATCCCTCATGATTTCTTTTTCCTGTTTACCTTTTTTATGCTTCTCTAAGGTCTTATATTTGAAAATTGAATTTTCTATTCAGTTTAGGTCTTTTCATTACAAATGCCTGAAAGTCCTCTTTTTCATTGAAGTCCTAATTTTCCCCTAAAATATTAAATCAGTTTTGCTGGGTAGGTGATTCTTGGTTGTGTAATGATTGGAATGATGCCACCTACTGGAGACTTACTGTAGAAAAATTCCGTCATGAGGTGAAGGTCTCTGAGGGCAAGACCATGCATCTTTTCTTTGGCGTCAGGAAGTGATGTTTGTTTGTGGGAGGAAGAAGCGGGAGGCTGGCGTGCTGGCTGACTCTCTTTCCTGTGGACTGTGGTGGGGAGCGGAGCTAGGAATACTCTCTCCCTTTAATAGATAGATGAATCTAGGCCTTTGCTCTCTCTCTTTACTAAATTCTTATTCTCCTTAATAAATGCTTAAAAGTCTAACTCTTGCTAAAGCTTATAATTTATTGGCTACCACTCATTGGATATTTTAGACAGCATAGCTAGAATTTTAGCCCCTTACAGTTGTAATCCCAATCCCTTTGCCCTCCAGAATATCAAATTCCATGGCCTCAGATCCTTTAAGGTAGAAGCTGCTAGATCTTGTGCTATCCTGACTGTGGCTCCACAATACTTGAATTGTTTGGTTTTGTTTTGTTTTTCTGGCTGCTTGTAATATTTTCTTGTTGACCAGGGAGCTCTGGAATTTGGCTATATTATTCCTGGAACTTTTCATTTTGGGATTTATTTCAAAAGGTTATTAGTGGATTCTTTCAATTTCTATTTTAGCTTCTGTTTCTAGAATATCAGGGAAATTTTCCCTGACAATCTCTTGGAAGATGATGCATAATGTCTTTTTTTGATCCTGGTTTTCAGGTAGTCCAATAATTTTCAAATTATTTCTCCTGGATCTATATTCTAGGTCTCCTATTTGTACAAGAAGCTATTTCACATTGCCCTGTATTTTTTTATTCATTTGGATTTGCTTTCCTCCCTTTTCTCAGGGCCTCCCTCTTCCCCACTATATAATTTCCTCACTTTCTACTTCCCTGTCAGGTAAGACAGATTTCTATATTAAAGTGATTGTGAATATCATTCCCTCTTTGAGTCAATACTGATAACAGTAAGGTTCAAGTGATTCTTCACTGAATCACTTATATTTCTTCTCCGTTTTTATTTGTTTATGCTTCTCGTGGGTCTTGATATTGGAAATCTTTTTTTTTGTTGTTGTTGTTGTTCAATTCTCTTCTCCTTATAAAAGCTTGAAATCCTTCTATTTCATTGAATGACCATTTTCCCTTGAAGCACTATGCTTAAGTTAGCCAGGTAAGTGGCTAGTGTTTGTAGTCCTAGCTCCTTTGCCTTCTGGAATAATATGTTTTCTGACCTCTAACCCTTTAATTTTGCAGCTGCTAAGTCCTGTGGAATCCTGATTGTAGCTCCCAAATTTTTGAATTCTTTCTTTCTAGACATGTACAGTATTTTTCCTTTGATGTGGTAATTCTGAATTTTGGCTATAATGTTGGAGTTTTTGGTTTAGGATCTCTTTCTTGGGGAAATCAATGGATTCTTTTGATGTCTATTTTGCCCTCAGGTACAGGGAAATCAGAACAGTTTTCCTTGATAATTTCTTGAAAGATGCTTTCCAGGTCTTTCTTTTGATTATGGCTTTAATGTAAACCAATAATTCTGAAATTGTTTCTCCTGGATCTATTTTTTCCAGATCACATTTTTTTCCATGCTGTATTCTATATTTTTTTATTTGTTTGAATTTGTTTGTTTGAATCTTGATGTGTCATAGAGCTATTAGCTTCCACTTGCCTTATTCTAATTTTTAAGGAGTTGTTTTCTTCAATTAGCTTTTTTTTTAATTTTCTTTTGTATTTGGATGATGGTACTTTTTTTGTGGGGAAATGGGGTTTGCCCAGGGTCACACAGCTAGTGTCAAGTGTCTGAGGCCAGATTTGAACTCAGGTCCTCCTGAATCCAGGGCCAGTGCTTTATCCACTGCACCACCTAGCTGCCCCTTATGATGGTACTTTTTAAGTACTTGTTTTCTTCAGTGGATTTTCATATCTCCTTTTCCATTTGTCCAATTCTATTTGTGAGAATATTATTATTACCAGAGTCCCCTTGCTGTGAGAACATGGGTTGACCTTACTAAGGTTGTGTCCTAAAGTTAGCTCACGTTAACATGAGACCACTCTCAACCAATCAGCCTGAAGCAGTATGTGAGGCAGTTGGGAGTTGTTGGTTGGAAAATCGTGGAGTTGGCACTTCTGATTTCTCCTCGAGGGTAGGTTAAGTTTTCCTATTCTTTCTGAGACACTTAATCTCTCTTTGTTATCCTCTAATATATTTTAATAAATGTTTAATACCTAAAGTGTTAAACCATTGTCCTAGTTAGCCTTCCCCACAAGTGGACAGATAGGGTAACCACAGACATTTAGTTTTATCCATCATATATTTTTAAGAAGTTATTTCTTTTCTAAGCAGTTGAATTTTTTTTCATAATTCTCTTGACACCATTTCAATACCAATCTTTTACTACCAGTTTGGAACTACAAAATGGAACAAAAAGTTTTGAAAAGTATAGTACCCCATGATTTAGACATAAAAGGTGATACCATAGGTAAATTATGAGAGTAAGGAATAGTTTACTTCTCAGTTCTTTGGAAAGGAAAACAGTTTATCAACAAAAAAGTCATAGAGAATATTATGAAATTAAAAATGGATGATTTTGATTACATTAACTTAAAAAAGATTTTTGTACAAACAGAAGCAATGCATCCAAAATTAGAAGGGAGACAGAAAGCTAGGAAACAAATTTTATAGCCAGTATTTCTGATAATGGCCTCATTTCTAAAATATATCAAGAACTAAATCAAATTTACAAGAATCCAAGTCATTCCCCGATTGAGAAATGGTCAAAGGCTATTAAGAGGCCATATTCTGATGAAGAAATCAAAGTTATATATTGCCATATGAAAAAACAATGCTCTAAATCACTATTGATTAGAGAAATGCAAATTAAAAAACTCTGAGGTACCACCTGACACCTATCAGATTGACTAATATGACAAAAAGGAAAATAATAAATGTTGGAGAAGCTGTGGAAAAATTGGAACACTAATGGATTGTTAGTAGAGCTGTGAACTGATCCAACCATTCTGGAGAGTAGTTTGGAACTATGCCCAAAGGGCTCTAAAGCTGTACATACCCTTTGACCCAGCAATACCACTTATAGTTCTTTCTCCCAAAGAGATCATAAAAAAGGGAAAAGGACTCACATGTACAAAAATATTTATAGTTGCTGTTTTTGTGGTGGCAAGGAATTTTAAATTGAGGGATTGCCCATCAATTGGGGAATGTCTGAAGAAATTGTCATATATGAATGTAATGGAATACTATTGTGCTATAAGAAATGACGAACAAGCACATTTCAGAGAAACCTAGAAGGTTTGCACAAACTGATGATGAGTGAGATAAGCAGAACCAGGAGAACATTATATACAGTATCAACTGTGATAGACTTGATTCTTTTCAGAAATACAATTGTCCAAGATAGTTCTGAAGGACTCATGATAGAAAATGTTCTCTGAATCAAGAAAAAAAAAAAAGGAACTGTGGAATCTAGATGCAGATCAAACCATCCTCTTCCTATTGATTTTGTTGTTGTTGTTTTTCTTTTTTAAGGGTTTTCCTTGTTCCTCTGATTTTTCTCTTATAGCGTGACTAATGTAGAAATATGTTTAATATGATTGTACATATATAACCTATATCAGTTTACTTGGTGTCTTAGGGATGGTGGAGGGAGGGACAAAAATTTGAAACTAGAAATCTTATAAAAACTAATGATGAAAAGTATATCTAAATGTAACTGGAAAATAATAAAATACTTTTATGAAAAAAGAAAAGTATAGTACCCCAAATGAATAAAATATTAACATCACAAGTTACCAATCAACCAGGAAGCCGTAGAAAATTTAACATGTTCTTATCATTTATGAGAAATATAAAGAACAAGTCTACAAAATACCTCTGGAAGTAAACAACTTCATTGATTAATAACATGTTTCAAAAGAGTTATACATTAATATTTCCATTAAACATAACTGAGAACCCTATAACTTCATTTGGAAACTATGAAAAAGGATAAAATAAAGAGTATAGTTAAAAAAAATTCCCTCCACAGGTGAAATCCATATGATCTCTACCCCATCTTTTTGTTTAATCCTTCATTCCCTCATTCCCCCCCACACACACTCTGCTGTCCTCTTCCTTTTCCTTCTCTCTTTTCTTTTTCCTTCCTTTCATTCTCTCCTCCCTTTCTTTCATCCTTCTCTCTCTCCTTCCTTACTTCCTTATCTTTTTTCCTTCCTTTCTCCTTTCTTTTGTTACTTTGTTTTACCTTCCATAATTCCATTTCCCTTAATCTTTCTTCCCTTACTTCCCTTCTTCCCTTTCCCTTCCTTTCTTTATTCCTATCTTTCTTACTTCCTTTCTATCATTTCTACCTTTCTTTCCTCTCTTCTTCCTTCTTCCTCCCTGCTTGAACAAGAAAAAATAATGTTAAAATCAGAACTAAAAGGTATTATCCTAAAGGAAACTTAGTCTATGTCCTTTATTTGGGAACACAATGAAGTTGTCCCAGAGAGATTACATAAATGAAAAAAATCAGGTTTTCTAATTCTTACATCATTTTACTTCTGACCAATCCACAACTAGACTTCATCTTATAGTGCCTAAAATTCTATAGTATGTTTTGCAGTGATTGACTATTATCTTTTATGGTTCTATCTATAGTATATATTTTTCATTTATGCATTAAAGATTTTTTTATGCAATGATTTAAAATTATTTTCTAGGTTAAAGCTTAAGGATCTTGAAGAGAAAAATAGGTCTTATTATAATAAATATTTTCCTATAATTGTTCATGTAATGATATTTTGAAGATAATTATGTTGTACTATGCTTTTTCTTTCTTTACCTTTTGAATATGGCACTGTATTACTTTAACCACTTTTTATGAATTAGTATTCACAGAAGCCCTGTTGGAAATACAAAGAAATGTCATTTATTCCATCCCATTAGCTTTGCTGTATTGACTTTCCTTCAAAAATAAACACATCAAGAGCAACCCTCAGTCATGAAGTATCAAGCAGATGATGTTTTTCCTATTACCTTTCCCAGTAGGAATAAGGAAAGGAAAATGATGAAAGTTGGATTCTAAGTTAACTGAAGGGATAGGCTTTTGTCCAATATGAAACTAACAGGCAATCAGAAACATGTATTACTTTAAGCTACTATGAATACACACTTGAAATAACTTAAAAGCATCTTGGCATAAAACTGATTATTTCTTTTATTTAGTTCCTCCAATATCAATAGTCTTGATTTAAAAAAAAGGCAAATGTCACATTTGGTATATTTCTGGATGACTGCATTGATTTTTGGCTTGTGGACAAATTCAATTACATGCAGCATTCAAAGGTTTACATAATTGCAATTGTAGGATCTCCTTCTTAAGTATCTTCTTAATTTCCTAAACTCATAGAAAGTTAAATGTTGTATAGTATATGTTATATTGTTTTTTAAAAGTGCATGAGTGGAGCAACTAGGTGGCACAGTGGATAGAGCACCAGCCCTGGAGTCAGGAGGATCTGAGTTCAAAATATGGCCTCAGACACTTGTCACTTACTAGCTGTGTGACCTTGGAAAAGTCACTTAACCCCAATTGGCTCACTGAAAAAAAAATTGCATGAGCAAAATTCAGTAAATACTAATAAGCATACCAAGTGACATTGTGTAGAATTTATAGTTTTGAAAATTCATAGTAATTTCAGAAAACCATCTGTGTATGCTCCATGATACTGATATACCTTATGTCCTGATCACTCAATTTCAAATATGAGAGATGGATTTCTCAGAATCTGTGCATATAGTGCCTCCTGCAACTCTAATTGTTCTAAAAGAAATACTAATCAACTCCTTAGGTTAAAATTTAAATTTTAGTTAAAAAACTCAAATTCAGCTATTTATATTAAGGAAAAGACTACCTACATACACATAACACACTCACAAACTGAATACAAGACAGCTCAGATTAGGATTTTAAAATATTTCCTGGGGGCAGCTAGGTGGGGCAGTGGATAGAGCACTGGCCCTGGAGTCAGCAGTACCTGAGTTCAAATCCAGCCTCAGACACTTAATACTTACTAGCTGTGTGACCCTAGGCAAGCCACTTATCCCCAATTGCCTCACTAAAAAAAATAATATATATTTCCTTGGACAGCATAGCCAAGATGGCAGAGGAAAGATATTAAATGCACAGAGCTCCTGATACAATTACCCCCAAAAGAGCAATAAAAGAACCCCTGGAGCAGAAAAACCCACAAAAATATGGGCTGAGATTATTTTCCATCTATAGCTAGAGTAAAGTCCAACCCCACAATCACACCAACAGAGACCCTAGGCATACCACATCAGGAAGAATTTACCCTAGAGCCTCTGAACCAGCTACAGCACCAGCATCTTCTGTAACTGAGCATGCGGTCAGGTGGGAGAGCTGAACATCTGACCAGGGGGGAAAGTACAGGGGTATCAGTGGAACCTAGGGAGGAATTTGTCTGTCCCATCCCAGTTGGGAACCTGGAAGAAATCCTGAGTGGCAGAAGGCCCAGGTTGGGGAGCAGTGTAGGCTCGTCACAAGTAAAAACCACCACAGTGCTCTGCTAGCTGGTTAACTAGAAAGTTGGATTGAGGTTATCTTTGGACCAGAGAACAGGACAGGCAAGAGAAAAACCTGCCTTCCCTCAAACCAAAACACCTGAGACCTTCTGAAGCTGGGGACAGTAGTGTACCCAAGAAGCAATCCCCCCAGGGGGGAGTTGAAAGTCAAGTAAAAGTTGAGCAAGAAAAGAAAGTTAAGAATTACAGAAAGTTTCTTCAGTGACAGGGATGATCAAGGTACACCTTCAGAAAAGGAAATCAACCACAGGACCCCTACATACAAAGCTTCCAAGAAAAATATGAACTGGTCTCAGGCCATGGAAGCTCTCAAAAGGGACTTTGAAGAGAAAGTAGGAGAGAAGGAAGATGTAGAGAAAGGGAGGAAAGAATGGAAAGAGAAATGAAAGTGAGGTAGGAAAGTCATGAGAAAAAAGTCAACAGTTTGAAAAGTCAAATGGAACAGGAGATTAAAAGCTATCTGATGAAAATAATTGCCTAAGAATTAGGATTGAACAAATGGAAACTAGTAACCTTATGGGAAACCAAGACACGGTAAAGCAAATCCAATTGAATGAAAAAATAGAGGGCAATATGAAATATCTCCTTGGAAAAACAGCTGACATAGAAAATAAATCCAGGAGAGATAATTTGAAAATCATTGGACTACCTGAAAACCATGACCAAAACAAGAGCTTAGACACCATCCTCCAAGAGATTGTCTGGGGAAATTGCCCTGATATTCTAGAAGCAGAAGCTAAAATAGAAGTTGAAAGAATCCACCAATCATCTCCTGAAAGAGATCCTAAAAGGAAAACCTCCAGGAATATTATAGCCAAATTCCGGAACTCCCAGGTCAAGGAGAAACTATTTCAAGCAGCTAAAAAAAAAAAGAATTCAAATACTGTGGGGCTCCAATAAGGATAAAGCAAGATCTAGCAACATCTACATTAAAGGACCAGAGGGCATAGAATATGATTTTCCAGAGGGCAAAGGAACTGGGACTACAGCCAAAAATCATGTACCCAGCAAAACTGATTATAATCTTTCAGAGGAAAAAATGGGACTTCAATGAAAAAGAGGTCTTTCAGGCATTTGTGAGGAAAAGACCTGAACTGAATAGAAACTTTGACTTTTAAATTCAAGACCCTGGAGAATAATAAAAAAGGTAAACAGGGAAAAGAAGTCATGAGGGACATTAAAGGGTCAAACTGTTTATATTCATACATGAGAAAATAATACTTCCAACTCATAAGAACTTTTTCAGTAAGAAATACACAGAGGACACAGATCTGAACTGAATATGAAGGGATGGTATTTTTAAAGCATTTATTTTTTGTGTATCCTTGTTCTTTGTGGAGCAAACAGGGTGGCTTGTCTTATGTCTGGGGCTGGATTTGGGCTCTGGGACTTGTGGGCCCAGGGCTGGTGCTTTGTCCACTGTGCCACCTAGCTAACCCATGATGACATCTTTAAAATAGGATGGAGGGGTAGGAGGAATAGACTGGGGAAGCGGGAAGGGGAGAGGTAGCTCACATGAAGGAAACAAGAAAAAAGCTTATGGAGGGGAGGGGAAGAGGGATAAGGAGTGGGGGAGTGAGTGAAGCTCACTATCATCGGAATTGGCTCAAAGCGGGAATAACATACATACTCAAGCAGGTAGAGTAATATATTTTTGCCCTGAGGAAAAGTGGGAGAGGAAGGAGATGGGGTGGAGGGGAGAGAAGAGGGGAAGGAGCAAAGAGAAGGTTGGGGGAGGGAGCTGTAAAAAGCAAAATAGTTTTGTGGAAGGTGAAGATGTTCTGCATAACACCACATGTAGGACATATATTGAATTGCATGATTTCATAGGGAAAGTTGATGAGGGAGGGAGGAAGAAAAATTTAGAAAACAGAATTAGGTCAAAGGCCTTAACCTCACCAGAGTGGGCTCAAGAGGGAATAACACACACACACACACACACACACACACACACACACACACACAATTGGGAAGAGTAATTTATTTAACCCTACAGGAAAAGAGGAGGAGAAGAAGATAAGGAGGCAAGGGTGAATGAAGGCAGGGTGGAGGAAGGGAGGCGGCAGTCAGTAGCAAAACACTTTTAAGGAGGAATAGGGTAAAATAAGAGACAATAGAGTAAATATCATTGGAAAGGAATTGGATGGAGGGAAATAGTTATGATGATTTTTTACAATGTCAAAATGTACGGTACCTACTCTGCTGGGCTATTGTGAAGAAAATTCTTTGTCAAGTTAAAGGTACTATATAGAAATTGTAATGAACAGAATGCTATCAGAAAAACATGGAAAGACACCCATGAACTGAAGGCAGAGAGAAAAGTACTGTATACAAAATAATAGCAGTGTAAGATGATCTGCTGGGAAGCACATAGTTGTTTTCAGCAGGGCAATAATTCAATATAACTCTGAAGAACTTATGAAAATTGCAGTCCATCTACAGAGAAATAACTGATGGTATCTGAAAACAGAATGAAACATATTTTTTGACAATTCCTTAATCTGAAGTTTTGTTACTTGTTTTCTCTCACAACCTAGCTAATATAGAGTTGTTTTTGATGACTACTCATGTATAATTTATATTGAATTGTTTGAGTTCTTGGGGTGGTGGTGGAAAGGGAGGGAGGAAGAGAAGTTGGAACACAAAGTTTAAAAAAATTGATGTCAAAATTTGCTTTTACATGTAATTTGCAAAATAAAAGAGAGAGCAACCTAAGCTCATCATCACCATTAACAAACATTTACATAGTACTTAGGATGTGCCAATAACCATGGTAAGCATTTTAAATTATCTCATTTGAGCCTCACAAAAAAAACCTGGGAGTCAGGCACTATTATTATTATTTTTTTTTTACCATTTTATAGATAATAAAAATGAAGCAAAAAGTGTTTCAGTGGCTTTCTCAGATTCACACAAGTAGTTTGGATTTTAACTCAGGTCTCCCTGATCCCAGGACCAGAGCTGTATCCACTATAACACCACAGAAAAAGAAAAAAAATGAAACATTAAGATGCTCCCTATTTGAATTTTTTGTTTTCCTCTGCTCAGTCAATCTCTGGACTTCACTGTGTTCTTAAAAATCTTCTTAGCTTGTTTGTCTGTCATAAGTTGGTTCCTAATGCAATGAGAACCACATATAAGCCTTCATCTTTTTTTAATTATAAAAGTATTTTATTGTTTTCCAGTTACTTGTAGAGATAGTTTTCAACACTTGTTTTTATAAGATTTCTAGTTTCAAATTTTTCTCTGTCCCTCCCCTCCCTCCACCATCCCCAAGACAGCAAGTAATCTGATATAGGTTACATATGTATAATAACATTAAACATATTTCTGCATTAGTCATGTTATAAGAGAAGAATCAGAGCAAAAAGGAAAACTCTCAAAAAGTAAAAACAACAGCACCCAAAACAAAAGAAATAGTATGGTTCAATCTGCATCCATATTCCACAGCTTATTTTTTCTGGATTTGGAGAACATTTTCCATCATGAGTCCTTTGGAATTATCCTAGACCATTGTATTGCTGAAAAGAATCAAGTCTATCACAGTTCATCAACACATAATGTTGATGATATTGTGTACAATGTTCTCCTGGTTCTGCTCATCTCACTCATCATAAGTTCATGAAAATCTTTGCTGCTTTCTCTGAAATCTGCCTGCTCATCTTTTCTTAGAGCACAATAGAATTCCATTACATTCATATACCACAACTTGTTCAGCCATTCCCCAATCGATGGGCAGCCCCTCAATTTCCAATTCCTTGCCACCACAAAAACAGCAGCTAAAAATATATTCATTCATGTGGGTCCTTTTCCCTTTTTTATTATGTCTTTAGGAAAAAGTCCTAATAGTGGTATTACTGAGTCAAGGGGTATGTACAGTTTTAGAGCCCTTTGGGCATAGTTCCAAACTGCTCTCCAGAATGGTTGGATCAGTTCACAGCTCCACCAACAATGCATTAGTGTTCCAATTTTTCCACAGCTTCTCCAACATTTATTATTTTCCTTTTTTGTCATATTAACCAAACTGATAGGTGTCAGGTGGTACCTCACAGTTGTTTTAATTTGCATTTCTCTGATCAATAGTGATTTAGAGCATTTTTTTTTTCATATGGCAATAGATAGCTTTTACTTCTTCATCAGAAAACTGCCTGTTCATATCCTTTGACCATTTTTCTATTGGGAAGTGACTTGAATTCTTAGAAATTTGATTTAGTTCCCTATATATTTTAGAAATGAGGCCCTTTATCAAATGTACTGGCTACAAAAATTGTTTCCCAGCTTTCTTTCTCCCTTCTAATTTTGGATGCATTGCTTTTGTTTGTACAAAAACTTTTTTTACTTTAATGTAATCAAAATCATACAATTTGCATTTCATACTATTCTCTATCTCGGTTTGGTTATAAACTGTTTTCCTTTCCAAAGATCTGAAAGGTAAACTATACTTTCCTCTCCTAATTTACCTATGTTATTATTACTTTTCATGCTTAAATCATATACCCAATTGGACCTTATTTTAGTATAAGGTATAAGATGTTGGTCTATGCCTAGTTTCTGTCATTCTTCCAGTTTTCCCAGCAGTTTTTGTCAAATACTGAGTTCCTATTCCCAAAGCTGGAGCCTTTGAGTTTATCAAACAGTACAGTATTAAAGTCATTTCCTACTGTGTCTCATGTGCCTAGCCTTTTGCATTGATCCTGCACTCTATTTCTGAGCCAGTACCAAATAGTTTTGATGACTGCCACTTTAAAGTAGAGCTTCAGATTTGGTACAGCTAGCCCCGTTTCCTGTGCATTTTTTTTCATCATTTCCCTTGTTATTCTTGACATTTTGTTTTTCCAGGTGAATTTTGTTATTATTTTTTCTAGCTCTATAAAATAATGTTTAGGTCATCTGATTGGTATGGCATTGAATAGATAAATTAATTTAGGTAGAATTGTCATTTGTATTATATTAGCTCAGCTTATCCATGAGCAACTGATATTTTTCCAATTATTTAGATCTAATTTGATTTGTGTGAAAACTGTATTGTAATTATGTTCATAGAGTTCCTGGGTTTTTCTTGGCAAGTAGACTCCCAAAAGTATTTTATATTGTCTACTGTTACTTTAAATGGAATTTCTCTTTCTATCTCTTGCTACTGGACTTTGTTGGTCATGTATAGAAATGCTAATGATTTATGTGGATTTATTTTATATCCTGCTACTTTGCTAAAGTTGTTCATTGTTTCAAGTAATTTTTAGTTGATTCTCTAGGATTCTCTAAGTATACCATCATATAATCTCCGAAGAGTGAAATTTTTGTTTCCTCCTTGCCTATTCTAATTCCTTTAATTCGTTTTTATTCTCTGATTGCTAATACTAACATTTCTAGTACAATATTAAATAATAGAGGTGATAATGAACATCCCTGTTTCACCCCTGATCTTATTGGGAATGTGTCTAACAACCCTTTGCCTTTGAGACAGCTACCTGTCTCATATACTGTTTATACCTTTTATATGTTCCTTAATTTGTTTTATCTTTTTTTCATTCTGGTAGATATTGTTCCTGTTAGTTCTTCCTGAATTTAGGAGCAACTGCCATATTCCTTCTTAACTTATTCTTTATCTTCATAGATAGGTAGGCAGGCAGGTAGGTAGGTAGGCAGGCAGGAATATAAGATACATAAGAGAAAGAGAAAGAGAGAGAGAGAGAGAGAGAGAGAGAGAGAGAGAGAGAGAGAGAGAGAGAGAGAGAGAGAGAGAGAGAGAGAGAGAGAGAAAGAGAAAGAATCCACATGGATACCAAGATGCTGCTTATACTCATCTTCAATCCATAAAGTGATTTGATTTTGCCTTGACAACCTAGTTCTGTCTTAAGATTTTTTCTGGGTTTTTATAACTGCCTTATCCTTTAGGGATTATTTTTTTTTCTTTTAAGCGAGGCTATGGGGATTAAGTGACTTGCCCAGGGTCACATAACTAGTAAGTGTCAAGTCTCTGAGGCCAGATTTGAACTCAGGTACTCCTGAATCCAGGGCCGGTACTTTATCCACTGTGCCATCTAGCTGTCCCCTTTTTAAGGATTCTTTATCTCCATCCTTATTCATTGATCTGAATGTACTATCCATCACTTGCTAGAATTTGTTTTGGCAGTATGCTTCAAAACTCCAAATCAAATCAAAGCCCATTCCTAAAACGTTTTATTCCCTCACCATAGCCTCAGCATCCCTGGATTCCTTCAAGCTTCATTTAAAATTGCACCTTGTTCTCCAAGATTTCCACAGTTACCACAGCATTTATTGCCTATTCTTCTGGGATTATCTACTCTCTATATGCTGTGCATATACTTAGTTTATATGCTGACTCATTAGAATTTAAGATCTTTGTGGGCAGATTGTTTATATATATATATAAACCTACTGACTGACCTACTGACTGACCAAAGGAGTCACCTTTTAAGCAATTGTCATATCTCCCAACCAGTTTCTCTGCTTCTTTTATTCTTACAGAGTATGGAATTACAATTTCTGGCTATCTACAAAGCAAAGATAATTATTCCAGAAAAGGAGCAGAGGATTTTAAGTAATCTTCCCTTCCTCATGTTTTACTTCCAGTTCTCAATGTCACCAGGATGAAAAGAAGAAATCATGAACATATGGACAACTCAAACTGCATTTCTCACTACTACTAATACTGCCTGGGTCCATATGGTTTAAAAAGAAAAAAAGTTACATGGTGCTGAAACATTGTCACTAGTGATGATGACAAATAGTCTGTCATCATATTTTCTCACACTGTAGAAGATTGGCCAGAAAAAAACATAAAGATTTCTGACCTGTTTTCCTGAACACCAAAGAAATAGAAAATTTACACAAATGTATGGCTTCTTTAAAGATGTTATCTCATCTTTTAGGTTTATTTTCTATTTTCTATCATACAAAGTATATTAAATATAATTGATGCTTAAAAAATGATTGTAGAGGGCAAGTATGGTATGGTAGATAATGTTAGCCTTGGGATAAGAAAGAATCATGTTGAAATCAAACTCTAATGTTAAATACCTAGGTGAACATCAGTGAAATCACTTAACTTCTCACACTCTGATTTTCCTCAATTGTTAGAGACACTATCACCTAAACTACCTATCTCCTTGGATTGTTGTCATATGAAATAATTATGTGAAGTGCTTTTCAAAACCTGAAAATACTATATAAATGCCAATTATCATTTAAAACATAATATTATGGAGATAATGTGATGTGTAGAAGTATAACGTCTGATATCATAATTCGCATACTGTTATATAAGAAATCATTCATCATTTCATTATAAAACAACTTACAGAATAAATAAAAACTATCATTACAATTGTATTATAAGAAATACACTGAGTTTCTGTATTTTTTTTTCTTTGCTTTTAGTTCATTTTTGAACTTCAAGTTCACTATAGCCCATGACTCCTAGAACTACTTGTTAGCCCTTATCTGGTCATGCTTGCATTGTTTCTACCCCTATGTTCTCCTCTTCTGATTGGTGAATTTGTTATCTGGACCTCTGAGGAAGCATTCATACCAGCCAAATTCACTAAGAACCTGGATAAGACCATGTTTCTCCATATTATTTATTAACCTTATATGCATTCCCCACTTTCCTGCATTAAGGGATCTTAAAAGTCATCTTGTTTGACTTCTTCCTTTTTTAAGAATGAAGAAACAGAGGCTCAAGTATATGAAGTGATTCACCTATGTTCACATGGCTGGTGAAAGTGATAGGCTCCAAGTTCCACAATTTAACTTTTAAGAATTCTACTACAATATCATTCCTCTTTGAAATAAATATATGTATACCATTCTCAGAAACATTTTGTAGAGAAAATATTTTTATAATAAAACCCGTGATATTTTTTTCTATACTCAACCTTCTTAGTATATTCCCTCTTTCACATGTTTAGAGAATTGACTCCTCAGTGCCCTCAAAATGGTGTTGTCTCAAGCATAGTCTTCTTTTCTGTGTGTTTGTTACAGGTTCACTGCCTTTCTACTCATTATTTTGCTTAGCAGGATTTTAATTCTTCAAAAGCTATATTTGAGAATATATTTATTGTTGATTCCAAATATGAATTTTTTTATCCTTTAAGGAGAAAATAATTTGTTTTAGAAATAATTACAGATTTTTACCACTCACAGTGTATTTCTCCTAATTTTATTCTTTGTTTTATAAATTTTATTGATGTTTAATATTCATATTTTAAATTTTGAAAACAAAAATCTCTTCCTGCAGTACTTCATTCAGAGTCTATCCAAGCTATCTCTGAATATAGATAGCATTTTTCTTCATGAATCACTGGAATTGTTTTGAATACTTTTATTGATTAGAGTAGCTAAGGCTTACACAACTGATAATTTTTACAAGGCAACTGTTCTTCTATACTATATTCTCCTAGTTCAGCTTACTTCACTTTGCATCAGTTCATGTAATATGTCTTCCTAGTTTTTTTCTGAAACCTTCTTCTGCATCATTTCTTATAGCACAGGCATATTCCCTCATAATCACATACCACAAATTGTTTAGCCATTCCCCAATTATTGGATATTCCCTCAATTTCCAATTCTTAGCCAAACAAAAAAAAAAGCTGCTAGAAATAGGTTTTTACACATACACAGCCATGCGTTCTCAGCTGATTCTGGGTAGTGGTGTTCTTCAGGTTGTATCATTTCCCTTCCCCCATTTTATTTCCTTTCCTTTAATTCTACTGATCTTTCTTGTGTTTTTAAGTTCATTCTTGTTAATAAGTCTTGTTCTGTTTTTGAGGGAGGCTATCAGTCACTTTCCTTGCCCCAATATTTCAGCAAACTGCATAGCTAACACTCCCCAATTAAGAATTGGTCTCTACAGTGACAAGGAAGATAAAGCTGCACCCTCAGAGGAAGATGTAAATGTCAGGACCCCTATATCTAAATCTTCCATAAAAATATGAATTGGTCTCAGGCCATAGAAGTGCTCAAAAAGGAATTTGAAGATAAAATTAGAGAGGTAGAGGAAAAAATGAAAGAGAAATGAGTGTGATGCAGGGAAGATGTGAGAAAAAATCAACAGCTTGAAAAGTCAAATTGGCCAAATGGAAAAGCTCTCTGATGAAAATAATTGCCTAAGAATGAGGATTAAACAAATGGAAGCTAGTGATTTTATGAGAAACCACGAAACAATAAAGCAAATCCAAATGAACAAAAAAAAAATAGAGGGCAATGTGAAATATCTTCTTGGAAAAAACTTATGACCTGGAAAAATAGGTCCAGGAGAGATAATTTGAAAATTATTGGTTTACCTGAAAACCATGATCAAATAATGAACTTAGACATCATCTTCCAAGAAATTGTCAGGGAAAATCACCATGATATTCTAGAAGCAGAAAGTAAAATAGAAATTGAAAGAATCCACCAATCACCTCATGAAAGAGATCCCAAAAAGGAAACTCCTAGGAATATTATAGGCAAATTCCAGAGCTCTCAGGTCAAGGAGAAAATATTGCAAGCTGCCAAAAAAATAAAAGAATTCAAGTACTGTTGAGCCTCAGTCAGGATAGAACTAGATTTAGCAGCTTCTACATTAAATGACTTGAGGGCATGGAATATAATATTCCAGAGGGCAAGTGAATTGGCATTACAACCAAGAATCACATATCCAGCAAAACTGATTATAATCTTTCAGAGGAAAAAATGGGAGTTCAAAGAAAAAGAGGACTTTCAGGTATTCAAAATGAAAAGACCTAAACTGAATGACAAATTTGACTTTCAAATACAAGACCCTAGAGAACTATAAAAAATTGGAGTTGAGGAACATACCTGGGGTTGTGTCCTGTTGAGGGAGTTGAGGGTCATTCACCTGGGGTTAATGTCCTGTGTCTGAGGCCGGGTTTTGGCTGGGGTTCCCCTGAGCCCAGGGTGGATGCTTTGTCAACTGTGTTGCCAGCTGCCCCATGATGACATCTTTAGGGTAAAATTGAGAGTTGAGAGGAATACACTGGTGAGGGGGAATGACAGAGGTAGCATAGGGTGAAATGTCACATGAAAGAAACAGGAAATGGCTTGTGGAGTGGGGGAAGAGATGGGGGAGGATCAGGATTGTAAATGAATTTTATACTCATCAGAATGGGCTCAAAGACCTTGATCTCATCAAAGTTGCCTCAAGGAGGGATTAACACATATATGCAGACCCAATTGGGTGGAGTAATCTATTTACTATGGGCAGTAAATGCGCCTAACACTCATCAGAATTGGCTCAAAGACCTGAGTGTCATCAGAATTGGCTCAGGGAGGGAATGACACACACAGTCAATTGGATATAGTGGTCTATCTAACCCTGCAGGAAGGTGGGAGGGGAAGGGGATAAAAAGAGAGGGGCAAAAGAAGGGAGGGCAGATGGAGGGAGGGTACAGACAGAAGCAAATCCCTTTTGAAGAGGGATAGAGTGAAAGAAGATAGATAATAGAGTAAATACCATGGGGAAGGGAATAGGATGGAGGGAAACAGTTAACTATAGCAATTGTGAAAAACAGAAAAGGGGGGAAATTTGTACAAAAAATGTTTATAGCAACTCTTTGTGGTGGCTAAGAATTGGGAATCAAGGGAATGCCCATCAATTGACAAATGACTGAAGAAGCTGTATATATGATTGTAGTGAAATGGTATTGTACTATAGGAAATGACAAACAGGATGACCCCAGAAAAACCTGGAAAGAATTATATGAACTGATGTATAGTGAAGTGAGCAGAACTGGGAGAACATTGTGCATAGTGACATCAGTATTGTTTGATGAGCAATTGTGAATGACTTAACTACTCTCAGCAGTACAATACCAAGGGACTAATGATGAAGGATACTATCTACTCCCATAGAAAGAACTGATACAAAAGATCACTTGTGGATTGCACTTGTGTATTGGTTGATGTCTTGCAGAGGGGGGAGGAAAGGGAGGGAGAGAGAAAAATTTGGAACTCTAAATCTTATGGAAATGAATCTTGAAAATTACTCTTACATGTAACTGGAAAAACTAAAATAAATGTTTGTTGCACAAGAAAAAAGAAGGAAGAAAAATTAAATTAAAGGAAATTAGACACTATGTGAGATGCTAAAATTTAAAAAGTGAGAAAACAACAACAAAAAATACAATTTAGAGTCTTTTTTCATATGAATATTGATGGCTTTTATTTCTTTTGAAAACTGCCTATTCATATCATTTGACCATTTATTAATTTTATCTTTAACAGATTTGCTTCAGTTCCCAATACATTTTTGAAATGAGAATTTTTTCTGACAAAGTTACTATAATTTTCCCCATTTTCTTGTTTTCCTTCTAATTTTGGCTGAATTAATTTTGTTTGTGCAAAACCGTTTTAATCTAATGTAATAAAATATATTTATTTTAATTTCTGTGATCCTTTCAATCTTTTCTTTGGTCATAAAATACTCCCTTATCCATGTTTCTGAAAGTTGAATTTTTTCCTTGATCCCATTTTTTCCTCATATTACCCTTTACTTCTAAATCATGTTATTTATATTGACCTTATCTTAGTATATAGTGCAAGATGCTCTCTGCCTTTGTTGTTATTCAGTCATATAGGCTTTTTAACACTCCATTTAGGGTTTTTGTGGCAGAGATATTGGAGTAATGTCCCATTTTTCTATCCAACTCATTTTATAGATAAGGAACTAAGGCATACAAAGTTAAGTGACTTGCCAAGGATCAAGGAACTAGTAAGTATCTGAGTCCAGATTTGAAATCAGAAACATAAATTTTCCTGACTTCAAGCCAGATACTCCATCCATTGCACCACCTATCTGAAGCTAGTCTGTGGCTAGTTTTTTGTTTTGTTTTGTTTTTCCAAACTGTTTTCCAATTTTATAAGCAATATCTGTCAAATGGTGAGTTTCTTACCTAAAAGCTTGATCTTAGGGTTTATCAAACATTAGATTACTTCCATCATTTACCACTGCATATCATTTGCCTAATTTATTCCACTGATTTACCACAGTATTTCTTAGTAAATAGCAGACTGTTTTGATGATTATTGCTTGGTAATATAGTTTGAAATCTGCACCTGCTAGGTCACCTTCCTTAATTTTTTTTCATTGATTCCTTTAATAATCTTCTTTTCTTCTTGAGGTGTTTTTATTTTATTTTATTTTTCAACCACTGATATCCTAACTTTTTAAAAGTATTTTAATTGTATAAAATTATAATTGGTTTCCTTCATAATCTTATTTATTTTATTTTATTCATTTACAATATTATTCTGAAAAAGGTTACACAGGCTTCAACAGACTTCCAAAAGAGTTCATGACAGTTTAAGTACTGACTCTAATAAATTCTAAACATTTAAAATAAAACAAAATCATTATTAAGAGCAACTTCAAAATATTCTAGCACAGTAGGAAATATAAGTAAATTTATTCATTATTAATGTCCCAAATTAAATTCAATTTCTATATGTGGATATGTGGCTCATGTACATGCACATGTTTAAAGTGATTTTTTAATAAAATAATAATAATAATAATATATAACACATAAAGTAATATATTTACTGTTGTCATAATGAATGATGCCCTGATAAAGTCCTAAAAAACAGGACACTTAAATTGAAATGAAGATAGATGTTAAACTTAGTGCTAATGTCAGTTCATTCTGCCTAATCAACATCTTAATAGCATACGAATAGATTAAGAGCAAATAAGTAGGCTACATTTTTTTTTCTTGCTGATTGCAGTGGTATTTTAAAGATTCATATCAATAATTAAGATAATTAAATCATTCAATGTCAATCTTTTATGCAAGACAAGAAAAAAAGCTTTAAAGTTTTTAAATAGATATTTGGCTGGCATCCATATGACAGCTGGGTTACTGAGTTGCTTTTCTATGTACAGTATGATGTATGCAGAAGAGACAAAATAATCTGTCTATTAATGAGAAAAAACACAGAAACTTGCTAAAGGACTTCCCTAAATTAACTCCTGAATCAGTTTAATGAGGCATTGCCAATAATAATGAACAACAGACCAACATTTCAAATGTTATAATAAAATGTTTACTTGTATTACTCATTTTCTTATGTATTAGCTCAGAGAAAAACTACTAAAAGCTGACAGGACACGCAGTGGAGTATTCTATCCATCTGCTTATGAGTTATCCTTCCCATAAATGCAAAAAGTTAGAGCATTGGCCTCAGATCACAAAACAAAGCTGAAATATTTGTCTAGTAATTAAAAAAAAACCAAACATATGCAATACTTCCAGTCCATGTATAGAAACAAGAAACAACTATTTTCCCCTTTAAAAGATATTTTAGTCACTTTGTTAACTAATTTAAACACAACTGACATTTCAATAGTCATATATCTATGTTTTCTCACAAGGGGCCTCAGTTGCTTCCTGCTCACTTGCCCCAACCCCCTCCACACTGCAATGTGCTGAGGTGCGCTGCACTCCTCTCCTACCTAAGTGAGACTGACCTTTCCTGTAGTCTTTTAAATTATCTCAGTTTGGAAGATTGTGATCCTCTTTCTTTTTGTAGCTTGTCATTTCAGAATGTGTTTAGAAGCTTGATTTAATGTTGTTTTTAAGGGAAATTTGGGAGAGCTCAGGCAGTTTACTGGCTTCTCTCTGCCATCTTGGCTCCACCTCCAATATGTTCTTTTCTTTATATGTCATATATGTATATTTATGTATATATATATAAAGATATGTATACATAGATATGTATGTATGTATGTATGTATGTATGTATGTATGTATGTATGTATGTGTGAAACAGCTTGTTTTCCATATTGAACTGCCCAGGCCAGTGCCCTGGAGAGGACACTCCAGCTGCAAAACCACACTGTGGCCTTCAAGGTGCTGATCCATGGTTGTCCGTGACTGGTGGAGGCCTACTAATGTATGTGTGTGTATGTATATACAGTTTACATTACTAATATTTCCCAATATAGATGTTTTCCTCCCTTCCAAGGGAAACAAATAAAATAGTTTTTTTTTAAGGATAAATAGTATAGCTAATATACTATTTAATGATGCCCAATAAATGGATACACTGTGGAGGAAGAACACAGTAGTTTCTTCTTCCAACATTCATAACTGTATCAAGAATACTCTCAACAGCAGCAAATATTAATGGATAATAATTATAAATCGTATCTCCAAAGTAAGAATGAGATGCCAAATATTTAAAACATTCATGTCTTTCATGTACATCATAATCTTTTCCCTGCCCTGAGTTTGAATATAGGTGTACGTGGTCTAGGGATTAAAAAAAAAAGACAAGAAAAGTCAACTAGGCTTCAGTATTTTAATGGATCTATAATTCCTGTCAACCACTCTCTCCAACAGTTTAGAACACAAGCCCTACCCCCATGCCTTCTCATATTCTATGGCTCTTGACCATGTTTTATACATTCTATTCTGGGTAGGAATACAATATTCTGGGTAGGAAGTGAAAACTCCTTCCATATTTCCTGATTTCTACAAATGCAAAACATGAGTCCCTACTTTGTAGAACTAAATTACTCACCCATTTTGTTTTCTGACTACACATTTCTTTGATGATCACTTTATAACACATCTTAAAACCAACTGACTAGTATGTCTGCCAAGAAAGTCCCAAAAAGATCAGAAAGGATTAGATATGACTGAAAATGGCTAAACAAAAAATTTTAGAAATTATTGTTTACTTTATAATGTCTTTTGTGTTTCTTCCTATCCATTCCCATTAGAACCATCCTAGGTCAGAGACATATCACCCAGATAACCAAAATAGCTTAATACCTTGTATTTTGCATTAACATTCTGATTTTCTACATCCCTTCCCTCCTGGCATATTAAATATCATAAAATATCAATTTGATCATGCAACTATCCTGCTCAAAAACCTTGAAAGTCTTTTCTTCTCAGTGGGATAATTATGGATTTCTTTAACCTGGCATTCAAGAATCTCTATAATCTGGAACAAAAATACACAAACACACACAAGTATATACCCATACAAACACTCATGAATATGAACATGCACATGTGCATGTTTGCATGCACACACACATGTATATATACACATACATACGCATACATACACATATGCAGATACATGATCTAAAAATAGTTTATCTGAAAAAAATCTACCTTCTGGATATTTTATCCCCAAAAATTTACTTTGTGCATTCTCATCTGTATGCCTTTGTACATAATGTGCCTTTCTCCCATCATTTGTGGTGCCTGAAGCATTTTTTTTCTTATACCTTATAATCTTTTTTTTGTTGAAATCATACTTCCAAACCAAGGTACATTGCTAAGAGATCATCCAGCTCTTTCTTATTTTTCTAATTACCTTATTCTGAATTTATCTCTCCCTAACTTGGCTATCTAAATTGCTCATTTATTTTCATTATAAAATATAGAAGGTAACAGGGTATTGGAGAGATAGAAACTTCTGTTCAAACTTGGGTTCTATTAATTATTAGTGCAGTAAAAAGTATGCCAGTTTTTGAAGGACCACCCTTTCAGGGAGGAGACTGACAGCCGTGCATGGGCTACGCACACCAGCCCGGCTGCTAAGCACTCCACTTCCGGTGTGCGAGCTTAAAAGGCAAGGAGAGAACGGAAGTGGGATCTTTTGCCTGCTCTCCTGGTCCGATGACTGCGCTGCACACACAGACACTGACTGGAGTTGGACTTGGCCCAGCTTGCCGTTAGGAGCACGTGTTTGACACGGCTCTCTCCCACCAAAGGTGGCCTTGGGTTTTTGGGGAGTTTTATACAGAATATAGACTAAGCTTAGACTTAAGACTATTTGTTTTGTATTTCTACTTTCCTATCCCTTTAATCAACATCACCTTGTAATTTCCAAACAATAAAAGCTCTAACTAGAGACCAGAGGCTTCTTCCATTTACTGATCTGGGAGATAAAGAAGGAAAAAGTTAGAAAGGGGAGGTTAATGCTCTGGTATCCAATTTTAAATTTCACATTAGTATATAACCATGATAATTGTCTCCATTCTTATTCTGTCAAATGAATATGATTATTCCTGTTATACTTGCTTCTGGTAGTTGAAATGAGGACCAAAAAGAGATAATATATGTAAAGTTCTATAAATATCAGCTGGCAATCCTCTGATAATTATCACATATATGTGTGTTCAAGTGTATAATACAATATATTGTAATATGCTATATAATATGGTATAAATATTATTAAATCCATTATTATAAGTGTAATATGTATACACATGTGTATATGAACACAAATATAATCTTTCCAGTGAATTTATAATCGCCTAGGAAGCAGAATGTCATGTCTTTTATGTCCTTGTGTTCTAAATAGTCCTTCATTAATGCCTTATACATAATAGAAACTCCAAAAACATCTGAGTGAAAAAAAAACACCATACATTCTTATCTTCCTAGCATACCACATTTGGGAACCAATTTAAATCAATTGGTGCAATAAATTCAAGAATTTATTAACTGTTTACTATGAGTAAGATACATGAAAGTTGGCAAGGAAATGAATTTCAAGGAGATTTTTAATTTGTTTTAAATCATTAAAGTTATTTTTATTTAATTAAAAATATACTGTTTGAGGTTCTACATGTAATAATTAATCCAGGAAATTATTTTTGGTATACTTAAATTGGAGTTGGCTTAATAAATGTTATATTCAGAGCTCTCAGTATAATGCAAAGAGACTTGCATGTGTATGTGTATGTGTATATATTTCAAACTGGGAATAACTATTATTATTAAGAATGAATATTAAAACTTCTATTTTCTGTGATCATCTAAGAATATAAGATCAGCTATAGCTATATTATCTTCTGTGTTTGTGAAATCAATATCATATCTGTATATTAGAAGTTCCCATTACTCCAATAAAAAATAAAATTAACTCAAATTTTAATAAAGAATTAAGATAAATATTATGAATAAATAGATATAATTTTTTTCAATTGATAGGATGCAAAATAATTAACATAATTTCTTTTTTTTACATTGATATATGACTTCAAAGGAACCAACAATAGTCTTTAAATTTGAAGTTACTGTACTGGTAAATGAAATCACCATAGGAGACTACATTAAAATATGTTAAATTTTAGAATCAAAGAAGCCCAAACTAGACAGTGATTTTAAACATCAACTACTTCATGGGGCAGCTAGGTGGCACAGTGGATAGAGCACTGGCCCTGGAGTCAGGATTACCTGAGTTCAAATTCGGCCTCAGACACTTAACATTACTAGCTGTTTGACCCTGGGCAATTGACCCCAATTGCCTCACTAAAAAAACAAACAAACAAAAACCTACTTCAAACAATTCGATCTTAGAAGAACAAAGATGATGATGAGGAGGAGGAGGAGGGTAATGATGATTATGTGAATTCATATTATATTAAGTTCAGATTGGTCAAGTGTCAGAAACCCTTTAAAATCATTTTAATGACCAATTTCCCTAGACGACCTAACCTCATTCCCAATATTATCATAGAGATCTTCTTAGATTATCAAATCTTTACCAGTAAGGCTAATGTCTGGCAATTTATAGTAAGTATAATGGTTTCCTGTATGGGTACAGTGATGAAAAATTATGACTTTGTTATCATTCAACAAGTTATGTTCAGAGAAGCAAATCAATATATATTTGACCATGAGTTAATGATATTTTTGCAGCCTTAGCATTTCCTGAAACACTCTATGTCTTAAGATTTAGATGTTCATGTTGAACTAAGAATCAATGTTTGATTAATTTTTGCATAATCAATTGTATTGACTCAATAGTTTATCTAAATTATAAGCTATGCTGAATAAATTGTATGTTGGCTTTTTATCTTTCTCCTCTTTTGTTCTCTTTATGTTTTTATCCAAATGCAGCAAACATATTTATTTAAATAAAAACTATTTGTTCATGTGGTAAGAAAGCAATGACTAGGTGTATAGGTAAGTGGTGTTAGAATCTCATATAGACAAAGTTTTTGGACAAAATGCATAATCAGCCAGTATACAGAGTTGTATAGAATAAATCAGAGGAGGGAAGTGAAATTTAAGTGAAGAGGGAAGCATGCTACAAGAAGGGATAATGAGCAAGGGGATCCTCTGAGTAGTCTTGGATAGTAGTTAAAAAAGAAGTCAAGCACAGTTCCCAATGGATAAGGGGAAGGAGAATGAAATGAAGCTGCTGGGTATTATGTTGAGAAGAGCTAGACTGAGTCATGAGATCATAGATCTAGAGTTAGAAAAGACGTTGAAGGTGAAATGGTCTAACCATCTCTTTTCTGATTTTTTAATTTTTTTTTTTTGCAGGGCAAATGGGGTTAAGTGACTTGCCCAGGGTCACACAGCCGTTAAGTGTCTGAGGCTGGATTTGAACTCAGGTACTCCTGAATCCAGGGCTTTATCCACTGCACCACCTAGCTGCCCCCATCTCTTTTCAAAGATGAAGAAATGAAGGGCCAAAGAGCTTGATTGATAGTCCGGAATAACATTCTATCCAATAAGGAGATACCTGGCAGTAGCAAAAGAAATGGAGAATTCTGGGGGTGGAGCAAAGATGGCAGAGAGAAGCGAGGAAGTTGCCTGAGCTTTCCCATATTTCCCTCAAAAATAACATTAAGTCAAGCATCTAAACAGATTCTGGAACTACAAAACCTACAAAAAAGAGAGACACAATCCTGCTACTTGAGATAATTTAGAAGACTTCAGGAAAGGACTGTCTCACCTGGGTGAAAGGGGAGGGCTGCTCCTCACTACTCATCTCAGCTGGCAGCTCAGCTTAGCAAAGCTCAGCTCAATAGGCAGCTCATCTCAACAAAGGTGGACTCAGTGGGCAGCTTGACATAGCTGAGAGTGGGGCAGCTGAGCGCTGTAAGAGGCTTGCAGCAATGAACCGTGTGCGCCAAGAACAGACTTCAACTTTATAAGTTTAAAAATAGGCTACAACATGAGCATGAAACAAAAAAAAAGGATTCCTACCATTGACAACTTCTATGGTAAAGGGGAAGACCAAAACTCAAACTTAGATGAGTTTGTCAAAACGCCTACAAGTGAAGACTCAAGTGGGAAGATGATCTAGTCTCAAGACCAAATAGCCTTATTTGAAGACCTCAAAAAGGCTTTTTAAAAAAATAATAAAAGAAGTAGAAGAAAAAAATGGAAAAAGAAATGAGAGAAATGAGAGTTACACTGCAAAAAGAAGCACAAAAATTGACTGAGGAAAACAATTTCTTAAAAAATACAATTGGCCAAATGAGAGAAAAAAATGGCCAAATGGGAGAAAGAATTGGCAAAATGGAAAAAGAAGTACAAAAGCTTACTAAGGAAAATAAGACCTTAAAAATTAAAATTGAGCAGATAGAAGCTGATAACTCCATGAGACACAAAGAATCTGCCAAGCAGAATCAAAAGACTGAAAAAAAAGAAAATGTGAAATACCTCATTGAAAAAACAACTGACCTGGAAAATAGATCCAGGAGAGATAATCTGAGAATTATTGGACTACCTGAAAGCCATGATTAAGAAAAGAGTCTAGACACCATATTTCAGGAAATTATCAAGGAGAACTTCCCTAAAGTTTTAGAATCAAAGCATAAAATCATCATGGAAAGAATCCACTGATCACCTCCTGAAAGAGACCCCAAAAGGATTACTTCAAGGAATATAGTAGCCAAACTCGAAAATTATCAGGTGAAGGAGAAAATACTCCAAGCAGCCAGAAAGAAACCATTTAAATATCATGGAGTCACAGTCAGGATTGCATAGAACCTGGCAGCTTTAACATTAAAAAATTGCAGGGCTTGTAATATGATATTGAGGAAGGCAAAGGAGCTTGGATTACAACCCATCATCAATTACCCAGCAAAACTAATCGTTCTCTTTCGGAGGAAAAAATGGACATTAAATGAATTAGGGGACTTGTAAGGCTTCCTGTGAAAAAGACCAGAACAGAACAGAAAATTATATCTAGAGAAATATAAAGAGGTAAACAGGGGGGTGGGGGAAAGGTTGTTTAATGATGTTAAACTGCTTGCATCCCTATGAGGGAGGATAATAATTTTAACTCCTGGGATCTGTATTTTTGTTAAGGTATTATTATTAAATCAACTCTGATGTGATGATATAAAGAAACTTAAGGGGAAGAATAAAAGAAGACTAGGGGGAGTATAGAAAGGGGGAGGTGGAATGGGGTGAATTAAATCATATGAAGAGGCACAAAAAGAACCCATTACAAAAGAGGAAATGAAGGGAGGGTTGAGAATTGTTGCAACCTTACTGTTATCAGATTTGGTTCAGGGAGGGAATGAAATACACTCCCATTTGTATAAAGGAACTTAGCTTACTCTTTAAGGAAACAAAAAAGGAAGGGGAAAAGGGTGGTATTGATAGAAGGGAGGGCACAAGTAGGAGAAAAAGGAGCAAGAAAAAGAAGGGTAGCTGATAAAAGGGAAAACAGATTGAGGGAGGGAGTGGTCAGAAAAAAAAACACTTGTCAAGAGGAATAGGGTAAAAGAAGGAAAAAAAGATTACAAAGGGGAAAAGAACATGGAGGGAAATAAACAGTTAATTTTAAGTGTGGGGCAGCTAGGTGGCACAGTGGATAGAGCACCAGCCCTGGAGTCAGGAGTACTGAGTTCAAATATGGCTTCAGACACTTAACACTTACTAGCGGTGTGATCCTGAGCAAGTCACTTAACCCCAATTGCCTCACTAAAAAATAATAATAATAATTTAAACTGTGAATATGAATGGGATGAACTCTCCCATAAAACAGAAGTGAATAGCAGAGTGGATTAAAAATCAGAATCTTACAATATGTTGTTTACAAGAAACACAGCTGAAGCAGAGAAATATACACAGAGTAAAAGGCAAACTAAAAGGTTGTAGCAAAATATATTAGGCTTCAGCTTATGTCAAAAAAGTAGGGGTAGCAATTTTTGATCCCAGACAAAGCAAAAGCAAAAATAGATCTAATTAAAAGAGATAAAGAAGGAAACTACAATTGCTAAAAGGTATGATAATGAAGCAACATCAATACTAAACATGTATGGACCAAGTGGTCTAGCATCCAAATTCTTAGGGGAGAAGTTAAATGAGTAACAAGAGGAAGTAGACAGCAAAACTGTACTAGTGGGAGATCTGAAGCTTTCACTCTCAGAATTAGATAAATCTACCTGAAAAATAAAAAAGAAAGAATTTAATTGGAAACTCAACAATCTCACTCAGAATGAGTGGGTCAAACAACAAATAAAAGAAACAATCACTAACTTCATCCAAGAGAATGACAATAATGAGACAACATACCAAAACCAATGGGATACAGACAAAGCAGTGCTTAGGGGAAATTTTGTATCTCTAAATGCTTACATGAATAAAAAAGAAAGAGGAGATCAATGAATTGGGCATGCAACTAAAAAAGCTAGAAAAAGAATAAATTAAATATCCCCAACTAAATACTAAATTAGAAATCCTTAAAATTAAAGGAGAAAGTAATAAAATTGAAAACAAGAAAACTATAGAACCAATCAATAAAACTAAGAGCTGGTTTTATGAAAAAAAAAACAATAAAATAGATACAACTTTGGTTATTTGATTAAAAAAAGAAAGAAGAAAAACAAATTACCAGTATTCAAAAATAAAAGGGGTGGGGCAGCTAGGTGGCACAGTAAATAGAGCACCAGCCCTGGATTCAGGAGGACCTGAGTTCAAATCTGTCCTTAGACAATTGACACTTACTAGCTATGTGACCCTGGGCAAGTCACTTAACCCCAATTTTAAAAATAATTTAAAAAAATAAAAGGGGTGATTTCACCACCAATGAAGTGGAAATTAAAGCAATAATTAGGAGCTATTTTGCCCAACTGTATGCCAATAAATGTAACAATCTAAATTAAATTGATGACTATTTACAAAAAATACAAATTGCCCAAGTTAACTGAAGAGGAAATAAAGTCCTTAAATAGGCCTATTTTAGAAAGAAGAATTGAACAAGTCATCAATGAATTCCCTAAGAAAAAATCTCCAGGGCCAGATGGGTTTACAAATAAATTCTATCAAACATTAAAAGAACAATCAATTCCATTACTATACAAACTATTTGGAAAAATAGGTGAAGGAGGAGTTCTACCAAACTCCTTTTATGACACAAATATGGTTTTGACACCTAAACCAAGCAGAGCCAAAACAGAGAAAGAAACTTATAGGCCAATTTCCCTAATATTAATCTATGCAAAAATCTTAAATAAAATATTAAAACAAAACTTTCACTCTTTGGAGATGATATGATGGTACACTTAGAGAGTTCTAAATAATCAACTAAAAAACTGCTTGAAATAATTAACAATTTAAGCAAAGTTGCAGGATATAAAATAAACCCACATAAATCATCAGCATTTCTATACATGACCAACAAAGCTCAGCACCAAGAGATAGAAAGAGAAATTCCATTTAAAGTAATGGTAGATAATATAAAATACTTGGAAGTCTACCTGCCAAAACCAACTCAAGAACTCTATGAACATAATTACAAAACATTTTTTTCAAGTCAATGTGGATTTATTAAGCACATCATATGTGTGCTTCTTTTTTTGTATTTTATTTATTTATTTTTTCCATTACATGTAAAGATAGTTCTCAGCTTTTGTTTATACAAGCTTTCCAATTTCAGATTTTTCTCCCTTCTTCCCCTCCCTCCCCCTCCACTAGACATCAGCTAATTATATATATATATATATATATATATATATATATATATATATATATATATATGTATATGTATATATATATGTGTGTGTGTGTTTATATATGTATATATGTATGTATATACACACACACACACATATATATATATATACATATGTGTAGACATTAAACATATTTCTACATTAGTCATGCTATAAAAGAAAAATCACAGCAATGAGGAAAAACCTCAAAATAGAAAAACAACAGGACCAAAAAACAAAAGAAATAGTATGGTTCATTCAGCATTTATACCCCATAGTCCTTTTTTTCCCCCTGGATTTGGAGATCCTCCTCCATCATGAGTTCCCTGGAACCCTTCTGTACCACTGCATTGGTGAGAAAAATATAGTCCATCACGGTAGGGCAGCACACAATGTTGATAATACTGTGTACAATGTTCTTCTAGCTCCGCAAAACACTTTTCATGCATATAAAATCAGATGTATGTAATTGGAAAAATATTAATTGCTCATGGATAGGCCAAGCTAATACAATAAAAATGATGATTCTACCTAAATTAATTTGCCTAGTCAGTGCCATACCAATCAGACTATCAAAAATCATTTTATAGAGCTAGAAAAAATAATAACAAGATTCCTCTGGAAAAACAAAAAATCAAGAATATCAAGGGGATTAATAGAAAAAATGCACAGGCAGGTGGACTAGCTGTACCAAATTTGAAGCTATACTATAAAGAGGCAGTCATCAAAACTATGTGGTATTGGCTAAGAAATAGATAGGTGGATCAATGGAATAGGTAAAGCACAGGAGACAATAGTAAATAACTTTAGTAATCTACTGTTTGATAAACCCAAAGACTCCAGAGTCTGGGATAGGACCTCAGTATTTGGCAAAAACTGCTGGGAAAACTGGAAGATAGTATGTCAGAAATTAGGCGTAGACCAACATCTTACACCTTATGCAAAAATAAGGTCAAAATGGGTTCAAGATTTAGACATAAAAGGTAATGCCATAGATATATTAGGAGAGGAAGAAATAGTTTACCTCTTAGATCTATGGAGAGGAAAATGATTTATGTCCAAACAAGAGATAGAGAATATTATGAAAAGCAGTATGGAAGATTTTGAATACATTAAATTAAGAAAAAAATTGTACAAACAGAAGCAATGCAGCCAAAATTAGAAGGGAGGCAGAAAACTGGGCAACAATTTTTACAGTGAGCATTTCTGATAAAGGCCTCATTTCTAAAATATATCAGGAAGTAAATCAAATTTATAAGAATCCAAGTCATTCCCCAATTGAGAAATGGTCAAAGAATATCGAGAGAAATTGGGAACTGTGTCCAAAGGGCTATAGGACTATTCATACCCTTTGATGCAGTGGTACCACTGCTAGGTCTGTATCCCAAAGAAACCATCGAAAAGGGAAAAAGACCCATATGTACAAAAATATTTATAGCAGCTCTCTTTGTGATGGCAAAGAATTGGAAATCAAGGGAATACCCATCAATAGGGGAATGGTTTAACAAGTTGTGGTATATGAATATAATGGAATACTATTGTGCTATAAGAAATGATGAGCAGGAGGAATTCAGAGAAACCTAGAAGGACTTACATGAACTGATGCTGACTGAGAAGAGCAGAACCAGGAGAACATTGTACACAGTAACAGCAATATTGTATGATGAACAATGGGGATAGACTTGGCTCTTCTCAGCAGTACAATGATCCAAAACAGTTTCAAAGAACTCATGATAGAAAATGTTCTCCACATCCAGCAAAAAGAACTGTGAATTATTAATGCAGATTGAATCATACTGTTGCTACTTTTTGACTGTTTTGACTGTTTTTTTTTCCTTCTTGTTTGAGGTTTTTCCTTTGTGCTCTGATTCTTCTTTCACAAGATGGCTAATTTATAAATATGTTTAATGTGACCGTACATATACAACCTATATCGGACTGCTTTCTGTCTTGGGAAGGAGGGAGTGAAGGGAAGGGGGGGTTAAAATAATTAGTAATTAAAAATCTAGTGAAAACAAATGTTGAAAGCTATCCTTACATGTAATATATAACTGGAAAATTATACAATAATATGTCGGTAAAAGAAAAGAAATGGAAAAATGATCATAGATGCTATATACTATCATATAATTCTATCACATTCTCTTTTTGGGTCTTCAATTCATAGAAAAAGTAATGTGGTTTGTGAAACTACTAGTCATGTTTTTCCCTAATAAATGAATATTTCCAATGATTAGGACATAATATGAAGTAAAATGCAGTTTTATGACAAAGCATAGAGGGAATTTACAGGAAATAGGAGTGGAAAGAGGAATCTAATTTTGCACATGAAGTTCATATCTCTCTGTCATTCAATATATCAAGTTTCAAGTTTTTAAGACATTCTTTATTTAAAAAAGAATCCTCAGGGCAGCTAGGTGTTGCAGTGGATAGAGCACCCGCCCTGGATTCAGGAGTACCTGACTTCAAATCCGGGCTCAAACACTTAATACTTACTAGCTGTGTGACCCTGGGCAAGTCACTTAACCCCAATTGCCTCACTAAAAAAAAAGTGAAGTCACAGGACCTGTGTTAAATGCTATTTCTGTCATTTATTAGTTATTTGAATAGTCACATTAGTTAATTGCAAGTTACTCTACCTATGTAGATCTAAATTATCTCATTTGTAAATGAGAGGCTTAGATGTGATGAACTCTGTGTTTCCTTCTAGATCTAAGTCACTGAACATAAGACCCTATTAATAATTTTCCTCTTCTTTTCCTTAAGTATAAAAACTAAAAAAACATAAAACTCTTCACTTGAAATCAAGGAAGCAAGACCATTTAAGAATACCGTTTGTTCTATCTATGCTTTCTTCACTTACTTTGAAGGAAGCAAATAGAAAGTAAAATAATAATAATAACGACAACATTTGACGTGTTAAAAGAAATGTTCCTTTGGGCCTTCATCCTGATTAAAGGAGCAAAATCATGAAGTTAAAAATTTATTCAACATAGGTGCAGCTAGGTGTCACAGTGGATAGAGCACCAGCCATGGAGTCAGGATGACCTGATTTCAAATCTCACCTCAGACACTTAACACTTACTAGCTGTGTGACCCTGGGCAAGTCAATTAGCCCTAATTACATCACCAAAAAAAAACCAAACAAACAAAAAAAGTTTATTCAACATGCCAAGGCATATTTTTTAAAATTAATTTATTTTTTTAAGTTTTCAACATTTGTTTAGATAAGATTTCCAATTTCAAATTTTCTCCCTCCCTCCCCTCCCTCCCCCTAGACAGCAGGTAATCTGATATAGGTTATATATATATAATAACAAACATATTTCTGCATTGGTCATGTTAGAAGAATCAGAAGAAAAAGGAAAAAAACCTCAAAAAAGAAAAACAACAGCACCCAAAACAAAAGAAACAGTATGGTCCACTCAGCATCCGTATTCCACAGTTCCTTTTTTTTCTGGATTTGGAGAACCTTTTCCATCATGAGTCCTTTGGAACTTTCTTGTACTGTTGGATTGGTGAGAAGAATCTAGTCTATGACAGTTGATAAACACAAAATGTTGATGATACTATGTATAATGTTTTTCTGGTTCTGTTCATCTCACTCATCATCAGTTCATGCAAGTCCTTCCAGGTTTCTCTGAACTCCTTCTGCTCATCATTTCTTACAGCACAATACAATTCCATCACATTCATATACCATAACTTGTTCAGCAAGGCATGTTTTTATGGTTGTTTTTCAGTTATTCAGTCATGACTAAATCTTTTTGACCCTATGGACAATACTATCCATGGGGTATTCTTGGCAAAAATAGTGAAGGGGCTTTTCATTTCCTACTCCAATGGATTAAGGCAAAAAGAGGTTAAGCAATTAACCCAGGGTAATACACAGCTAGTTAAGGGTTTGAAGGCATATTTGAACTCAGGTTTTTCTGACTCCATGCCCAATGCTCTATACACTAAGCCACTTAGCTGCCTCCTCGTTATGTATAGGTGTTTCTTCCATGTGAAAACTAGGTGGTACAGTGGAGAGAATGCCAGGCCTGGAGTCAAGAAAACCCAAGTTCAAATCTAGTGTCAGACATTTGCTAGTTATATGATCCAGGGCAAGTTACTTACCCATGTTTGCATTAGTTTCCTCATCTGTAAAATGAGGTGCAGAAGGAAATGGCAAACCATTCCAGTATCTTTGCCATGAAAACCCAAATGTTGTCAGGAAGTTTTAGACATGACTAAAAAAATTGGAAAACAACAAAATAATTTCCAAATTTTCTATACTCTAATATTTAGATTGGATAACCTAATCATGAGGAGATGGGATTAAAACTGTCTCACCTCTTCCCTCTGTATTTTGATTGGTCCACATTTCAAATGAGGAGATTTGATTAATGAGCATTTGCTGCCACATCTTGTGAAGGCTGCTGGGGGTGGTTATGGTGGTGGTGTTGGTGGCCATGGTGGTGGTGCTTGTTAAGCCATTTCATGCATATCTCATTTTTTGTGACTGGTATTTTCTTGGTAAAGCTTCTCCAGGTTATTTTGTTGATGAAGAAACTGAGGCAAATTAGGTTAAGCACAATAACTGACTGTCACCAAAGTACTTTTTTTTCTCTTTGTCATTGTGTTTCTTAATTTCATTTTTAGAGATTTGGTAGTGAATTGATTTTTAAAACTCTTAGAAGCCCAAGTTTTAAAATCCAGTCATAAGATTCTCTATATATAGTAGTCAGACTTGCTGAAGAAGTGAAATACTTGTGATAATCTTTCAGTGAAACACATGGAAGATCCATGATCTACTAACCAGTGAGGATATTATTTATTGATTATAAATATTTAACTACCAATTTAGAAGCAGGATTGTAACACAAGTCCATCCTATCTCTATATCCTGTGTTCTTGCCTCTTTTGCATTATACCAGGTTGTCTCTCCAGAAATTACATTATATCCATTGATTATTGTGGTTGAGCTAACTCTTAATTTACCACATCTAAGATTACCTTGCACACAACAGCCCAAATTCCTTTCCAATCTTTCTCTCACGTTGCTTAAACAATATAAATGCCCTCTTTCCATTGTATTTTAATTAGATGCTAAACCAAAGATGTCACCTGTCTTTGTGAGACAATTTTTCTTGAGCACAGAGGAGATTTACATGTTCCTTCTATGGCCTTAATACAGAATGTTCTCAGTATTGTCCTTAAATTAACTTTTGTCTCTTTTTATGCGGTCTATATTTCAAAGTTTCAAAATAGGATGAAATAATTAATAACTTTATTTCTTGACAAGCTGTTTTCTTTTCATGAAATGAAGTGAGAGTTTTCTTTGCAGAAGCAAAAAATAATTGCTTAAATTTTTAGAATTTTTTTATGTTTCCTTAGAAGGCCATTAACAAAAGAATATACTGCCCAAATGTAGCTTTTTAAAGTAAGTTAAAAGTGACAAATAAACAAATATAAAAAATAGTTAGGCAAAGAAAACCTTTATAAAAAGGGGGTTTCATTTTGCAGTTTTTTTGTTGGCTTTACTGAATTAAATGAGAAAGAATTATCAACATATTTACTACAGAAAATGGCATATCTCAGAACTCACACAAAGGGGAAAAAGATTCAAGGGTTTTGGGAGGCAAGGTGATGGCAGAAGGGCATAACACTTTGGAAATATTTTGCAGTCATAACAACACATACTTTAGAGAAAACTATTGTTTATCGTTCAAAATACAGTTGCCTATTTGTCTTCCTTTGGTTCATTGGAAAGATATATTCTTTAGAAAGAAGAGGTCCCTGATGACCTTCATTATATTTTAAAGTCATTTTAAATATGAAAGTTGTAAATTTAAATAACTTATAAAGATTTAAATACTCTTATCAACAATTCCTAGCCATGATTATCTAATTGGACTAGAAGTAGTAATGGTGAAAGAAGAGAGAATGGCAAGGAGTTGTTCCAAGTCATGTAGCAAGAATATTTGCTTTGGGATTTGTGGAATGTAGACTGAGCTAAGTCTATTAGGAAAAGGTCAATACCTAATTAAGGACTTAATTCCTAGGGGGAGCTATTAGGACTAAGCTCCTTTCAGAAAGGAAAGCATAAGAATAGGATTACTGATGAAGCAAAACAGGTTTAAGATCATCTGTTGCCACAGTAACTGGTGGCTAAAGGATCTTCTGGAATGGGTGTCCTGAAATATGACATCAAAAGTCCACGACCCTCAGGCACAAGAATAAGGCAGTAATTGTAGCAGGATTTATAATACTTGAAAGTGAAGACTTCCAGGGGGCAACCAGTTGGCAGAGTGGATAAAGCACCAGCACTGGATTCAGGAGGACCTGAATTCAAATCAGTCCTCAGACACTTAACACTTACTTGCTGCATGACACTTAACCATCACTGCCTTGAAAAAAAAGTGTGGACTTCCAGTGCCTAGATGGCAGAATGAAGAAGGATCCCTCTGAAGTTCTCCAAAATTTTCATTCCAAACCAATATAACACTGTCTCTGAATAATTCCAGGAGCAGGGAAACAGCCTACTAGCCTGGCAGAAAAGGTCTGTCTTACCAGCATAGGAAGAAAGTGAGGTCCAAGAGTAGCAGCAGCAGCAGCAGCTACAGCAGGAGTTTGTGGGCTTACAGAAGGGAACCTGAAGCAGGGCTAAGCCAAGGGAAAATCACCAGTGTGGCTCTACTCTCTTGCAAACCAGCAACCCCCTAAGCAAATGAGCAGTCTGGGCAACATAATGCCTCACCAGGCACCCCCAATCTGGCACATACCAGCAGGGAGACCTTGACCTAACTGCTGACCAGTAGTGAATCCCTGTTTAAAACTGGTCAACAGCAAGTTCCTGACCCTGGAAGCTAACAGCAGAGATACTCCTTCCATGGCAAACCAGAAGAAAAGCACTCCAGGGGCATCAGTTCACCACCCCTGGGGAAGACAAGCCCACACATGGGGGAGGCCAAAAGGGGAGATAACCCCCCACCAAATACCAGTCATAAGGGAAACTTACTCTACAGAGAAAGCAAGTGACTAAGCCCTGAAGCCCAGTGAAAGCCACCAGTAAAACCCAGGGCCTCAGCACAAAAACTTGGGATAGTGCAGAAATAGAGCCCAACTCTCTCATAAAAATATAAAGGCACAAAAATGAACCAAAAACATTTTTTTGACTATTGAAAGTTACTATGGTGATAGGGGAAATCCAGGCATAAACACAGAAGACCATAGTAACAAAATGGCTACAGGTGAACCTTGAAAGAACAAAGGTAAATTGGTTTCAGTTCATCCCATTCACATTCACAGTAAATTAGAAAGGGAGGGCAGAAGCAGGGGAGAAAAAGGTAAAGAAAAGGGAAGGGGGTCTGATAAAATGGAGGGCATATTGGGGGAGGCAGGGGTAAGAAGCAAAACTTTGGTGAGGAGGAATAGGGTGAAAGAAGTGGGGAAAAGTACAAAGGTGGTAAATAGGATGGAGGGAAATAAACAGTTAGTAATAATAACTGTGAATGTGAATGGGATGAACTCTGCCATAAAACAGAAGTGAAAGTAGAGTGGATGAAAAACCAGATTCCTACAATATGGTGTTAACAAGAAACACATCTGAAACAGAGAGATGCACACAGAGCAAAGGTAAAAGGTTGGAGGAGATTGTATTATGCTTCAGGTGAAGTAAAAAAAAAAAGTTGGGGTAGCAATCCTTATCTCAGACAAAACAAAAGCAAAAATAGATCTAATTAAAAGCAATTAGGAAGGAAATTATAGCTTGCTTAAAGGTACAATAGATAATGAAAAATATCAATACTAAACATGTATGCATCAAGTAGTATAGCATCCAAATTCTTAGAGGAGAAGTAAAATGAGCTATAAGAGGAAATAACAAAAATCTCCTGGGGGAAGCTAGGTGGCACAGTGGATAAAGCACTGGCCTTAGATTCAAGAGGAGCTGAGTTCAAATCCAGCCTCAGACACTTGACACTTAACTACCTGTGTGACCCTGGGCAAGTCACTTAACCCTCATTGACCTGCAAAAAAAAAAATCTACTAGTGGGGGATCTGAATCTTCCCCTTTCAGAAATAGATAAATCTAGCCACAAAATAAATAAAAAAGAAGGTAAAGAGGTGAATAGAATGTTAAAAAAAAAAGTTAGATATGATAGATGTCTGGAGAAAACTGAATGGGGATAGAAAGGAATATTTTTTTCCTCAGTGTTAGAGGGCACATATTCAAAAAATGACCATGTATTAGGGCACAAAAACCTCATAGTCAAATATAGAAAGGCACAAATAGTAAATGCATCCTTCCCAGATGATGATGCAATAAAAAATACAGGATGCAATAAAAATAAGGTGCCATTGAAAAGTAGATTGAAAAGTAATAGGAAACTAAATAATCTCATTCTAA